>NC_139145.1:157591583-158791583 GCF_964270905.1 Leucopleurus acutus
AGAAAAGGATAAAACAGTTGTCTGACATTCTGTCTACTTAGTAGCTTACTTGCCAGATCTCTTAGTTATGATTAGGCTTGACTAGAAATAACGAGGATTACAGATAACAATAGCTTTAGCAAATAGAGCTTTATTTGTTTTTCATGGAGGAATTGAGATGTACAGAACTTTAGTGTCCACAGAGCACAAAATTCATTACTTTTATCTTGTCCCACCTTATACAGCCTCCATCCCCAAGGTCGACTCACTCCCCTGTTGACCAACCCACCACAGCCATCTCATTTGCATTCCAGTCATCAAGAGAGAACAGGTCAAAGAAGAAAGGACAAAAGTGGCATGCTAACTATCATTTAGAGAATGTTCCTGGAAGCTGAATATACCTCTACTTACTTCCCAATGGTCAGAACGTTTTTGCACAGCTATTGCCGACTTAAAAAAAAAAAAAAAAAAAAAAGCACAACATGAGAGTTGTGAGTTAAGTTTTATTCGGGGCAAAATGAGGACTATAGCCCGGGAGACAGCATCTCAGATAGCTCTGAGAAACTGCTCCAAAGAGGGGAGAAGGTCAGTATATATGTGATTTTGGTGAACGGGGAGTACATGCAATCAAACAAGTATTATTTGCAGAAGGTTTCTGCTAGTCTCATGAAGGTTACTGCTAGTCATGAGAAGCAGACGTCACCATGAAAGATTTTAGTGTTTTTCTGTATATGAGGAGATATAAGAATTGGGCTCATAAAATCTCCTGAAAATATCTAACTATCTGAAGGCCTGCTCTCTCAGTTTTTCCCAGAGCACAGAGGGCCACATTCCTGTTCTCCACCCTGAACTCCTTTCAGGGGGTGTTGAAAGTCAACAGCTGCAGCGGCTCATGATTTAACCCTTGTAGAGGTAGACGGCAAGTGCCCATGGAAAGTGCCAATTTGTAGTTGGCACTGTACCAACAAGGCTAAAAATATACTACACAGACAGCAAGATATCTGACAGTCTAATGATACCAAAGGAGGGAAGGAAATATATTGTTTGTTCTAAAAGCTGTCTTAACTACATAATTATGCCATTCATTTTTGTATTGTTTACGTTCAGTCTCTTTCCTAGGGGAAAGAAAATATCCTAGTCACAACTGGTTAATTCATTCAACTCAATATTGAAGATTCTATGTGATACATTGTCCTCTTGATCAGATCCAGATATAGCTTTTTGTTGTATTGTGATTTCTGTAAACAATGGCCTCCAGTAATCTTTAAAAACATACAGTAAAAAAACAACAACAGCAAATTGAATTTAACTTGCCAGGCAAGGAGACATACCGGTGGAAACAATTCAGTAAGGGCAAATTAGAGATGCCTAACTGCTAGAAAGGGTGAAAAGTACGTTATGTTATTTCTCCTAGTTATGCTAATGATATTGAAAAGTTGTTCTCTGGTTAGGAAGGAAGAAGTCTAGGGATCTGCATACAAATGATTCAAACAAGAGCTGTTATTCATTGGCCAGTCCAATTCGGTTCTGACATAGTGTGGTCAATCAAAGATCATTGTGTTTTTGGTTTTTTTTTTGCGGTACACGGGCCTCTCACTGCTGTGGCCTCTCCCGTTGCGGAGCAGAGGCTCCGGACGCGCAGGCTCAGTGGCCATGGCTCACGGGCCCAGCCGCTCTGCGGCATGTGGGATCCTTCCTGACCAGGGCACGAACCCACGTCCCCTGCATCGGCAGGTGGACTCTCGACCACTGCGCCTCCAGGGAAGCCCTCATTGTGTTTTTAATAGCGTTTGCTGGTTATAATGCTTGTGATAAAACACAGCAGTCAGTTTTAACATTTTCTATTCAAGAGTTGCTCTAGGTAGAAAAATGTACTTTATACCTGTAAATTAAAATTCAAGTTCTATGTCCCTAACACATTCGATATGCAATTATACTGAGATAATGAGTAACCCATTTCACAACCCGCATTCAGAGAAAAAGGAAGAATGGGAAACACAAGGCAGTCATTAGTCGGGGAAGAAATTGAAGACTCCTTGCACTGGCAGTACAGTTAATTCCTGTTAGACCATCTGTTAGTGGCTGGATTTGTTCTCTGGCATGAGTTACGTTTTCATTTTCCTCTACGTCCTCTGGATCCTTCTTTCTGGAAGGTTTAGTTTTGTCCATTATACTCTCTGTCCACATGTGAAGTTGGCAGTAAAAGAGGTGTCCGTTTTAGAGGCTGAATGGCTTTAAAATGACAATTATATTGATGTAGGTTTGTTGGCCTAGAAGGGTTGCAGACTAGGTTTGCGATATTTTTTGTTTGTTTTGTTTTATTTTTTGCAATACAATTCTCAAAAATGACAAAAAAATACTTAGAACACTTCTTACACCTTTGCTGTTTGTGATAATCATTTGACCATATGTATATACCTGGTATGTCTGAAACTGTGAAGAGCTTATGTTACCCTATTTGAACCATTAAATAGATAGATAGCAGATATATAGATATAGAGATTGGAAAATGGATAAAGAGATTGATAAATACACACACAAACACACACATGTTAGCAGAAACACCAGATACTGATCAGAGTCAAAAGAAACAAAGACTAGGTTAAAAAAAAAAAGCCTATTTTACTTACTCACAGAATACCTAGTACTGTTGCTGTTTCCCTCATGGGGCTATGTAATGAGAGGCAAATGTTCCGTGAACATACAGAGTGGTCTGCACCACAGGAGAGGGACTCCAAAATCATGAATCTTGAAGCTTATATAGGTGTAGACATATCTCCTCCTCCCCTCTGAAGTTAAGAGAAAGAGCTTATCTTTTGTTCTGGAATGTAAATAGATCTTCTCCTGGGGGAGAAGGAGAAATTCTCCAACCAGGAATGTAAACCTGGGCTCCCAGAGAGATAAGAAAGGCTTGATTAGCCCTTGAACAGGAACAGGTGTCTCTGGTGAAAGGAGTAAAAAAGGCTCCATATATCTACCACCTGTAGAATGCAAAGAGCAGATGGTACTGGGGGAAAAGAAAAGGAGACGTTTTTTGTCATAACATGCAAATTTCTGTTGCTTGGGAGGTCTAGACCAAGCAGAAACACCAAGAAATCCAGAAAGGGTTGCCTTACAACACCAATCACCTTACTAGATGAAATTTTTAAGTCTGAAAACTTACATGATTTGGGTTCTATTCACAACCCCTTCTTTTCTAGTTTTGTGATTGATATCTAGAAATAATTTAAAAGATGAGGGGTGGAGTGTGGTGTGAAACAGCAATCCAGATCAGATGTTTTACCCAGGCTGGTTTCCGTTGTTTGGCTGAGAAGTCATAGTGAAAAAGACCTGAGTCACAGCCTGATCTTTTGCTAAGGCTTTACCTTGAGAGCTGGTGCTAGGTCTGCTTGACTGTAAGATGAAGCAGCAGCTGACTTTTCAACCCAGCAATGTGCCGCATTACTGACTGCTGTTAATAAATACGTATACGCTGCTTTACAGAACACCTTCCTTAACGTCGTTGTGTTGCTATTTATCCCTCTCAGCTCTCTTAGCAGCTTTCTCTACATGCTAAGTTATTCTCTTTCTTATCAGACTTTCCTAATAATGGCAAGAATAGTTAATACACAATATGATTTGATTATCTCTGTATTCGTTTGCCAGAGCTGCCATAACGTCATACCACAGCCTGAGTGGCTTAAACAGCAGAAGTTTATTTTCTCACAATTCTAGATACTGAAAGTCCAAGATCAAGGTGTCAGCAGGGCTGATTCCTTCTGAGGCATTCTCCCCTCCCTTAGAGATAGCCATCTTCTCTCTGTGTCTTCACATGGTCATCCCTCTCTTTGGGTCTGTCTCCTAATCTCCTATTAGAAGGACCAAGTCATTGGATGCGGTGCTACCCTAATGACCTCATTTTAAATTAATTACCCATTTAAGTACTTTATCTGCAAATACATTTACATTCTTAGGTACTGGATTAGTACTTCAATATGCGAATTTTGGAGAAACATATTTCAGCCCGTAGCAATTTCTTATAACTTCTTATTATACAACCCACCTGTACCTGATCTGCCTTATGAGGGAAACAGGGAATTTTTACCATATTTTGCTACTACATTATAAGTCCACATGAGTCCTTGCCATCTGCTGCTGGATAACTTTCATTAAGCCAATGACACATGATCTGTTACTTCCAGCAACCCAGTTCCAAGTTAAAAAAAAAAAACAAAACTGTGTCAGTTGGGGTTAGTTTCATATGTGAATGGCAAAGATATCCTTTTAAACTGGTGTAGATACGATACACAAGTCTCACTTAAATGGTCTAAAGTGGGCGGGGCAGGCTTGTAAACTGGCTCAGCACCTTGTTTCCCAAGGGACACCAGGTCCTTTCAATCCTGTTGCTCCTGTACTGGTGGTTCTACTTCTAAGGTTGACATCATGTCTGCCTTGCAACCACTGGGAAAGGATGAGGGGGTGAAAGGAGCTTCGCATTTACCCTTTCAGAGAATACTTGTGGAATTCGCCACATGATAATTCTACTTGTATTCCAGCAGCTATAACTTAGTAACAATGTCACACGCAGCTACAAGGGAGGCAGGGGAATGTTGCCTTTCTTCTCGGTAACCAAATGCCCGATGGAAGAAGAAAAGCATGAATATTGAGTGTTGGGAAGCAACCAGTAGACTCTGATAAACCAATGTTTATATACATGTGGGGAGAAGGGTGAAAAACAATGATTATTTATTTTAATGCCACTGTGACCCAGAGAGAATTTAAGTCAATTAAGAGAGAGGATATGAAGTTGTCTAACAAGACAAAAACTAGTGGAGATATTTTAGGATGTGTGGCAGAAAGTGACAGTGATGGGAGAAACTTTTGATTCAAATAGATTTCCGGAGTCCTCATTGCCTTCTAATGCTGATCTCTCCAGCACATCTCTATGCCCTCATTTTCCTTTTGTATACCAGAAACAATGACCAGGAAAATGTCATTTTTTCTAACATTATTCATATGGTTATTTTGGGGTTCTGTTGACATTTTGGCACAGATCCTTTGTGAAATATTTCACAAGAAATTTTTTCTAGAGAAAAATAACAGTAAATATCTTAGTTTAAGGAAATCCTACAAAAGGTATAACTAATCATCATCAGTACAAACCAGCCTCATCTTCTGTGAAGATGAATCCAGGAGGAAGTGGAGGATAGAGATGAAGTAAGGCTAAGAGAGGAGGTAAGAGGTGAGGTCAAAAGTGAGAAAGGAGTCAGGCACTATCTGGAAGACAAACCATATAACCTCACTGCCTCTTCCTTCTTAGTCTCTTTCACTAGCTCATCTTCCTCTGATAATATGTAAAATGCTGGATTATTTCAGGGCTTAACCCTCTCATCTCATTTATTTACACCATTTTTAACAGGATACCTCAAAGAGTTCCTCTCTTTAAATATTATCCATGTGTTAATGTCTCCTATATTTATTTCTCCAGGATTGGCATCTCCACTGATCTTTAGACCCGAACTGCCTACATGACCTCTCACTTAAATATGTTTGAAACATCTTATATTTAGTATGTCCAAAATAAAAATATTGATTATCAGCTCCAGATAACAAAATATTCTATCTCAGTTGTGTTAGTCCACACACTCAGAGAAGCAGAAACCAATATGAATTTAAATGTGCAAGGATTTTATTAGAGAGTATTAGTTTCCTGCGGCTGCCATAACAAATTAACACAAACTTGGTGCTTTAAAAAAAAAAAAATTTACCCTCTAGCAATTTTGGAAGACAGAAGTCCAAAATCGATGTGTTGGCAAGGCCTTACTGCCTCCAGACACTGCAGATAAAATCCCATTCCTTGCCTCTTCCAGCTCTTGGTGTCCATTGACAACCCTTAGCTTCCTTGGAATATGGTCACATCACTCCAGTCTCTGCCTCAGTGGTCACATTGCCTCCTCCTCTTTTCTATATCTTTTTATCTTTGTCTGGCTCAGAGATTCCTCTTCCTTTCCCTTGTAATGACATTTCCTTTGGATTTAGGTCTACACTAAAAAAGTGTACATATCTTAATTTAAAAGACTTTATTGCTAAAAAATACTAACCATCATCTGAGCCTTCATCGAGCAATAATCTTTTTGCAATAGTAACATCAAAGATCACTGACCACAGATCACCATAACAAGTGTAATAATAATGAAAAAGTTTGAAATATTGCAAGAATTATCAGTACGTGACACAGAGACACAAAGTGAGCAATAGATAATCCAGCATTATAACTTCTTCTCAAACTCCTTAATATAATTATATCTGCAAAGACCATTTTCCCAAATAAGTTAATATTCACAGTTTCCAGGGTTTAAGATGCAGATTTATCTTTATGGGAGCCACCATTTAACCCACTACTGTCTACCTCTGGCTCCTCAAAATTTATGTGCCTCCCACGTGCAAAATAATTCAACATGTCTCAACCTATTACAACATAAGCCCTATGTCCATAATATCATCTACATAGCATGAGCTTAACAATCAAAATATTATCATTTAACTCTTAAATCACATATGGGTTAGGCTCTGGGAATGATCCATCATGAGACAAAATCCCTCTCCATTTGTGGAACTGTCAATCTGGAAGATAAGTTGTCTGCTTCCAAAATACAGTGAGGGAGCTAGCATAGAATAGACATTCTCATTCCAAAAAAAGACAAACTGCAAGTAATAAAAAGGTCACCATTCCCAAGCAAATTTAAAATCTAGCAAAACAAATTCTATTAGGTTTCAAGGCCTGAGCATAATTATCTGTTACTCACAGCTCTACTGTCTGGATATGTGTCTCCACTGTTTGGGCCTGAGGCTCTACTTGTCTCTGCCTCAGAATCATTCTTCCTTTTCCTTGAAGGATCACACATGTTTGCAGCTGAGTAGCTGTGTATTCGTGTTGCTTGTCTTTAGAATTTTGGAAGTCCAACAGTTTTCTGTAGTATCCTCCTAACAGACTGCTTCCAGTCCAAGCTGACCTTCTTCCTGCTGATGTAACATTCTCAAGAAACTTGTAGGTCTCTTATTTATGTATGTCACAGTAATCTAGCTCATTAGACAAGAAGGTCCTCCACACATCTTGCTTGGATAACCCCATCTGTATTCCTGGCTTTCATTAAAATCTTGAATTGATCCATAATTCATAAACTTTCAGTGTAAGGTTGTCCAGCCACACTCTTTGCTCTGTCTCTGTAGCACACTTTCCAACAGTGAATTTTCTAATTTAACATTCTTTGCAATTTGGATAGGCTGAGAACCTCTCAAGTCGCCAATTGCTGGTTGCTTTTTACTTAACTGTTCCTTCCTCAATTTATCTTTCTCTTCTGGCCTTTTAACTACGAGCAGGAAAAAAAGAAAAAACTCAGGATGCACCATAAACACTTTTGTTTGGAAATCTCCTCAGCTAAATCTACAAGCTCATCACTTAAAAATTCTGCTTTCCGTAAAACAGGAAAACACAATTCAGCCAAGTTTCTAGGCACTATATAACAAGGATCCTCTTTCTTAAGTTTCCAATTACATAGTCCTTGTTTTTTTCTGAGCCACCTCCAGAGGTGCATTTAACATTCATAGGTCCATCAATATTCTATTTCTGACAATATATTTTTCCTCTAAGGAATTAAACACTTCCTCTATCATGTTTCTTATTTTCATCTAAGCCTTCGCCAGAATTGACTTTAGCACCAACAATCTCTTCAAAAGCAATCCAGACATTTTCTATTATGCTTCTCCAAATTCTTCCAGCCTTTTACCATTACCCAAGTCCGAAACCACATCCACATTTTTAGGTATCTGTTACAGCAATACCCCACTTCCTGTTACCAAAATCTGCATCAGTTTCCAGTGGCTATTATAAAAAAACTACCATAACAAATTGGTGGCTTAAAACCAAAAAAATTAATTTTCTTACAGTTTTGGAGGGCAAAAGTCTTAAAACAATGTGTCAGCAGGGCCTCATTCTCTGGTAGACTAGTAGAGTTTCCACACTCTGCCTCTTCCAGTGTCTGTTGACCATGAGGACTTCTGGCTTCTTTGACTTATGCTCATATCACTCCAATCTTGCCTTTTTGGTTACCATAGCCTCTTCTTCTCTGTCTTCTCTTTGGTCTGTCTCAGATTGGCCTCTATGTTTCTGTTGTAAGGACACATTGTTGGATTTTGGACTCATATAATCTAGGATAATCTCCTTACTTCAAGATTCTTAACTTCATTAAATCTGCAAAGACCCTTTTTTTTTCTCCCCCTAATAAGGTGACATTCATAGGTTCCAGGGATTAGGATGTGGAAAGATCATGTTGAGGGCCATCATTCAACCCACTATCTATAGGAAATACCTATGTTAGAGTAAATGGCGAGCCTGCCTACAGGTGATTGTGAAAGTAATCTGACTGCAGTGAAAATTTCTGCCTAGTGATGGACAGAGGTTGAGAAGTTTGTGTGGAAGTGTTATAAACTGCAGAACAGTATTAAAAAGGTTTTCCAAAGCAATCTCTCTGCCACACTCAGTTTGTCTCTGTCAAATTGCTGTCCGAGTTTATATCAGCCTCACCTCTCATTTAGACTACTGCAGCTAGCTCTTCTTCTAGCTTTCCTGTTGTACTTTTAATCAATTCCAATTGTTTTTCTCCTTTACTCAACAAAGACCTGAATGAGATGAACTAGGTACCTTTCTGATCTCACTACTGGAGTTGTAAAGGGACAGATAAATAATGTTTGTTTATTTATTTAACAACAGTGCTCACAGTGTCAGATATAGCTAATCACTTTAAAAATATTAGTAGGTTTAAGTTAGTCTTCAAAAAACATTATATTCATTTTCCAGATGAGTAAACTGAGACTGATTTTTAGTGTCTTCTTCATTACAAAGCTAGTAATGGTGCAAAAGCAGCTGAGAGATAGATTCAGGGGTCAAACAGGTGGAGATGAAATGTCAGCTTTATTGATTACTGATAAAAGCTTGGAGGATGAAGTGTAAGTATATGATTTCCTAATATTCGCATTAGAGTAAAATGAACCAATATAATTTCAGACTTCTCAGTAGATGAGAAGGCACCCTCTTTTCAGGCAGGTTGATTACGAGAGAATAAAACACAGAGGAGTCAGTCATTCATGTTCAGGTTCTTCCCCAAAATATCTGATGAGTCTTTCTTACTTTCCTGGACCAGACTAAATGAAGTAGGACAAGAGGCCTGAAATGATACCCAAATAGATACCTCTTCACCTGGAATCAGAGAGAACAAGTGTTTCCATCTGACCCTCCCCAAGCTTGTTCAGTTCAGTCCTTTACCTCTTTGGTGCCTTTAATTGTTGCTGAATTCTCAAGTTATAAGATTATATTCCTCAAATTGTTGGTCACCATAGTATTTATTTTAAAAAAGAGTTGCTGATTAATAAAAAGTGATTCTGTTGTCAATTTTAAAGCAATACTTATAATATGGACACTTCTGCTTTCTTAGGTTTCCTGCTATTGTTAGTCTTAATTGGTTGGTTTATATTGACAAAAATATTTATGAGGTAAATGTTTGAGCCCTTATATGATGTCTTATTTTCAGCTCTGAGTTGCAAAGGGAAACCTCAGAATATTTTTTTCAGTAATAAATGAACAATTTTATTGATTATTTAGAAGGAAACCTGATTCCATTTGCAATGTATTTTATGTAATATATTTTCTATTTTAGCATGTAGTTATAAAATATTTAATTTATGGGCATAAAAATGCAAAGAAAAGAGAAATCCTCCTATTATTGCTGTGGGGTAAGAGGAGTAAAAGTCTAGAACTTCTGTTGTACATTGTCTCAAAATAGTTCAAATCAAACTGGTGAACCCAAATTTTGATGGGGTTTCTTAGACGTATCTGCACTCAAATGGCTGGTATTTAATATATATTTGTTGAACAAACATATACTAATGAATGAATTATTAATGAATGATAATAAATTACTTGGAGTTATTTAATTTTGTCTATTTTATTTTGCCTTTGGGTTTTGCACAGTCAGTTCCTGCTACGTGGAATGACTTTCCCAGATTCTCCCTGCTTGCTCTTCAGGTCTCACTTTAAATGTCACCTCACATGTAAACATCCCTGACAATCCCAGGTCCTCTTCTACCGCACCCTGCACATAGCTCTGTCCTAGAGAAAGACACAGTGACTCTTCCCAGCACGACTGCAGAGTGACATCATGCTGTTCCCAGCTCTCTCATAGAGCTGCAGCCCTCTATAACTCTATCATAGGATTTAGCATCGTCCCAACGAAACAAGGTCTAATCCAACTCTGCCTCTTTAGTAACTAGACACGTTTTCCACATTAACATTTGAGCCATGTTTGGACTTTTTTTTCTTCCAATTTTACTGAGCTATAATTGACATACAGCACTGTATAAGTTTAAGGTGTACAGCATAATGATTTGACTTACATCATGAAATGATTACTACAATAAGTTTAGTGAATATCCATCATCTCATATAGGTACAAAATAAAAGAAAAAGTTAAAAAAAAAATAGAGACCCAGATGTAGAGAACAAACGTACGGACACCAAGGGGGGAAAGTGGTGGAGGGGGCCTGGTGGGGGTGGTGGTGGGATGAACTGGGAGACTGAGATTGACATGTATACACTAATATGTATAAAATGGATAACTAATAAGAACCTGCTGTATAGAAAAACAAATAGAATCTAAAATTCAAAAATATATATTTTTTTAATGAGAACTCTCAGGATCTACTCTCTTAATGACTTTCATCCACCATGTATAGCAGTGATAATTATATCTATCATGTTACATATTACATCCCTAACACTTTTTTCCTTATAACTGGAAGTTAGTACCTTTTGACTACTTTCATTCAATTCCCCCTCCCCACAACCCACACATCTGGTAATCACAAAACTGATCTCTTTTTCCATGAGTTTATTTGTTTGTTTTTGAAATAGAATTGACCTACAACACTATGTTAGTTCCTGGTGCACAACCTAGTGATTCAATATTTCTATACATTTCAAGATGAGGACCATGGTAAGTCTAGTTACTATCTGCCATCATATAAAGATATTACATTATTATCGACTGTATTCTCCCCATCGTACATTTCATACTCGTTTGTTTTGTAACTGGAAACTGGTACCTTTTAATCTCCCTCACCTACTTCTCTCATTCCTCCACCCTCCTCCCTCCTGGAAACTACCTCTTTGTCCTCTGTATCTATGATTGAGTCATGTTTTAAGGTCAAGAGATTAAGGCTGCTCTATTTAAGTCCCTCAGTCTTTGAGCATAACATATATTTAAGATTGTAGATTAAACTGTACTATGCTGGAATGATTTTATACAGCCTCATGTGATGCTTTATATGCAAGTAAGGTTTGCCCTTGCGTTCTTGGCCACGGTTCTATCTTTCCCACTGTTAATATTGCAACTGTCAAACCAGCTGCTGTCCTAAACCTAGAGGAATCCATTTTTTTAACAAGTTAAAAAATTATATATATATATATATACACACACACACACACACACACACACACACACACACACACACGTACGTGTATATATCAGAGCTTCGGGAATTTTCAAGGTAATATTATATTACAAAGATTTGCTTTAGGTGTAAAATGTCTATAATAAAAAATATTTTAAGAATTATAGTTATACATAGTAATAGACTAATTTTACATCAGTCCTTTAAAATTTCTTTGAAAGAAGCTAAAGAGATTTTCGTATGCTCTCAAAGAGAAAAATTGTGAAGTAAATTGAATTGCTGACATAGACCTAGTTTTATAGTTACTTGCTATTGAAATAAAAAGGGTTGGGTAACACAGGCTTTAATTTGGCTAATTTTATGATTGCAAGTTCAAAACTGCTAAGCCACATTTCATCTTCTAAACAACATTTTTTTAAAGATAAAGAATCATAAATCCTATTTGACAAGATTTCTTTTTAAATTTCTACTTCTGAGCCCTGATAATAAATATCAAAAAAATATTTGCTGAATTTAAGTGTTAGCAGGTCTAGAGTCTTAACAAATGTATACTACAGCCAAGACACCCATTTCCTCTGTTAAGAGTTTTCCATAATTTTTCAGTGGCTTTTAGACAAGCATATTTACACATATATTTAGAAAAAGACTAAATGGTTTATGTCTCCAAGGATGCTTGGATATCTACAGATCTATATCAATAACTGTATCTATCTATGTTTTTATATATATGGTCTTTAATATTTATTTTAATCTTATAAGTGTTTCTGACTATTTACATTAATTATTAATGTTATAAATCATGGTATTATGTAGTATTCTTTTTACATAAACTTTCTTTATGTTAAGAAATGAAATTTAAGTCAGTCTTCTCACCTACATTTTATTTGCATACCAAAGAGTGCATTCATATTCTTGCCTATATTGATGTTTCAAGTAAAACTCACTTTTACTTGGATAAGAATATTGTTTATCTTTTTACTTAAGTAAAATGATGAAGACTACATACTCTTCAAACTGGAATCAAAGCCTCAGTTTGACCATACACAGATTTCAACTTCCTAGTATATACACAATATACATATACATAAAACTTGGCAATACATCATCTATTTTGTAATACATAACCTATTTCAGCTTGTTCTTATCCATTACTTTTTTTTTTTCCTTACTTGAAAAGTAAAATGAAGCAAAGAAAAGGTGGTATTGTTAAGGTCATATTAATCTATCATAAATTAGCCTTAACGTGCCAAATAGTAAATCCACCCCAAAAGCTCATCACTTTTCCTTTTATGTATTCAGGTAAATGAGTCTGCGAGACTGATAGCTAGCTGGGAGGACATCACTCTTGAAAGCCCAAATGTAGCATAAAGGAAATGGACATTAGTTAGAGCTAACAGCAATCTCAGAGGATCTTTATAGGTATCAGCTTAGTCGTAAATTGACAGAGAACCTTGTTTGCCCTCGGCTGTCAAGAATCATAAGAAAAGATGTTTAAAATGCTTTGAAAAACTTTAATGGATGGCCATTTGTTTAAACTCCATCTATTTCCTTCTATTATTCCTATTATTCTATTATTTCCTTTTCTTGGAAGCATTATAAAAAATAAATATAAACCCTCCAGCGATAGATTTTCATAGCTAGTCAAAGCTTCTCTTGTAATCCCAAATATTGATCAAATTGCATTTAAGAGTTTTTCGAAGAATAATATTTAAGGTAACATTTAGATCCCTTACTAAAAGCATCTCACATTTAGGTGGTGATATCCTGTGTAGAATTAAAGCTGCTGTAATTTTAAGAACTTTTAAAATTGACTCTATTTTGTAAACAACAAGGCTGTTATATATAATGTGTCATAAAATTGTATTTTGTTGAGATGCTTCAAATTGGGATTTATAAATAATGATATGGCATCAGAAAGTAATTAGTGAATACATTAAAACATCCCTTTGTCTTGCCATTTGTAATCTTGATTAATGTCCTTATCAGGTCTTAATGTGGAATATTTTTTATTCTTTATAATCTCAGAAAATTATGTTTATATGTTAACCTTTAATTATTTTGATTCTCAGATGAATTGTTATATAATCTCTAGCTATTTAAACACCTCTTAAATTACATGCTTTTACTTTTTTAATAAAATGCCTTATTATAAATTAATAGAATATAATTGCAAGATCTCTACCTATGTTTCCTTTACATGTGAAAAGTACTCTTCTATTGTATATATTTCGATACTATAGTGTAGAAGTAAAACTCACATCGATGGAGAATACTCATTTTTTATTTTTATTATTATTTTTTTTGAGAATACTCATTTTTTTAAACAAATTCAGACTTCCTATGTGTTCTGGAAGTCTGATCCCACAGTCATGTCAACTCCCCAAATCTCTGTAGCAGTGGCTCTCCTTAGATGCATGCAGTTCCTAGTGGAGTCCCACTGTTATTATCAAAGTTAAATTTACTGGAATTACCACAGAAAGGAAGAACATCACCTTAAACAGTCAGTGTTACTTATTTCTTTGAATAGATGAATTAGGGAAGGGTATTTATAGGATTGGCTTTACAGCCTGGATTGTGTGATTTTAACACTGATATTTCAACCCCAGTATTTTGTTGCATTAGGCAGAGGTTATCACACAATGGCTTTGTATTTCTAGGCAAAGGGTGAGGTTATGTTTGTGTGTGTGTGTGTGTGTGTGTGTGTGTGGTACGCGGGCCTCTCACTGTTGTGGCCTCTCCCGTTGCGGAGCACAGGCTCCGGACGCACAGGCTCAGCGGCCATGGCTCAAGGGCCCAGCTGCTCTGCGGCATGTGGGATCTTCCCGGACCGGGGCACGAACCCGTGTCCCCTGCATCGGCAGGCAGACTCTCAACCACTGCGCCACCAGGGAAGCCCGAGGCTATGTTTTTGAAGTACATGTTTTGAAGCATGTCGTTGGTCTTGTAGATTGGTTCACAATCTATAATATAGGAGCCAGTGATTCTTCAAGTAAAGAACTTTTGTTTTTTGTTTTGTCTTTTTTCCCCCTTTGGTCTCAGGATTGTTTAACACAAGGACAAAGCATTATGTTGGTGTCAGTTATGAGCCCCTCCCTAACAACTTTTATTATTCTTTAGCCGAAGCTTAAACATATATTGTAATGAGACATTATCAGTGTAGGTCTCCACTACTGTATACTGTATGTGTAGTGTATACAGTGGTCACGTGATAAATTTTTGAAGGTGGTTGTTCCAACATCTGTGTCAGGGTTTCCTATTCTCTTTGCTGAAAGATCGTAAGTTGGATCATTCAATCAGCTAAAAGTTGCACAGAAACATTGAATTATTTTGGAGTCATTCATTTGAGCATCGTAACATCACGCATCCAAGAGAAGGATTATAATCAGAATTGCAGTTCACTTCTGAGGAAGGAGACGAGACCTTAAATTAAAGTACAAGAACATATACAATCCACCAGTCCAAAGATCCCATAAAAGTCCATTAGGCGGTATTAGCCAAATTACCAAGTTTTATGATTTTTCTTTCCTAATTGTTTAGTAATATTCCATAAAACATATAAGTCTATAAGAATGTAAATGCAATAATCTTACCCTAAGACCGTATAATAAAGTATACCTCAAACAGGCACTATTATTTTTACAATTGCCCTATTTGAAATTCTTCCTATTCAATTTCATGAACCTCTTTGGTAAAATGTCTTATCTTAGAGACACTATCTAGTTCTGCTGTTGTCTGAACTATAGCATGATGTAGTCTATTTACTTCCATGACTGCTATAAAACATAAAAAGAAAAAAAGAGTTTTGGGGAGAGAAAGTGCCATTGCAAAATTTCCCTTCAGTGGCTCAAATGGAGGTTGTTTTCCTCTTTAAAAGTTAAATTAGCTAAAGATCTATTTTTCTCTTATCTGAGAAGGAAGGGACAAAATTAATCCTTTTATCTGGGATGATCTTGAGGCAGGCATCCTCTACTGGGATGACAAGCTCCCATATGACTTTCAGATGGCAGCCATTAAGCTCTTGTGCCACACCGTCAATGCCAGTCATTAGAGCCACCAAGTGGTCTGTTTCCAGTTAAAGCTATTCCAGCAAACCCAAAGATAGTTTAGGTTTAAAAGACAACTGGTGTGAATTTTTGTGAAAGGAGATCAAGAGGGGGTTCAGAACCAATAAGCCGTACAACCGAAGGGAACACATAGTTACAGATAATACACATAAAACATGCAGTAACTTTTTAATATGTAACTTAAGGTAATTTTCATGAAAATATTTAGGAATTGCCAAAAGTTCCAAGAATTAATGAATATTTTGGTGATAAAAGGGAACCTCTGTTATCTAGACACAGAATGAACACTTTATGGAAAGTCTAATTCTAATTATTTCTATGAAACATCTAATATTTGTAGTGAAGCCTTAATAATCATTACAAATGATTCTGTTCATATTGAGTCAACCTTGTTCAACCCATCTTAATATAACTCTTTGTTTCTTTTAAATTAATAATTGTACTGGGAGATTGGTCAACAGGGCTCAGCCATCTGTTTATGGATCTTAGGCTCCTGTCCTCTCACAGGCTTGATCCTCTTTTTTTTTTTTTCCTGCGGTCCGCAGGCCTCTCACTGTTGTGGCCTCTCCCGTTGCGGAGCACAGGCTCCGGACGCGCAGGCCCAGCGGGGCACGAATCCGTGCCCCCTGCATCGGCAGGCGGACTCTCAACCACTGCGCCACCAGGGAAGCCCTTGATGATTACATTTGAAGGGATGACTCCTAGGTCCTTGAAAAAGACACTCCTGTGTTGTTAAATCTGCAAGAGAATGGGAGACAATTCACTTCACCAGGAGGCAGAGAAAGAATATTCAATTCAAAGTTTTCTGAAGTAGATGATCCTAGCAAAGGGAGGTCAGGAGCCTAGAATCAGAAATAAATCTATCTAAAGCTTAACCAAGCTGAGAGGAACATTAAAGCTATCTTGGTCAAAGGTGGCAAAATAAAGAAAATTTCATATATATATATATATATATACACATTTTGACAGAAGACCTAGAAATAACAATTTGATTCAACATATATATTATATATTAAATTTGACAGAAGACCTGGAAATAACAATTTGACCCAACATAGTAAGTCCTTATGATTTGTAGCACTGTAAGAATTCGTAAAATGTCAGCCTTTTAAAAGATATCCGCTAAAAAAAAGACATACGTCATTATAACTGTACTTAGTTTAACACTATTTTGTTTTGAAATAAATCCTATTTATTGCTAAATTTATCCAATTTGTAGAAATAGTGATAGCATATAGAACCTATACAACACTTTTAAAATGTTTAAATCATTAGAAATTAAATCCAAGTTTTATTACCTAACATATATTCTAGTAACATTATTTTAACATTGTACTCCCATAACAAAGAAGAAATTTAAGGCAACAAAGAGTTGCCTTAAATCTAAAATTCAGTCACTCCAATTTGCTCAGTCATGTATTAATTACTACTGTATGAACTGTTTTTAATGTAAATAAACCTCTGTACTCATATGTCAACATTTTTGAAGACCTGTGAATTCATGTCAAGATCTCTAATTGACTAGCTGTCCTTATTCAGTAACTTGGGTCATTACCAAACTCACAGTTAAACTCTTTCTTCTGAATTTGATAATGAATAAAACAAAGAAGTTTTCTTTTGGAAATTCTGTAGTATTTATCTAGACTACATATCCTTACAGTGTGCATATAGTAACAGAACAAAGTCTCCTAATAAAGGACAAAAGAAAGCAGCGTAAAAGAATTGGGAGCTGTTTTCAGACAGATATGAAATAATTACCATAAAAGTCTAATGAGAGAATGTATACAGATGAAAGAGAGAGAGACGTCTTCAAATAATGTTTTTTTTTTTTTTTGGTTATGATCAGTCTATTAGATGAAAAACCATGTTCATGTAAAAAGTCTCCCAAACTAACCAATGGAATTTCATTTTTTTTTTTGTTGACTTATGCCAATTAGAGAAATATACACATGAATTAAGAGATTATTTTGGACTGGAAGGTTTAATTGTTTAAGAAAAACTTATGAGAAGGAACTGTAATGCCCGGTAAGAAAGGAGCAGAACTTGAAATTCTACCAGCAGTATTTTTCCTTCTCTCCAAGCGTGTTCTAGGCTTTAACCAAATTAAACTCTTTAGTGATGTCAAACCCACAAATGCTCTCTTGACATGACTTTGCTTATGTTCTCTCAAAATGACATCCCCAAGCATGACCTTCCCCATCTCTACTATTAACTACGACTGTCCTAACATTCTCATAATTCATCTCTTTTTAAAATTTTTATTTATTTATTTATTTTTGGCTGCGTTGGGTCTTTGTTGCTGTGCACGGGCTTTCTCTAGTTGCGGTGAGTGGGCGCTACTCTTCATTGTGGTGCGCAGGTTTCTCATCGCACTGGCTTCTCGTTGTGGAGCACAGGCTGTAGGCGAGCGGGCTTCAGTATTTGTGGCACACGGGCTCAGTAGTTGTGGCACACGGGCTTAGTTGCTCCGCGGCATGTGGGATCTTCCTGGACCAAAGATGGAACGCATGTCCCCTGCATTGGCAGGCGGATTCTTAACCCCTGCACCACCAGGGAAGTCCCTCATAATTCATCTTGATTGACACTTCTTTCCTAAGTTGTTCTGAATTATTTTAAATGTATATGTTATTTTATGTAACACATTGGATTGATATTGGCACATTTCTAATGTCATTTTCCTCACTCTTCCTAACTTCCTAGTCACTTTGTAGTTGTTATTAAATCTCCCCATAGTATTAGTCCTCTGAGAGCAGGGACTCTTATTCACTTTACTATCCTCATACAATTTTTGCAATTATATTTATTCAGTTGTGAGATTTTTATTTTTTTTTTATTTTTTGCAGTACGCGGGCCTCTCACTGTTGTGGCCTCTCCCGTTGCGGAGCACAGGCTCTGGACGCACAGGCTCAGTGGCCATGGCTCACGGGCCCAGCCGCTCCGTGGCATGTGGGATCTTCCCAGACCAGGGCACGAACCCACGTCCCCTGCATCGGCAGGTGGACTCTCAACCACTGCGCCACCAGGGAAGCCAGTTGTGAGATTTTAATACTGAATTTAGCCCAAGATTGACTCACTCTCAGCTCAGTTATATTTTTATATTTTTAAAATATAACCTTATAATGAATTCTGGTTTCACAACATTTATAAAATAAAGGAAGGCTTCTGGTTAAAGATGTATATAGACGTACTAGCACTCACTTCCTCCTAAGAAATCCATTAACATGTTTTATTAGTGTTATAAACCAACTAGCAAGGAATTTTGTGAGAACACATTATCAAAAACATTCTTGAAAGTGAAATGCAGATGCACAAATTAAAACTTACCCAGTGGATCTGAGAAATCTAAGTCTTGAGATGGCAGAGGAGAAAGCCAAAAAGCCTTACAATGCAACACCCATGATGCAACCCTGTAGGACCTACTGACCTCTCAGTGATTGGTGTCATTGAGTGACCCTAGAAGAGAAGTGACAATGAGCTTACAACAAGAGGACAGAGGACTGAAGGTTTAATTCTTTGGTGAAATTTCTTTGATGTCTGACTTAAAACCAGAAAACTTTGAGGATAGATGTCCAATGTAAAAACAAAGGAATAAATTAAATATTTACACACCAAAAGTTGATTCCCCCAAATTCGTTCCTTATCCAAAACCAACAACTCTGATAGAGTATTATGGTCTCCGGAGGAAGAATTTTCGATTAAGATATTGACCAATTCTCAACCATAAAAGAAGGGGACAGTTGACCAGGATGCCCAATATCTGAATAATAAGGGATCCAATAAAGGAAAATAGAGAAAGTGTATAGGAATAAAAGATTTAAGAAAAACAAATAAATTCAAGAAAAACAAATAAATACGTTGTCCCAGAAGAACATGAGTTTTTATTTTGAATGAGGTCACTAAATGGCCAATCCAAAGTTTGAAACTGCTCTTTTCATTAACACTATCATGTAAATATGATTTTATTTTATTACTGTATCTGAATATAGTAATTTCAACCCTTTTGAGATATTGGAAGTTTTTACTTTTCAGTTTTTGGTTTAGTTAGTTTTTAAATGTTTTTTAGTTTATAGACCAAGGACCTAATTTTTAATTGACAACTGCTTGGTATTTGGACATATGCATAATAGTTTCACATATTCTGAGAGAGGAGAGTCAATAAGTACACTTTTATTCCAGTTCAACTTTGATAAGCATATATAAGAATGACATTTTCCCCAAGGGAAAGATAGGATAGATTGCAATTATGATCAACTATATCAATTTTTATTCTCTTATGCTAAGATCAATTACCTTTTTTTCCTATTCAAATGAACATTGTCATAATTTGTCTTCTTTATTATCGTAGAGCAAGAAAAGGGTGACTCAGTATCATATCCTCCAGCATTTCTTATATAAAACCTCCTTGAATCTCATTTACATGCTTTATGAATATGTTTATTGTACTGAAAGGCGATTACCTAATGTTTTCTAAGTTGTTCAAGGCAGTAAGCCAGGATTTTTCTAACTTATAAGCATATTGATTTTGACAGTTAAGAGAATTTGAGATTTCTGTATTAATTAGTCTGTTTACATAAAAATGATCTTTATATCATTTGTGCATTCTTATTATGAACATTTTCAAAATTATGGGACAATTACATGAATTGCCAAAACAGTAAGAGATACCTGATTTAATTTAACAAGATGCAACTGTATCATTATTCACATATCATAAAAATAGACATATTAGACTTGGAAATTATAATAAACTGTTTTAAGAATGTATCTAATTCTTAGTTTATATGCCTTTCTGAAAATAATTAATTACTTTATGAAACATATAATAGTTTATATTTTATTCTATTCATGTTATATCATATTATTAGTTAAAGTAATAATAAGTACAAAATACTGTGACAAAGTTAAAAACTATTAGATAAAACTGTATTACAAATAAGGTAGGTTTGAAAAGGCATTTTGAGTTGACCTCATTCTTTTCAGGTATTTCAGAGAGAGAAACATTGAAAGAGCATTTGAGAATAAATAATTTAAAAGGGCCAAAGAAATGTGGCTATGATAAGCCTTTCTGAAGAAATAATTGGTATGATATATGCTAAAAGATCCCCAGTGGGGATTAATCAATTTATTTTAATGTTGCTTGAGGACTAATGATTTTGCCACTTCCTAAGTTTATTAACTCAAAAGTTTCTTTGTGCCTCAGTTCCTCAATGAGTTTTTCCTTCTTTTTCTCTGTCCAGCTGTATGTCTCCACTACACTGTAATATTGCATTAGCATTAAAATTAGCATTTTTAAAGTTTGAGTGAGGCTTCACAATTTATCACGTGTCAAATACATTCTGCCACTAGAGCCTCACAATAATCCTTCGAAAGGTGTGTTAGTATTCTCCATACATTAGTAAGGAAAGAAAGAGGACCAGAGACTTAAGTTTGTGCAGCAGATAAATGGGAGACATATACTTTAAGCGCAGACCTGTTAACATTGATTTCGGTACAATTTCTATTATTTTACAGGTGTCACTATTTCATAGTACCCAGGTAAATGGGTCATTTAATCATACCAATGATCTATTTATTTTTTGTCCAATGGATGATCCAGACTTGGGTCATGACTTCGGGTGATACAGAGTAATTTGAACCCTTGAGACATGGAAATTTTGGGAACATTCTTTGTGTTTCTAGCTAGAAATAGCTAAGGTGCTAGTTCTGTATCTACTGACCGTATTTTCCCTGTGCCCTTTCCAATACATAAAGTAACTGAGCATTAACTTTACCCTGAAACAATTCATCCTAGAGCACGAAGTCTTTCCATCAGTCATATTTTGCCACAACTTGTTTTTTTTTTAAGGCAGGAAAATAGTTTTTATGTTTTCCCAGGACTGCACTGAGTTTTATAACAATTCTGTAACCCTCCATGACTTATTTTTTTCTAGATTCTGGGCAACTATCTGTGTTTCTCAGACTCTCTGTGGTATTTATGATTACAATGCTAAGTGGCTTTTTGTTTGCTGTTTTTGTTTGTTTGCTGTTATTTGTCAATGTGATATGAAATAAACGGGCAAATCTATATAATAGTTGGACTTATTAGACAAAAAGCAATCAGCATCCATTCCGTTGTATTTGACCAGCTTTACAAGTTGCTTCAAATAAAATTATTCATTAAGCAATAAATGTAGGCATATATTAATCATTATACTCTGTGACCTAGAAAAACAAATATCATTTCTAAAGACAGTGTTCTTAGCCCTAAATAGTAACTCTACAATAGGCAGATACGGATCAAATGCTGTGTAATTCTCTAGTCGTATAATGTAACTTTTAAAATTTTGTTGCTACTGATTTTATTCTTAAGTTTAAAAAAGATTAGTGACTTGTATAAGGAGACACTACTCAAGGACATTAAATAGCAAAATATATACAAGAATTTTTTTCGAGTGTAACTACGTATAAAATAATCCCCCTTTTGTTTTTGGAATTTAGATTAGTGGTCATTTTAGGTGATTTAAATCCTAATTCATAATTCTTTATTTATATTCATCTGAACCAAAAGTTTATTTTTCTCTACTCTATAAACTATGTGATTTTAGTTATCAAAACTACTTTTGCTACATATGTCTACTGTAGTTGAGTTATGACACTACTTCTTCAGTTAATGGTAGCATTCTAAGCCATTCCTCATTAACCAAACCAAAATATAGTGAATAAATATTTGCAATGGAATAGTTTTGGGGCAGGCGTATAGTAATAATTGTGATCTATATTTATCAGAGAAAAAGTATAAATTTTAAGAATGAGAAAATAGTCCTTCCTCTGATTCCCTTCCAGTACATCAGTGCATTTTAACTTGAATTTCAATAGCTTCTGAAGAGCAAATGATTCTGTAGATACACCCAGTGGTTGTACCTGTACATTTCATAACAACTTCATTCTGGAATGAAAATGTTCAGGACCAATACTTAAGATATTAAAATGTAAACCTAAAGCACATTTTTGCACTACAAGTAGTGTGGGAAAATTATGTTAGTAATCACAAAATATAATTTTCTAAACCTTAATAAATGTTATATCTTTAAAACTATTTTTCTCCATGAGTGAATAAAATAACACTTGCTTGTAAATTAAATCTTCACAAAATTTCCAGCAAATTTTAGTAGATTAACAATGTGGTATCATAAGACTTTTCAAATGCAACATATCATCTTTAGTATTATCATGCCACTAAATTAAGTGAGGCATATATGAGCTCTTAGTGTTAGGAATTTAGGGTGCCATTCACCCCTCCTCACTTACATTTTAAGGAGATATGACACGTGTCAGTAGTCAAGTGAGAAATGAAATCTGACTTTATTAAACTGTCATTGAGAACTGAAAGTTTAATATTGCAAATTTGATACAGGAATTGAGGTGTGGAAAGAAATAGACTCTATCAGAAATAAGATGCACAGGAAGGGAAGTGAGAGAGATCTTGGCTATGCAGTTGTGAAACGTTTAGTTCAACCTAGTACAATATAAGAGTAAATCTCATGACAACTTTCTACTGCTGTCTCTGCCCTCTCTCTCAAGCTGGATACAAGTGAGGAAACATTTAGCCCTCACTGCACTAAAAGCCAGTCTATTTTACCAGGAAAGCTCTTGTTTGTTTGTTTGTTTGTTTGTTTATTAAAGCAACAGAAATTTATTCTCCCACAGTCTTGGGGACTAGAGTTCTGAAATCAATATATAGGCAGGGCCATACTCTCTGTAGCTTCTGATGTTTGCCAGCAATCGTTGGCACTTATTATTTTGCAGGGGCATGATTCTAATCCCTGCCCCTGTCATTTCATGGCCATCTTCCCTTTGTGTCTTTATGTCATCACTTGGTGTTCTTCTCTGGGTGTCCCTGTCTCTGTCCTCTTCTTCTTCTTCTTCTTTTTTTTTGATTGAAGTATAGTTGATTTACAATATTATATTGGTTTCAGGTGTACAGAATAGTGATTCAGTAATTTTTGCAGATTATATTCAATTGTAGGTTATTAGAAAATATTGGGTATAATTCCCTGTGCTATACAGTATATCTTTGTTGCTTATCTATTTTGTATATAGTCATACTCCTAATTTGTCCCTCCCCACTTCCATCTTCCCTTTGGTAACCACAAGTTTGTTTTCTATATCTGTGAGTCTGTTTCTGTTTTTCATACACTTTACTTTGTATTATTTTTTTTATATTCCACATATAAGTGACATCATATTGTTTCTATATTTCTCAGTCTGACTTATTTCACTTAGCAAAATCTTCTCTAGGTCCATTCACATTGCTGCAATATCCAGTGGTAGGTCTAGAGTTTATAATAATTAAATTCAGTATTTCAACACAGTTGACAATGACACCATTTCTCTATGTACACTGGCATTAACAGTGCTAGCTTTAACCTCAAATGAGTGTTCCTAATCTCATCGTTTTACATGTGCCTCCCTAGTTTTCCCAACATGACTTGCTGAAGACACTGTCTTTTCTGCATTGTATTTTCTTGCCTCCTTTGTTTTAAATTAATTGACCACATGTCTGTGGGTTTATTTCTGGGCTCTTTATTCTCTTCCATTGATCTACGTGTTTGTTTTTGTGCCAGTGCCATGCAGTTTTGATTACTATAGGCTTGTAGTATAATCGGAAGTCTAGGAGGGTTATAGCTCCAGCTTTCTTCTTTTTCTCAGGGTTGTGTTGACAGTTCTGGGTCTTTTGTGGTTCCATATAAGTCTTATGATTATTTGTTCTAGTCCTGTGAAAAATGTCCTGGGTATTTTGATAGGGTTTACATTACATCTGTAAATTGCTTTGTGTAATATGGCTATTTTAATAATTTTAATTTTTCCTCTCCAAGAGTGTGGGATATCATTCCAATTCTTTGAATCATCTTTAATTTTCTTCATCAATGTTTTATAGGTTTCAGAGTATAGGTCTTTCTCCTCCTTGTTTAAGTTTATTGCTAGTATTTTATTTTTTTGATGTGATTTTAAACAGGATTATTTTTTCACTTTCTCTTTCTGATATTCCATTATTAGCATGTAGAAACATGACAGATTTCTGTGTATTAATCTTGTATCCTGCACCATTGCTCAATTCATTTATTAGTTCTTATGGTTTTGGGGTGGAGACTTCAGGGTTCTTTATTTAGAGTATTATGTCATCTGCAAATAGTGATGGTTTTACCTCTTTCCTTCCAATTTGGATACCTTCTTTACTTTTTCTTGTCTGATTGCTGTGGCTAGAACTCCCAATACTAGGTTAAATAGAAGCAGTGAGAATGGGTATCCTTGTCTTGCTGTCAAATTTAGTGGGCAGGCTTTCAGCTTTTCAGTATTATGTTGGGTGTGGGTTTACTGTAAATGGCCTCTATTATGTTGTGATATATTCCCCCTATACCCACTTAGAGGAGAGTTTTTATCATGAATGGATTTGCATTTTATCAAATGCCTTTTCTGCTTCTATTGAAATGGTCATGTGATTTTCATTTTTCCTTTCGTTAATGTGGTGTATCACATTGATTGATTTGTGTATGTTGAACCATCCTTATGACCCTGGAATAAATCCTGCTTGTTCATGGTGCATGAACCTTTTATGTATTGTTGGCTTTGGTTTGCTAATATTTTGTTGAGAACTTTGCATCTGTATTCATCAAAGACATTGGCTGGAATTTGCTCTTTTTATAGTGTCTTTTTCTGCTTTTGGTATCAGGGTAAACAATAAAATTAGAACATTCTCTCACACCATATGTAAAATAAACTGAAAATTGTTTAAAGACCTAAATGTAAGACCTGAAACCATAAAACTCTTTGAAGAGAACATAGGCAGAACACATTTTGACATAATTTATAGCAATGTTTTTTTGGATCAGTCTCTTAAGGCAAAAGAAATAAGAGCAAAAATAAACAAATGAGAATGAATTAAACTATTTTCTTGAGCCAATAAATACCTTTTAATATGTAGTTTTTCCTACGTAAGGGAAGCCAGTTTATGATGCACCAAAAATTTTGGACAGAACTATAGTATTGAAAGAAGCAAAGAAAATCAGTCTCTTCTTGGTCCTAAATTGCTGCATAAACCAAACCAACATATTCACTCTGGGAGCACACTGTATACTTACCTAGCATACAGCATTAAGGAAAATTTTAGGAAGTTGTACCTTGAGGTTTCTCATTGTCTTCAGTAAGGTCCCATAATACCTTTAGTGGTAAATTATAGGCCAATACATTTTCTTTAATGATTCAGCCAATTCAAATAAGAATTTCTGTCTACCTGCAAACCAGGACATCTTTTTTTGTTGTTGTTCCTATAGCTTTAAAAAAAAAAAAAATATATATATATATATATATATATATATATATATATAGTTGAGTTACAATGTTGTGTTAGGATCAGGTGTACAGCAAAGTGAATTAGTTATATATATATATATATATATATATGTATACACACACACACACACACACACACACATATGTATCTCCACTCCTTTTTAGATTCTTTTCCCATATAGGCCATTACAGAGTACTGAGTAGAGTTCCCTGTGCTATACAGTAGATCCTTATTAGTTATCTATTGTATATATGGTAGTGTGTACATTTTAATCCCAAACTCTTAATTTATCCCTCCCCACCCTTTCCCCTTTGGTAACAAGAAGTTTTTTTTCTATGTCTGCAAGTCTCTTTCTATTTTTTAAATAAGTTCACTTGTATCACTTTTTTAGATTCCACATTTAAAGGAAATCATATATTTGTCTTTCTCTGCCTGACTTACTTCACTCAGTATGATAATCTCTAGGTCCATGCATGTTGCTGCAAATGCCATTATTTCATTCTTTTTTATGGCTGAGTAATATTTCATTGTGTATATGTACCACATCTTCTTTATCCATTCATCTGTTGATGGACATTTAAGTTGCTTCCATGTCCTGGGTATTGTAAATAGTGCTGCAATGAACACTGGGGCATTGACGTGCATGTATCTTTTTGAATTAGAGTTTTCTCTGGATATATGCCAAGGACTGGGATCACTGGATCATATAGTAACTCTGGAACCTCCATACTGTTCTCCATAGTGGCTGTACAAATTTACATTCCCACCAACAGTGTAGGAGGGTTCCCTTTTCTCCACACTCTCTCCAGTGTTTATTGTTTATAGACTTTTTGATGACACCCATTCTGACCAGTGTGAGGTGATACCTCATTGTAGTTTTGGTTTGCATTTCTCAGATAATTAGCGATGTTGAGCATCTTTTCATGTGCTTTTTGGCCATCTGTATATCTTCTTTGGAGAAATGTCTATTTAGATCTTCTGCCCAGTTTTTGATTGGGTTGCTTTTTTTTAATTATTATTTTTGAATTGAGCTTTAGAAATCTATTACATTTCTATACACTAACAATGAAATAGCAGAAACAGGAATTAAGGAAACAATCACATTTATCATCACATCAAAAAGAATTGATGTGAGGACAAACCTACCTAAGGAGGCACAAGACCTGTACTCTGAAATGAAGAAGACCCTGATGAAAGAAATTGAAGACAATACAGATGGAAAGATATACCATGTTATTATATTGGAAGAAAGCATATTGTTAAAATGATGATACTACCCAAGGCAATCTACAGATTCAATCCCTATCAAATTACCAATGTGCATTTTTCACAGAAATAGAACAAAAAGTTTTAAAATTTATATGGAAACACAAAAGACCCTGAATAGTCAATGCAGTCTTGAGAAACAAGAATGGAGCTGGAGGAATCAGGTTCCCTGACTTCGGACTATACTTCAAAGCTACAGTCATCAAAACAGTATGGTAGTGGCACAAAAACAGATATATAGATCAATGGAACAGGATAGAAAGCCCAGAAATAAACCCACACACTTATGGTCAATTAATCTACAACAAAGGAGGAAAAATATACAATAGAGCCAGTTTAGAAAAAAAAAAAAAAGCTTGGCCCATTATATTCTATAAGCTTACAATAAATATAATTGCTTTTAAAAGTCAGTTAATTCATCTAATGCGTAGAGCACAGAGATGTTCATAAAAAAATTAATGCTCATATAGATTAAATACCATATTGATAAAGCCTCTATTCAAAACCTTAGTCAAAATAACTGTATTTAAGACTAGTTGGTAATAAAAATTAATTAGATGGGAACATGAGGAAGACCCACTGCAAACTCAGTTTATTGTTTGAAAGTAACAGCTCAAATTATATTGCTCTACTGAAAGAGAAGTAAAATTATATTATTTTACAATTTAAAGACAGAATTCTTTCTTTCTGCTAATTTCAGTTATTAAATATTACATTATATTATTTACAAACATATTCTGTTAAAATTAATGTAATTTTGTTTTGATTTAGCTTTTAATATTTATATGTACAAACATATATATATATAAATTTGCATTCATTTGAGACATTTTCCACTTTAAATCACAACTATTTTTATGACATTTCTATGAATTCAATAGGTCATCAAATATTTTAGTTATGTTATTAAATTATCACCTAGAATAAATTACATTCATTAAATTATCCAGCAATTAAAAACAAAACTCTTGGAAAAACATTTTAACCTGCAAAGAATTTTCTTACTTATTTATAATACCCTGACCTATATTATCAAGCTTTACTTTCAATTATTTGCTAACTGGAATATTACTTTCTACTATCCTTTTTATACTTCTTTCCAAGTTCTTAATATATTTTCCAAAAAGAAGTCTAATTTTTCTGTGTGTGTTTACACCTAAGATTCCCAGCATGGAACATCTCTTTGTTAATCTTGAGGACCTTATTAATTATTACATCTTATAGAACTTTTCCAGTTGTTTGCCTTTGAGATGTTTTTCTTGTTGATGGCAGAGAAGGCCAGGTTTACTAGTTCTTGGTCAATAAATGCTGTCCATATGACCTACCGGTTTATAGTTGCTTTATGTTTAATTTTTCCTCAAGTGCAGTAAATTTTCCCATTGAACTTGGCCATATTGTATCTATAATGAACATATAATCTTGACTAACCCAAGTGTAGGCACATAAAAGATGGCAAGATTTTGTGTTTCTTTTTTTAATTTTTGAAAATGAGGTATTTTTCTCTTAAGAAAATACTCTAATAAAGATGATTCAGGATTCCATAAAATGTATGATCTACATATTCTTGATGGTTGTTGGCTGGTAAATGGGCACATGGTACAGTGAGACACACTTCTCAGTAATAGAAAGCAATAAGGTCTTCTGGGGTGGAAAGTGTTTAGAAATAATTTATCTCTCTTGAAAGGAGACATAAGACAGTAATACTTCCTTTTTTCAGCTCTTAATATTTCCACCTGATAGTGATGCAGCATTTTGATCCATGAAGGTGGCCAAAGGTAAGACACTGAGGTCTGTAGAGTGGAAAATAAAAGGCTCTGATGATATGATAGAATCACTAGAACAATGTACCTGAGAAAATGTTTTAAGTACACCACACATGCACATTGCTGAGGTAATTTTGTTTGGGTTTTTTCTGTTATTGTATCTGAAGCGTATAAACTGACACAGGGTTTTAAGGAAAGTATGATTGATTACAAAATTTCGTTAAAAGTTAGTGATTAGTAACTGGTAAATAGTAATAGTTAATTTATTCACTATTTTACTTTCACATATCCTGACAGTCACTGTGAATAATTTTCAGTGTTTGAAAACAGCACAGTGGGACAAATTTAATTTTTAATCATCAAATTCAGCAAGTTGACTGCTTGAGATTTCATATGTTTGAAGATTTTAAAAGGACACCATTAGCACTCAGATTATAGTAAGATGACGGCATCTCTTCAGTCCTTCAAAGGTACTGATGCTCTCATTTTGTTTGGCAAAATTGATTACATTAACTTCAGGGTATATTTAAGAAGTCAAATGAAGCTTCTTCCTTGAAATCTGAAATCTTAAAGGCATGTATTGATTTTTTTCTGTTTGCATTCTTTTAAAGAACCTTATTATGCATGGAATTAAATACGGTACCCTTTCCAGAGTGACACTTTCATGGAGGTTTTCTAGAAAAAAAATGGTGGGAAAAATATGTTTTAAGTGTATTTAAATGAAGACTAATTTTTCTTCTAAGTTATAATTTTTATCAAACGCTATTTACATATTAGAAAATAACATCATAATATTTTGTAAAAGAAAGTTAAGCAAAAGAGTTTCTGTCTTGTCAGCTTTAGCCTATGAAGCAGAAGACAATGCTTTGCCCTTAGATATTTGTTAACACAAATTTGAAAGACATCATATTCCAAAAAAAAAAGATAAATAAATTAAAATATCTCAAGGAACTGTTTTAGAACTTCAGTCCTGTAAATGATATAAATATGTGAAGAAATACAAAATTTAAATGTAAACAATACAGTTTAAGATCAAATGTTCATTTCATTAGTGATTAACAATGAACATGTATTTGGTTTTAATTTCACAAATATAATCCAATTTGTCTTAACCTGTTTCTATAGAAATAGAAGGCTGAAGGAGCTATATCAACTTTTTTTCTCGTGGCATCAGCATAAATGTTTGATGATTATGATTAATTTCATTTTTCTAGTGACAATGTATAGAGAAATAAGAGGCTGACCTCACTGTACATACATAGTTCATGTACTTGTAGGGAAAGTAATGTGTTAATCTGTCTCATTTACAGAAATATTCATTTTTATGGATATAGTATATTATATGAAAACAGTGGTAAAAATATTCCACAAGAAACCCACAATATTTAACACAATTTTCATTTGTTGAATCCATCTAGAGAAGTCATAATTTTGCAAGTATATATGAACTTTCAAGTAAGTGAAAAAATAGACAAGTCTTGGAATAATAAAAACACCATGGTATCATCTCTACTTTCATAGAGAAGTAGATTCCTGTGTTTGCCTGATATGAACATTAAAATATGAAACTTAAATACACACCATAAGCCTAATAGAAGTAGGAGGAAAAGGAAGCCTCTGATTGTACACGAAGTATGGAAAAACCTGTAACTGAAAAGATGATTGAGGGTCCTTGGGCAATCTCTGTTGTCACAAAGTACATCTGCCTTGGGGTCAGACTCAGCAGTATGTTTTATTTCAAGCAACACAAATCCAATTCTAAGACTATAATACACTAATGAATGTTATATTAAGTATTTGTGGGAACACAGAATGAGGGAATACATGATACTCTGGACAGAAAACCATCAAATATCCCATGCAGACATTGCTGACCCCAGCTTTTTCTTCTCCACTGCCTGTTACTGAGTCTGTTTTCCCATCAACATCTCAACTCTCTTGAGAAAGAAAAACGGAGCTGGAGGAATCAGGCTCCCTGACTTCAGACTATACTACAAAGCTACAGTAATCAAGACAATATGGTATTGGCACAAAAACAGAAATATAGATCAATGGAACAGGATAGAAAGCCCAGAGATAAACCCGTGCACATATGGTCACATTATTTTTTTTATAAAGGAGGCAAAAATATACAATGGAGAAAAGACAGCCTCTTCAATAAGTGGTGCTAGGAAAACTGGACAGCTACATGTAAAAGAATGAAATTAGAACACTCCCTAACACCATATACAAAAATAAACTCAAAATGGATTAAAGCCCTAAATGTAAGGCCAGACACTATAAAACTCTTAGAGAAAAACATAGACAGAACACTCTATGACATAAATCACAGCAAAATCCTTTTTGACCCACCTCCTAGAGGAATGAAAATAAAACCAAAAATAAACAAATGGGACCTAATGAAACTTAAAAGCTTTTGCACAGCAAAAGAAACCATAAAAAAGACAAAAAGACAACCCTCAGAATGGGAGAAAATATTTGCAAATGAAGCAACTGACAGAGGATTAATCTCCAAATTTACCAGCAGCTCATGTAACTCAATATCAAAAAAAAAAAAAACACCAAAATCCCAATCCAAAAATGGGCAGAAGACCTAAATAGACATTTCTCCAAAGAAGATATACAGATTGCCAACAAACACATGAAAGAATGCTCAACATCACTAATCATTAGAAAAATTCAAATCAAAATTACAATGAGGTATCACCTCACACCAGTCAGAATGGCCATCATCAAAAAATCAAAGAATAAATGCTGGAGATGGTGTGGAGAAAAGGGAACCCTCTTGCACTGTTGGTGGGAATGTAAATTGATACAGCCACTATGGAGAACAGTATGGAGATTCCTTAAAAAACTAAATATAGAACTACCCTATGACCCAGCAATCCCACTCCTGGGCATATACCCTGAGAAAACCATAATTCAAAAAGAGTCATGTACCACAGTGTTCATTGCAGCTCTATTTACAATAGCCAGGACATGGAAGCAACCTAAGTGTCCATCAACAGATGAATGGATAAAGAAGATGTGGAACATATATACAATGGAATATTACTCAGCCATAAAAAGAAACGAAATTGAGTTATTAGTACTGAGGTGGATGGACCTAGAGTCTGTCATACCGAGTGAAATAAGTCAGAAAGAGAAAAACGAATACCATATGCTAACACATATATTTGGATTCTAAAAAAAAAAAAAAGGTTCTGAAGAACCTAGGGGCAGGACAGGAATAAAGATGCAGACATAGCGAGTGGACTTGAGGACACAGGGAGGGGAAAGGGTAAGCTAGGGCGAAGCGAAAGAGTGGCATAGACTTATATATACACTACCAAATGTAAAATAGACAGCTAGTGGGAAGCAGCCACATAGCACAGGGAGATCAGCTCGGTACTCTGTGACCACCTAGAAGGTTGGGATAGGGAGGGTGGGAGGGAGATGCAAGGGGGAGGAGATATGGGGAATATATGTATATGTATAACTGATTCACTTTGTTATAAAGCAGAAACGAACACACCATTTTAAAGGAATTTTACTCCAATAAAGATGTTAAAAAAAAAAAAAACTCTCTAGTACTTCCTCCTGCCCTTCCCAAACTGCTGAAACAAAGGACATAGTTATAATTAGATCAATTAGATCACTAGGTGCGTTCAGTAAAGGTAGCGCAAAAAAGAGGACAAGCTTTTGGAAGGACAAAACGAGATTTCACCGTGTGAAGGTTAAAAACAAAATTGAACGAACATACAAAGGAACAAAAATGGTTAACAGTTCCCTTTATATTATTTTCTAGAAGCTGTTCATTCAGTACCATTTTCTAGATAGATGGACTGAGTATTATGAACTCATTTTTCCAACTTCTTTGATTAAACATAATTACTGAATAATTATAGAATAAAAAATTAAATATTCATGCTTCTCTTTCTCCCCCTCCCCCCCCCCCTTTTTTTTCTGCTAATCAGTACAGTAGCTAGACTAAATTTTTGTTTGTTTCTCTACTTGGATCTGACAAACTGAAATTAAATGGCAGGATGATGACATTGAAGCATTTTCCTTGGTGAGGGAAGCAGTTAAAAATAGGAGATACAAGGGAATTGTTGAATTTTTAGATCAATTAATTTTGAAATCAAAGTTATGCTGGATTTCATTAAGAAGATAGCTTTTCTCCATGGAGATTTAATTAATCTGCCCGGTTAACTTTCTCTAATTTGTGCATTCATAGAACTTCTTTCCTTTTTCTCATGTTGTGACATTTATTAGTAACTATCATATGCTTGTTTACATCTATTATTGAACGCCTTAAGGAGTATAACCTCTTTGAAAATGATATAGATATCTGATTCATCTTGTGTAATCCAGGAGCTGGGCACTAAAAGTTATTTAATAATAGCATTGAATGAATGTCTCTCAGGGACAAAATTACTTTCTAAAAGTCACAAACCGAGTGTATCACCAAAAAACTAGAGGTAAGATGAATTTAGTAGAAAAGTAAGTAGCATTTATCAGGTAGACTCAATTTCTGAATGTTTGCAAAAGATTAGATCCTGAGATTCACTATTTTTTTCAAGTTATCATCCATTAATAAGGAAAAACAAGATTTCCATCCTCAAAATTGTGTATGCTTATATCCTTAGAAAATTAATCACTGGCCATATCTACCCCTGGAGAGAGAAATATACCAAATATGATTTAAAATGAATGCTCAGTTATTGTTAAATGAATACAAATATTTGTGTTTGAAGTTGATTAAACTCAGTCATAGTGAAGAAAGGGAATCAGTTCCACTGTTAGTATACACTTTAGTTTAGAATGTTGCTTAATATATTTGTATTTAGTGAGTAAATTAGGATTTTCTATTGGTGCTTTTTCTCCTTGATGAGTATTTACATTGATGTCATATTTAAATCCTTGTATTTTGTTATTGACCTAAGTTCTTCCATTTTAAGTATTCCATTTGCCCCAGATACAGTCATGTTCGAATTCTGCCCCATCCTCATATTCACAATATAGCCATCTGACCACCAACCAAATTCATAAAAGTATTATATAGAGATGGCATGATAATAAGTAACATTGATGAATGATTCTTTTATAAATTTCTCTGAAGCTGTCCATTCATTCATTCACTCAATCAATTATCGAGTTACGGCTACGTGACGCACTCTTCTAAGTACCAAGATGACTCAGTCATATTTCTTCCCACCTCATGATTATATTACTTCTATGCCTTGGATTGATCCACCCATTCTTCTACACTTATTTTTCTCACCTATAGCTTTCTTCTACTAATGCAAGCCTCCTTATTTCCTGTTGTAAATTACCACGTAGGAAAACTCCCATGTGGAACCTAACTGCTGAAGGTTCATTACAAATCTATCATGAGCTAGGTAAGTGATTTCCCAGGAGATACACAAAATCAGATTGCATATCATATCTTCTTGTGTTATATATGATTCACCTAGAAAACTTTTTGGTTAATATTTTAGTCCCTTAGACTGCACCATTTATTAAAGCATAGTCTTTCTTCCCTTCACTGTTTTAAAAAATTTTATTGGAGTATAGTTGATTTATTATGTTGTGTTAGTTGCAGGTGTACAGCAAAGTGATTCAGTTATACATATGCATATATTCATTCTTTTTCAGATTCTTTTCTTATATAGGTTATTGTAGAATACTGAGTAGAGTTCCCTGTGCTATACAGTAGGTCCTTGCTGGTCATCTAACTTATATGTAGTGGTGTGTGTATTTTCATCCCAAACTCCTGATTTATCCCACCCTCCATGCTTCCCTTTTGGTAACCATAATTTTGTTTTTTGTTTTTTGTTTTGCGGTACGTGGGCCTCTCGCTGTTGTGGCCTCTCCCGTTGTGGAGCACAGGCTCCGGACGCGCAGGCTCAGCGGCCATGGCTCACGGGCCCAGCCGCTCCGCGGCATGTGAGATCTTCACATACCGGGGCACGAACCCGTGTCCCCTGCATCAGCAGGCGGACCCTCAACCACTGCGCTACCAGAGAAACCCATAAGTTTGTTTTTAACATCTGTAAGTTTGTTTCTGTTTTGTAAATACGTTCATTTGTATCATTTTTAAAAATTAGATTCCACACGTGTGATATCAGATGATATTTGTCTTCCTCTGTCTGACTTACTTCACTTAGTATAATTTCTAGGTCCATCCGTGTTGCTGCAAATGGCATTTTTTTATGGCTGAGTAATATTCCATTGTATATTTGTGCCACATTTTCTTTATCCATTTGTCTGTTGGTGGACATTTAGGTTGCTTCCATGTCTTGGCTGTTGTAAACAGGGCTGCAGTGAACATTGGGATTCACTCTTATTAAGGGCACATGCGCTTGCTTTCTGCCTCCTTCTTTTCCTTTCCTCCCCAACCTCTGGAACCCATAATGGGTAATATACTGAAAATAAAAATAAATAAATAAATTAAGCTTTATAATTTCACTTCTTCTGGGTCGTGCAATACTGTTTTGGCACAAAGCTTTATATTCTTATCTTTTAAACCTGAACTTTATTAAATTGGAAACTACAGATACGTTTCTTGGTATCATTTTCAACATCTGCTTTACTGCTAACTGCAGACCCTTTGGCAGCCTAGTGGGGTAGGGGAAAGAAGAGAGAGGAGCATGAAGGCAACGCCTATATAAAGCTGCAGGAGGAGGCACTGTTTATGGCAACTATCTAAAGGGGCAGATTGGGGACTTCCCTGGCAGTCCAGTGGTTAAGACTTCGTGCTTCCAATGCAGGAGGCTCACGTTCGATCCCTGGTGAGGTAACTAGGACTCCACAGGCCACATGGTGTGGCCAAAAAAAAAGACAGATTGATGGTTGGCATAATATGAGGAGCCTAGTAAGGAATATCTATTTTCCTTTGTCTAATTTACTCTCTTTGTTATTGAATAATACATGATCAGGTTTTACTCGGTTTGATTAAAATGATACAGGTGTTAGCTCTATTTCTACTCAATACATTTGTCTAAATCAACATAATATCTTCAGCTCCCAATAGATGCATTTTTTTTAAAGCTTTAGATCTGTGAGGTTCTTGTTTCACTGAAGGATTATTCAAACAAGTGTATGTATACATTTAAATGCAGTAATTATAGATTGAATATTTGTTCCACCAAAAGTCATATATCAAAGCTCTAAACTCCAGTTTTTGGTATTTGGAGGTGAAGCCTTTGGGAGGTAATTAGGATTAGATGAGATCATGAGGGTGGGGTCCTCATAATGAGATTAGTTTCCTTGTAAGAAGAGGAAGAAACCAGAGCTCTCTCTCCGCCCTGTGAAGATACAGTGAGAAAGTTGCTATCTTCAAGCTGGGAGGCGTATCTTCTCTAAGAACAGAATCTGCTTGCTCCTTGATCTTGGACATCTTAGCCTCCAGAACTCTGAGACATAAATGGCTATTATTTAGCCACCTAGTCTATGGTATTTTGTCACAGCCCTAGATGAACAAGATAGCAATCAAGGTTTTCAGCCGTTAGATACCTTAGCTTCCCATGGACATGGACATTTGGAGGAAGAAAAAGTAAAAGAAAGAGTTTATTAAATCTCAATGTTTTAATATTTGAAGATAATTTCAGTCAATAGATACTAGCGCTGAGAAAGGCTTTTTAGGGGACCAGAAGTGTCTTCTTCATGTATTTAACAGACAAATATTTTTCATATTCTGCCTATATAACTGGCCCAGTTAGCATTTTTTTTTTTTTTTTTTTTTTTTGCGGTACGCGGGCCTCTCACTGTTGTGGCCTCTCCCGTTGCGGAGCACAGGCTCCGGACGCGCAGGCTCAGTGGCCATGGCTCACGGGCCCAGCCGCTCCACGGCATGTGGGATCTTCCCGGACCGGGGCACGAACCCGTGTCCCCTGCATCGGCAGGTGGACTCAACCACTACGCCACCAGGGAAGCCCTGGCATATAATTTAATGGTTGCTTTCACTCCCTAAGTTCAATGTTTCTCAAATGAACTGCCATTTACAGATCAAAATATTTAATAAAAATTTCAATACACCTGGAAAAACATATGCCAGGCCCTCTGCAGTTCTCCATTAACTTTGCTTGTGGATAAATTTACGAAACTTGTGAGGATGTTTCCTTTATTCATGTACAGATTAAGTGTTACATTTTAAGTATTTTACTTTAGTTATTAATTTTCTCTTTACAATTGCTAAAATTTTTCGTTTGAAAATGCGTATTTATTTATCGCAGCTTCGTCTAGTTCTATATTACACTTTTTTAAAAGTTCTTTAAATGTCTTCTAGGTGGAAACATAAATACATGGAAATTTTTTTTCTGAATATGTATTTACTCTCTACATTAAATAGTTGCTTTGTTAATTTGGAATCTTATGAACCATCATCAGTAGAAGTAGAATTCAGTGAATCAATTTATATGGACTACCATCAATTTATTTATGGGCATGGGAAAGCAGCATATGAGAATCTTGCTTAATAAGTCTTATTGTTCCCACTGGCGAGACAAAAAATATATTTGATTACACTGTAAATGAATTTTCTCTGTAAATACTTTTTCCTTTTTACAACTTTACTGAATTCATTAATTCGGTACCAATAGACTCCAGACCACATCATGTTTTATTTGAGAAAATAATAGGAGAGTGATTATTTTTATCAATTTTTGTTTTGATTCACTTATGTGTATTCTGTTGCTGAATTATCCAGATTCATGACACTCCAGATTGTCGGGGAAGTATTAAACATAGACTAGACCTGAGAACACTGAATTTGGTTGAGTCTTCTCAAGGTGGAGTCTGTCCTTCTGCCTTTAGCATTAAGCATATCTACCCAGTGATGGGCATATAGACAACTTGAGAAAATGATTGATGTAGCAGAACAGAAACGTAATGCTGTTTAGATTTTTCAGTGCACTTTAACAGTATGGAAACAGCTATAGTTAACAACATTGCTCATAGCTTCAAAGCCCATATTTAAAGAAATATGCATTAAAATAAACAGAAATGTTCCTGAATTTGTATAAGGTTAGAATGTTTTTACAAGAAAATATGCATTTTAAATAGGAACTTTTATCAGGACAAAGCCTGTTACAACCATACGTTGTCTTCTGCCCGTTTTGTCTATTTTATCTTCTGTATATGTCTCCTATTGAAATGTAAGTAGTATGAGTTTTGTGTTTGTTCTACAAATGAAGGAGAAATTGCTCAAAGTTTACTTGCGAATAATAAACATAAATTTATTAATTGCTTACTGACTTATATATCCCCATTGGGAATGGGGCACTTTCTTGGATCAATCCAAAGCTTTTTGCTTGAATTAGTATGACACTAATCTCTTCTTTTTTTTCCATTGTACAATACAAAAAGGAGTAATGTGGTTATAAATTGACAATATTTACAATAATTTTCCCATTCCCTTATTAAACTGAGGGCGTTTTTTGAGGGCATTTTTGTATTAATTGGAGTCTGTTTTTTTATAATTATGGAGGTAATTATTATTTTATGGATTATGTTATCTTCTATTTGAATTATTGAGTTCATACTTAATAAGGAAGTTCTGTGAGCAGACAACTTCGAAATCTATGCAGTCACTTTTGATACGTCAGTTTTAAAATAGTTGTCAACTGTCCACCTAGATAGAAACACAGGTATAAATAAACACCAGAAATCAGAAATAATTGACAGTAGCTACAAAAGTAAATAATGCGCTCACCTCTCATGGGAATACCCAACCTAGACAGTTTTGTAATTCTGCTTATTTTATCTGTTTCTGCCATTCGCACTCTTGGCTGATCAGAAATAACTATGTTATCAGTTTGTCTTATTTTAAATTGAAGAAGAAATATAAATAATATATATATGTACTTATCTTTCTATCTACACATCGCTACATATTTAGAAAAGACCCATTAAACCAAAGTCTCCCAATGTTCAGAAATTAATTATAAAACAATTCCACTGAAGTTATTCTTCTTAATTATTTTACTTGCCACTGTTATTTTTCTCCACTAGAAGCAATGTTTATTTTTTCCCTCATGCCATCATTTGACACATATGTAATCTTGTTTTTATTTATTTGTGTATACAGTTCGTATTACCAAATGAATCATTTGGTCCTTGAGGTCTGAGATTCCATCTCTTATTTAAAATAGTCTTAAAAGTATGAAATATGTACCAAGACAATATGTTTGGGGTTCATCATGGTTGGACACAATTTGCAATATACCAGAACCAACAAACCAATATACATAAATTACTTAAGGCTCAGTCATATATGTGTATATATGGAAGTCCCCTAGAATTGCTCTGGGGATTGAAGAAAATGAAAAAAATTTGGGTAAAATGCTTAGTGCAGTCAAATATAAGATTTTTTTTGAGTAATCATTATTAATTTTATTATTTTCTTTTCCTAAATGTTATTATCTCTTCAAATAGATATTCAATAACTATTTGTTAATAAGTGATAAAATTTTGTGTATATTTGCCCAATATAGATGGTGCTTTATAATAAATAAATACCATGTGCTTATAGCAGGTAAAAAATTGATGACTTTGGGCTTCCCTGGTGGCGCAGTGGTTGAGAGTCCACCTGCCGATGCAGGGGACGTGGGTTCGTGCCCCGGTCCGGGAGTATCCCACATGCCGCGGAGCAGCTGGGCCCGTGAGCCATGGCCACTGAGCCTGCGCGTCCGGAGCCTGTGCTCCGCGATGGGAGAGACCGCAGCAGTGAGAGGCCCGTGTACCGCAAAAAAAAAAAAAAAATTGATGACTTTAACATTTGGGACAAATTATTCAAGAAGTCATGGCTTACTTTTCGGTGAGCCATTTAATGGTGGCAGATGATGACCTGAAAGCATAGTTTGGCTGGAGACAGCAAAACAAGGGAAGGAGATGGGAAATGGATAGCGGAATATGTGAAGAGAGCTGCAGTTATACAGTGGGAGACTGGTTCACAAAAATAAGAATACAGACAGATGGTTAGTGATAAGTGGTCAAAGGAATTTTAACCACTAGCAAATCTAATATTTAATTTTGACTTCTTTGTTTTTTTCTTTCTCTTTTTTTTGAAAAGTCAAAATTTCCTCAGTGTTTTTTTGTGTGTGTTTTTATTTTTAATTTTAATTGGAGTAGTTGATTTACAATGTTGTGTTAGTTTCAGGTGTACAGCAAAGTGAGTCTGTTATACATATACATATATCCACTCTTTTTTAGATTCTTTCCCCATAGAGCCCATGTAGCCTTCATCATCCGTCTCCCCAGATAGGTAAATTTTACTACATATCAAATATGAATGTTTTTCATCTGGTTGGTTTTTTAGAAATTCTAGATCAATCGGGTTGAATGGCTAAAAATCATTATGTCACTGATATGACAGAGATAGAAGTGAAATTAGGAGCTCAGCAGTTGCTGTGATTCAGAAACATGAGTGACCATGAACACTGATGAGCCTGAGGATTTATGAACATATCATGGAGGCCTGCCCTAGCTACTCCAGAAAATGAGATAGGAGATTCAAGACAGTTCCATTTAACTCCCAAGGACGGTGTGAATTCAGTCCACATTCAGGTTATATACCATTGTAAAATGAATGATGAAATATTTTAAAATGACAACTTCGCTGGCTTTGAATCCAGGTAAACAGTATAATGAAACGTGTTCACCTAAATGTTCTGTCTTTTCCTGATTTATAGTGTCATATAAGTAAAGTTTTCAAACCTGTATGGTTTCATCGGCCGTTACTATGGGATTTCATATTTAGGCAATATTACTACTCTTCCACCATATTTACATAAACAACACAAATAGATTTTCTTGATTTTACTGAGCTTTAAACAAATATGTTCTTGGATATGGCTTTTGTTTATTCAGTTAACCCTTGAACAAGGAGGGGTTTAGGAGACCCTGATCTCTGCAAAGTCTGAAATTCACCTATAACCTTACAGTTGGCCCTCTGTATCCAAGGTTCCACATCAGGGGATTCAAACAACCTCAGATCATGAAGGACTGTAGTACTTATTCAGTGAAAGAAATGTATAAGTGGACATGCACAGCTCAAACCTGTGTTGTTCACCTGACTATGTTCATTCTTAGGCTTTGGGCAGGAATGTTTTCCCACTTGAGCATGCTGAAAAAGTATGTTTGGTCTTTCTAGTTCCCTTTAATTTTTATTTGGTTAATTTAAAATTCAAAGAATGATCAGTGTTTTGCTTATTTAATGGGACATTCTCACTAGGCCAGTAGTATGATATATCGACTGATCGTCTGTTTAGCTAATGGGCTACCCTCTCCAAAGATTATTCCTGTACCTTTATATAAAGACATTCATCACTTTCTATTGTTTAGTCATAGAGAAACATGATTCCTTTCAAACTATGAAGTTGTGCCTATGTATGTTTATGCACACATGTAGGCATTAGTACAGGATTGTGCCTGTTGTTTGATTCACATCCAAACCCACAGCTGACACTCTAAGGGATCCAGTGAGGTGCCAAGAATACCATGACTGTGGGAGATTGGGCACTAAATGATGATTTGCGTAAGACCGGGAACCAGGATCCTCTTTCTGACCACAGATTTTACAAACATGTCCATGTGAGAGCCAGTTCATTTAAAAAAGTAGTGCTATATTTTTATTTTAAAAGATACCAAAATATAGTAAAAAAAAAAGTGTCTTTTTAAATAAAAAGGCTGGGTGGATACCAGTATTTAATATGTGAAATTTATAGAAAAAACACCCAACAACTTAACCAATATTTACTATCCTGTAATTGCTTTTCTTAGACTTCAGAACATCAGGACTGTTCCTAGGTGACAATTTCAGTTCACTGAAAACAAACTAGATTCTGATTTCCAGCCAGAGCACATTTAAAACATTATTACCGTATAATGCAAGAATCCTCCTTTAGTAGTAAATTACCCACAAAAAGGAAAATATTATCCATGTCATTTCTACTTCAAAATGCACATGTGTTTAGTAATGAAAGTCATTATAAAGCCCAAATGGAGAAGATAAAGTCATTATGAAGCCCAAATGGAGAAGATAAAATCACTTACAACAATGAAATTAATCCTACTCAAAATAAATACCTGGCTATAAATCATTGCTCTCTTTACAGGTTTATATAGTATGGAAGACAGCATGGTTCATGCACTGAGTAAGGGCAATTAAACTGGGATGTCTATGGTGTGAGTTCCAGCTCTGTTGGAACTCAGATGGCCTCAATCAATTCAGTTAAATTTCCAGTACGTCAGCCTCCCCCTTTGTAAAATGGTGATGTTATTAACCCTAGTGATAAACATCAAAGAAATAATGCAAGTGAAAGCTGTTTGAAAATTATAAACGATTACTTAGATGATATTTGTTTGTTTTATCTAGGACTGTGAAATATAGTGGGCAGATTAAAGAGTTTTTAAATACCTTTAGTAAGCATCTATAAACATCTGTTTCTTCTTATCTCTTAAAAAAGAGTTTCTCCCGTTATAATTCATATGTCATTGCTGCCTTGGGAGCTGGCTCTTATCAGTGCTATGAAATATGGATACTATTCAACTCTTTCACTACTCCTGCTTTCATGGTAACACTCTACCGTGTCCTGGATATCCCTATCAGACTTTGATATTGACATCCAGGCACCTTCAGGCAGCTTTGCTTACTTCCAGAACTAAGAGTAGACATGCTGCTCTGCTGTCAGGGGCTCTCTCCTAATTTACATGTGCTTTCTGAAATCACCTGCTATCTTCTCTTTGGGTGCTCAAACATTTGTATGTAGTGGATAGCAACTTCTTCAAACTACTGACTCCAAACTTTCTTTTCCAGCCACTGGTGCTAGGTAATGGTGGTGGTATTGGTAGGGTATAGGGAGGGGGTATGAGGGGAGGAGTGGCCAGAGACAATTTATTCCCTTTCACTAAAGACTCCTTCAACTCTTTGACAACACCCAGCTGCTTGGGTCTCTGGTGCTTAAGTACTGAAAAATGATTTCCTACTATATTTTGCCAAACTCATTACCATTTTTTCCCTCATCTGCTCTCTAGGAGACTACTATACATGATCCAGTTTTGCCTTTGATAATCTGATAACAACTATTCTAAACTCCTGAATCCAGGAACATAGTTCTCTTTCAGATAAAATTCATTTCAGAGGACAGTGCTTTCCAGGACTTGAATGTGAATGTCATCACTTCCCAACGGAACTTGCTTATCGGTTTCTCCTCTGTGTTGGTGGCAGGGCATGAAATAAAGATTTCAGCATCTGTAACTTTTCCACCGTTCACATTTTCATTTCCTCCTAAATTAGTTCTGTCTCTAGTCAAGCAATTCGTTTAAAATCTATATACCTAGGGTTGTAGACATGTGACACATTATGCTTCTCAGAAATATCTGTAGTTTAAATGTGTCACTGATGTAGTTTGATTTTCCATAAGAAAAACTTTTCCTACACATTTAGTGTAGAAAAATTGGAAGATTGCGATAAGCAAAATTTGCTAAGTGAAATACAGAAAATAACTATCAAGTTTTTGGAGTATACGCTTCAGAGACTTTCTTTTGCATATATGAATATGTTTTCTTAAAATAATAATGGGTTCTAATAGTATCCACAATTTTGAAACTTGTCTTTGTGGTTAGTAACATGTAACATGTATGCATTTAAAATAGTAAGCTATTAAATAAAAAATACCATTTTGAAGATGGAATAAATCCCACTGTTTGGATATATGATAATATTTTTAACAAATCCCATGATGTGGGACATTAGGGACAATCGAGTTATTTTGCTTTTATAAGATCATATCTTTGTTTCCATAAGTTGTAACTGTTATAGAAAACCATTAGAACATACAAGTAAGTCTTAAGAATAGTTAAATTCGGGTCTTTAAGCAGATTTCAGTGGGTCCATTCACTCCCTGTTGATTATGTGGAAAACTTTGTGTCTGTGCATAGGTAGCTTATTCCTAGACAGGAGCTCCATATTTCATCAAATTTTAAGATTTTTAAAATAAATTATGTGTTTTTGTTTTTCTAGAAAGGGCATCTATTTGATATAATAAGTATATAAACACTGTTGGGGACACCATGATGGTGTAAGTCTTTTGATGACTATAACAACCTTTATTTTCCAACTGTGTTGTGGCACTTTGGAACCATCTACACACTTCATCCCTCAATAGCATAAATGAGAACACGTTTTGTACCCAACTTTGGCAATACTACTACGTAATGTGTATTCTGTTGCTTGCAGGTTTGCTTTTGAGCTCTATGTTGAGCTGTTATAGTCACTATTTTCCTTGATCTAGTTCTAGTCTTCATTTTAATCCTCAGTAGATTGTGTTACTAGTTTTCACACTAAAAAGACTAACTCAGCAGTTTTCAAACGTCTATTTGCAGGCAATTCCCGTTGCGGTTAGTATAATGTCCAGATGTCAGAGGGGATAAGAGGTACACATTGTTCTCCTGGAGGAGATGTAACTATTTAACAAAGAGCTCCACCTCTGGAGTTTCTATTCATCTTGAACAGAGAAGCAGATGGCAAACTGATTCTCTTTTGTGACAAACCAAACATTAATGGTATCCAGAACTTGATTTTATTTCCCAACTCTCAGTGAAGAAATCTGTGGGCAAGATTTATAACATTGTCTTCTATCTCCTATTTTTTCTCTCATTGGTATTCTTTACAGATCTCATAAACTCAAAAAGTCAGCAGGGTAATCCTGTCAGATTTCAACTTTTTCTTTTTCTCTGTAATTCTATTGCTGCCAGAAAGCAACTTCTACAGTGTAGTTTTTCTTTCCTTTCCATTCCTTTCCTTTCCTTTCCTTTCTTTTCCTTTCCTTTCTTCTTATTTTATTTTACAATTTTCAGCATCACTGTGTCTCCTAATGCTAGGCAGCATATAAGAAGAAAAAAGGGTCAAAAATATGAAAGGAAAAGTGGATAACCAACTACTAACACCAACTATTAACAGAAGACAAGTAGACAAGAATGGATTTAATTTTATTAAACTTAAAGGGAGAGCTAAATAATGCAAAAAAAAATCTGCCGATTTACAAGTACAAGAACATGCCTAGAAGTATCATCCCAAGCACCTTACCGGGCTTTAAATAGCAAATATTTTTGATGATTTTAATTTTTACAATATACTTTTACTTGTAAAGTTGGAAAGTAAAAAAATGACGTCAAAAATCAAATTTGATATGGTGGTGAGATAAAGTATACTCTATTTCATTCAGAGAATTAACTATATTTCCCAAGTGAAATGTTTTATTTTTCTCTCCAGTTAGTACTATCTAGGACACTGAATCTGGTAGTAAGGAAGGATATTATCTATCAGAACAGTCTAGAGGGCTTCCCTGGTGGCGCAGTGGTTGAGAGTCCGCCTGCCGATGCAGGGGACAAGGGTTCGTGTCCCGGTCCGGGAAGATCCCACATGCCGCGGAGCGGCTGGGCCCGTGAACAATGGCTGCTGAGCCTGCGCGTCCGGAGCCTGTGCTCCGCAACGGGAGAGGCCACAACAGTGAGAGGCCCGCCTACCGCAAAAAAAACAAAACAAAACAAAAAAAACAAAACAAAAAAAACAGTCTAGAACCTTTCATTCCTACCATGACTATGTGTAAATGGCACAATTCTAAAAGTCATTGCTAACACTTTAAATTTCACAATTTATGCAATAACTGTTTTCAAACCCAAGGTTATGTGCCCGATGCACAGTGAAGCCAAACAAACAGTGAAGCAAAGGAGAACAGGTGGCTGCATGATCAAAAGACACTGAACTCTAGGGTGGGTTTTCAGGGAAGAATTTTTAAAGGCAAATATGGGGGGAGGGCTGCAGGGTATGAGACCTTCTTCTGATTGGTTGGTGGTGAGGTAACTGGGTGGTGCTCCAGGAATCTCAGTCATCAGCCTTCTGTTTCCAATGAGTCTGGGTTCCATGTGCTTGGCTCAGCCTGAAGTTACCATCCTCCACCTGCGTCAGGGCCTTAGTTCCTTAATAAGAACTCAGAGATATATGTCAGATTGTTATATATATGTCCCTTCAGGAGGAACTAGGAGTCCTGTGACTCTGTAGTTCTAATTATTAGCTGTTCTAATCTGCCTTTTGGAACTCAGGGAAGGTCTAAGAGGCTGAAGACTTTTTCCTACAAATAAGAAATGGGGTACATGGAAACGCTTTTGGACTCAGGAGGTCCCCACAGGGTCCTGCTCAGTTTCATAATGATTATTTTTACAATGTGTATAAAATGGTAATATATTTATGTATATATATACACATATATAATTATAAACATACACAAGTAAACTTAAAGACTTGCATTTTAGAAAGTATGACGGCATTTTATTAAATTAACTAATTTCAAAATGGCAAATGGCATACCATTTTGAAACATTATAGGTGTTTTATAAATCGAGGCATAATTGATATATAATATTATGAAACGCTATTGTTTTTGACTCAACTTCACCTTATCCTCAAATGAGAACCAGTGAGCTTGATGCAATGTGCTTAAACACCCATTTTTATTTTATTTCTGCTAAGTCAACTTGCTGTTTGAGGAAGCTACATGCCTAGCTATTTCAGTTGAGCTCATTGGCTGGGCAAGGACACCATCTTTGTTTCACTTCTGCATCAGTGCTCAAAGCCCAACTGTAGCCTATCCCCATTACTTCTTTTTCTTTGCTTTCACTGACTATCAATCTAACGTATCTAAAGACATGTCCTTATCTATTTCTATCTTTATCGGTTTGCATTTTTCTTCATTCAAACAAATCACAATATAATCTTGGGAAGCTCTTCTATTATAGGACACTCAGTAATATTTCTGTGAAGTTTTACTGCCACTGAGATTTTACAACTCCTTAGACATAATATACCTTTAGGTTAGAGGATGAAAATGATTGAAGCTGAAAACATTACACCATAAAGCCAGACTCTGCCTAAACTCCATTGGCTTGAGCCTAGTATTAAAAATTTAACACATAACTTAGGCAAAGCTTCTTTTGAGACAATAGGTAATAGCCTTCAGAACCTATGATACTGCCCTGTAGAAACCCGATCCTCTTCTGTCTAGATTCCCTCACCATTGCCTATAACTGTAAAACTTAAAGCAACTTAAGTGAATAATCCAATAATAGTAAATTGGATTGAAATTAGATTTAACAGTAATCCACAATATTTTGACTATCATCTTGCCTGCATACCTAGCCACTTGCCTGTCTGCATTTTGATTGTCAAATTATTAAAACTGTGAATGACTATCAATAATTGTATAAGCAAAGGTGGGAGCATATTTACCAAGAAGTATTTTACAGATAAAATGAATATGATTTTTTCTTCAAATTTTCTTGGTAAATAAGGTCACATTATATAATATTCAGTTGGACACTGGATAAACCTTGTAAAGCTACTTGGCTACTGAATAAAAATGTGCAACTAAGCTGTCTTACGATATTACAATTAAAAAGAAAAAAAGGAACAAGTAACCCCTTCCTGCTTTTTTTCAGTATCTTCTATTACTCCTGAGTTAATTGCTAGCACATTTGTCAATCCACTTCTAACTGTGTAGTTCCAGTCTGACATACATATCAATAAAAGTAATAGAATTATTATTTGTGTGTAAATAGGTCGATGTCTTTTTTTTTTTTTTTTATGCGGTCCGCAGGCCTCTCACTGTTGTGGCCTCTCCCGTTGCGGAGCACAGGCTCCGGACGCGCAGGCTCAGCGGCCATGGCTCACGGGCCCAGCCGCTCCGCGGCATGTGGGATCTTCCCAGACCGGAGCACGAACCCGTGTCCCCTGCATCGGCAGGCGGACTTTCAACCACTGCGCCACCAGGGAAGCCCTGACGTCATTTTTAACTAGGAGAGAAGGAAATTAAAATTATGTGTAAGAATCATATTCACCGAGTAAAATATAATTTAAAAATTTGACACCAAAGGAATAAGCACTATAAACAGAACTGAAATATGAATGAGGCATATATAAATAGAGAGAAGGAAACTGTAATGCTAAAGATTCAGGTATAATATGTTTTATGCCATTAACAAGAGATTATGATTCTTTTAATCTATTAGTGCCTCTACATGTTGGTCCAGTACAGAGGAGAGAAACTGGCATTTATTGAGTGCCTGCTATTTGCCTTACTCTATGTCAGTTATTCTCCCCTCATTTCCATCACTGAAATGTAAGGTCCAGGGCATGTCTGGTCACTGCTGAATTCTGTGTCACTGATGAGTGCCTAGCATAATGGATATCCCATGTATATCTGTTAAATAAGTGAATTAATTCAATCCGTATAGTATTCTGCTAGTGTGATACCATTAGTACAGTTTACAGATGAGAAAACTGAAGCTGAACACAGGGTAATAGAGTTAGTAAGTCCCAGAGTAATGATTTCATTCCAGACCTCCTTGCTTTCAAGTATAAAATGCTATTTCTTCATGGTTTCATATGCATAAAATATATAATCCATATTTATATGAAAAATCATTTAATGTTTTCAGTCTATCCCCACACTGTATAGTCTCATGAAAAAATACATTTCTGAGTTAAAACTTTAAAAGTGAACAGAGCTTAATTTAAAAATAAAGCCCTTTTTTTTCTAATCAAATTAGTGTTGCACTACCTTGATTCAGCAGACAAAACAACTTCCCACACCAGAAATAAATGAAACAGGATACATGATTTCAGGAGATTGATAATAATCTTCATGCCATCCCTAAGGCTTTAGAGTGGGGACTTCATTGTCTCTCCTCTGCTTTAGAAGCTCTCAGGCTTAAAGGAAGTCATAACAGTTATTTCAGCAAAATGACAGGAGCCTGTGCTGGGGGCAGCCAGGTGATATTGCCCAGATCTTTACTCTCTCAGGGCTGTGGTAGTTTCTGGTGCCTATAATCTTAGTGCCAGATTTTTTTTTTTTTTATTTTTTTTATTTTTGGCTGCGTTGGGTCTTCGTTGCTGCGCACGGGCTTTCTCTAATTGCAGCGAGCGGAGTCTACTTTTCGTTGCGGTGCGCGGGCTTTTCACTGTGGTGGCTTCCCTCGGAGCACGGCCTAGAGCTCGCAGGCTCTAGAGGGCAGGCTCAGTAGCTGTGGTGCACGGGCTTAGTTGCTCCACAGCATGTGGGATTGAACCCATGTCGCCTGCATTGGCAGACGGATTCTTAACCACTGCACCACCAGAGAAGCCCTTAGTGCCAGATTTAACAGCATTGCACAAATAGCCTTCTCCATAGTAACAGCTTTCAGATTCTGCCCCTCACATTGAGTTTTCCTGGGCATGAACTTCAGTTTTGGTTACTGGAAGATGACACATCCTAAAGAGAGCCAAAAGGTCCCACAGGCAGAAAGATTAAACCAAGTCCATGATCTCCACCTCAGAAAAATTTACTGTAAGTGATTGAAATCCACAAGGGGCACTAATTCTGATTCCATTATGGGCTGCATCATACATTATATGACTGCATTATATGCATCGTAAAGCATTTATCATGTAATATTAGTACTGCCACTAGTACTACAACTAATACTAATGGTAACACAAATGACAATCTATTGATACTAATACTATAAATAATAATAATAATCACTACTATACGTCTCAAATAATTTGTGGGTTGTAAATAAGCAATAATAACATTAAATATTTATCCAATACTAAACATGGCTTTTACAGCCACAAATTTTTTTATGCTTTGGAAACAATATGTATCCTTAGATATTAAGGTCACTTTTTAAATGAGGAAATTCCATTTGAAACTGGTTTTTCTCTATTATTCAAAGTAAGATAACTGGTAAATGGGGGTGGGTAATTCAAATCCAGCTCTCTTCAATTCTTTTTAATCTATATTTCTACCTATCCATCCATCCATCTAGGTTCCTTCCCAGTTACCTGTAGGTGATCTGAAGTATTCACACTCCACTCTGTAGTGAGTAATATTTCAAAGAATCATTAAGATATAAAACTCCCCAGCTTTAAGAGTTTTGACTTTTCCACTGACCTTTTCTAGCAGGTTGTACTGTCCATGAATAGATCCCTTTAAGAAGACCTCATAGTGGGCAATCAACCCCAGAACAACTTTCAAGTACCAAGCAATGTCAAGGGCCCCTGTAGTGAGTACTCTGTTTCATTTTCAACTTTCATGTGAGACACCAATTCCCAGGTTGAATTTTCTTGCACAAGTTCTTTTCAATACATTACTGAATTATTATTTTTGTATTATTAAAACCTAGAAACTATTTCCTGGGGATTGTATTCACATATTTTGTGTGAAAAGTGACACATCTCTGACATTTCTAACAGTAATTGAGGTGATATTCTCTCTCAAAGCTAATGATAGGAACTGTTTGTTTTAAATTTGGACCACAGTGAGCCAATAACTGAAGTATAGGAGGGTAATTGGGGAGAAAATAAGCTTGACCTTTTAGAAATTCTTTAAGAAATTACGTAAACAAGCCTAAAGATGAAAATGATACCCTTTTCAAAAGTGAAATAAAAGGGATTCTGTGAACTAGGGATAGTGAAGATTGATGTTAATCAAAGGCAAATTTCCAGAATGGCATATTTTTTTTAAGGTATACGTAAGAATTTAAGAAACAGTGCAGTCTTTAAAAAGTATTTTTACAATCTTTAAAGTTTACTTTCCATTTACCATTATTATAAAATATTGGCTGTATTCCTTGTGTTGTACAATACATCTTTGAGCCTACCTTGCACCCAGTAGTTTGTACTTCCCACCCCTCCACCCCTATAATGCCCCTTCCCACCCACAACTGGTAACCACTAGTTTGTTCTCTGTATCTGTGAGTCTGCTTCTTTTTTGTTCTATTCACTGGTTTGTTGTAGCTTTTAGATTCTACATGTAAGTGATATCATACAATATTTGTCTTTCTCTGTCTGACATATTTCACTTAGCATAATGCCCTCCAAGTCCATCCCTGATGCTGCCAATGGAAAAATTTTGTTCTTTTTTATGGCCGACTGTATTCCATTGTGTGTGTGTGTGTGTATATATCACTCCTATTTATCCATTCATCTGTTGATGGACCCTTCTGTTGCTTCCATACTTTGGCAATTGTAAATAATGCTGCCATGACCATTAGGGTGCATGTATCTTTTTGAATTAGTGTTTTTGTTTTTTTCAGATATATACCCAGGAGTGGAATTGCTGGGTCATTTTGTAGTTCTATTTTCAGTTTTTGGAGGAAGTTCCATACTGTTTTACACAATGGCTGTACAAACTTACACTCCAGCAGCAATGTACCAGGGTTCCCTTTTCTCCACATGCTCACCAACATTTGTTATTTGTGTTCTTTTTGATGATAGCCATTCTGACAGGTGTGAGGTGATATCTCATTGTGGTTTTGATCTGCATTTCCCTTATGATTAGCGATGTTGATCATCTTTTCATGTGCCTGTTGACCATTGACATTTCCTCTTTGGTAAAATGTCTATTCAGGTCTTCTACCCATTTTTTAATCAGGTTTTTTTTTTTTACATCTTTATTGGAGTATAATTGCTTGACAATTGTGTGTTAGCTCCTGCTTTACAACAAAGTGAATCAGCCATACATATACATATGTTCCCATAGCCCCTCAGGTTGTTTGTTTTTTTGATGTTGAATTATATGAGATGTTTATACATGCTGAATATTAATCCCTTATCGGTCATATCATTTGTAAATATTTTCTTCCATTCAGTAAGTTGTCTTTTCATTTAGTCAATGGTTTCCTTTGCTGTGCAAAAGCTTTTAAGTTTAGTTAGTTCCCATTTGTTTATTTTTGCTTTTATTTCCTTTACTTTAGGGGACGAATCAAAAATTATATTGCTGCAATTTATGTCAGAGTATTCTGCCTATGTTTTCCTATGTTGCCTATGACTGAAACAAATTATAAAAAGAGAGAGAGAGAGATGCCTAATTTTATTTTCTGAAAAATTTTCCTGGACAGACATTTATAGAAACAACTATCAGTATGGTAAAGATAAAATCAAACTGGGGGGTGCATCTAGTGTAGCATTAGGGAAATCCTTTTAGAGGCAAAGGAAATGTGATATTAATTTAGAAACATAGAAAAAGTTATTAAGGGAGTCTCTTCAGTCAAAATTTACTTGAAAAAAAGGAATGTGATTCTCATTTTCTTTTCTTCTATTGCACATATTTAAGTCTGTATCAATTTGGGAATAAGGAAAAATTTTTGTGACAAGGAAGATAAGAAATGCAAGCAAAAGACATTTTGGGGTAATGAGTACATTGTAACAAGAAAACTTTCAAGTACTAATGCTACTATCATTGGCAACAACGCTAAAATTTGCTTGGTAGCATTTCTCATGAAACAAAAGCCCAGTTACAGTGCAAGGAAATAATATAATGAAGATGAAGCTTTTTCTACAGTGCATAGACCATTAAGTGGCAATTTAATGGTAATTCTCTTCGGTCAGCTGTCCTGAAAATTTGTAAATAAGAGACAGGCAGTTTTAGTTTTTCTTTAGTTTAAGGAAAACCATGGTTTCCTTAAGGTCCAGTCAGAGATGTTTTTAGATGTGCACCAGATCAAGTGGGACAGACTGAACATGCTGTATCATGTGTGGAACAATCACAGGCATGTGAGATAAAGTATTTTGTAATGGATACCATTCACTTAGCTTTGACAAGGACCTAAATGCACACAGCAGCAATTACAGAGAAATCACCACTTCATTTCATCAATAAACCCAATGATCGGTTAAAACTTTTCTGAAAATCACTTGGTTTTACCAAAAGATCGTACTTAGAGCTAGGTGAACAAGAACTCTCAAATATCCAAAGAGCAAGAAAATGGCAGTATAAAATCAATTTTACCAATTTAGTTGCTTTCTTAGTAAAAATGCCACTCCGACCAAATGTTTCAGTAGCAGTTTTTCTCCTTGTTTCTTTTTCTTTTTTTCTTTTTTTTCTTTATTGGAGTATAATTGCTTTACAATGGTGTGTTAGTTTCTGCTTTATAACAAAGTGAATCAGTTATAAATATACATCTGTTCCCATATCTCTTCTCTCTTGCGTCTCCCTCCCTCCCACCCTCCCTATCCCAACCCTCCAGGTGGTCACAAAGCACCGAGCTGATCTCCCTGTGCTATGTGGCTGCTTCCCACTAGCTATCTACCTTATGTTTGGTAGTGTATATATGTCCATGCCTCTCTCTCGCTTTCTCACAGCTTACCCTTCCCCCTCCCCATGTCCTCAAGTCCCTTCTCTAGTAGGTCTGTGTCTTTAGTCCTGTCTTACACCTAGGTTCTTCATGACAATTTTTTTCCTTAAATTACATATGTATGTGTTAGCATACGGTATTTGTCTTTGTCTTTCTGACTTACGTCACTCTGTATGACAGACTCTAGGTCTATCCACCTCATTACAAATAGCTCAATTTCGTTTCTTTTTATGGCTGAGTAATATTCCATTGTATATATGTGCCACATCTTCTTTATCCATTCATCCGATGATGGGCACTTAGGTTGTTTCCATCTCTGGGCTATTGTAAATAGAGCTGCAATGAACATTTTGTACATGACTCTTTTTGAATTATGGTTTTCTCAGGGTATATGCCCAGTAGTAGGATTACTGGATCATATGGTAGTTCTATTTGTAGTTTTTTAAGGAACATCCATACTGTTCTCCACAGTGTTTGTAACAATTCACATTCCCACCAGCAGTGCAAGAGGGTTCCCTTTTCTCCACACCCTCTCCAGCATTTATTGTTTGTAGATTTTTTGATGATGGCAATTCTGACCGGTGTGAGATGATATCTCATTGTAGTTTTGATTTGCATTTCTCTAATGATTAATGATGTTGAGCATTCTTTCATGTGTTTGTTGGCAGTCTGTATATCTTCTTTGGAGAAATGTCTATTTAGGTCTTCTGCCCATTTTTGGATGGGGTTGTCTGTGTTTTTGTTATTGAGTTGCATGAGCTGCTTATAAATTTTGGAGATTAATCCTTTGTCAGTTGCTTCATTTGCAAATATTTTCTCCCATTCTAAGGGTTGTCTTTTGGTCTTGCTTTTGGTTTCCTTTGCTGTGCAAAAGCTTTGAAGTTTCATTAGGTCCAATTTGTTTATTTTTGTTTTTATTTGCATTTCTCTAGGAGGTGGGTCAAAAAGGATCTTGCTGTGATATATGTCGTAGAGTGTTCTGCCTATGTTTTCCTCTAAGAGTTTGATAGTTTCTGGCCTTACATTTAGGTCTTTAACCCATTTTGAGCTTATTTTTGTGTATGGTGTTAGGGAGTGATCTAATCTCACACTTTTACATGTACCTGTCCAGTTTTCCCAGCAACACTTATTGAAGAGGCTGTCCATTTTCCACTGTACATTCCTGCCTCCTTTATCAAAGATAAGGTGACCATATGTTCGTGGGTTTATCTCTGGGCTTTCTATCCTGTTCCATTGATCTATCTTTCTGTTTTTGTGCCAGTACCATACCGTCTTGATTACTGAAGCTTTGTAGTATACTCTGAAGTCAGGGAGCCTGATTCCTCCAACTCCGTTTTTCGTTCTCAAGATTGCTTTGGCTATTCGGGTTCTTTTGTGTTTCCATACAAATTGTGAAATTTTTTGTTCTAGTTCTGTGAAAAATGCCAGTGGTAGTTTGATAGGGATAGCATTGAATCTGTAGATTGCTTTGGGTAGTAGAGTCATTTTCACAATATTGATTCTTCCAATCCAAGAACATGGTATATCTCTCCATCTATTTGTATCATCTTTAATTTCTTTCATCAGTGTCTTATAATTTTCTGCATACAGATCTTTTGTCTCCTTAGGTAGGTTTATTCCTAGATAGTTTATTCTTTTTGTTGCAATGGTAAATAGGAGTGTTTTCTTGATTTCACTTTCAGATTCTTCATCATTAGTGTATAGGAATGCGAGAGATTTCTGTGCATTAATTTTGTATCCTGCTAGTTTACCAAATGCATTGATTAGCTCTAGTAGTTTTCTGGTAGCATCTTTAGGATTCTCTATGTATAGTATCATGTCATCTGCAAACAGTGACAGCTTTACTTCTTCTTTTCCGATTTGGATTCCTTTTATTACCTTTTCTTTTCTGATTGCTGTGTCTAAAACTTCCAAAACTACATTGAATAAGAGTGGTGAGAGTGGGCAACCTTGTCTTGTTCCTGATCTTAGTGGAAATGCTTTCAGTTTTTCACCATTGAGGACAATGTTGGCTGTGGGTTTGTCATATATGGCCTTTATTATGCTGAGGAAAGTTCCCTCTATGCCTACTTTCTGGAGGGTTTTTATCATAAATGGGTGTTGAATTTTGTCAAAAGCTTTATCTGCATCTATTGAGATGATCATATCGTTTTTCTCCTTCAATTTGTTAATATGGTGTATCACGTTGATTGATTTGCATATATTGAAGAATCCTTGCATTCCTGGAATAAACCCCACTTGATCATGGTGTATGATCCTTTTAATGTGTTGTTGGATTCTGTTTGCTAGTATTTTGTTGAGGTTTTTTGCATCTATGTTCATCAGTGATATTGGCCTGTAGTTTTCTTCCTTTGTGACATCCTTGTCTGGTTTTGGTATCAGGGTGATGGTGGTCTCGTAGAATGAGTTTGGGAGGGTTCCTCCCTCTGCTATCTTTTGGAAGAGTTTGAGAAGGATAGGTGTTAGCTCTTCTCTAAATGTTTGATAGAATTCGCCTGTGAAGCCATGTGGTCCTGGGCTTTTGTTTGTTGGAAGATTTTTAATCACAGTTTCAATGTCAGTGCTTGTGATTGGTCTGTTTATATTTTCTGTTTCTTCCTGATTCAGTCTTGGCAGGTTGTGAATTTCTACGAATTTGTCCATTTCTTCCAGGTTGTCCATCTTATTGGCATAGAGTTGCTTGTAGTAATCTCTCATGATCTTTTGTATTTCTGCAGTGTCAGTTGTTACTTCTCCTTTTTCATGTCTAATTCTATTGATTTGAGTCTTCTCCCTTTTTTTCTTGATGAGTCTGGCTAATGGTTTATCAATTTTGTTTATCTTCTCAAAGAACCAGCTTTTAGTTTTATTGATCATTGCTATTGTTTCCTTCATTTCTTTTTCATTTATTTCTGCTCTGATTTTTATGATTTTTTTCATTCTGCTAACTTTGGTTTTTTTTTGTTCTTCTTTCTCTAATTGCTTTAGTTGCAAGGTTAGGTTGTTTATTTGAGATGTTTCCTGTTTCTTAAGGTAGGATTGTATTGCTATAAACTTCCCTCTTAGAACTGCTTTGGCTGCATCCCATAGATTTTAGGTTGTCGTTGCTCCATTGTCATTTGTTTCTAGGTATTATTTTTATTTGCTCTTTGATTTCTTCAGTGATCCCTTCGTTATTAAGTAGTGTATTGTTTAGCCTCCATGTGTTTGTATTTCTTACAGATCTTTTCCTGTAATTGATATCTAGTCTCATAGCATTGTGGTTGGAAAAGATACTTGATACAATTTCAGTTTTCTTAAATTTACCAAGGCTTGATTTGTGACCTAAGATATGATCTATCCTGGAGAATGTTCCATGAGCACTTGAGAAAAATGTGTATTCTTTTGTTTTTGGATGGAGTGTCCTATAAATATCAATTAAGTCCATCTTGTTTAATGCATCATTTAAAGCTTGTGTTTCCTTATTTATTTTCATTTTGATGATCTGTCCATTGGTGAAAGTGGGGGTTAAAGTCCCCTACTATGAATGTGTTACTGTTGATTTCCCCTCGTATGGCTGTTGGTATTTGCCTTATGTATTGAGGTGCTCCTATGTTGGGTGCATAAATATTTACAATTGTTATATCTTCTTCTTGGATCGATCCCTTGATCATTATGTAGTGTCCTTCTTTGTCTCTTCTAATAGTCCTTATTTTAAAGTCTATTTTGTCTGATATAAGAATTGCTACTCCAGGTTTCTTTTGGTTTCAATTTGCATGAAATATCTTTTTCCATCCCCTCATTTTCAGTCTATATGTGTCTCTAGGTCTGAAGTGGGTCTTTTGTAGACAGCAAATTTATGGGTCTTTTTTTTGTATCCATTCAGCCAATCTGTGTCTTTTGGTGGGAGCATTTAGTCCATTTACATTAAGGTAATTATCGATATGTATGTTCCTATTCCCATTTTCTTAATTGTTTTGGGTTCGTTATTGTAGGTCTTTTCCGTCTCTTGTGTTTCTTGCCTAGAGAAGTTCCTTTAGCATTTGTTGTATAGCTGGTTCGGTGGTGCTGAACTCTCTTGGCTTTTGCTTGTCTGTAAAGATGTTAATTTCTCCATCAAATCTGAATGAGATCCTTGCTGGGTAGAGTAATCTTGGTTGCAGGTTTTTCTCCTTCATCACTTTAAATGTGTCCTGCCAGTCCCTTCTGGCTTGCAGAGTTTCTGCTGAAAGATCAGCTGTTAACCTTATGGGGATTCCCTTGTGTGTTATTTGTTGTTTTTCCCTTGCTGCTTTTAATATCTTTTCTTTTTATTTAATTTTTGACAGTTTGATTAATATGTGTCTTGGCATATTTCTCCTTGGATTTATCCTGTATGGGACTCTCTGTGCTTCCTGGACTTGATTAACTATTTCCTTTCCTATATTAGGGAAGTTTTCAAGTATAATCTCTTCAAATATTTTCTCAGTCCCTTTCTTTTTCTCTTCTTCTTCTGGAACCCCTATAATTCGAATGTTGGTGCATTTGATGTTGTCCCAGAGGTCTCTAAGACTGTCCTCAGTTCTTTTCATTCTTTTTTCTTTATTCTGCTCTGCAGTAGTTATTTCCACTATTTTATCTTCCAGGTCACTTATCCGTTCTTCTGCCTCAGTTATTCTGCTATTGATACCATCTAGAGTATTTTTAATTTCATTTATTGTGTTGTTCATCGTTGTTTGTTTCATCTTTAGTTCTTCTAGGTCCTTGTTAAATGTTTCTTGCATTTTGTCTATTTTATTTCCAAGATTTTGGATCATCTTTACTATCATTATTCTGAATTCTTTTTCAGGTAGACTGCCTATTTCCTCTTCATTTGTTAGGTCTGGTGGTTTTTTATCTTGCTCCTTCACCTGTGGTGTGTTTTTCTGTCTTCCCATTTTGCTTATCTTACTGTGTTTGGGATCTCCTTTTTTCAGGCTGCAGGTTCATAGTTCCCATTGTTTTTGGTGTCTGTCCCCAGTGGCTAAGGTTCGTTCAGTGAGTTGTGTAGGCTTCCTGGTGGAGGGGACTAGTGCCTTTGTTCTGGTGGATGAGGCTGGATCTTGTCTTTCTGGTGGGCAGGTTCATGTCTGGTGGTGTGCTTTGGGGTGTCTGTGGACTTAATATGATTTTAGGCAGCCTCTCTGCCAATGGGTGGGGTTGTTTTCCTGTCTTGCTTGTTGTTTGGCATAGGATGTCCAGCACTGTAGCTTGCTAGTCGTTGAGTGAAGTTGGGTGCTGGTGTTGAGATGGAGATCTCCGGGAGATTTTCGCCCTTTGATATTATGTGGAGCTGGGATGTCCCTTGTGGACCAGTGTCCTGAAGTTGGCTCTCCCTCCTCAGAGGCACAGCACTGACTCCTGGCTGCTGCACCAAGAGCCTTTCATCCACACGGCTCAGAATAAAAGGGAGAAAAAGTAGAAAGAAAGAATTAGTAGAAGTAGAAAGAGAGAAAGAAGGAAAGAAAGAAGGGAGGGAGGGAGGAAGGAAGGAGGGAAGGAAGGAAAAAAAGAAAGGAGATAAAGTAAAATAAAATAAAGTAAGATAAAATATAATAAAGTTATTAAAATAAAAAAATATTAAGAGAAAAAAAGAAAAAAAATTAAAAAAATAAAATGGATGGATAGATCCCTAGGACAAATGGTGAAAACAAAGCTATACAGACAAAATCTCACACAGAAGCATACACATACACACTCACAAAAAGTGGAAAAGGGGAAAAAATAATAAATCTTGCTCTCAAAGTCCACCTCCTTTATTTGGGATTATTCGTTGTTTATTCAGGTGTTCCACAGATGCAGCGTACATCAAGTTGATTGTGGAGCTTTAATCCGCTGCTTCTGAGGCTGCTGGGAGAGATTTCTCTTTCTCTTCTTTGTTCTCACAGTTCCCAGGGGCTCAGCTTTGGATTTGGCCCCGCCTCTGTGTGTAGGTCGCCGGAGGGCATCTGTTCCTCGCTCAGACAGGATGGGGTTAAAGGAGGCACTGATTCGAGGACTCTGGCTCAGGCCGCAGGGAGCAGGGGCACGGAATGCGGGGCAGGCCTGCGGTGGCAGAGACCAGCGTGACGTTGCACCAGCCTGAGGCGCGCGTGCGTTCTCCCGGAGGAGTTGACCCTGGATCCTGGGACCCTGGCAGTGGCGGGCTGCTCAGGCTCCCCGGAAATGGGGTGTGGATAGTGACCTGTGCTCGCACGCAGGCTTCTTCGTGGCGGCAGCAGCAGCCTTAGCATCTCATGCCTGTCTCTGGGGTCCGCGCTTTTAGCCGCGGCTCGCGCCCGTCTCTGGAGTTCCTTTAAGTGGTGCTCTTAATCCCCTCTCCTTGCGCACCAGGAAACAAAGAGGCAAGAAAAAGTCTCTTGCCTCTTCGGCAGGTCCAGACTTTTCCGCGGACTCCCTCCCAGCTAGCAGTGGTGCACTAACCCCCTGCAGGCTGTGTTCACGCAGCGAACCCCAGTCCTCTCCCTGGGATCCTACTTCCGAAGCCCGAGCCTCAACTCCCAGCCCCGCCCGCCCTGGCAGGTGAGCAGACAAGCCTCTCCCGGTTGGCCCTGATCCTCTGTGCGGGAATCTCTCCGCTTTGCACTCCGCACCACTGTGGCTGCGCTCTCCTCTGTGGCTCCGAAGCTTTCCCCCTCTGCCACCCACCTCTCCTCGTTTCTTGATTTATATTTAAGAAACATGTTGTAACCTTATTTGAACTAATTTACTGGTAATTATTGAATAGTCACTGGTAACTCTCTTTGGTGTGCCAACAAGCTAAATAAAGGAAAAATTATAACCTTAAAAAAAAAAAAAAAGACAAGCCACAGTAATCACTAAAACCAATCTTGATGTCAGAAGAACAATATGACAACTAGACGCATTTTCCCTTTTTATGTAATTAGGAGATCATCCAACATTAAAATTGCTGTGGTTCTATGTAGTGTATCTTGATTTCGGTAAACCTTTGTCAAAGTTTACTTCAATATCTCTTCAAAAAAAAAAGAGAGAAATGTGAACTTATAATAGTATAATTAGATGGTTTTAATTGGTTGAGCAAGCATATCAAAAAAGAACCAATTAATGAAATTACAGTAATAAATCTGTTAATAAATAGACTATTTAATAGATTCATATTTATTAATGTTAAATAATACATTTAGTATTTGTATTAGCAACTTACGTCAAGATGGTAGTACGAGTTCAAGAATCTGTAGCTGATACAAGTGTGATTAGGAATCTGGTTCCTTGGATTTTAGAATTGTAATGTAGAAAATAACAGGGCATGAGAGAACTGTCCGTATTAAATTTCAAAATGTCTAACTTGACAGTTACAAGATAGGGAAAGAACTAGTTTAACAGTATTTCCTGTGAAAAAGCACTGCACAAGTACTGACTTTAACTGCAAGCTCAATGTAAGCCAACAGCTTACATTGAGCTTGCAACATGAGTGCCAGACGAAGGGGGGGAAAACTACAGTCATTTAGGTGGCATTAATAAAAGAATAATTTAATTGTCAGAATAAGAATGTCAGGAACATTTTCACACTGTCCTCATCGCGGCCTGGCTAGAGTGTGCTGCTAAGTTCAACATCCTGTTTTATTTTGAAATTAGCAAATTTCAAATTTTGAAATTATATCAGTTAGATAAATAAATTGTCTTGGGAAAGATCCTATTAAAAGAGTCTCGATAACTTATCTAAGTGACTCTCAGAGTACCTTAGTGCGGAAAAGATGAAAAGCGTTTAAATTTGGGTAATCCATACACACACACACACACACACACACACATACATACATATATATATATATATAATCTATTCAGGGATGAGGTAGCACATTACCTTGTGAACTGTTTGTCCCTGAAAATATCTACAAAGATCATTGACGTTAATGATATATCTTTACATTTATATGGTATTTTTTTTCTAGAGTCAAAATAACCCCAGGAAATACATGTTGTTTTTCATGGGTCTTTTTTTAAGTTAATTGAGCTATATTTGACAAATAAAATTGTAATGTATTTAAAGTGTGCAACATGATGATTTGATATATGTATACAATGTGAAATGATTCTCACTAACCTCACATGTTTACCTTTATTGTGGGGTAGGAACACTTAACTTGTACTCTCTTAGCAAATCTCAATTACACAATGCAGTATTGTCAATTACACTCACTTCATACACATTAGATCCTCAGAACTTATTCATCTTATAACTGAAATTTTGTATCTTCTTGTCAACCTCTTCTTATCCCACCCCCCTCCCCAATCCCCTGGCAACCACCAATCTACTCTATGTTTCTATGAGTTCAACTTAAAAAAAAAATTCCACGTATAAATGGTACCATGTAGTATTTGTAATCCTCTGTCTAGCTTATTTCACTTAGCATTATGTACACCAGGTTTACCATGTTCTTAAAAATGGAAAATTTCCTTCTTTTTTAAGGCTGAATAATATTTCATTCATATATGTGTGTTGTATATACATATACACACACACATATATACATATATATACATATATATACACATATATATGTATATATATGTACATCACATTTTCCTTATCCATTCATCCATCAATGGTTACTTAGGTTCCATTCATTGGCTATTGTTAATAACACTGTTATGAACATGGAAGTATAGATAATTTCCTCAAGATAATGATTTCATTATATATACTCAGAAGTGGGATAGATGGATCATATGGTAGTTCTATTTTTAATTTCTTGAGGAATCTTCATACTGTTTTCCATAATGTCTTTACCTGTTTACGTTCCCACTAACATTGTACAAGTGTTCCTTTTTTTCCCCATCCTCAACACTTGTTATTCCTCGTCTTTTTGATACCTTTTCCAACAGGTGATAACTCATTGTGGTTTTGATTTGTATTTCCCTAATTTTAATGATGTTGAGAAACTTTTATGTACTTGTTGGATGTCTTCTTTGTAAAATATGTATTCGGGTCCTTTCCCAGTTTTTAATTGGGTTTTTTTTTTAATTGAGTTGTATAAGTTTCTTGTATATTTTGGATACTAATCCCTTATCAAATAGGCAATTTGCAATCATCTTCTCCCATTCTGTAGATTACCTTTTTTTGTTGTTGATAGCTTCCTTTGACGTACAGAAGCTTTTTAGTTTTGATGTAATCCCATTTGTTTATTGTTGCTTTTGTTGTCTTTGCTTTGCGTCAAGAAGATTATCACCTATGTTTTATTTTAGGAGTTTTACTATTTCAGGTCTTATGTTTAAGTTTTTAATGCATTTTGTGTTGATTTTGTAAATGGTATGAGGGACGAATCCCGTTTCATTCTTTGCATGTGGATATTCAAATTTTTCAACCTCAACATTGTTGAAGAAACTATCCTTTCCACATTGTATATTCTTGGTGCCTTTGTCAAAAATCAATTGACTATATATGCATTGGTTTATTTCTGGGCTCTCTCTTCCATTCCATTGATTATACATCTGTTGTTATGCCAATACCATACAGTTTTGCTTACCAGAGTTTGTAATATAGTATAAAATCAGAACGTGTGATGCCTCCATCTTTGCTGTTTACTCTCAGGATTGCTTTAGCTATTTGTGGTCTTTAGTGGTTCCATAGGAATTTTCATTTTTTTTTAAATTTCTGTGAAAAATGCCACTAAAATTTAGATACAGATTGCATTAAATTTGTAGATTGCTTTAGATAGTATGGACAATTTAAAATATCAGTTCTTCCAATCCATGAGCACAGAACGTCTTTCCATTTATTTGTGTTTTCTTCAATTTGTTTCATAAATGTTTTATAGTTTTAAGTGTACAAATCTTTTACCTCCTTGGTTAAATTAATTCCTAAGTATTTTACTGTTTTTAATGCTATGATAAATGGGATCGTTTCTTAATTTCTCTTTCCAATATATCATTGTCAGTGTATAGAAACACAACTTATTTTTTGTATATGAATTTTTCATACTGCCACTTTACTGAATTTGTTTTTCAAATCTAATAGTTTTTGGTGGAGTTTTAAGATTTCTATATAGAATATCATGTCATCTACAAAGACAGTTTTACCCTTTCCTGCCAGTATGGATGCCTTTTATATCTTTTTTCCTGACTGACTCCTCTGGCTAGGACTTCCAGTACTATGTTGAAAACAGTGGCAAGAGTTGACATCCTTGCCTCTCTGATTCGTTGAATTCCACTGCCATGTCTTTGAGTTTAATGATCCTTTTCTCCACTTGACTGTCTTATGTTGAACACTTCTATTGAATTTTTAAGTTCAGTTATTGTATTCTTAAGCTTTGACTTCTGTTTGGTACTTTACAATATTTCTGCACCTGTGTTGAAATTCTTACCTTGTCATGCATTGCTCTTCTGCCTTAGGTGAACATTCTTATGACTGTTATTTTGAACTCTCTATTGGCTAAGTCACATATCTCCATTTTATTAAGATTGTTTTCTGGAGATTTATCTTGTTCTTTTGTTTGGAACGCATTTCTTTGTTTCTTCATTTTCCTTGTATCTCTGTATTGGGTTGTATGCATTAACTAAAACAGCCACTTCTCTTAATCTTAACAGATTACTTTCATATAAAAGATGACGTTCTTCAATCATCCCTATCCAAGCTCCTGGTTGACTCTCAAACCTTTGTGATTGTCTAAGCCACTGTCGTTCTTAGTGGCTCCCGGGAGTTGAGAGTGGGCCAAGACCCGTTGATGTCCCAAATAGGAGGATCTCATTGAGCATCTAAATGCACTGTGATTACAAGCCAGATTCTCAGTCAACAGGTGGGAAAGTATGCAATTAGACCTTGCCCAGGAAAGACTGAGATGGGCATTTTGCTGAGCCCTGTTAGGAGAGGAGTGGTGAATGCTTCTGTGCCCATATATACTGTGGGACTCATGAGTGCACGCCTCACTGGCTATCAGAGTTAAATGATTTGGAGGTCCATTCCTTGGGTGGCAGCCTTAAAAACTGGTGTGTCTGATGTGTGCTCCATGGGCCTCTCACTATTGTGGCCTCTCCCGTTGCGGAGCACAGGCTCCAGACGCGCAGGCTCAGCGGCCATGCTCACGGGCCCAGCCTCTCCGCGGCATGTGGGATCTTCCCGGACTGGGACACGAACCCGTGTCCCCTGCATCGGCAGACGGACTCTCAACCACTGCACCACCAGGGAAGCCCCCTACCTGTTTTGATGTGGATATTTTCTTAGTCACTGGATATGCAGGGATCACTCAGGTACTTTCTGCATTTCTTTCAAAGGGAAATGTTCCATGTGTACCTGTATATTCCATGTCCTTGGGAAGAGGGAAATTCAGGAGCCTTTCTTATCATCATCTTAATCCAGAGCCTGAATGAATGGAATTTCATGCTTACTTTTAAATGAAGTCTTAGGGTATAAGAAGTTAAACTATTTTCCCATGATGACATATCTGGTAAGCAGTTGATCTGTCACTCTCTCTCTGTGACTCTCCCTTGCTAGTACATAGCTGTCATAGCTACATAACTGTCAGCTATGCGTGATTATTGCTATAGATTAAATCTGAGTCTCATGCTACTTTAAAATCCAGTAATGAATGGAAACATTTTAAATTTTATTACAGTTTAAGTGGCCAAATTAATTTCATTATTGATTTTCAGATTAATCAGTACATTAATATTATCCTTGCTTTATTATTGATTCACATACAAATTAGTCACAATATATGACATTTTCATCATTGGAGTAAAAAAACAATAATTTGTTTTAATTTTTTTTCTAAAGTGGTCAAAATATTGTCATGGTGTAGAGATTTAAAGTGATTATTATGTATCATACAACAAGAAAACAAACATTATTTCCTTGAGGCTCATAAAAATAATTGAAAATGTATATGGTAACTATATATTTGTGAGTCAGCTATCTTTGATGTCAAGGACCTGAGGCTCAATTTTTGCTTATGACAGGGCAATTAGTTTTGGATGGCTTCCTCTAGACATTTTCCCCTGTCATAATATATTAGAACTTTATCTCCTTCAAGCAAAAGACGATAATCCATTTTTCAAGCCCTTCAAGTTTTTTCTCAGGTGATTTCTTATATTTGGCCTATCCCAAATTAACATTTCTTTGCATATTTACAAAGTATAAAGAGTTTCAGCTTGTTATCCTCTTAAATGAAATAAAGATTCAGTACATTTAGGAGAAAATGAACCTACAACATATGCCATGGTAAATTGAGAAATTAACACTAGATTTTGATGTTGAGATATTACTGTTGCTGGATATTCCTGAAAAATTGGAAGTGATTGGCAAGTATGTCCAAGATATGCTTTGAAAAGACTTGAAACTTATATATGTATAGTTAGGTTTTCAACTGACCCGTAGCAATTCTCACCAAGAAAGAGAGATGTATGCAGCTTCTTTCTCCTCTCATTACCCTTTATTTTATTTTATTTTTGTGTGTGTTATATTTTCATTTTAAACTAGTTTCTGAGATATATTTTTTGTCTGACTGATACTTCCTAAAAGAATTCTGATGGATGGAAAAGTGAAAGCATATTGAAAACTTCTGATTTTAATCTACATCCTACTTTGAAAATACTGAGATGTAGAAATTTGATGAAACTCAGAAGTAGCAAGGCTGCTTCCTGAAGTCTCAAGAACAAACAATGATAAATTTTACTGAGTGCTGTGAGATTTGTTAAAGTCCTAACTTCCTATAGGATTTGAAGAGAGATGATGTATTAGTTAGTAATATTGTTTAACTCGCTTATATACATTTTAGGGTTTCCGAGTGTTCTCTAGCAGTTCTGATAGATCTATGATACAGTATTCAGGGAGCAATTCTCTTCTTCTCTCTCCCCAACTCCTGCTCCCAAACTCAACAACACTCCCTCTGTCTGTGTAGAATGAAAAGACCCGGAGGAGAAAATACTAATGTTACATGAAGACTTCTGTGTTTTGGTTCTTGGTTCTACAGAGATGTGTGATTGTCTTGCAGTGAAAATACCTTATCAGTAAGTTTCTGATGTGATTAAAGGTAAAAGCTTCATGCCTTAAACAACTTCTATCTAAAATTGTAGGTTCATTGGTGTTGTTTAGGATATTCATTGCCTCTACTTAGTAAACACATCCCACTACTGCTCACTGAAGGAGCCACAGGGAGACAAATTAAGTGGTAACTATTGTAATAGCAAGCCAACACCTACTCTTAGAAAGGTTTATCATCATGGCTTTTTATTCTGGGTTCATACTGAAAACCATGTGTTTTTGCCATTATATCACATCTTAATATAGCCAGCACCATCCTCTCTACTAGAAGCCCAAAGGACATTCATTATACTTTAGTTTTGCTAGTTCTAAAGCATGCTTCTTTATCTTTTCAGTAAATACTTAAATCCAACATAGCCTATATTATCTATCATTCTCTAAATTGAAAGGTCATCTGTTTTCTTCATGGACAGAGAGGGCGATACTATAATTTCTGATTATTAAGAAATTAAGCAGTTCTCAAAAAAGGAACAATTTATATTTGCTGAAGCTCAGAAAGTATACAGGCTATAGTAAGAGTCATCCATATAGATTAATAAAATGTTTTCAGGTCTATAAACCAGATGACAGGCTGCATGAAAATCTAGACCCAAAACTTACCCTCAAATAAAATCTCTCATTTATATCACAATTGTAAGGAAACCAAGGAATTGACTATTAAGACCACAACAGATTCTGAATAATCGTTTTCTTGGAAAATTGTAGGTATTTTTCTTCAGTATCCCAAGTCATTCTGAAGGGTAAATGAAACAGACACTTAGCCTTCAGTAAACAGAGATGGAAAAGCTCTCAGAGATATTTACTATTAGCATCTACAATAGATTAAAATGTTCTAGAAAACTTTATAAGACTAAGACACAAAATAAAATTATTGTCTATAGAATGTATGACTGAGTTTCTCAAAACAGCCATGGTAAGCTTTCAGTGAATATTTGGTAATAAATGAATAAGTAAACGCATAATTCCAATAAATGAAGATCCTTCGAATAACATTTTCTAGATATGAAATTCACTAGAGTTTGAAAACCAGCATTTTCAGAAAATATCATTAAAGATACCACCCCATGGATCTAAAAAATTTAGGTTTAATAACTTAAGGAAGACTGAGGGAAAAAGCATTTTTCCTTGAAGTGTCTAATGTTTAATAAACATATTCTACTAGTCCCAAATAATTTGCTCAAAAGACACTCTGTCAGTATTAAAATTCTCTAGCGTAAATTCATTTTAACATCTTTCCTTCTTGTGTTTAAAAGAGGATAATTGAACAGATACTTTTATTTTTTTATTTATTTTATAGTAGGTCCTTGTTGGTTATCTATTTTAAATATAGCAGTGTATACATGTCAATCCCAAACTCTCAATCTATCCCTCCCCGCACCCTTACCTCCTTGTAACCATACGTTCATTCTCGAAGTCTGTGAGTCTGTTCCTGTTTTGTAAATAAGTTCATTTGTATCATTTTTTTTGATTCCGCATATAAGCGATATCATATGATACTTGTCTTTGACACACACAGACACACACATTCACATATATAGAGAATATAAATGATAAATAAATATGAAATAAATTGAAATTTTAAGAAATTCCAAAACATTATTAAGAAAAATATTTTCTCTCTATATATATGTAGTGATTATCTGTTGATCTTCTGCTCTTTATTTTAAATGAAAAATAAATGCTGAAAGATGTTCTGATACTGGCCATCTGGTTTTTTTCCTCTGTTTTTGAGAAACTGTGGGAGGCTTGTGAACTCTATTCACTAAAATCATTGAATTATATTGTCACTTTTCAAATGAAGTAAACCAGAATATGTTTTTTATAGTAACCTTTGTTTACCTTATTCATTACTTTTCATGTTCTCTGGATCCAATTTCTTTCAGGGTTATGCTCTCTAATAGTCTCTTCTCCTGAATCATTAGTTTCATCTCTCCCTTTGTCTCACTCTACAAGCTAGCTCAATAATTTTTTTTAAAGAAAAACAAACAAAACCACCCCAAACCAAACATTTATAAGCATAACTCATATTTATTTGAGTACTTACTAAGTGTCGAGCATTTAACCTGAATTGAATCCCTTAACCTTCACAGCAATCCTATGAAATAGATATAATATTATCCTCTTTGACCAATAAACTTATTGAAATACAGAGAACTTAATTACTGCTTACAACACTAAAAGTTGTCAGAGCCAGGATTGGAAACCAAGCTCAGGTGCATTTTCTGTGTGTTGAGTCAGTTAGCTCCTCTGTCCCCAGTGCAAAAAAAAAAAAAAAGAAGATTCCTTTCCAGACTGTTTTATTTTTAGACTGTAGTATAAAATAAGAAACATTTATTATATCATACTTTTCATGGGTCAGAAGTCTGGACACAACTTGGTTGGTTTCTCTGCACTAGGCTGCAAAGAAAGTGTCACAGGACTTTGTTCCTTTCTCAAACTCTATATCCTCGTCCAAGTCCTCATGATTGTTGGAAGATTTTGGTTCCTTGCTGTTGTAGGACTGAGGCCACTGCTTTCTTGCAGGCTGTCAGCTGAGGGTTGCCTTCTGCTTCTGGAGACCCTATTGGCCATTACTTCCCTTCCACATGGTCTTCCATAGGCCCTCTCACAACATAGCAGCTTATTTCTCCCAAACTAGCAAGAGAATTTCCCTCACCGGTCTGCTAAGACAGAGTCATATACCTTAACATAATTATAGAAGTGACATCTCATTATCTTTGCCGCAGTCTATTGGCTAGAAAAAGCACATGCACTTAGGGGAAGGGGATTGTATAAAAGTGCAACCCATAGGGGCGCATCTTAGAATTCTGCCTAACACACTAACCTCTCTGTCCCCCAAAGCTTTGTGCTTTCTTGTTCTGTTTTTAGTTCAGCCTCTCAAAGGAAGAGCCACTATTTGCTGTCTTGAACTTCTTGAACATGTCTGTGAGTTTCCACCTATTTAAATCTAATCCCTACTCTCAGTTTGGTAGCATGCTCTGTTTTGTTTTTAACCTACATTCTATTTAACCTCCTCTAGTTCATTATGTGATAGTATTTGACCATGCTATAGAATTGATTATCAAGGTCAATTTTATTCTAAATTGAATGTTAACTTTAATTGAACCTGGAATATAGTAACTACTAAGTTTTATTTATTTGAAAAGATTTTTCTTTAAATTCTCATCTCTCTTATCTTGGTTTATCTGCCCTTCTAACGCTCCTTTGTTTTCTTTACTAGCAGCCTGGTGTGCCATCTAAGTATCAGTGGACTCAAGTTTTCTTCCCAAGTTTCTGTGGCTTCTCACTCTTCTTACTTCCTTGGAACATTCCATATGCAATGATTCCTGAAATGCAAGCTCTAAATTTAGATTTCTTAAAAGTCCATGGCAGAGCTCATCCCAAATCCAGTTCAGCATCTTCTCTATTTTCCTTCTCACAACCTACTCCTCTCCTGGAACATTCTTTGATGGGCTTCTTTTGCCAGATGTAGATATTCAAAGCTTCCCCATTTTTTCTATTTCTCTCCTATTTACATTTATATAGACATCAAATCCAATGGTTTTACCACACAAGTGGCTCTTCAATCTTCTCCCATGTCATTCAGAGACTTCTGCCTTTCTCATAAACTTTCACTTAGTATATACAAACATGACGTCACATTTTTGTCCACATTTAAATATTTGGTTTTGTTTTTAGGACATGAACATAAACAAAAGTCTTCCCCAATCATTACTCACTGGATTTATGGCTCTCTAGGACTCTATATTGATATGATACCTCCATGAGTTACTTTTAATAAATGCGTTGAAGAGATTCCTACATAAGCTCCTCATTTATATGCCTGATATGTCTTGTAGAAACAACCTTTAAAAGCATACATTGTAAAATTTAAATATAACAATATGACAATAACTAGTAACCATGTATGCAGAGTAATAGAGCTGAAAACTCTAATGACATACTAGAAAAAAAAAAAAAGGTAGAATCAACCACTTAAGTCTCAAATCTCAAATTGAAGTTTGGAAAGTATAGAGTCTGTGGACCTCTACATTTTTGTAATGCAAAATAATCTGTGGAAAGCAATGCTTGTTAAGCCTTTGTTCTTTTCTCTGTCTAAACCTAATACCCCCACTTCCATTTCCAAGTACCATAAATTAAGCTATATTCTTAGATTAGGCACTCATGCTTTTTCATTTGGGTGTGTAAGTCTATTTTCAAATGTACATACAGCCAGCCATCATATTAAACCATTATAATTCATCTACATTATTATAGAAACATGTTTTTGTAATCTAGTGATCAGATTAGAACTAGCAAAACCTCTTAATGGCAGATCACAGGACAGGTCATTTTGCTTACGAAAAAGGTTCTGAAGACTCAGCATCTGATGTGTGGCCTGGGGAGAGGGAATGATTCAAGGAATTTTAGCAGAAAATGACTCACAATAGAATAGTCAGACAGAGAAGAGTTATAGGATTTCAAAACTTGAGAGGTAATGAAGTGATAAGAGGTAAAAAGAGAAATGTCAACACCTTTATTTTTGCCTAGGATCGGCCCTCTCTGACCCTCCAAAGGAATAACTTATTCCACGTGGATAAATCTTATGGATATATAGAAAGTGTCATTCTATTTTATGTAAATGACCTCCAAAACACAACTGTAATTTTCAATAGAAAACAGACTTTTGCTTTACAAACTCACAGATACACATATGAACACACATAGACACATATATTTTATCTCCCAATTAGTAACCATCTGGGTCTACTGTCATTTTAATACAAAATAATAAAATATTGACTGTTTCATGAAAACCATTACCATTTTAATGAATGTCACTTTTTTTGCTTATTTTTATAATAAAAATATGACTTCTGTGTGTATTATGGGAAAAAATACAATTCTTCCTTGGTAGGTTTAGAGACATTACATGTTGACCTTTCATTTCACAGGTGTCCCTGATTGTGGGGACAAAGTCATCTGACCTTGTGTGACACCAATTAGACATTTCTATTGTATTAAATGTCTCATGTCAAACAGAAAATACATTTTTCTCTATTCTTTTCTGCCCTCTAAAAGAATGATGTCCTTCCTAACAAAATTAGAAATAAGAGCTATGAAATGAAATGGTCCTTAATAAATAAAGGTTTTGTTTTTCCCCCCCTCAGTGTATTTTTTTCTCTCTTCACTATTCAGAAAGAACAAGATTCCAAGATATCTTAGACAATACAATTTGCCTTAACTCTTTTGCTGCTTTGCATGCTTGAAAATCGCTTCCACAATCGCTTTGAAACAATGAATACATAGCTGGAATAAGTGAAATTCAGCATATGTTGCAGTGTCTTTTGAATATTTTGAAGTATTAAACCTTGCACATTTGTACAAACAGTATCGCTGGTGGAGCTAGAAAAAAATGACTTGATATGCTGTATATTTTCACTGTCAAATATAGACACAGAATTTGACAGGGTTTTTTACACGTACAATTTTTCACAACTGAAAAGGAAACATTTTTCCTTATGTCTATGTTCTACAATCCAGCTTGTCTAGGACACTTTTGAGCATGTATTCGATGGAATGTGTTGTTAGATGGTCAGAATGTTAATGCAGTTATTCTTTGTAGTTTCATGAGATGTAAAGCCAACTTGGAAATTAGAATACAGCAGAAATAGATAAATCCTTAATTAAGAGCATGAATTTTCTTTTGCTTTGTTTCCAAGTACTGACATTAAGAGTGAAAGGGGAAAATTTTTTCCTAAATGCACTTAATATCTTGAAAAACATGATATTTCACAGTAGTATATGTGATATTAACCACTTGCAATTGAATTTATTAATGCTCATTCCTTCACTATGAGTTTCACACTTGTTAATTCAGTTTGTTTATCTTGATGAGCTCAACTGCTTGTGATTACCACTGTTTTGAAGTTAGTTATACACGTGAAATGCTTCACCTAGATTGGAGAGTGTAGTTCTACCTTTCCAGGGTGCTGATCAGTGATACTGTAAATTTACTTCTTTCAGTTTGTTTTGTGTAGTTAATGTAATATAGTGGAAATATAAATTTAGATTCCTTTCCAGATAAAAATATATTTTTTCATGAAAGTCATATGAAATCAACATAGTAAAAGTCTCATCATTTATATTTCTAAGTATCATCAGATTGAACTTTTGTCTCCTAAAAGCAAATATTCCAATACACTTCCTAGCTTTCTTTTTTGTTGTTTCATATTATGATTTTTATTTATGTCATAACATCAAATGAATACAGGTTTCAGTGCAATCAAAAGAGGGCTATATTTTGGCTATGATTTATATGTTAACATTATTTGTGTATACAAATTTTTTTCTGAATTTTGCCAAATTCTAAGTGATATAATTTTTAGGGCTTCAGCCAGTGTGATTCTCCCACCTACAAATATAACATTACTATTTCCTTGAGGGTTAATTTCTGCTGCTGAGACATGTGACCTGGTTTTCACTGACATTGAAATATTACCCGCAGCTATAAATCTTGTGTCAATTTCCTATGACTGGCATTCTACAGGTACAGCATATATTAAGCCTGCCTCCCACTTAGATATTGGTCTTCCCACCATGCTTTATTAAGTTACAGGTTTGGTTAATGTAAACTGACCTCTAATTTTCTTATAAACTGTTATATTTGATCACAAGTTAGAGTGATGGAAACCTCATTTTCAGATTTGGGATGAAGAGACTTGCTGTGTTCTGTTATTAAAGGACATATCAGACAAAAGAGAACATTGTAATAATTATAATTGAATATAAGTCCATCTATTTCTTTTTAAAGCCTCATTAAGCTGAAAAATAATAAATGTAAACACATATATTTCTGAGGTCTAAAATTAAGTGATCAGATAAAATATTTAAATATATTTTATGAAATAATATTTATTTGTTGCAATATGAATATTTAAAACTTTTTCATATGTATTCTCATTTTGGTTAGATTGGAACCTGAGATCTATTCTTAGTAAAGGTAATCTATGGTCTTGATAATTTAGAAACTTTTCAAAATCTGAGTTATACAATTCTATGTTATACATTCCAATTTATAAGTATCACCCCATGATGAGTTATTATAAGCTAAGACTACTCTAAAATACTGCATATGGGGACATAAACCTAGGTTACGTTTTTCTCATAAATTATAAATGGTGTTACTTTACACAAAAAATATGTTCACTTCAATTTTATATATGTGTGTGTTGATTAATCAATAAGATCAAAATCCTATAATCTTAAAATAGTGGAATTCATTGAAATACTGCCTGTTTTCCTTTTTACTGATAATTTTTTTAGTAAAATTTGCATCCCTGCTTCTTTATGACCTATGATTTGGATAGCATTTCTTTATTATAATTAAGATCAACATTGCAAAACTTGTTTTCACTGACATCATCTGCTCATTATTGTGAAATTTTGTGCTTTGTATTGAGAAAATAAATGCATTTTATGGCTATGCAAAAATAGCAAAGTGAGAAAAACACCATTTAATTTGACTACTGGATAAAAAGTTATAATAGTAGCATGCTTTACTTGTACTACATTACTAGGAAGTTTCTTTCACATTTATTAATATGGTGAGCCTCATGACTGAGCTAAGTAAAGTATTATTTATGTACATTTACAAATGGAAAAATGAAGGTGGCAAGAGAGCAAGTAATTTGGCCAACGTAGAGTAATGCCCTGAGATTTAGACTCTAGACTATGATGTATAACGTGTTTCTGCTCTCTTTCCTCTCCTCTAAAGCAAAAACAAAACACACTCACTCTGCAACTCTATCTTCTCATTTTAATTCCACTTCTTTATTCCTTCACTTTCTGCCTCTCCTGGATCTGTACTTACAGAACACCACCAACCATATGGGGGTATGTCTCTTGATTCTTCATATGGAAAGCCATTTCAATTTTGAGCCTTTACACCATTATTTTCCATGCTTCCTATTAAGTAACTTATGCCATAAAAAAATTTATAATCTTCTATATGGATTTCTGATAAAAGATGAGCATTTTATAGTCAAATAATGGCCAATGGATAAAATTTACTTGATTTTTCTGTTAAGGAAAAAGTCAGTGTTTGTGAACCTAAACTACTCTAAAAAATGTCTTAATGAGAAAAAAAAAATCAGTGTAAAGAAGTAAGCATTCTTCAATATTGCCCAAGGTGACATTTTTCCATGTCATGAGTGGTTTGAAAATATTTTTATAGGAGTAGCAACACACATGCACAAATGTGTGCATGTAATACAATTTTTAATTGTAATACAATGAATAATATGATTGGAAGTAGATCTAGTTTAATTTCTATATTTTTAAGGGGTAAAAAACATGAAACGTATGGAGTATAGAATTGTTCTAATTCTGAAATGTTTGCAAATTTGAGGCTGAATGCTCCACTCTATAAGTTAAGCTTTCTAAGATGGTACACATCTCATGAATGATAAATCATCACACCGTTGCTGATCAGTTACAGATGTGACTGTATTGCAGCAAGCAATTGTCCCTTGCCTAAAACTGATTATTCTTATTACCTGACAAGTCACTTCACAATTTTAAATGAGAACTCAGGACCAACAATACAGATTGGTTGCACTCTTAGGGTGATTGATAAGGATTTAATTATAAATCATATTTTAATTGAGTTACTCTGTTCAACCAAGTATAGCTTATGCAATTTAATGTATAAAATATTAATTCATGCTATAATTGAGTTTGTAGTTTCACAAGGGCTCACTGCCCCAGAATGCAGTGGGTGACTTCAAAAACGATAGCTCCCTAACCTTCCCAGTGAATAAGCCTAATAAATAAATCCTGCATCATCAATATAAAAGGCCTGTGTATGCAGTTTCTTCATTTCTCATCAAAATATAGCAGAGACAAAACTGAAATAAATCTGATTTCAAGTTCTTTAGAAAGACAAATTCAAAATGCATATGGGTTTAATAACTGATTTTTTAACCTGTGTGTACATCTCAGAGAAGTTATCATCGTCATCATCAATTTATATTTATTGAGTTCCCACTTGGTTTTTGGCACTGGAGTAGACTGAGCAGAGAAAATAATGATATAAACTATTTCTAGAGTGCTAACCTTCACGAGAGTATTATTTCATGCATTCATAAATAATATTAAATCAAAGCAGATTATCATTTTTTAAACTGAAATATATTTATGAAACTTCCAGTATTTTTAAAAGAATTTTTTTCTGCTTCTTCCAATACTTTTGCCTTTTGAAAAGTGGCCTTAGCTTCATGAGAGGAATCCTAAGCTGATGCCTTTTGAGAAGCTTTTGAAGGCATATTGCTATGCTTCTCTTTCAGAAAACCTAAATGGCCTTTTTAGTTTTCATTGTCTGCTATGGTTTTTAAGTGCTTTGCAAGTTTTCCTGACTTGCGTCTTCCCCAGGAAGCATCAGTGAATACGGGAAGTGTGGTCGCAGTCAGGAAAGTCAACCTCATTAAAGTGATGTTCTGAGGTTGCCCGTTTATTTGCTGTTTATAAAATGCACACTGTATTTGCTTACTGTGTAAAAGTCAAAGACTGATTGTTCTGTCAGGACTGGAGACACAGCTTTTGATCTGATATTTAGTTTTCTACATTTTTGCTCTCTCCTAATCATCATAATAAGGACTTTCTAATTCTGAGCTTAACCTACGGGTGCTTTAATGATAGTTTGCCGCTTGCTATTCTATACCAGGAGGGCATGTGAATAAAAGATCTGCACTGAGCTACCGAAAAAATAAAGTGAAAATTTTAACTCAGTCTATAGAACAACAAAATGCTATTGAAATATTAAAATGCAAATAATGTAGTAATGCCTTTAGTATTGAATGCTTTATTTTGAAAGACAATGAATTTCTTCTTGTTCCCTATCAGTTGTGTGGCCCTTTTACTAAAATTAAAGTTTCATAAAATGAAAGTTATTTTATTATGAATCTTTGGTCAAAAATATTTACTTACTATTTATTTTATGCCAGCTACTATGGAGCAGCACAGAAGTATTCAGAATGATTTTCTTGCTCTCTGAGAACATATGATATAGCTGGACTATAATGCTTTATTTTACTATTATTCAAAATATGATCTAGCGACATCTTAGGTGGAGACTCTTTCACCAGACTGGAACCCGGAGTGAGGAGATAAACAGGTGTTGTAAGCAGCAAATAAGCCTTGGTGGTGAAAAGCCCCAGAGATCGTACAATTTAGCCTAAGCTAATTAACACCAGGAGAAAAGTTAAAGAGCTCGTGTAAAATTTTTAACTTTAAATCTCTTTCTCATGTAGAGTTGAAGACTAAGTACATGAATAGTCAGCAAATAAATATGGTGGATTTTATTCCTGGGGTTTTGCTTGTTTGCTTGCACTCCACCTAATATGATTTGCTTTAAGAATATTCAATATATAGTTACTCTAATTTATAAATAAAAACACAGGACTTCTATTTTATAGTATGCTTCATTAAATTATATTAAATAGAAAGAAATCCAGGCAATTTTTAAAACGATGAATTTATATTTACATAAACTGCAATTTTCCCAACCAAGGTAGTTAAATAGAGTGACTTTGATGTATAACATCTCTTAATTATTTTAAAGATGCATATTATTTTTTAAATCTCCCCTATGTGAAACATAAAGTTACTTATAGTTAATTTTCTCAATTTCATTATTTTATGGTTTCTGGTTTCTTCTCAGGCATTGGTTGACTCTGTTTATTGTATTATAGTTTCTCTTTTCATCACTTTTCTCCTTTTTCAGGTCACATGTCAGAAATTAATCATGGGGAAAAAAACTCAAACTCTGCTCCTGGGTCAGAATAAGGGAGGACCCAAGTGGGTTTAGTTCTGAAAGAGTTGTTTTAGTTTAAGGCTGAAGGCGTGAGAATCTGGTCCCCCAAATATCTTCCTACTTCTCAACAGATAGAAGCCTCAGTTTCCCCTCCCTCCTTCTCTCTAAGCCTATCTCTGTAGGAACCCTGGAATGAGCTCAACTAGTCTAATAGTTCATATGCCCTTTATTTTACTATGAAATTAAAATTAAACTGAAGGATTCACAAATAGAGCTTGTATATATTTTGAAGAACATTTTATTAGCCTAATCACATAAGTTTCTATTAATTTTCATTTCCATAATTAAACTCATGATTTTATATAGTTCTCCTGATCCACAGTCATACCGTAAGCTATTGCAGCACACCAAGCAGTGGAACCCTGTGAAGCCAACTATATTCTTAGCAATTAAGAAGTTGAACATTCAGGTACAGGAAAGTAAATTTCCACAGAGTAATGCTAATATCTGTGTCAAGTCTGTTCTCTTTCATCCCTGCCTTTCCCAAGTAGAATTTTGGCCCTGAGGTATTTTGTGAGTCCTACTGTTCCCTTTCTAAAAAGGTAAGAGAAATCGGTGGCCTAGCTTTCTAGTGAAACTTTTGCTTCTTCTATATTCCACTCATTGTTTTCTCCTGTTTCTAGAGTATCACCAACGATTCTATTTCTGTTCTAATTCATATAATTGGAGCATCCGTCTGCATTCCTTATCCTTCCTTTAACTCACAGCGCTGAATTTAGCATCTTTAAAATATTTCCTGACTTTAAATCTAAAATCTAAGTAGCTCTAATATTTCCATGACTTTGCTACATAACACAGACTGGCTTTGAGGTGAAAAGTCCATTTGCTCTTGAAAACCGAGGTTATAGGAACTCACATTACATAAGATTGTCATAAATGGTCATACTTTTTTTTTCCAGAACCTCAAAAATTTAAGAAATGTTTTTCCCTATGCAGAGACATCTACGTATAAAATTAGTATGTAAAGCCATCAACAACTCTTTCCCTACTGGACATTTATATTTCATGATTGATTTACATAGGCCTGAGGATTTTCATCGATGAATAATTAAAATAGTTTCAAAATTTGAGAAATATTCCTGTATAAATACAGATGTAATTATACAGGCATATATGTGTGGACAGACAGGAAAAACTGAAAGGGATTCCTTCTAAAGGCAAATTACAAGGGTGGCCTTGCAGGTCTCCTAGAAGAAAATCTACCCTGGGTAAAAATCAAATCTGTCATGACCCGCCATAGCCGGAGGTCTGAGAGAACAATGGCTTCAGGTACAGCATGACACCTATTACTCGGATTGCCTCAATCCAGACACATTCAACTTTTGTAAGCATTCACTGGAGAACAAAATTATAATACTTTGGAGGCCATGTAATCTTCAAATGGAAATTTGATAAATAATACAGAGGACTAAAAGAGCCTCCCCTTACACCTTTCATATGGGGGTAATGAGGTCGGATTCCGAGTTGACAGTTTGAGGGCAGCAGGGCACCTACCTTCCTGAATGGTATGTCGGCAAAGCCGTGGGCTAATCATTGCAGGAGGCAGGAAGTCAGGAGCTGGTGCTATCAGAGGCAGCCTGAGAAGGCAAACTGGCCAGGTTTATTAGCGCCTTGTGATTTCTCTGCAGACTGTGAAATACCAGCACCAAAGGTAGCTGTACATACATATTAACAAGAATTTCTTTGTTCCCACTGGCAAATGAGCCCTAAACTCACAAGGAGTGCTTTTTAAAGTGACTTGATTTGACAGTCTGCTTGGCACATAGAAGTTACTCTACTGATTATTTTCAGAATGAAGGCTATTTCGGTTCTTTGATTTCCTCAAAGCAACTGAAACGACTCTTCCCTATTAAGGCATGCTGGACACAGTAAATTAAGCTGGGAGAAAGAAGAACTTGTAAGGACAGGTTCAGAAAATGCAACATTTGCCTTAGTTTCTTGGATGATTATGGGACTTATTATCTAAACACTGAGGTGCAGCTCTGACCAAACACACTGATTAAAAGTGAATTTTCTGGTGCCAGCTCACAGCTGTCTTAAGTACACTCACTGCTTTGTGTATAGAAACCAAATTTAAGTGTATGCCTTTGCATCTGGAATATTATAACATCATTAATTTCATTATAATTCTATTATTAGTGTCATCAATGGAAGAACGAGGATTATTTATTGCCCAAATGCTTATTACACTGAGTTTTTAAGTTAAAATGACCAGCATTGTAGGGAATTCTCGTCTAGATTATAATCAGTTTAAAAAAACAGTACAAATATGTGACATTCTATGACTTTCTTGGTATTTGTGGCTATAGTACTATTTTTTAAAATATATGTGTGTATATATGTATGTATATATACTTTCATTGTGTATATATATGCATATATATACCCATACATAAATATATATATATCTGTGGATTTGAGTTTGTTTCCATTAAAAGGTGCAGATAATATTTGTAATCAAATATTTTTTAGGCTCTCGTTTACCACTTGGTCTATGTTCTGAAATTGTGCACCAAACTCTTTAAGGTGGTACAGGTCTCTTCCATAGAGTAGCAATATGCTTCCTGGCATCTGGACACACATAATGTTCCACTAACATTATCTTTACATTAAAAAACAAAATTGAATATACCAAGGCATAGGGAATAATAATAAATTATGTAATTCACCCATAGTATCTGGCACATGTTATTTGTTTAATTTCTGTCTGTTTCCCTACTTATACACAATTATGTATCACGATTATAGAAAATAACCTAATTATAGGCTTTGCACAGATCTATATAGCGGTACATCATTTCTTTGTCCTTCTTGTTTTAGTATGTTTAAAAATTGAACATCGTTAGAGTCAATTCCATGGAGTATGATAGATACAGAATTAACTTCTGAAATCTGAAAACATGAAGTATATTTATAGAGTAGTGCACTGGTTTCAAAAGTAAATAATGAGAATCAGTCGCATTATATATTAGACTGGTATTCAGGAATCAATCTTTTAATTTGATAGCAAAATTCCCTTTAGTTCAGTGAAAGCATCATTCAGTCAGTCTTAAGGGAACAAACTAAAATGATATTGGAGTTAAACTGAGCTAAGGGATTACATTAGCGCTAGTAAGATAGATGAAATTAATACAAAAAAATATTCTTGTTTTTCAATGTAAAGAAGTCCTTCTGCAAATTAGCCCGTTTAAATATATTCTACGATGTTCATATGTATTTGGTTTTGTGTGTGTGTGTGTATGTGTGTGTGTGTGTGTACACAGGCTCATTTGAAAATTGATTATTTTTATGTGAACCTTATACTAATGAGTTTGTGACTTATTTAATATATTAATGGTAAAACTACAAATTCTTTAGCATTTGCTTAAAATCTTAATATTATGTGAGTATGTGTTGGAGACAGTTTAATAATTTTGGCATCCTCAATTCATGTCATTCATTTCTGGCTGGTGCACTTACCGATATTGATCTACCTGTCTAAAAAGCCTTAAATAATTAATAATAAGATCTGGAGGTGGCATACATCACGTTCTTTTGTCAGGACATTGTCTTGTTTCACTCCTAGCTAGAAAAGAGCTTTAGAAATGTAACCTCCAGGTGGGTGGTTCTGTGCGCACTTAAACCCTAACACTATGGAAAGAGAGAGAGATTAGCAGTCTTCAACAGGATTTGAAAAAATGGAATTTTAAATTTCTGTTCCAAATCTCATTCATGGAGTTTGCAAAAGATGCTTGGCAATGCAGTCACCCAGTTCCTTGAGTGCAAACCCTGAATATGACATCCTTGATTACTTCACTTCCTGTTTCCCTACCAACTTGCAATCTTTCCCATGACCTCAGTGACCTCTTATGTTTATGATCTTTCTTCACCTCTTCATTTGGCATCTACATTCTCTAGGTTTCTATTTCATCTCATCAGGTGAAACTTTTCAATCTTCTTAGGCAACCTTTGGCCCCTATTCCCACTGTGTACACTTTGGAGTACACTTTTCTCATCCTCCCATAGCCGGCAAACTCTCTCTAGATGGGATACCGTCCAATACCATCTATATCAGTTTGCTAGAACTGTCATAACAAAATGCTACAGACTGTGTGGCTTAAATAGCAGAAATTTATTGTCTCCCAGTTCTGGAGGCTGGAAGTCCAAGAACAAGGGTTTGTCAGGGTCGGTCTCTCCTGAGGCCTCTCTCCTTGACTTGGTACATGGCCACTTTCTCACTGTGTCCTCACATGGCCTTTCCTGTGTGCATGTGCAAACTTGGTGTCTCTTCCTCTTCTTATAAGGGTACCAGTCATATTTGATTAGAATCCCACCCTAAAGGTCTCGTTTACCTGAATTACCTCTTTAAAGAGCTTATCTCCAAATATGCTTATATTTTGAGGTACTGAGGGTTGAAACTTCAACACATGAATCTTGGGCGGTGGAGGGCACAATTCCACCTATAACACTGTCATTTTTGAAAAACCTGATTACTCTCAAACTTAGGTTCAGATTTCTTAGCTGCAGATATATACAATGTCTTTTGACTTTGCAGGTGTGATGTGTATTACATATCTCACTTACTGGGTAGAGACTGTATTTTCACCAGTAGAATGTTCAGTGTTTGGAACAATAAGTACTGCAGAATAGGTGCTCAAGCAATATCTGCTGAATATATGAACTGAGACAGAAAGGGTACAGTGGTGTTTGGTAGAAATCAGAAAATAACATTTACAAAGAAGTAAATACAGATGTTTCCCCTCTAGCTTGACAACATACTGTATATAAGTTTATCATTATTATTATCAGTGTGTGATTCTTACAGCATTCCAAATGGATAATAAAGCACAGTGAATGAAATAATCCCAGTGAATAAACTTCATAAAATACCCCTTTTCAATCCACACACCTATAGGTAGAGTGAAAATAAAACTAAAAGCCTAAGAACACATGAATAAATGAATAATAGTGAATGTATATATTAATGAATAATAGGAAATTAAAATAAAACAAAAAGCAAAGGTCCATGTATTTTTTTAATTCTTATTTCGTGGAGTCATCTAACTTTTAAAATTAATGTCTTTATTTTGAGATGATTTCAGATTCACATTCAGTGTAGAATCAGTACACAGTTTCCATGGATCCTTTACCCAGTTTACCCCAGCATTTTGCAAGACTACAACAAAATATGACAATATATTTTGATACAGACAAGATTCAGAACATTTCTGTCACCTCAAGGATCCTTCGTGGTGCTCTTTTATAGCTACACTCACTTTCCACCGGCCCGCATTTCCTTAGTCAACCCCTAGCAACCACTAGTGTGTTCTCGATTTCAACAATTTTAGCATTTTAAGGTTGAAGATCATTGTCTAAATGGAATCTGAAATATGTAAACTTTTGGAAATGGCTTTTTCTTTTTTTTTTTTCACTGAGCGTAATTGTCTGGAGATCCACCTAAGCTGTGGCATGATCAGTAGTCTGTTCCTTTGTATTTCCTGTGTAATATCTCATCATTTGGATGTACGGTATTGTGTTTAGTAGTGATTCATCCTTTGCAGAACGTTTAGGTTTTGTTACAGTTTTGGGCTATTACACATAGAGATGCTGTGAATGTTTATTTATAAGTTTCTGTGTGAATGTACATTTTCCTGTCTCTGCCATAAATGCCCAGGAGTGCAATCTCCAGGTCATAAAACAGTTGCATGATTGGTTTGGTTTTGTTTTTTAAGAAACTTGCAAACTGTTTTCCCGAGCGTCTGTACCATTTCACATTTACACCAGCAATGTTTGAGTGATTCTGTTTCTTGGGAGGCTTGCCAAAATTTTGGTGTTGTCAATATGTTTTATTTTATTTTTCATAATTTTATTTTAGCGTTATTGAGATATATGAAAAATTGCACACATTTAATGTATACATTTTGATGAGTATGTATATGTATAGATACCATCACCAGAATCAATGTAATAAACATAATCATCACTTCCAGAAGATTTATTGTGTCCCATTAACTTTGTGTGTGTGTTAAGAGCACTGAGAATGAGATCTACCCTCTTAATAAGTTTTTAGGTGAACAACATTGTATTGTTAACTGCAGGCACTATTTTATGTGGCAGATCTCTAGGTGTTATGCATCTTTTATCACTGTAATTTTATACCCCTTGAACGACAACTCCTTTCCTGATAGTTGTATAGTGATAACTTGTGATTTTAATTTTCATTTCCTAATGAGATTGTGAATTAGTGCTGTTTTATTAACATTTGTTGTATTTCTCCACCCAAACTATCAGATATTTCTTTTTGGGAGAGGTTTCAAAAGTACATTTCAATTGCCGTAGAAATGTAGAGGGCTATTCAAACTATCTGTCTCATATTGGATGAGTTGTAGTGGGTGTGTTTCTCAAGGAAACCATCCATTTCATCTAAGTTTTCTAATGTATGTATTTAGAGTTCATAGCATTTTCTTTTTTTTGATGTCTGCAAGTTCTGTTGTGATATCCCCTGTTTCATTCATGATACTAATAATTTGTGTCCTCTTTTTCTGTCAGTTTTGCTAGAAATTTTTCAGTCATATTTGTCAATCAACTTTACAAAGAATCAGCACATTTCTACATTTGTTTCTATATATTTTTTCTGTTTTCAGTTTCATTGTTTTCTGCTCTTATTTACATTATATCCTTCCTTCTGTTGGCTTTGGATTTATTTTACTTTTTGTAGTTTTTTGAGAATAGAGCTTGGGTGATCATTTCGAGACTTTTCATTTTCTTTAATGTTTTTATTTAGTGCTACAATTTCCCTCCCAGCAATGCATTAGCTATTTATAACAACTTTTGATATGTTGTATTTTTATTTCAATTCAATTCAGAGCATTTTGTTATTTCCCTTGGAGCTTCCTTTTTAGCCCACAGAGTTTTTAGAAGTGTGCTGTTTTGTGTCCATATGTTTGAAGCTTTTCTATTATCACTGTGTTCTGAGGACACACCCTTTATGGTTTTAATTATTTTAAACTAGGTGAAGTTAATTTTATGGCCCAGAATATGGTGTATTACTGTTGTTGCATACCATGCTATACGAGTTAATTAGATCCTGTTGGTTGGTTGTGTTGTTGAGTTCTACATCCTTGTTGATTTTCTGTTCAGATATTCTATCAACTGTTTAGAAAGGAATGTTGAATTATCTAACATTAACTGTGGATTTATCAATTTTTCCTTTTGGTTCTATCAGATTTTGCTTCACATATTTTGAAGCTCTGTTGTTTGTTGTATACCAATTTAGGATAACTACGTGTTCTTGTTGGATTGACCCTTTAGTCAGTATGGAATATCCCTTTGTCATTTGTAACTTTATTTTCTCTGAAATCTTCCTTATATAATATTAATATAGCAATTGCTATTTTATTTTGATTAATATTTACATGATAATTCTTTTTCTAGCCTTTTAATTTCAACCAACCTAAATCATTATATAGCAACTTTCTTGTAACATATATGCAATGTTTTTAAATCCATTCTGCCAACCTCTGTATTTTAATTAATGTATTTAGGTAATTTATATTTAACATACTAATAAGTATAATATTGTTGATATGTTAGGGCTGCCATTTTATTTTTGTTGTTTGCTTGTTCTCAGGTTTTCTTTCTTTCTTTTAGTTTCCTGCCTTTCTACGGGTTACTTGAACATCTTTTACAATTCCATTTTTATATACTTAACAGTGTTTCTGAGTGTGTCTCTTTGTATAGTTTTGTATTGGTTTCTCTGGGTATCTCACTATCTATCCATAACTTATCACTGGTGTGATATTTCATCAGTTCAAATGAAGTGTAGAAATCTTCCTTCATGTGCCTTAGTTTCCTCCATTTATAATTGTCTTAAATATTTACATGTAATAGAATACACCAGACAATTTATAATTTTTGCTTCAACAATCAAAGATGCTTTAGAAAACTAATGAGGAGAAGGTAAATGTGTATTCATACGCTCTTACCTTTCTATCATGTATTCTTCCTTCATGATGTTTGAAGATTCCTTCTTCTATCATTTATTTTCTAGTTTGAGATGTTTCTTTAACCATTCTTTTAGGATAGGTTATTGGTGATAAATTTTCTTACTTTTCATTCATCCAGAAATGTTTTGATTTCTCTATAGTTCCTGGGGTATATTTTACTGGATATAAAATTCTGAGTTGACAATTCTTTTCTTTCAGTACTTGAAAAATAGTGTCACTTTTTTTCTGGCCTCTATGGTTTCTAATGAGACACCCACTGTTATTCATCTTGGTTTTCTTTTATAGGTAAAGTATCATTTCTCTTTTGCTGCTTTTGAGATTTTTTGTTTGTGTTTGTTTGTTTTTAGTTTTTAGAAGCTTGATCATGATGTGTTTTCAGGTGGATTTATTTGGGCTTATCTTGTATGGAGTTCATTCTGCTTACTGAGTCTATAGGTTTATATTCTTTGCCAAATTTAAGAAGTTTATAGTCGTTGTGTTTGAGCACTTTTTCAGTTTATTCTCTTTCTTCTCTTTTTCTGGGATTCCAGGGATGTGGATACTAGATCTTTTGTTATAGTCCATGGGGTCTTGAGGCTCTGTTCACATTTTTTCCTCTATTTTCTCTTTGCATTTCATTCAGATAGCATAATTACAACTGTTCTGTGTTCCAGGTCACTGATTCTTTTTTCTGTCCTCTCCATTCTGCTGTTCAGCTCATCCCCATTGTTTTTTTTTTTTTATTGTGTTTTTCATTCCTAAAATAGCAGAGGTTTCCACTGAGACTGTGGGTGGAGTAAAAGTCAGTTTCATTACCATCAGTGAGGATGAAATCCATGCTCCCTATTTGACCTTCTCTGACATAACTGTGCCAGAAGGGTTGGGGCACCTGGTATAGCCTGACAAGTGTAGATGTCTGGAATACCCACTCAGCCTTTCCTGGGATGAGTGAGATGGGGCAGTAACTTTTTTTCTGTGGTATTTTGCTGAATTACAGCAGTTTTTACCTAAAAGTTTCTCTTTCGCTTAACTGACCCTTTTCTGGTCCTTTGGTTGGAAAATGCAGGCTTTTGCTGAGGATTTTTCTCTGTACCCATTGGCACTTCTGGAGCACCAACTCCCTTAGCTCCAGTCTATAATACACAAGGCCAAAAGGAAAACCTAGAGAACATATCATTGTGTCATTTCGTGGGTCTGAGATCCCTAGTTTATCTTCCTTTTCTCTCCACCCTTCAGAATCTTCTATGTTCATTTTGTATATAAATGCTTGGGATTTTTAGTTGGACTCAGTGGGAGGAATAGGGAAATAGACATCTACTCCATCTTTCTGGAATCAGAGGTCTGATCAAATCATTTAATTTTAAAACTTGATATAACTTTAAAAGTTCAACACTCCAAAAGCTGCTAAAGGTCATTTTATACTTTAGAAAACCCAAGCAGTAGAGTGAATTGTCTAGTCCCTGTCTCAGGGGAAGTTGTTAACAGAAAAGATCATGACATTGTTCAATAATTTTTTTTCTATATCATCCTGTTTCTTTAAAATTTAAGATAAAGCTAATTATAGACAATGGTACAGTTTTATTAAAGTCACTTTTCATTGCACAGATTCATATACGCCATCTTTGTTTCTCTCTCTCTCTTTATTCTTTTTGGTCCTCTTCATCATTGCTTAGAGTAGTTACGTGATGCGAACAACTGATTACTAAAACCTTTAAGAAAACTGTTAGTCCTGCAATCCTGGGTCCTGAAACTAGAGAATATAAAGCCAAGCTTCTAGTGTTTCTTAATCTGTAGGAAATAAGCAGTATCATACAAAGGCATTTACGTTTACTGGGTCCACATAGCCCAGTTGGTTTACCCCTTCAGATTCTGGAAGCACGGTATAGAAGCTAATGTTGTCAGACTTGGATTTTAGTTCTCATTCTGTGTGGGGTTTAAACATGGCTGTTGTGCAGGCTATGAACTCCTCTTCTCCATAAGGTTCCAGTAATGACTGTCTTCAGGATTATTAAAATGATTAAATGAAATGATGTTTGTTAAGCGCATAGAAAAAATTACAAATGTAATAAATGGCAAATATCAGACATTACAGTCATTTTAGGGTTTTTTTTTTTTAATTTGGAAAGTGAGATGATACATAATATAAGAAGCTTTTGTTTGATTGTAAGATGTTTGTAACATCTTTAAATAGTACATTTGGTTGAATCTATATGTGCTTTTGCTATGAGAAGTTTTAAAATTTTTCTGGATTCATTAATTGACAGAAGTTAATGATACGAAGTCACCCTGAAAAAACATGTTTTTCCTCAGCATTGATGTTTTAGAGACTTATTATAATGGTAAGAAAATGTGGTAATGTGATAGGTCACCACAAGGCAAGTTATAGTCCCTGACACTGACCAGCTGTTCAGCTTGTCATTAAAAAGAAATTACTTGGGCTTCCCTGCTGGTGCAGTGGTTGAGAGTCCGCCTGCTGATGCAGGGGACACGGGTTCATGCCCCAGTCTGGGAAGATCCCACATGCTGCGGAGCAGCTGGACCTGTGAGCCATGGCCGCTGAGCCTGTGCGTCCAGAGCCTGTGCTCCGCAACGGGAGAGGCCACAACAGTGAAAGGCCCGCGTACTGCAAAAAAAAAGAAATTACTTTACAGCATAGAAATCCATCCTATCCCTTCATTCAGGATATACCTGCCCCATAAACCAGTCAACACATTTGTAAAGAGCATCTGATTCCACAACATATCCACTCAAAGTAACCTATGTTATCTCATGATTTCTAAACATACAGTTTATTTTTAACTACAATATATAATATTTTAGCAATGATGTATTTCTGAATGAACTCTCTTCCTCCAGCCCCCACTTTTCTTGAGAAAAGGAGTGCATATCTACTTCTAAATCCAGTGTAGTTAGGGAGCCATTCTTAAAATGTTTCAAAAAAGAAACTAATCCAGTTATTTGTGTATTTGCTCTTTTTCGCTTACATCTTCTAAGCTGGCCCTTCGTGCACATAAAATTTTTAGGGACACATCATACTTGGATGTATAGACACCACTTATAAGTCTTGTAAAATGAATACAAAACAGGAATGTATTTTAAAACATTACAGCCTGCCTTCTTCCAAAAAGAATTTCAGGCAAATTTAGTGTGTCTTAAAATGTGACAAAATAACATAAACTAGGGAAATAATATTTTAAGAAAGCTTAAAAAAAGACCTGGCAATAAAGTAGAGGGTTTTTCAGCTATAAAATATGCAAATAATCTAAGAATTACATCCATATAATTAACCAGAATACCATCTGAGTTGCCAAGGAAAATAATTTTCATTTTCATTACTGGGTAAGAAGGAACATCTGAGACTTCAGATGGTGAAAGGGTGACTTTACTCTAATTCATGAAGATCAGGACAGCACGTTTCAATATGATCCAATTAAAAGGAGCCCAGGGACCATCCATGACGATAAAAGACGACTACGATTAAAACTTGTGTTATTTAGACATTGTTATTCACACCATGAGTATCACCATGTGCTCTGCAAACTGCAGTGTGCCCTCAAGGTGGTCATATGGATCACAAGATCAAATTTTTTCTATTAGATGCATGCTATGGGACAGGCTTGCTTAAAATGAAAGGAAATTTCAACATGTCGAAAAGGATAATGTCAAACTGGGGTATTACCAAATTAGACATAAAAGTTTTGGTGAAATGAAACACTATACCATGATTTATTATATTCTGGTCTGTTGTTTTTAAGTCTTGATATTTATTTTTGTCTGTTTGTTTATTAATGGGAGGACTTGGGAGCCAGAGCATTTACGATAGCTTTTTTATTTGATTCGGTCTCCTCAAATGAAAAATCTTGTTGAAATGGCTAATTTTGGAAGAATGTTGACCAACAGAAATTATCTAACAAGGTACTTGTTGGCCTTTGGGGGAACTCACTTCGAAAGAGAATTCCCTGATGACCTGCTCTAACCGTAAATCATTGTACATTCAAAAACTAGAGTTTAAGGCTCGTTGGTTATATCTGAAAGCTTACTCACATTTGTGTTTTAAATATTCCAAGATTTACATACCTTTATGCACTATTTCTTGTATTTTGCTCTTTTCTCTCCCTTTTCACTTTCTCTCTATTGTATACCTGTAACTCTTAAGCATATACATTTTTGTTTTTTTTTATTAATCCTCTAAATTCTTGAGATATTTAGAAACATGCATTGTCTTCTGATTTTTGCTAAACTGATAGGTTACACAACAACTTTAGAGAACAGGGAGATGTTTTGACTACTCTCTTTGTTACTGGAACTATATTTTCAGGCCAACCTCAGTACATAAACGGCACTGACCTTTGTATTTCCATGTGAGTTATGGTGTGGTACTATAAACCTTGTTTGTTAAGTGACTTGCATCTCTCCCATTATTGAATATGTTCTATTATATTGTATAATATAATACTTTCTCTATATCTGCTTTTCTCTCATTTAGAAAATATTATTTTTTTTGTGGGTGTGTGAATATTTGCACTTAGGGCATTACGATAGGCTGAATAATGGCCTTCCTGATATGTCCATATCCTAATTCCTGGAACCTGTGAATGCTACCTTATTTGGAAAAAGAGATTTTGAAGATGTTTTTAAGTTAAGCGTCTTGAGATAGGGAGATTATCCTGAATTATCTGAATAATTAAAAAGCTGAGTCAGAGTTGGAAGAGGTGATGGGATGAGGGAAGCAGAGATTGGGGTCATGTACTCTGAAGATGCAGGAAGTCAAAGAATAATAGTGGCCACTAGAAGCTGAAAAAGGCAAAGAAAGGGATTCTCCTCTGAGTCTTCAGAAAGCATCCTCCTTGTTGACACATTGACACTAGCCTGGTAAAACTGCCTTCAGAATCCTTCAATCCAGACCCAAAGAGACCAAATGTCTGTTGCTTTAAGCTACTAGGTTTGTGGTAACACGTTATGGTAGCAACAGGAAACTACTGCAAGCATAATTTTTTTTTTTTTTTTTTTTTTTTTTTGCGGTACGCGGGCTTCTCACTGTTGTGGCCTCTCCCGTTGCAGAGCACAGGCTCTGGATGCGCAGGCTCAGCACCATGGCTCACGAGCCTAGCCGCTCCGCAGGCATGTGGGATCCTCCCGGACCGGGGCACGAACCCGCATTCCCCGCATCGGCAGGTGGACTCTCAACCACTGCGCCGCCAGGGAAGCCCATAATTTTTTTATAAAAGGAAAAAAGGCTTTATTGAAATTTAAATAAATATTACATTTAAATATAGTATATTTACAGAGTTGTGCAGCCATCACCATAATCTAAATTTAGAACAATGCTATTACCCTTAAAGAAATCCCATGTCTATTCTTAAGAATATGTTTTTTTTTTAATCAACAATAACATAACTGCTGCTTAACATAGGTGGTGGCATCCCATGAATAATTAGGCAAAATAATTCAGCTTTTGTTAGGAATCGAGTAGGGAAGGGTATGGAGGTGAAGGTGAATAAAAACCTTTAGGGAAATCCCTGTGGTCCTGGGCCACTTAGAGTAATTCTGTTTCATCTACAACACCCACTAATAATTATAAATTCAGTTTAATCTTAGACTAGAGAGTAAATTTACGTAACATCTTTTTCTGTACATCTTGCTTGTTTCAAAAAGAATTTCAGATGTCTACCAAAGAATCCAAAATAAAAGTAGGAAAAACATATAGAAATTAAAATTTCACTACAAAGTGTGGCAGGGACTCGAGCTGAAACTTCACACCTTAGTGATCCATATTAGTTACCTGAGTTGGAGCAGAAGTTTGTCACCAAACTTTTTTTTTTTTTTTTCGGTACGCGGGCCTCTCACCGTTGTGCCCTCTGCTGTTGCGGAGCACAGGCACAGGCTCCGGACGCGCAGGCTCAGCGGCCATGGCTCACGGGCCCAGCTGCTCTGCGGCATGTGGGATCTTCCCAGACCGGGGCATGAACCCGTGTCCCCTGCATCGGCAGGCGGACTCTCAACCGCTGCGCCACCAGGGAAGCCCTGTCGCCAAACTTTTGAAGATTAACGTGAAAGGGAACTCTTTTTCATCAGAGTCTTAAATAACCTCATATAAAAATAAGCTAATCGTCCAGGGAAAACATGATACTTTTTGGTATCATAATGAGAAAAGTATTGATTCTGAATGCTCACCTGATGAAGACACTGTAATAAAGTAGAATCATTCCTCCACAAATATTTATTCAGCCTACTATGTGCCAGACATGGGTACTAGGTGGTTGGGATGCATTAAAGATGCAGATAAAATCCCCTGCACGATCCCTTCTGGCAGCCACTGTAAAGTCCTTTAAAGAGATTTGGCAAAGAGTCACCTAAAGCTGGCAGCACCACCCTACAATCACAACTTAGTAAAACCAATTATAAAGACAGACCGGACTGCGTCCTTGAAAATCATTTAGCGTCAAAATTCTTTTAGTAAATTTTGGCCGACATTGATTTGAGATGAACTCCTTGGCAAATGCCAGAAATAGAGCTCTTTTATGTAGCCATGGGAATTCAGAGCCATGTTCCTTAGAAATAGTCAAGGTGGGGTTAGGGTTTTAATCCTTTTACAGAGGCTTAAAATCTCAGTAAGGCCATTTGGGGTGAGCCGTGGGGTGTCCACATTCAGAGCTCAACTTCTTTTGAGAAAATTGTTTTGAATCAGCTTCACTCATAGAGCTGTGGTGAGAAAGGATTCCAGATCCATTCTTTAAAGCAACTTTGTTTCGCTCGGAAATAGCATTTGTAGTAGTGCATAACTAAATAGGGTTGAATGAAAACAGCACCTTAATAAAACACCCACAGAATTTCACATTAAAAAGTGATATTTTTCTTTATGAAAAAATAGCCAAATTTAAAAATGTGGCTGCGATTTTAAAACTCTAAGATTTTTAGTGCAAGTACATTTCAAATTGTTTTCCTCACTGTCTTATCCCTCATTTTTAGCATATTATCTTATGTAGCAGTGAGGTACTTGATTTTTCATATAAATCTTTGAAATAACTTGTTTAAAACAGGTTAATTATTTTGCCAGTAGGTAAAGTAGCCAGACATCTCATTTATCTGACCCCACAAACCAGACTTGTAATAATTATAATTTACTGAGTACAAACTGTGTGCCAGAAACGGTAAGTGACTTGAATCCCCATTTAATTTCTATTATCAGCAACGTTTTACATGTTTGGTAAATAAAACTCAGAGAGGTAAAGTAACTTTGTTGATGTCACACAGATGGTTATTTGGCAAGCAGATTATTTGACATTTTTCAATGCCTAAAAACACCTCATTTGGGGGACTTCCCTGGTGGTTCAGTGTTTAAGTCTCTGTGCTTCCACTGCAGGGGGTGCAGGTTCAATCGCTGTTTGGGGAACTACTAAGATCCCACATGCCACGTGGTGAGGCCAAAACAAAAACAAAACAAAACAAAACAAAAAAACCACCTCATTTTGAACCAGTTGATTTTTTTGTATGTCCATTTCCAACCTCCTCTCTTTCTCCCTCTCTCTCTCATGCTCTCTGAATCTCATTTTCCTTAAGCCTCAAGTCATGCCAGTGCCCACATATACCAGGTAGTTCACTAGGCATTGTTCACATAGATGTTACACTAGTATTACTAAAGAGACAAGTTAGCTTGCTGAAGTTTTCGCTTGGTATGGAGCTGGTTCAGAGTTGAAAACTGTAAACTATAACTGTTGGGCAGAAGTGTTCTTATAAGAGAGTACACCTTTACCAGGCTGATGTGAAGGTGGCATGAGAAAACATTAGTGTCAGAAGAAAGAGCCTGAAAAAAAAAAGGGTGAAGACCTTGAAGATCATGGCACAGAGACAGGATTAAAGTTCAACTGGTCCAAGAACAGGTGTTTAATTAGCCAAAGCCAGTGTGGACCTATCTAAAAGGCAGGGGGGCATTGGTATATAATTTAAGAAGTGCATCAAAGAAGAACTTTCACACATAAATGAGGGCAAGAAAATGGGCATAGATACCAAGAACAAAGACAGCTGAGATTAAGACAGCAGCAGCGAAGCTATAAAAGATGTAGCAGAAAAAAAATTAAAGCCTCAACATTTATTAGACCTACTGAGTGCATGCTTCGATATGAGAGTGAGGTGTAAATGCAGTATGCTCAGTGACGTGTTCGCAGACACCCTTCAAAGAAGGACTTGCTGTCCAGCTGTGGCCAGTAGACTGCCTGCAGCTGAGAGCTCCTTCAGGCTACCCTAGCTGCACAGAAGACTCTTCCCCTGAGATCGCACCCTTCCCAAGGGCAGCATGAATCTAGTGACTAACCAAAGAGGGGGTAGAAAGGTCCAGACATTTGAAGCTGGCTGAGAATCTTTTGATGCTATTCTAGATCCAGAGCTCTGCCTGAGACTTCATCCACCAGCAGAGGGCATGCCATGCTTCTCCCTCTGCTTTGCTCCTTTCCTTTAACAGAGGACCATCCTTTAAAAAAAAAAACAAAAAAGCAAAAAAAAAAACACACCACAAACACCATCTCAATATCTGCTGTCAGAGAACGCAACCTGTGATTCTGCCGAAGTGTCTGAACTGAAGCTTCCTTATCAAAATAGGAAATACCAAAGGGGAAAGTGGTGAAAAGTAGTACATTCAGTTTGAATATATTGTGTTGGAGGGAACAGTGGATAAACTAGGTGAAAATCTCCTGAGGGTAGAAAGATATTCCAGACTGTAGCTCAGGAGTTAAGGGTGAGTAGAAATTTGTATATGGGGAAATTTTTTTGAACAAATCCAAAATATCTTTCATGTTTTTCATATGTTGTAGATATATTTCAGAGCCTATTTTCCCCAAGATTCTAATTTTAAACTAAGAAAAACTATTTTGTTTGTAATATGAGCAGATTTTAGCAGTCTTTTTATTGTTCAGCTATTTGAATATTTATAAATCAGTTCTGCTGTAGGACTTGGCATCTTCTAGGGATCTTGAAGACTTAGAGCAGGCAAGTCCAAATTGAAGTCAAGCTTCCATTCCCTTAGCAGCTTTCTTAGAATGTGGCAGCCCTATGTCAAACTATTTTCTTTATTACCCAATTTATACATAACTGACAAGGTGTCCCAATTGCCTGGTTATGATATCCTGGCTTCTTCTTTGATGGGAAAGTGATTATGTTTTAAGGGGCTTTCTACACACACATTTGTCAGCTTTTAGCTGTTGCTTATGTCCTCAGTTTGGATATATTGATGCCCAAGTGTAACTTGCACATTTAAATGGGAACACTCAGTGATTATTCACGTCATATCGTCTATAAACACAGGAAGAGATACAAGAAAGTTTATTTCTTCACCTTCATATCTCCCACATATGTATTTGAATGCTGAATGCAATCATCAGGCTACTTTACTTCCCCTTAGCCCTTTTATGCTCTTCTGATTTCACGTTTCATTAGTTAATAGTACTGGATGTGTGCCAACTAAGTAATATATACACATATGACTTTGGAGTTAGGCTTAAGAGGGCATCAAAACAGAGGCATCTGCTACTAATAATCAAATGAAAATGAGGGTGTGCACTCACATACACATGTGCACACACACACACACACACACACACACACTACATTCTTTCTGTCTTAAAAACGGGATGTAGAGAGGTTGCTCCCATAAAGAACACTGGTAGTTAAATATTTTACAGAAAGAATTAATGTAAAGAATGCTATATTCTCTTATATTTAGTAAAACAGTCAAAGATATTCAATTGAATGTGCCCTGTATTTAGGAAGACTGTATCCTAGTTTGCCTAGGACAGTCCTGCTTCATGCCTGCCATGGTTCCCACACAGTCCTTTATAGCATTTCTTTAACTCTCCAAAATATCCTGGCTTGCAAATCAAATCATGTGGCCACCTTACCAAGAGTACTTTTTTTAAATTAATGAATTAATTTGTATTTATTTATTTATTTTGTAATATCTTTATTGTAGTATATTTGCTTTACACTGGTGTGTTAGTTTCTGCTGTATAACAAAGTGAATCACCTATACGTATATGTATATCCCCATATCCCCTCCCTCGTGCATCTCCCTCCCACCCTCCTTCTCCCACCCCTCTAGGTGGTCACAGAGCACCTAGCTGATCTCCCTGTGCTCTGTGGCTGCTTCCCACTAGCTATCTATTTTACATTTGTAGTGTATATCTGTCCATGCCACTCTCTCACTTTGTCCCAGCTTACCCTTCCCCCTCCCCGTGTCCACAAATCCATTCTCTACATCAGCATCTTTATTCCTGTCCTGCCCCTAGGTTCTTCAGAACCATTTTTTTTTTTTTTAGATTACATATATATTGTTAGCATATGGTATTTTTTTCTCGTTCTGACTAACTTCAGTCTGTATCACAGACTCTAGGTCCATCCACCTCACTACAAATAACTTACTTTCGTTTCTTTTATGGCTGAGTAATATTCCATTGTATATATGTGCCACATCATCTTTATCCATGCATCTGTTGATGGACACTTAGGTTGCTTCCATGTCCTGGCTATTGTAAGTAGACCTGCAATGAACATTGTGATACATGACTCTTTTAGAATTATGCTTTTCTCAGAGTATATACCCAGTAGTGGGATTGCTGGGTCATAGGGTAGTTCTATTTTTAGTTTTTTAAGGAACCTCCATACTGTTCTCCATAGTGGCTGTATCAATTTACATTCCCACCAACAGTGCAAGAGGCTTCTCTTTTCTCACACCCTCTCCAGCATTTATTGTTTGTAGATTTTATGGTGATGGCCATTATGACTGGTGTGAGTTGATACCTCATTGCAGTTTTGATTTGCATTTCTCTAATGATTAGTGATGTTGAGCATCCTTTCATGTGTATGTTGGCAATCTGTATATCTTCTTTGGAGAAATGTCTATTTAAGTCTTCTGCCCATTTTCAGATTGGGTTGTTTATTTTTTTTGATATTGAGCTGCTTGTATATTTTGGAGATAAATCTTTGTCAGTTGCTTCATTTGCAAATATTTCTCCCATTCTGAGAATTGCCTTTTTGTCTTGTTTATGGTTTCCTTTGCTGTGCAAAAGGTTTTAAGTTTCATTAGGTCCCATTTGTTTATTTTTGTTTTTCTTTCCATTCCTCTAGGAGGTGGGTCAGAAGGATATTGCTGTGATATATGTCTTAGAGTTTTCTGCCTATGTTTTGCTCTAAGAGTTTTATAGTGTCTGGCCTTATATTTAGCTCTTTAATCCATTTTGAGTTTATTTTTGTTTATAGTGTTAGGGAGTGTTGTAATTACATATTTTACATGTAGCTCTCCAGTTTTCACAGCACCACTTATTGAAGAGGCTGTCTTGTCTCCATTGTATATTCTTGCCTCCTTTATCAAAGATAAGCTGACCATGTGCACATGGGTTTATCTCTGGCCTTTCTATCCTGTTCCATTGACCTATATTTCTGTTTTTGTGCCAGTACCATACTGTCTTGATTACTGTAGCTTTGTAGTATGGTCTGAAGTCAGGGAGCCCAATTCTTCCACCTCTGTTTTTCTTTCTCAAGATTGCTTTGACCTTTCAGGGTCTTTTGTATTTCCATAGAAATTGTGAAATTTTTTGTTTTAGTTCTGTGAAAAATGCCATTGGTAGTTTGATAGGGATTGCATTGAATCTGTAGATTGCTTTGGGTAGCATAGTCATTTTCACAATGTTGATTCTTGCAATCCAGGAACATGATATATCTCTCCATCTGTTTGTATCATCTTTAATTTCTTTCATCCGTGTCTTATAGTTTTCTGTATAGAGGTCTTTTGTCTCCTTCAGTAGGTTTATCCCCAGGTATTTTATACTTTTTGTTGCAGTGGTAAATGGGAGTGTTTCCTTAATTTCTCTTTCAGATTTTTCATCATTAGTATATAGTAATGCAAGAGATTTCTGTGCATTAATTTTGTATCCTGCTACTTTAACAAATTCATTGATTAGCTCTAGTAGTTTTCTGGTAGCTCTTTAGGATTCTCTATGTATAGTATCATATCATCTGCAAACAGTGACAGTTTTACTTCTTTTCCATTTTGGATTCCTTTTATTTCCTTTTCTTCTCTGTTTGCTGTGGCTAAAACTTCCAAAACTATGTTGAATAATAGTGGTAAGACTGGGTTCCTGATCTTAGTGGAAATGTTTTCAGTTTTTCACCATTGAGAACAACGTTGGCTCTGGGTGTCATACGTAGCCTTTAATTATGTTGAGGTGAGTTCCCTCTATGCCTACTTTCTAGAGGGTATTTATTATAAATGGTGTTGAATTTTGTCGAAAGATTTTTCTGCATCTATTGAGATGATCATACGGTTTTTATCCTTCTGTCTGTTAATATGGTGTATCACATTGATTGATTTGTGTATATTGAAGAATCCTTGCATTCCTGGGACAAACCCCAGTTGACCATGGTGTATGATCCTTTTAATGTGCTATTGGATTCTGTTTGCTAGTATTTTGTTGAGGATTTTTGCATCTGTGTTCGTAAGTGGTATTGGCCTGTAGTTTTCTTTCTTTGTGACATCTTTTTCTGGTTTTGGTATCAGGTTGATGGTGGCCTCATAGAATGAGTTTGGGAGTGTTCCTCCCTCTTCCATATTTTGGAAGAGTTTGAGAAGGGTAAGTGTTAGCTCTTCTCTAAATGTTTGATAGAATTCACCTGTGAAGCAATCAAATTCACCTGTGAAGCAATCTGGTCCTTGGCTGTTGTGTGCTGGAAGATTTTTAATCACAGTTTCAATTTCAGTGCTTGTGATTGGTCTGTTTATATTTTCTGCATCTTTCTGGTTCAGTCTTGGAAGATTATGCTTTTCTAAGAATTTGTCCGTTTCTTCCAGGTTGTCCGTTTTATTGACATATACTTGCTTTTAGTAATCTCTCATGATCCTTTGTATTTCTGCAGTGTCAGTGGTTACTTCTCCTTTTTCATTTCTTTTCATTTCAGTTCTATTGATTTGAGTCCTCTCCCTGGTTTTCTTTTTTTTTTTTTTTTTTTTGCGGTTCGCGGGCCTCTCACTATTGTGACCTCTCCCATTGAAGAGCACAGGATCCGGACGCGCAGGCTCAGCAGCCATGGCTCACAGACCCAGCCGCTTCGCGGCATGTGGGATCTTCCCAGACCGGGGCACGAACCCGCGTCCCCTGCATCAGCAGGCAGACTCTCAACCACTGTGCCACTAGGGAAGCCCCTCCCTGGTTTTCTTGATAATCTGGCTAATGGTTTATCAACTTTGTCTTCTCAAAGAACCAGCTTTTAGTTTATTGATCTTTGTTATCATTTCCTTTATTTCTTTATTATTTATTTCTGATGTGATCTTTATTATTTCTTTCCTTCTGATAACTTTGGGGTTTTTTTTGTTCTTCTTTCTCTAATTGTTTTAGGTGTAATGTTAGGTTGTTTATTTGAGATTTTTCTTGTTTCTTGAGGTACGATTTTATTTCTATAAACATCCCTCTTAGAACTGCTTTTGCTGCATCCCATAGTTTTTGGGTTGTCGTGTTTTCATTGTCATTTGTTGCTAGGTATTTTTTGGTTTCCTCTTTGATTTCTTCAGTGATCTTTTGGTTATTTAGTCATGTATTGTTTAGCCTTCATATGTTTGTATTTTTTACAGTTTTTTTCCTGTAATTGATATCTAGTTTTGTAGCATTGTGGATGGAAAACATACTTGATATGATTTCCATTTTCTTAAATTTACCAAGGTTTGATTTGTGACCCAAGATATGATGTATCCTGGAGCATGTTCCATGAGCACTTGTTAAGAAAGTGTATTCTGTTGGTTTTGGATGGAATGTCCTATAAATATCAATTAAGTCCATCTTGTTTAATGCATCATTTAAAGCTTATGTTTCCTTATTTATTTTCATTTTGTATGATCTGTCCATTGGTGAAAGTGGGGTGTTAAAGTCTCCTATTATGATTGTGTTACTGTCGATTTCCCTTTTTATGGCTGTTAGCATTTGCCTTATGTATTGAGGTGCTCCTATGTTGAGTGCATAAATATTTACAATTGTTATATCTTCTTCTTGGGTTGATCCCTTGATCATTATGTAGTGTTCTTTTTTGTCTCTTGTTATAGTCTTTATTTTTAAGTCTATTTTGTCTGATATGAGAATTGCTACTTCAGTTTTCTTTTGACTTCCATTTGCATGGAATGTCTTTTTCCATCCCCTCACTTTTAGCCTATATGTGTCCCTAGGTCTGAAGTAGATCTCTTTTATACAGTGTATATATGGGTCTTGTTTTTGTATCCATTCATCCAGTCTATGTCGTTTGGTTGGAGCATTTAATCCGTTTACATTTAAGGTAATTGTTGATATGTATGTGCCTATTACCATTTTCTTAATTGTATTAGGCTTGTTATTGTAGGTCTTTTCCTTCTCTGTGTTTTCTGCCTAGAGAACTTTTTCTTAGCATTTGTTGTAAAGCTGGTTCGGTGGTGCTGAATTCTCTTAGCTTTTGCTTGTCTGTAAAGGTTTTAATTTCTCCTTTGAATCTGAATGAGATCCTTGCTGTGTAGAGTAATCTTGGTTGTAGGTTTTTCCCTTTCATCACTTTAAATATGTCCTGCCACTCCCTTCTGGCTTGCAGAGTTCCTACTGAAAGATCAGGTCTTATTCTTCTGGGGATTCCCTTGTATGTTATTTGTTGCTTTTCTCTTGCTGCTTTTAATATTTTTCCTTTGTATTTAATTTTTAATAGTTTGATTAATATGTGTCTTGGCATGTCTCTCCTTGGATTTATCCTGTATGGGACTCTCTGTGCTTCCTGGACTTCATTGACTATTTCCTTTCCCATATTAGGGAAGTTTTCAGCTATAATCTCTTCAAGTATTTTCTCAGTCACTTTTTTTTCATCTTCTTCTTCTGGGACCCCTGTAATTCGAATGTTGGTGCATTTAGTCTTGTCCCAGAGGTCTCTGAGACTGTCCTCAATTCTTTTCATTCTTTTTTCTTTATTCTGCTCTGCGGTAGTTATTTCCACTATTTTATCTTCCAGGTCACTTATCTGTTCTTCTGCCCCAGTTATTCTGCTAATGATTCCTTCTAGAGTATTTTTAATTTCATTTATTGTGTTGTTCATTGTTGTTTGTTTCATCTTTAGTTCTTCTAGGTCCTTGTTAAATGTTTCTTGTATTTTCTCCATTCTATTTCCAAGATTTTGGATATCTTTACTCTCATTACTCTGAATTCTTTTTCAGGTAGACTGCCTATTTCCTCTTCATTTTTTTGGTGTGGTGCATTTTTACCTTGTTCCTTCATCTGCTGTGTGTTTTTCTGTCTCCTCATTTTGCTTAACTTCCTGTGTTTGGGGTCTCATTTTTGCAGGCTGCATTTTCATAGTTCCCTTTGTTTTTGGTGTCTGCCTCCATAGGCTAAGGCTGGTTCAGTGGATTGTGTAGGCTTCCTGGTAGAGGGGACTGGTGCCTGTGTTCTGGTGGATGAGCGTGGATATTGTCTTACTGGTGGGCAGGACCACGTCCGATGGTGTGTTTTGGGATGTCTGTGAACTTATTATGATTTTAGGCAACCTCTCTGCTAATGGGTGTGGTTGTATTCCTGTCTTGCTATTTGTTTGGCCTGGGGTGTCCTTCACTAGAGCTTGCTGGTCGTTGAGTGGAGCTTGGTCTTTGCATTGAGAGGGAGATCTCTGGGAGAGCTTTTATCATCTGATATTACGTGGAGCTGAGAGGTCTCTGGTCGACTAATGTCCTGAAGTTGGCTCCCGCACCTCAGAGGCACAGGCCTGACATCCTGCCAGAGTATCAAGACCCTGTCATCCACACAGTTTTTCCGAAGTCTGACGTCTTCTGCTAGCATTCAGTAGGTGTTCTGTAGGAGTTGTTCCATATGTAGACGTAATTTTGATGTATTTATTGGGACGAAGGTGATCTCCACATCTTACTCCTCTGCCATCTTGAAGGTCCTCCCGAGAGTACTTTTTGATTATTAAATAATTTAGCTTATCAATATGCTGGGTAACATGTGACCTGTCATAAAACTTTCATTAAATAATTCTACTCGATTAATCAATTGTTAATCCTAGAAGGATATAGTGATTTGAATACTTTGGGGATCATTGTAAAATGTTTATTATAGTTAATTTTATATGAAGTTTTTCATTTAAAAAGTAGAATGGTCTTAAAATGTATCAGTTCATGAATATTGTTTCATCAACATGGTGTGGTAACATGATCCCTGATTCACAATGTGGGATCCCTGATCTCAGCAATATTATAATTTACTGTATGGTTTTGATGAGGTCGTGGACTTCAGTATGCTCTAAAAACATGATTAACATAGTAGAAATACTGTTTTCTAAAGTAGTGTCTAGATCCAAAAGCTTATATATCCATTTGATAATCAGTCATGAGCTGACTTTTGTGGCACAAATCCCTTCAAAATGTACATGCTTCTAGGAGTACTTGGATAATGAAGATACAGGTGATGATAAATTTCATTGCTTTTCTGAACCTATATTGGCTTTCGTTTTTGTTACTTCTGACTTTACTATGTAGAAATCATGATATTGATAATAAAAATTTTATCTTTATCGTATATATTTATTCACATTTCTTCCATTAATTCTATAGTCATCACTTCCTAGAGAGAAATATGCTCTATTTCCAGACAGTATGTGTATTATAATTTTCTAAATTTTAAAATAAACATTGCATTGACATTATAAGCACTCTCAGTGTACTATGATGGTAGCTTCATGTTGATATCAAAACAATGTGAATACAAGCAGTTGCTTAATTTACACATACCCAATAAACGTAGGTAATAGATATTTTTAGTGAATTGATTTTTATACTGAAATAATTATAGGTTTGTCATTTTGTAGACAAATGCCATCTGATCGTTTTCTCTTGGTATACATGTTATTGAGAAATTGTCCTGTGACAATAGTTTTACTTTTTATAAATTATCCTCCTTTAAGGATTTTATATATTCCAATGATTTGAACTTCTATGTAGATGATTCCACACTTTTTAGACCCTCCTAAAATGAGAATTGCATTCTGACTGCTTCTTTGACATCTCCATCTGGAGTCCCTGAAAACAGCTTAAATTCAACACACCAATACTTCAATAAATACTTCCTTCTCAGAAAAATGTATCCTGGGATAACCCTGCTGAAGTAATGTTGGATGACACCTTCTTTCTCACACCCTACATATACTTGGTTGCCAAGTTATATATATATTTTCAATTTTTGCAGTGTCTGGTTTAAATATTTCTTTATTTCTAACTTCTTGAAACATGGACAAATTTGCCTATTCCCATTTGTGTGTGTGTGTGTATGTGTGTGTGTGTGGTGTGTATTTCCTCCTCTACTTATACACTCTATAGAGAACTTTGTAAATTTCTTTTTTTTTTTTTTTTGCGGTACGCGGGCCTCTCACTGTTGTGGCCTCTCCCGTTGCAGAGCACAGGCTCCAGACGCGCAGGCTCAGCGGCCATGGCTCACGGGCCCAGCCGCTCCGCGGCACGTGGGATCCTCGCGGACCGGGGCACGAACCCGTGTCCCCTACATCGGCAGGCAGACTCTCAACCACTGCGCCACCAGGGAAGCCCTGTAAATTTCTTTTTTACATTCTTTTTTTACTCTTGTTTCGTTCATTTTTAATTTTGAGTCTCAATTGAATTCCCTTTTTTCAAATTCAATCACAATCTTTACATATAAAATAAAAAACTCACAAGATAAGTTTTGTATTTTATGAATTCAATTATTTAAATTAAATTATTTTAACATACACACTTGCAAAAAGTGAGTGAAATATGTTTAAGTAGTTAATAAATTCCATTATTATAAAATGAGAGGTGCCAGTCACATCTCTATGTTCCACTGGAGTTTTGCAGCATATCTTGTCACTGCCTAAACTTTAGTTGACTGTTTTATAGAAAGTGATATTTTTCATCATCTCTTAATGACACTTGCTTCACCTGGCACTTTAGTTATTTTTGTTTATGCATCAAACACTACATATTTGATGAAAGTAAATGCTGCTTATTATTCTTGTCATCAAAAAGAACTAAATCAGTTCTGGGAATGGCATCGTACCAGTTTCAGGTGCATGAGATGCCCTTGAAAACTGTTTGTGGAATAAGTGAATGAATGATGTTTTTCTTCAGAGAAACTCTCTTGAGGACAAGGTCAATATTTTTACATGCCATAATAGTCCCTATATTCTAGCACCTGTGTAACAGTTTTTTAATAGTCATGTGTAGAATTTAAAGAGTCGTGATAGAAAATCTTGTTCAATAAAATATATATTACTGAACCTAATCTCTGAAATAAAAGGCAAAATTTATGAAATCTAAACAAAATTTCTTTAAAGTTTTCTACCTGCTATTGTGAATGAAATGAATTTAAGTTATTTTATGAATATGATTAGTGATGCCAAAATACTATTAATCGTATGCAAAATATTAACCAGATTTTGTTATTTGTTCATATAAAAGGTATTACACAAGTAGTATTTAATTGAATATATATATATATTTTTTAATATCAAATTCTGTACCTTGGAAAATAACTTTTAAGAGAAAATTGATAAAACTCAAGAATGCTATTAGTTTTCTATTTCAGTTCTATACATCAGGACAACACTAAACCTATTTAAGAGATAGATGAGTTTTGTACATGACCATTATGGATTCTGTATGGAAACAGCATTACACATGTGAAATACAGAATCAGATTCATAATGGCCACATTCTTACATTTGAGAAATGTTTCATAACATTTCACAACATTGTGATAAAATATGATGTACTGAGAATTGAGCTTTATTGCAGAAAGTTAAAAATGTATGCCTGCAAAATTGTTATGATTCATGTTTTTCAACTGAAAACTGGAATAAAACAGGCTGGCAATCAGTTCTCCAAAAGTGACAGCTGTAATAACCCGGTAGGGAATTCTCAGTAGTTCATGATTTTGACCTTCAGAAGGTATAGATTTAAGGTGGGATTTAATTTGGAACCACAGATGGAAGAAACATCTTCTTTCCTTGGCTAATATTAGACAGCCATTTAAAAAACCCAGAGGAGCCAAGTCTAAGTTTTGCACAGAGAGAGGAACCAGTGTATACATATTGTGGGTTCTTAATAAATGTTGTTGTCATAGCTGTAGCTTTTACACAGCCAAAGTGCATACCACAGACCCAGTAGCACCCAAACTTTTATTTTGTGGCTTCTGGCTGTCCACAACTTTAATGCAAATAGTTGTGCATTTTAGACAATGCTAGTTTTGTGGGGAGCAATTTCATTTTCATCCAAATGTCATTCCCTTTAGCTTTGATTCACTCCTACTACTGTTCTATATTATAAAAGAATGAATTCCATCTACCTTAGCTTAAATGAATATATGTATATATATATATATATATATGGATTTTAAAATGTGGGATTATAACCTCTCAATCTATTACCATTCTCAGTACCTATGCAATTCAATGAAAATCATCTGTAAGTGTTAGCTAATTTGCTTGGGATTTAATTTTCTGAAAAAGTGTGTGAATTTGCAAAAAAGCAGAAAGAAGAAATAAAATGACTATCTAAAATTATTACTATACCATCTCCTATTACCAAATTATATTGTTTCCTAACCTATTGTCAAGAATTTTAAAAAAGGAAAGAAAAATGCCTTTTTCCCAAATAACAAAAGATAGTTTGACAAAGCAAGTAAAATACAACTACTGGTTTATCTGTCTAACAACTTGAACAAGACAGGGAGTTCAGAGCCATAGCAATTTAGACCTGGAAGAAACATTAGAAATCACACTGGCAATCTCTTTCAGCCAATAGAAAGCTGAGGCCAGAGACGCTTAGTGACATTTTCGGGTTCACAGAACTAATTAGTGTCAAACATGGCAATCCCATGGCAAAAATTTCCAAGCTCTTTTTTTTTTTTTCGCGGTACGCAGGGCTCTCACTGTTGTGGCCTCTCCCGTTGCGGAGCACAGGCTCCGGACGCGCAGGTTCAGCGGCCATAGCTCACGGGCCCAGCCGCTCCGTGGCATTTGGGATCTTCCCGGACCGGGGCACGAACCCGTGTCCCCTGCATCGGCAGGCGGACTCTCAACCACTGCGCCACCAGGGAAGCCCTCCAAGCTCTTTTAAGGAAGTTCTTTGCATTACATTACATGATGATTTATATAAATAATATTTAAATGCTTTCTTAGCAGCAGCAATTCATATTTTTTTATTAATTTGTCCATAAGTAGACTGAGTACTCCAGAAAATTTCTGTCTGACCTTACCTCTTCCTTGCAATAAACCATTCACTGGCTCCCCATCTTATTCAGATAGATCCAAGATTTATCCAGCGCCTACATGGTCTGAAGGAACCCATTCTACCCCTGCTCTCTGTACCCCATCTCCTATTTCTCCCTCTCATACAATTTGCTCCAGCTGCTTTGGCTTCCTTAGTTCACGGCAAACAACTGTCTCATGCTCTCACTTCTAGGGTGTGCATTTCCTCTTTTCTTTCCCTGGGATGCTCTACCCCCATGTATAGGTATGATTCAGTCCCTTACCTTCTTTAAGTCTGTTTAAATCTCACATTCTAAATGCATCTTTTCCTGACCAGGCTACTTAAAGTGTTTGTTTTGTGTGTTTTCGTTTTGATTTTTTAAAAAATTCACTGCCATATCCCTACCTTAAGAAATGGTAACTCAATCGTATGAGTTCATCAAACATTTTGTTGCTGAATTCATAAATAAAAGAATAAAAAAAACTGTTAACTTTATCCAAAGAATAAACCATAAATTATATAAGGCTAAGTGGGAGTGTGAATCAAATACTTCTTTGTAAATATGCCAAAGATTATACAGTGAATTATTAGCAAAACACAAAAAAATCTTGGCATATTTGAAACCTTACCAATATTATTTTCCCTGAATAAACTGTTTCCTGTTTCATTCCATTTTATAGCATTCCTGCTTCCTTTAGTCCATAATTTTAGCAGCTAAGTGATATTCAAATCTCTTTGTCATCACTAGTATAATCAACTAGTGGTATGGATGAGAACAGTAAATATTTAAAGAAATCTTTATTCTTAAAAGGACACTTGTTGTATCTATATTTAAAAACTAGATGTACTCTGTGAAATTTAGGTTGATACTTGGAGATAAAAATAGCTTCAAATTTAATTCACATCTTCCATCTATAGTATCCATCCCTGGAAGAAGAGTAAATAGACAAAATGTGGTAGCCACATGTAATGGAGTACTATACAACAGTATGGAGCAGCAGATCAGATGTGCCCCTAGATGCACATAAACATGGTTAGAACTTAAACAAATAATAGTTTTTAAAAATATAAAAAATAACATTATACATACATATATATATGACGTGTATATATGTGTATATACATACATGTGTACATATGTATATAAACCCATAGTGCTTACTGGAAAAGTAAGAAAGATCATTATATGTATGTGTGTGTTTGTATACATGCATGTTTAACAAGCATATGTACACATTCATACAGACAAATATATAGATATGTAACCTTTATGCATGTCAATTAAAAATATGGATAACAATAAGAATATATATTTTGAAAAAATATATGCAAACAAAATATAGTGTTAAACACATGAAAATGTTTACCAATGATTAAAGAAAGAAACAGAAAATGAGGAGATAAATGAATAAGCAAATGAACAAATGAAGAAAAGAACATTTCAGTAATAAATGATAATAATGTGCACTGATCCTATGAGAATAATTAACTAAGATCAGTCAATAATCAAGATTTCTATTACAATTAGGATATTTCTATGTCTAAGAGAGAAAATATCAAATATATATTAATTTTACATTGTCAAAGCCATTTCTATTAAAAACAGTACAGCAAAACTTTAATAATATTTTTCATTTTTTTCTTTTTGACACATTCTAATTGAATGAATCAGATGTGTATTACACCAAAGTTGCTACTAATGTAGATTTTGTAACTCTTTTTATTAATTTATTATTACTTTGTGATTAAATACTTAACATAGACAATGACTTCCAAATTTATTGGTGCTTCCCAAAAACAAATGTGGGAAGTTTCCTGTCCTTTTTTTTTTTAACTATTGGTCTATACAATTTAGTAAGGTTTCAAAAAGAGAAATACAAAACAAAATTCTGGGATCAATTTCGTTTAAGATTCATATATATATGACATCTGCCCATACTGGAAAATATCATTTTGTAGGGAATATTCTAAACAGCTAGGGGTGTGGGGACAGGTAAAATAGCTCAGGTGTTAACTTTATGCCCCCCTGTTTATTATAGACATAATAATTTAAAAGGAAAAGTTTTACCAGACTATTGTTAGAGAAAGAGGTAATCTGAGAACTGAAGTGATATCCCTCACTGCTAATTATAACAGTAACATTCTCCTCTACATGTTGAACTCTTCATTCATTCATACAATAAACAAATATATATTAAGCACTTTTATACAACATGAACTCAGGTTCTAGGCACTGGAGATACGACACCAAAAAAAAAAAAATTGCAAAATCCCTGCCCTCACAGAGTATGTCTTATGTAAGTTAACAAAATAGAAATATACTTTCTGAAAAAAAAGATTAAATTATTTTTGAAAAGTAAATAATTTAAGTCAAATTCTGATATATAGCTGTATATAAAAAGAAAAAAATATGTAAATCTTTTGTATTTGGTTAGTTTAAATGCGTCTCTTGAATCTAATCATTTGTGGAGGAAATAACTAAATAGGCTTGATTCTTAGAAAACAAGAACAGAGGTAAAAACATCCTGATTCCATTAAAGTTTCTCTGTCCTATAAAACTCTTGTCTTAGGAATGGTATATTTCTTCCATAAATTCTCTGGTCCAGCTCTCTGTAATTCTAAGTTTCTTCCTATGGATATAGGTACACCATGTTGAAAAGGTCATGGTTCTGTAAAGAAACTCCACATTATTTAAGTTTGTTGATAATTTCTAAGCACTAAAACTTATTCTGGGAGTAAAGATTCTAATTGTAAGTTTTATAATTAAATAATACTATGAAATACAAATTAATCAATATTTAATTAATTTTATGCCATTATTTTTACAGAGATATAAAGCTAGGTAACCACATACAATGGAAGTGTGGCCATTAGACACTGAAGAGCAATTAACTAGGTTTTATCTTATTTACAGTCAACAATCAGGGAATAATTACATTGTTTAAAATCAACATCTCCCATCTATGCTTGCATAAAAGATTTATTTCAAAACTTGAAGATGAGAAACAGGAATACACAGAGATTAAATTATTTAATTTAAAATCAGCAGTCTGTTATCTCCACTTTAAAATCATTTTCCATATTTAGCTTTAATCCAGCAATCTAAAATGATGTTTGAAAAATATTTTTATCCCATTTAATGTACTTAATAATTGAGCATAAATTATGAATGCAAATATAATTTGCATGTCATAAATCAGGTTTAGAAGCAGCTGCAAGACAGTAAGGGAGCACTTTTCACCATATATGTTGTGGATTAACAGATCAAATCTAGGAGTGTGGAAGGAATGCATATAAAATACTGAATTGTGATTGTACTCTAATCAGATATCAACATAAATACATATGTTTTAAAAGCTTTAGACAATTTAAGTATATGGTGTCATTTAACTCATTTAGAAATACACATACAAACACAGATGCACATACATCCCTCACTTTGCAATTAAAATATAAATATATGTGATAATCTTAAAAGAGAGTACTGCCATCTTGCATACTTTCATAAAGCTCTGTGTTCATGCTTTAATAGTACTGTACTTAGGAGTGAAGCTAGGCTGCATTGTCTTCAATATTTAATTGTTTATTGAACAAGGTGGCAAAACTTTATTGCTTAGAAGGGTTTACAGAGAAAGGTTTGCCGAAATCATTTGGAAGCTCTTAAACGAGAATGAACTTCACTCTTCAGATTAGCACAATTGAATTTCCTCTATTAATAAAAACTCCATTTCTATAAAGTAAATAAATAACACATGTACTTGAATCTATAGAAATCAAATTAAGTAGGACACTCTAATGTCTATTCAATAGCTCTTTTTTAGAAATATTTCATACTTAGTAGCTTTAATACTGTTTTACTATTTTGGAGCTTAATTATAGGAGCTTGTAGTAAACTACAAAATAAAGTTTCTCTCTAATTTGGTTAAGTATCCATCACAAATCAAAAATCATTACATCTAAAAAATATTTACTTTAATATTCATCATCTAAACTGAAAATCATATTCAATTGATCCTGGTTCCTAATAAGTGCTTCACAAGCATTGAGGAAAGTTAATACAAAATGGCCATTACGTGATACCCTCACATCTTTCTTAATTTAGTGGATACATAAATTAATCATTTAACTAATGGGTCAAGTTCCAAGGATATATTTTGGAACAGGATTCTAGTTTCTGAGTTTCCTCTGAGACAGATCCTCTAACACAGATGAGCAAATTAGTTCATATGCCCTGTAGTCTCATAAGTTATTAGTTTGATATTTTGCTACTGTTATGATGAACAATGAATTAGATAGTAGGCTGTGTTATGAAACAAACACATATTATAATTTTTCATATATATTTTTATAAAGATATACCTTGTTGGTTTTTTTCCCCTTTTTAAGCCCAGTTTTCTCCTATAGGTATCATAAACTTAGTTTCTGTTAAATATTCCCATATTTTACCCAACAAAATTGGATTTTCATTAAAAATGTTTTGTGATATTTTAAAATAATAAAATTATGTGTTTTTCTATAACTACAGAAGTTATACAAATTTTTATTAAAAGATGCAATTATTACTTGGTCCTTCTTTTGTTTCCCTTACTTCTCAATGCCTTAGGAAACCAGTATCAGCTTTCTGGTATCTATCCTCTATACATCTGTAGAAACATACATAGATATTCTTGTATAACTTGACTAAGTTGCATATAACATATAGCATGCAGCAATTTATTGCTCTGAATATTTCATTTATCCCTCCAGATCAGATTTTAGTATTTATTTTTTATCAGTGTACCAAACATCATCTGTTATTTTTATTAGCTTCAGTCTATCCATATGTAGATACAATGCATATTTATGCAAAATATTGCCATTGAATGGAGCAGTTAATTTACATGTTCTAGCCTCTAAAATAACATTTTAATAAATATATTTATGTATATGCCTATAAGCATTGAGACTTTTATTTCTATAGCCTAGATTACTAAATGAGGTATTGCTGAGTCAATGAGTGTGAATCTGTAATTTTGATATATAGCGCAGATTCATTTTCAAAAACAGTGTAGCTGTTTAGACTCCATTCAGTGATGCCCATTTCCCTACATATTTGTGCACCATAGTTAACACTCGAATCTTTAACCAGTACAACGTTTGGAAGAAGAAAACTTGTGATTTTAGTTTATATAGTCTTAATTAGGAGTGATGTGAACTATAATATCACTCATTATCTTCATGAATTAAGATACTTGCCTTGAAATTTATTATCAATTAAAAAAAGGAAAAAAATTGCACCAGTTGTAACAGACAAGGAAGACTTTATTCAATAAAAAAGACAGATTGAATTCAATTTTGCTGAACCAAAAGGCAGGGGACGTTTCAGTGCTGGAGTGAGCTTATTGAAAAGTATTGGAGGACATTTCTAAGGAGGTTGGTCCATGTGGTGACATCATCTTTGTTTACTAATTGGTGCTTATTGAAGTTAGCCTCCTACCCTCCCATAGAGACTGGGAAGTCAAGCCTCTACATTTCTTGATGATTGCATTTCAAAGAAATGGCTCCCAGGTCTTTGAGAAGAAAAAAAAAAAATTTGCTGGGTTGTAAAACTGGCAAGAGGCTGAGAGAAGATTTATATCTCAAAGGGGTAGAGAAATAATTTACAGGTGCAAGTTTTCTAAAGTAAATGCTCTCAGAAAAGGGAGGTCAGGGAGTGCACAGTCAGGAAGAAGCCTGTCTAAAGTTTAGTCAAGCTGAGGAGAACCTTAAGGCCATCTTGATTTCTACAAACAAAGTAACTTGTGCCTGTGGCTACCTCCTCGAGAGACAATTTACTTGCCTAACCCTCTCCCCACCTGCATGAGAAATTTGTAGCTTTTAATCCTTGCCCTCCTTCTGCATTTTGCTGAGATTATCTATCTATCTATCTATCTACCTACCTACCTATTCATCTATCAGTCTTCTATTTAACTTATTCTCATAAGAATTTAATTCTGGGCTATTATGTATTTAGTAGGAGTATAACTCATCTAGCTCAATAATTTTTAAATAGCACATTACTATTAACTAAAATGTATGTTTATAAATATATTACAAAATGTGTTGCTGTATTTTCTTCTTTTTATTTTCCATTAAGAAAAACAACAACCAACAACTGTGTTCTGATTCTGTAACTATTTGTACTTTCTCTATAATTGACCAAAGACACCCAGGGGGAAAAAGCTCTGACTCTTCACATGTTTGATTCTTTCTTACTTTTTATGTTAAAAATGGAACTCTAACAGTTGGCAGTATTTAACGTTCTTGAACAACAGATACCTTCTCTCCATCAGCCACAGATTTTATTCCAATGTTCTTCAGTTTCTACCGTGCAGATGAGAAGTTCTATGGTTGGCAGATTTTCTCTTCCTTTTAAGGGAAAATTTCCTTCTATTCTGAAGATTATAAGATTTTCTCTCTTTTTTTTTTTCTGAATTGAGGATTTCTATCAGGGTATTATGAATTGTATGTGATTTTTTAATTAATCCTGTCTGGGACTTGATAAGCACTTTAAATCTCCAGGCTCAGAGAATATGCATCTCTTATTGGTTCTCCTTTTCTTTAGTTCTTTTTTTCTTTCTGGAACTCTTTCCTCCATCTCCTGTTATTACATCTGCTTTGTGGTACAAGTCTCTTAGAATTTCCTTATGGCTTTCCATTCCTTTTTATAGTTCTTCAACATTAAGTGCTACTTCTTTTCTCTGACTCTGCGGAACATCATTTAGCTTTTAGCTGTGATTATCCTATATTTTCATTTAAAGATACTTTAAATTCAAAGTTTATTAAGACTAGATATCACATTTACATACTTCGTCCATTTCTACCAGGTAAAAATGGCAGCTGCCTTCTAACCCCCAGGAATGTAGACAGTTTAGTTCACCATCTTAGCACCCAGCCAGCAAGATCAGGAAAGTCTCCCAGAGTCCCTAGTGTAACCAACTGCTGTTCCACAGGTGGCAGTTCTCACCCCAGCTGTCCTTAGAAAGCATGAGATTGTTCTTTATACCTTCAGAAAAATCCCCTCCTCTCCTTCTGATTTTCAATCCTTATCTGGTTCCAGGGAGAACATTGGGATATACTTTTTATATTCTGCCACATTTCCCACCAATAGAAGAAAAGGGAGTCACCAATATCTCACTCCATCCTCTACCTTCTGGAAACCAGATTACCATTTTAATATTGGCAATGTTTACTGGAGTGGGGTTGGGAGGGTTTTTCTTGACTAATGTTGGAATTTTCTTTTAAAGCAAGGCAAATAGAGTGCTCAGCTTTTTATGTTATATGGGTTCTGTTAGTTCTATAAATGGATGTGTGATAGTTTTCAAACAACTTAGCATAAATGCAACAGGGGTATTTCTAATACTCAGGGTTATATTAGATCTTTAGTTTAAACCGTGACAATTTTAAGCTGGAACAAGACATTAAACAGCAAGGTTTTCTCTAACAGCTCCTGTCCTGTATATCTCAGCGTCTTGCTCAAAAACACAAATTGTGCACAAAAAGGCAACTCATTCAGATCTGTCATTACCTTATTCTCTTTCTCTTTTCCCAAAAAATCCAATCTGTCGAGCCTAACTAATAATATAAATAGAGTAGAAAAGAGATACAGATACAGACATAGATATGAAGCTTCATTTTTCATCAAACAGGGTATGGTGATATTGTTTTGTTTGTTTGTTAACATCTTTATTGGAGTATAATTGCTTTACAATTGTGTGTTAGTTTCCGCTTTAGAACAAAGTGAATCAGCTATACATATACATATATCCCCATATCTCTTCCCTCTTGCGTCTCCCTCCCTCCCACCCTCCCTATCCCACCCCTCTTTTGAAGAGTCATCTGGTGAACTAGTTATATAAAATGCATTCAACATTAATAGCTGTATATTTATATTCATATATAATTTTAAAAATTGTCATAGATATTTTTTCACTTCCCTATTAACCAATAGATTTTTCCTAATCCTTCCCATCCTCAAGTCAAGACAAGTAAGGTTCCTACAGGAGATGTAAGGAGGCATATTTGTATGTGTTGTCAATGAACCAGAGCATGGATCTGGCTTTTATCCAACAATCAAACATTTTAATTATGGAATCCAAGGAGATCGTCTTATTGCACACTAAAATCTGAAATTACCCAGAGTCATAATTAAGTATAACTTACACATAACACTTTGTGTACCATCTAGAATGCATTTAGTTGAATACTGAGTATTCTACCCACTCAACTAAACATTCAAACTAAACATTCAAACATGCTAAACTATAGGGGCTCAACACAGGCAATAGCTATATCCTAGAAAAGGAACTGAGCATGGTTCTCTGGAAACCCATTACTAATCATTATCTTGATAACAGTTTTTCTCAGAATATAACATTGTAAAGAATCTCTTTTTGTATTATTTTTTACTGAAGTATAGTTGATGTACAATATCATGTTTAGTGTGTACAGCACAGTGATTCAGATATATATATATATATGTTTATGTTCAGATTATTTTCCCTTATTACAAAATATTGAGTATAGTTCCCTGTGCTATACAGTAGGTCCTTGTTGGTTATCTATTTTATATACAGTAGTGTGTATATGTTAATCCCAACCTCCTAATTTATCCCTCCCACCACCCTCCTTTTGCTTTTGGTAACCATAAGTTTGTTTTCTCTGTGATTCTCTTTCTGCTTAGTAAATATGTTCATTTGTATCATTTTTTTAGATTCCACATATAAACAATATCATATGAATCTTAAGCCCAAATTAATTTGTAAGTAATTTATTTTATATTTTATATAGTATGGTATATTTTATATAAAATATTATTTTATATTATAAATTGTTTTAATTCATAATTAACAAAACAATTATAATTTCTTTAATTTCATATTTATTTATATTATGCAAAATTTATATTTGGAAACATAAGTTGCCATTTATATTATCAAATGTAAGCCTCTTTCTGAGTTAAACCAAAATAATGTCAGAACACCTAGTGGAATATTAATAAAACCTATTATTTAGCTTCCTTTGGGCTGTAGGTGAAAGGCCCCAAAGCAACCAGACTTAACAGAAGGAAAATACTATTATAAGGATATAGGGATGTGTCACAGGATCCAACGGTAGGAATGTGGCTAAGTGTCTGAAAGGTGGAACAAAACATTAGAGGCAGAACCAGACTCTGTTTTTCACTTGCACTGCTGTCTGTACCTCTACTTCATTATTCTCTTGTAGGGAATTGACTTCATTTGTCCTCTGATCTACACAGTGAGAAAGATGACCTCTGGGACCAGTATAGGGCCTCCCCCACTGTAATGCTTGTTCAATCTTCAGACTTTTCTTGGGGGTCCAAATGGTTATTAAAACAAATTGAGGGACTTCCCTGGTGGCACAGTGGTTAAGAATCCGCCTGCCAATGCGGGGAACACAGGTCCGATCCCTGGTGCGGGAAGATCCCACATGTCGCGGAGCAACTAAGCCCGTGCACAACTACTGAGCCTGCGTTCTAGAGGCCGTGAGCTACAACTACTGCAGCCCGCGCGCCTAGAGCCCGTGCTCTGCAACAAAGAGTGGACCCCGCTTGCCGCAACTAGAGAAAGCCTGCGTGCAGCAACGAAGACCCAACGCAGCCAAAAATAAAATATAAATAAATTTATTTTAAAAAAGTTTAAAAACATATAAAACAAATTGTATTTTTGTTTTCTTTAATGTCTAATGAGTCACCAAGGGACTTTCTAACTCACAGAGACAGCAAGGCAAAGCGTCCAGTACAAACTGCATTATGTCACTAATGTATCAATATCACCAAATCCAATATATATATAAACAGTGGTTTTGTTAGAACTGATTCAAATTATTTTCAAATGACTACATCAAATATGTGGTCATATCAATTCAAATGCTGAAGTTAACCCTTGACTGTCAATCAGTGACTCACCACTCAATGTAAGAGCGAAAAAAGAAAAAAATCGTGTGATTTATTTGTTGAAAATGCTGTGTAGACAAACTTCTTCCTATGAGAGGATTTCTGCTATATTCATCATTCTTGACATTCTGCTTCACATTTCCCTTATATTTCATGAAACAAGGATATTACTTTTGTTCCTCACCTTGACCATTTAACATTTTTGCAGAACATGAAACCTGACTCTGCTTTTCCTTAGCCTTGTGTGTCTAGAATTTCATTTTATACTTTTAGGTTTATATGATAGAAGTGCTGCAAGGTAAAGAATGGCCCATCTACTTTAGGTGCCAGCCAAGACGGATGGCTTGTCTTCGATGATATATACTTTTTCAAGCCAATTGAGTGTCTGATTAATTGAAGAGGGAAAATTATTGCAAAAATTGCTATCATGCCATTTATTCTCTTTCTGTTTTACATGACTTGCCTTTGTGAGAGTTATATTTTTGATTTAATTTCTATCTGTATTGTTTTGTCTGGAACATTACATCTATGACATTTTGATTCTACAGAAATTGGGAAGTGATGTATAAGATAAAATCCAGGAAGAAATCACTTAGGCTACAAGAAATCAGTAACTATCAATGTTATATTATAAATCAAACTAAGAATATTTATATTGCCAAAATGGTATAAAGCTGCTTATTGATGTTATATAATAATTGATAATTAAAACTATAAAGGTAAATAAATATATAAAGATAATTCCAAGTAGAGTGTGTAATGCGTTTGTCCCATGCATGCCTACACATGTACACAATGTCATTTCCATGAGACAGCGCTTCCTTTTTCTTTGCTTTGTCCTCAGAAGGCAACCTCATACATCAACCAGTAATTAGGGAATACATGAAGGACCTGACAATCTTTTAATACCCTTTCCAAAGTTTTCAGCTATAGCAAAAGAAAAAAATAACAAATTAAAAGAATAAAAGATTTTCACAACTGAAAATCGACTTTGATACTAAGATTAAGATTTTAAAAAACAAAATTTTCCCTCTAATTCAGTGTGATATGGGGTTTATATAACTCCATATAATACTACTTTATTCATTCAACAGATGTTTAGTGGGCATCACTTAAATGTTCAACAAACTTTTAAGTAGTTTTATTGTTAATTCTCATAATACTCTGAAATCGTTTTTTATTTTCATCCTTTAACATTAAGGAATAAGGCCCAGCATATCTCTTCCAAAGCTTCACTGAATTCATCAATTACTTGCAAAGAATTGTGTAATTAAAATATTGAGAAAATGCATGTATAGCCTTCCTACAATGTAGCTATTCATGCACATGGAATTCTGACACTGAGTTAGGAACAGAGCACAAATATATACCACTTGCAAATCTTCACATATTTTATAAATTTTGGTAAAAGCTATTATTCATGTAGCCGTGACCAAGGATTTTTTTCCAGGAAAAATAATTTATTTTTTCAATTTTTAAAACAATGGGCATGATAGGTATAAAATACGTATCCTTTTCTCCATTCTTATTCAAGTAGAGAAATATTTATCCACTTATAAAATATTCTCCACTGCCTCTCCCCCCTCCCATTTTGAGTGAGGACTAATTGATATTTTGGTGACTTTATTCCATGACCACGTAAGATATTTCTCAATGCATACTATTTTAGCCTCAATAATAGACTTAAAATTTAATGAATCACTTTTTTTCTGTTTACCTTTAATTGTACTTCCTTCCATTCATTTTGTTTTTCATTTCTCTTTTCCCTTTTTTCTCCTTTGCCTTTATTCTTTTCATCTTATTTTTCTATTCTCCCTCAATTCTCTTTCTCTTGGCCTTTAATTTTTTTTAATTACTTTTCTGTTTTTCATTACTTAAGCAGATCCTTAAATAGAATGTGCTTAAGTTATAGCAGGCAGACACTAAGTTGTCTCTCAATCATTCCCACCTCCTGAAACACACCTTTTGTGGAATCCTCTCCTTGTGAATGTGGACTGGTTTGGGACTTGTTTCTAACCAATAAACAATGGCAAACATTTTGAAATGTAATTTTCATGGTTAGGTTACATAAGACTGTGACTTAACACTTGCTAGCAGACGCTCTCTACTGCCTATTCGGCTTTCATGCGTTAATGAAGCAAGCTGCCTTGCTATAGGGGGCTCACATAGTAAGGGATTGATGGCAGCCTTTAGCTAAGAGCAGGTGGAAACTGGAGCCCTCAGTCCAATATCCCTTGAGAAACTCAACTGTGCTAAAAAGCTTATGAGTTTAGAAGTAGAACCATACCCAATTCAGACTGAAAATGAGACTGCGTGTTTTGATTAGAGCACATAAGAGGACCCAGTTAATCTGTGCTTAAATTCCCCACCCAAAGAAATTGTGAGGTAATAAATATCTATTGTTTTATCCTAAGTTTTGCAGCAATTTTTAAACAGGAACAAATAATAAATATATGTTTTCCTGTGCTACTTGCTATTTTTTTCTCCTATCATCTTTTTAAAAGATAAGCAGTCCTTCAAAGACATATTTTTAAATATGTCCTATAGAAGCAAAGAGAGGAAGTTCGTGCTCTGTCATGCTCAAGTTTTAAGTTTTTAATTTTTTGTACTCCACATTAGTTTGGACATCAACTTTGTTACCAATAAAAATGTAGTCAGTAACTCAGTTTATATATTAAAACATTTATGAAAGTAACAATGGCTTTTACTTTGAATGGCAGAATATATAAAATAATATTAGGTACGTTTGCCATGACAGATGGAATTTTTAAATTTTTTCTTTGGTGCCATGTTCTGAGTGAAAATATTGAAATCTTATTGGAATTAGCATTTTTTTTTATTTTGAAGTATATGATCACAAGGGCTGAGATTTGTGTGAGGCAAATGAGGTGCTTTAGGGCATAACATCTGAGGAGACACTCGCTCTAAGCGTCATGCAAGTGTTGACTCTACATTTGCACATTTGCGTGAGATAATCTTTTTCTATTTTACAGTCAATAATTAACTACCATTGCTTCAGCATTTGTACACGTATCAGAAAAACAGTGCATTTAATTTAGAAGAAGTATTTATTTAGTAAAATATAGACTCACTCACAAAGCAGCATATAAATACATCTTTTGTGGATGCACATTTTAAATGTAGTCTTGGGGCATAATCTTCTTAAAAATAACCAGTAACTTTTAAGTCGATGTTAATGCCTCTTCCACAAATGCTTAATTTCAATTTTCCATGTTACATTATTATCAAACCCATGGCATATACTGGACAAATATTTTGTGCAAGTTTTTTATTCATCACCACCTTGCTTAATAAATAGAAATTTAATACTTAATTTTTCACTGGACATGCACATGCTTAACTTATTAAATGGCAAATGGCTTATTATAATTTTTAAAGTGTGGAACCAAGCAATAAAACACATACAAATTTCACACTTTGCCCACTGACTACTCCAGTGAGCACCCTGGCTGCTTAATTTACCTGGAAGTTGTTGCATGGGTTGCAGTATCTGTCTGTAGGAGCATCAGATATCTGCTCACCATCAATGGAGACAGAGAGAGTACCTATCCAAGTGTATTTTGTTTTATCAGCGTGTGTTCTCCATGCTGTCCTTTAAAGCCCAGAGCATTTAGAAAGAGTCAGGAAAAGGAGATGTGGGTTAGCATGGGTCATCATTCACATTCAGCCATGTGTTAAGGTGAGAACTCTTCCTGATACGTTTGTCTCACAGGCTACTAGACATGCCCATGTAGAACCTGGAAGTACAAAGTTCATTTGTTCATAGGAGATGCAAACCATTCTAGATTGTTTTATTGCAATTGTTACCAATAATCCTTTGTTTAAAAACCTGGTTCAAATATGCTAAATCAGACAGGACACCATGACAACAGGCAGAAACAAAGACAGACCCAGTCACACAAAATGTACTTTATGATGTTCATGAAAGTGAGTCTTATTATGCCTATTTTACAAGTAAAGCAAGTATCTTAGAGAAGCCACACATCCATCAGATAATTAGTAATAGAGCTAAGAATTGAACTTAGATTATCTAGGTCCTGAACCCATATTTTTTTTTAACATTACACTGTTCCATAAAAAAGTGAAAACTCTTTAGGAGAGGAAAGTTTTTAATTTAATTTTATTTATTTATTTATTTTGCGGTACGCGGGCCTCTCACTGTTGTGGCCTCTCCCGTTGCGGAGCACAGGCTCCGGGCGCGCAGGCTCAGCGGCCATGGCTCACGGGCCCAGCCGCTCCACGGCATGTGGGATCTTCTGGGACCAGGGCACGAACCCGTGTCCCCTGCATCGGCAGGCAGACTCTCAACCACTGCGCCACCAGGGAAGCCCCTAGAGATGAAAGTTTATTACTTACTAGTTTTCTTTAACTGTAATTTCCTTGTCTATGATATCATGTTTTCATAACTTTTCATTGATATGCATTTAAAATTATGATATACAGCATATGTACCATATGTAACGTGTTTTGTGACTATTTTTTTCATGATGAAATGTATAATAATCAAAATTATGTCCTTTAGGAATTAATGAGATGTAATCAACATATTTTTTTCTTTTGGATTTAGAGTAATCATATACACTAAATTCATATTAAAAAAGGTATAGAAAAAAACTATTCTTCATCACCTCAATATAATGGAATAAATTGTAGTAATTTAACATCCAAACTAAGTTGACTCTAGTTCATAGGAAATGAAAGAAAAATAAATAGAAAAATACCTAAAATTATTAAAAATAATGTTCTAAGTAAAATTTTATAACATCAGAGATTACCACATAGTTTCAACAAGTCATAACTTCTACTAACTTTGAACCTAAAACCTGTTGAAGGTAATATGTGAAGCTAACATATCACATAACAGTCCTGGAGCCTAAAATGTCTACTAAACCCAACTTATTATTACACTTACATTACTTTTCGGTTGTTTCCAGGTTTTAGTTGGGATGCCTGAATTTCTATGGGTGGTGAAAAACATATGAATTTTAAGTACAGATAAATATTTATACATATTGCAAATGTGTAAATATTTGTCTATAAGTATGGAAATATTTGTCTATAAGTTTGGATATAATAGATACCACATTCATATGTGCGATTACTTTTATGCTGATTATTTTAAATAACAAAAGTTTGGGAACTTTGAAGTGAAAATATTTAGGTAATTTTTTTCTGTAACTTGTGCTTTGTAGCATCCTTGGAGATACACTCAAAGATCTTGTTAACTAATCTAAAGAGATCTGAACAATGTTTGTACATTTATTTTGCTGTAATTTTGGCTTACCCTGGTCTCTCTAGTAATGACCTCTACAGCTACCTTCCCCTCTGCTCTTTGGAAAGCAAAGTTATTTACTCTTCAAAAGTCGGACAGGAAAACACACACTTTGAGATTGGGGTATATGTTAAATAACCCATCCAGAATTATGTATATTAAGATTAAAACCACAAAGAGTTAAGATATCATGGAGTAATAGTGAATATGTACATCATATTTAAGAAAAAAGATATTCTACATAAGTGAATTTTCAGATAACATAAAATTATCCTTTCAAGTGCTGAAATCTGACTAAAGAAAATATGGCTAGAAGATTTCTAAAATGCTTTATACCACCCTACTTCTCTTTCAGCTGAGTCAGGTGATTTGTGTCTTGTCATTTGTGTAACTCAGCATTTTGCAAGGAGGAAGAGTTAGATACTCATTTGAACACTGTCTACATTGTTTCATTTATTTGATTCATTTTTCCCATCCTTCTGGCTGACACAGGTTCAGTAGCTAAGCCAGGTGGTGGAGCCAACAAATCTGCAGTAGAATGTAAATGTAAATGTTGGCAAAATCAACAAAGCTCAAATCTTAAATGTCGTACCCGTATTTTCATTGACATGATTTGCTTTATTCAATTAAATGAGAAGTCACTTGGCTTGTGCATTACTGGTTTCTGTGATCATCTCTTATTTTTAGTTATAATATATAAAATATCCTCTGCTTGGGACTTCTCTGGTGGTGCAGTGGTTAAGAATCCGCCTGCCAATTTAGGAAACATGGGTTCGAACTCTGGTCCAGGAAGATCCCACATGCCGCGGAGCAATTAAGCCTGTGCGCCACAACTACTGAGCCTGCACTCTGGAGCCCACGAGCCACAACTACTGAGCCCCTGTGCCACAACTACTGAAGCCCATGTGCCTAGAGCCTGTGCCCCACAACAAGAGAAGCCACCACAGTGAGAAGCCGGTGCACCACAATGAAGAGTAGCCCCCACTTGCCACAACTAGAGAAAAGCCCACGTGCAGCAACGAAAACCCAATGCAGCCAAAATAAATAAATTAATTAATTAAAAAAATATATATCCTTTCCTCTCAGTAAGGGCTATTGTACTGGTCTATCATTTGCTATTTGGCGATTAAGTCAATAAATAGTCCTTCTTATCTGTTTATAAGTGAAATACCTTGTTTTCCAGAGTTAAATCTTCAAATTCCCACATTCCAACCATTAGAAGTGCAGTCTCTATTTCTGCAAGGTCATTCCTGTAAGTGTTAATATCCAACTAAACTGCTGTGCTGTTCACTCGTGTCCAGGATAAGGGAGGGAATCCCTGTGTTGCATTAGTTGGGTATTTTATCAGAGCATCTGTCTGTCATGAAAGTCACTGGCCAAGGCGGAGCAACACCAGGTATCTCTCGGAGAATCTCTAGGCAGAATGGTCCGTCCTGTCCTAGCCACCCCACCTTCCCAGGATATGTTCAGTGATGCAAGACTTCTACCGAACTAGCCAGGACCTTCATAGCCCAGGACTTCTCTAGTAGAACGGGTTGAAGAAAGTTCTGGATTGGGCCATCTGAGTGGTGGGTGACAGCAGAGACATAAGCTTAGCTGGAGCCAGTAGGCTTGCCACTGACAGTAATCCTGGCAGAGGAGTACAGGTCATTGTTTTAGGGAAGCAGAACAAACTTTGGCAGAGCTGTCTGGCAAGGTTTGATGGCTGTGGGTGGGAAGCGGGTTTCAAAGTCTATTGTCCAAGTGGGGTTATTGGAATCAGTCTGCTACTTCAGCAGCCAGGACCAGGATTCAGATTAAGGGAACGCAGAGACCCGAGTAAGATTATAAATATTGAAAATGGATTTCTTCACTTGAAATTCTGGCTGTATAAATTAGCTGCCCAATCTTGGGCAAGTGATTTTATCTCTTTTTGCCTCCTTTTTCTCATCTATAAATGGGCACAATGTTTGTAACTCACATGATTATTGTGAGACAAATTATTGAGATAAAGTGTTACAACAGTGTCTGATACATCATAATTACTAAATAAATATAATAATTATTATTTGCTCAGATGCAGCACTTCTAATGTTAATATTCATTTGCAGAATAAATGATTATTTCTCCTCTAGGTGAGTGAATCATGTCACCTACATGATGCATTTCAAATTGTAGTTCTTTCCTCAAGAGCATGGGATGTAACTAGTGGATGTGCTATTGCTTCTTTTGACACCAATATTTGTTTATGCCAAAACAGATACCCCATTATATATAATATTAGTTCAAGACATTTTGAGCTGATAAACATATCATGGCTTTATTTTGACTGTTTTTGTTCTACACTTTAAACCTTTATTTGTTATTTAAATTTAAGATACATTATGAGATTTTTCTTAACTATCCCCAGAATCTTTCCTTTAATGCCCTATTGTCCGAAGATTCTGTTTACACTTAACAGGGTAAAGGGAATCATTCAAATGGCAGTCAGAAAGTGCAATGTTGCTTTTTGAAATAATTCAATTTTAGAACACTGAAAGCTTAATACAACCTCAGTTTAAATAACTTAGATAATGATTAAAAGCAACGGATGTGGTCCAAACTCTATTCAATTCCAAGAATAGTTGTCATACTGAAGATCTGAAAAACAATGTGATCCTTTTAGACTTCTCCATATTTCATTATGACACAAGTTAATTTTAGGTATCGAATACATTTGCTATGTAGAATTTTTCTTTATCTTGGTGAAAAGAGCCAAATGGGCAAAAAACTAGGGGTAGGGATTTCTCTTCATCTAAACTGGCCTTTCCATGTCTTCAAAGAACTTCTACCAATGCTCACACCTTTTTTTACCAGCCTCATGAAATCCACTATGTATAGTTCTTTCTATAACTTTAATGGAAGCCACACAATGAAAGGGGTCTCAACAGGGCTTTTCCATTACTCAACAACATGAATGAATTTAAGCTAAGTTTTAATTATTGAAATGAAGGGATAAAAACAAATGATCTAAGATGCTTACGTTTGGAATATTTTTCAGACCCTGATTCCAAATCTTCTGACACCGATTTTAAAGCTTTTAATACAGACACCATACTTCCATGATTAAAAACTAATTGTACATATTGCTCTTCTCATGGCTAAATATTTTTGTATTTCTTCCATTCCCATAACATGATTGAGTTTGCTAAAAAATAAAATATGAGTAAATTCTTACTTTTGGTGTTTTGAAAATGTAGATGTTATTCAAGGAAGAGTTTTATCATGAGATACTGCTGCATATTAGGATTCAGAAGTTGGTGCACATGTCATAATGTCTAATTTTACTCTTTTACTGAGTTAAAGTAAAAAAAGATTCTTAAGGGATTCATTCATATTGGATCTCATACAATGCACTGTAAAATCTAAGTTTGGCTATTTGTTTTGATTAAGGCTTATTTTCAAAAAGCACCTGAAATTTAGCTCAAGAAATGAAAAGCATAGATGCATATAAATTTAAGGTCTCACTTCTGAATTTTATTGTAATTTATCAGGTAAATTCACTTCTGGGCAGTGAGATGATAAAGTCTATTTCCAGACTAAAAGACACTTATTAGAGTATCCATGTAATTAATCTTACAGATCTATATGGACTTTTGTTTCTATATTGCTTTTATATGGGTGTGCAATACTTAACATGAAATGCGGATGAATAAGGATGTGTGTGTGCCTGAGTTACTGAAGATGGTAACCCCAAAATTGTAAAAAAGAATACACAGAAACTTATATGTATCTTTAAATACTTGCTTTTTGTAAAATCTATCCATTTAAAAAACTGATATTCAAAATCTAAAGCCCAAAACAGAATTGTGCAAGATTTCAGTTAGAATTTGTTGTCCAATAAATCTTTTATTTATTTTTTACCATTAAAAAAAATTTTTATTGGGGTAGAGTTGATTTACAATGTTGTGTTAGTTTCAGGTATACAGCAAAGTGAATCAGTTATACATATAACCACACTATTTTTTTAGATTCTTTTCCCATATAGGCCATTACAGAGTATTGAGTAGAGTTCCCTGTGCTATACAATAGCTCCTTATTAGTTATCTATCTTACATATAGTAGCATGTATATGTCAATCCTAATTTTCCAATTTATCCCCTTCCCCATCTTTACCACTTTTAAGCAAACAGTTCAGTGGTAATAAACACATTCATAACATGGAGCAACCATCACTACCATCCATCCCCATGAACTCTTTTCTTCTTCTAAAACTGAAACTCTATACCTATTAAAGAGTAACTCTTCATTTCCTCATTCCCTGCCTCTGGCGGCCACCAGGACTATGTTCTTTTAAAATATATCTGGACAACCTATGTTTTCACCAATTGATCAAAAGGCAAATTGGATGTCTCTATTAATGGTATCATAAAAACCTCAAATATTAGAATACTATGACAGTCAATCTAGAAATCCTTAACATAGGTGTCAGTATGTGGCAAATCTCTTTTTGTATGTCACTGAAAAGATGTACAGCTAGACTTCAACTGTGATGCTCATTCACTGGTGGTTAACCTTTCATGTCCCTAAACCTTTCTGGACCATCTTGTTTTCACTGACACCAGTCTATTTTTTATTTGCTTTAAAATATTTTATTGGAGTCCTTTTGGTAAGACCAGGTAAAGGCCGCCTAATTGATTTTGGCCCCCAAGTCTTTGGCAGTCCCCTTCCCTCACCCCTAGGAGGTTGACAGCTGCTCACGCTGGTTAATGCAGGAAAGATGTGAAGTTCCGAGGGTCTGTCCAACACCAGGTAGAGGGCATCCTTTGTGTCAGCAAAATTCACAGTACCCAGGTAGAAGGCACGATGCTCTCCACTTTTTGTCACAGCTTGTTGATGAAGTGGCAGGAACCATTACCTGGGCATCCCAGCCATCCCAACAGCACTTCTCCAAGAGAATTCGAAACTTTAGGCCTTCAGTCACCAGGCTAGCCCTGAATATATGTGAAGGGGCACTGCCCCAGCTGGGCTTCCAAAGCTCTCAAGCTAAAAAGATGAAAGCAGGACCACCGATGAGAAATATAAGCAGAGAGTTACAGCCCTCCCATTGGCTCTTCTCAAAAATCCAAGTATCCAGTTCCCCAAATGAGTCTGTCCAATAAACCTTATAAGTTAATTTTAGGGATAGTTCTAAACAGTAAAACGTAAAGACAGTATGTAGCAAATCCTTTTTTAATTAGATAAGGAGTTCAATGAAATTGAATTACAAAAATTGTAATATTTATTTTGTTATGGTTTGTATTATTAAAATTACCTTGGAAATATTCAAACAAATTTTCTTTTACTCCTTTCATGTAAAATCAAATGGATTTTCTTTTACTCTTTTCATCTACTTATCTTAAAATACATACTTTAATAAAAAAATGTGACATATACTTAGCACAATACTGGGAACAGTATAATAACTAAATGATTGCTTACAATATTTGTTAAAGTGCTATTATAACTAGGAATAATTGTAATAATGTATATCATTTGGCTAATACAGTACCTGGCATAACAAATTCTCAATAGATATTAGCTGCTATTCTCTTTTTATTTGTTGAAGCCCTATGTATTTGTAGCAGTGGTTATTAATTCAAAAAGAGTTTGTAAAACTCTAAAAGTTCCAGGTTAATTATTTTTGATGAGTATTTCTTATTATACCACTTTACTGCTACGGTTTTACACAACTTAAATCAAGAACGATCGAGTGCTTCACTGCAATAGATTTCTATTTCCTCACCTTTAAGGATCAGAACATTTAAGTTCTGATCTTCAGTGGAAGGAAGATTTCTGAGTAGGTACAGTAGAGATGAGGAAACAAGCTAATCAATCTTCTTATTTTGCTCATAAAGTCCAAAGTGAAGCAACACATTTTGGAGACTTTCCTGGCACACCTGAGAAGTGGAGGTAAAAGATTATTTTTATCAACACAACTTCTTCTTTGGGCAATAAATGCAGAAGAAAGGTGCTAAGACCCTCAGAATGGGAGAAAATATCTGCAAATGAGTCAATGGACAGAGGATTAATCTCCAAAATATAAAAGCAGCTCATGTAGCTCAATATCCAAAAAACAAAGAACTCAATCCAAAAATGGGCAGAAGACCTAAATAGACATTTCTCCAAAGAAGATATACAGATTACCAACATACACATGAAAGGATGCTCAACATCACTAATCATTAGAGAAATGCAGATCAAAACTGCAATGAGATACCACCTCACATCGGTCAGAATGGCCATCATCAAAAAATTTGGAAACAATAAATGCTGGAGAGGGTGTGGAGAAAAGGGAACCCTCTTGCACTGTTGGTGGGAATGTAAATTGATACAGCCACTATGGAGAACAGTATGGAAGTTCCTTAAAAATCGAAATATAGAACTACCCTATGACCCAGCAATCCCACTACTGGGCATATACCTGGAGAAAACCATAATTCAAAAAGAGTCATGTACCACAATGTTCACTGAAGCTCTATTTACAGTAGCCGGGACATGGAAGCAACCTAAGGGGCATCAACAGATGAATGGATAAAGAAGATGTGGCACATATATACCATGGAATATTACTCAGCCATAAAAAGAAACGAAATCGAGTTCTTTGTACTCTTTGTGAGGTGGATGGACCTATAGTCTGTCATACAGAGTGAAGTAAGTCAGAAAGAAAGAGGAAAACAAATACCGTGTGCTAACACATATATGTGGAATCTAAAAAAAAAAAAAAAAAAAAAACGTTCTGAAGAACCTAGGGGCAGGACAGGAATAAAGACGCAGATGTAGAGAATGGACTTGAGGACATGGGGAGGGGGAAGGGTAAGCTGGGACGAAGTGAGAGAGTGGCATGGACTTATATACACTACCAAATGTAAAATAGACAGCTAGTGGAAAACAGCCACATAGCACAAGGAGATCAGCTCGGTGCTTTGTGACCACCTAGAGGAATTGGAACAAGATGGAAGAGGGAGGAGATATGCGGATATATGTATACGTATAGCTGATTCATTTTGTTATGCAACAGAAACTAACACACCATTGTAAATCAATTATACTCCAATAAAGATGTTAAAAAAAAAAAGAATCTCCATTGATCAAATGGAAATATACAAGCTATTTCATAGTTATGGTAAGGCTTAGTTAGTGAGGTTATACACATACAGTTTCCAGAACCTTAAGTGGTATTATTTAGTTTCTCATCCTATATAAGGAGTCAGATTGCCACAGTTTTTATTTACTGCATGAGGTGTTCACATCACATGAGAAATGTACAAATATTTTGTAAAGCAGTTTATAAAAATTCAGGTAACATAGACTTGACTAGTCAATTGTGAAAAATTCTTTTCCTTGTGAAATTTTTTATTTTCTAAGTTTTGATAAGAGGAGTTTCAGTTAGGGCAAGGATTTTCTCAAGGCCAGAAACTGAGTTTACCCAGAATATACACTGTTCTTTACAACTTTCGAATAGGGAAGAATTCTTAAAAGAGCAGAAAGTTTAAACTCTAAATTAAAAGAATAAAAAAAGAGAGAGACACATTTGGCCACAGTAAAAGAATGATATAAAGTGAAGATTCATTAAATTTATAAATTCCTCAATGTAAGACAACACCATAAACAAATTTAAAATCAAGTCATCTAGACATGGTTTCAGTATGAAACTTTTCTCCAATTTCATATAGATAATTATGTTAGTTGGCTAGAGCTTTCATAACAAAATACCACAGACTGGGTGGCTTAAACAACAGAAACTTATTACTGTTCTGGAGGTTAGAAGCCCAATACCAAGGTGGTGGGGGCAGGTTTTGTTTCTTCTAAGACCTTCTCTCCTTGGGTTGCAGATGGCCACTGTCTTGTTATGTCTTCATACAGTGCTTTCTCCGTATGTGCATTCCTGTGTCCCCATGCATGCCCAAATTTCCTCTCCATATAGACACCAACCAGATTGAATTAGGACCCCTCCTTTGGTCATTTTAACTTAATTACCTCTTTAAAGACCCTATCTCCAAATATAGTAATATTCAGAAGCATTGGGGTTAGGGCTTCAACATATGAATTTGGGGGGAAGGTGTACAAGTCAATCCATAACAGTAATATAAAATGATTCAGAGCATAAAAGTACATTTTATTTAAAAGTTTAAAGTAAACACTGAAAAAATATCAAATATAAATGAGATAATCATCTAAATAAGATCTGAAACACTCAACCATATTTTCAGTCCACTTAAACCAAATAAAATTGGTACAAATTCAGTTTGTTGACCTTAAAAACGCAAAAAGGCCCATTTATTTCACCAGCAAAATTAGTTTATTTGGGAATAGCAGAGGAATTACAATTTGGGACGTGCAAACTATGATGAACCATAGGCAGGTCCAAGGAGACAATGGGAAGGTCAGCTTTTATTAGGTTTTTGGAGGAAATCAGGAGGGCTGTGGTGGTTCTTGTTGGTTGCAGAAGGTGGGTGACTTGTTGATGGATCAGAAGGCAATCTTTCTGCTAGGGTCAGTAAGTTGCAGTGAGTGATACAAGTGTGAGAATTTCCTGACTCCATTTTAAATAGTTTATTTTCACAAGTGTCATACTACTACTACTGGGGGTAGGGGCAGGAGGAAATACTTCAAATCCACCAGCTTCTTGCTGATGTCTTAGCGAGTGAAAGCCCAGTCTGCTTCTGCAGACCATACATGGGTGTTAGTACTATGTCCCATTCTTAGAGACTTCACATCTTCTGAAATCACCATGGGCTGGCTTTGATATCTATCTTCCTTTCCACCACCAGGGCACATTTCTGTCTTTTGTATCTGGCTATATATTTAAAATTGTATATGTTATATTTTAGTGAGCATGCTCTATGTGTTTTTAGCAAGATATAGATTATATGTACCAGCTAATCTTCCATGAGGCCTTAAATCCGATTTTTCTTCTTTTCTCCTGCAGGTTGTTTGATATTTTTTGCTTATGTTCTATGGTCAACTTGCAGAGTATTGGGGAGCAAAAACAGATATCTCACACCATAATTTGCTCCTTTTATTTCTCCAACTACTTTTCATATGTTATTCAATATACAGGTTGCCTTTAAATTAAAGAAACTACTAGTGGAGTTCACAACACCACCATCTCATTAATTAAAAATATAATGATTTTTTTTTCTCAAACTGAAAACCTGGTCTTGAATCTAAAAGTAAATTCCTCTTATTAAAGAAAAATATGATGAAAAAAATATTTGTTCCCAGAACAAAGGGTGTGCTATTCATACAGCAGAGAGGAAATAAAGTTAAAATGAAATTAAAATATTTTCCAAACTATGTTATCAGACAGGAAATATACTTGAAGCCAATTTATAAAATTTATTTAAATTTTAGTAACCAGAAAGATATGAATTCAATGGAAAGAGGACTACACATGCTATAGTTTTTCTCCTGAAAATGTAACATTGTGAGTAAAGTGAGATACAGGAAAAGACAGATAAGAAGACATTTAAACAATGAGCAGAATACCAAATTCCCAGCCCTTCCCACAGTTGGCTTTAATTTAAAAGACACCTTAATGTAAATGATGAATCACATGACATAGAATAAAAAAGGACTTCAAAATATATGAATATGTATGCAATTATCCATACTGAAATATGTAGAACCAATCACAATTTTACAATTTTGAAGTATCTGTCCAGGAAATGCTTGTGTCCTGCTGATTGTGATTTGGGTTTTTGTTTTTTGTTTTTTTTAACATCTTTATTAGAGTATAATTGCTTTACATTGTTGTGTTAGTTTCTACTGTACAACAAAGTGAATCAGCTATACTTATACATATATCCCGATATCTCCTCCCTCTTGCATCTCCCAACCACCCTGTCTATCCCACCCCTCTAATGGTCACAGAGCACCAAGCTGGTCTCCCTGTGCTATGTGGTTACTTCACACTAGCTATCTATTTTACATTTGGTAGTGTATATATGTCAATGCCACCCTCTCACTTTCTTACAGCTTACCCTTCCCCCTCCCCGTGCCCTCAAGTCCATTCTCTACGTCTGCATCTTTATTCCTGTCCTGCCCCCAGGTGCTTCAGAACGATTTTCTTTTTTTGGATTCCATATATATATGTTAGCATACGGTATATGTTTTCTCTTTTTGACTTACATCACTCTGTGTGACAGACTCTAGGTCCATCCACCTTGCTACAAATAACTCAATTTCGTTTCCTTTTATAGCTGAGTAATATTCCATCGTATATATGTACCACATCTTCTTTATCCATTCATCTATTGATGGACACTTAGGTTGCTTCCTTGTCCTGGCTACTGTAAATAGTGCTGCAATGAACATTGTGGTACATGACTCTTTTGAATTATGGTTTTCTCAGGGTATATGCCCAGTAGTGGGATTGCTGGGTCATAGGGTAGTTCTATATTTAGTTTTTTAAGGAACCTCCATACTGATCTCCATAGTGGCTGTATCAATTTACATTCCCACCAACAGTGCAAAAGCGTTCCCTTTTCTCCGCATCTTCTCCAGCATTTATTGTTTGTAGTTATTTTCATGATGGCCATTATGACCGGTGTGAGGTGATACATCATTGTAATTTTGATTTGCATTTCTCTAATGATTAGTGATGCTGAGCATCCTTTCATGTGTTTGTTGGCAATCTGTATATCTTCTTTGGAGAAATGTCCATTTAAGTCTTCTGCCCATTTTTGGATTGTGTGGTTTGTTTTTTGATATTGAGCTGCATGAGCTGCTTGTAAATTTTGGAGATTAATCCTTTGTCAGTTGCTTCATTTGCAAGTCTTTTCTCCCATTCTGAGGGTTGTCTTTTTGTCTTGTTTATGGTTTCCTTTGCTGTGCAAAAGCTTTTAAGTTTCATTAGGTCCCATTTGGTTTTTTTTTTGGCTTTTATTTCCATGTTTCTAGGAGGTGGGTCAGAAGGATCTTGCTGTGATTTATGTCATAGAGTGCTCTGCCTATTTTTTCCTCTAAGAGTTTTATAGTGTCTGGCCTTACATTTAGGGCTTTAATCCATTTTAAGTTTGTTTTTGTGTATGGTGTTAGGGAGTGTTCTAATTTCATTCTTTTACATGTAGTTGTCCAGTTTTCCCAGCACCACTTATTGAAGAGGCTGTCATTTCCCCACTGTATATTCTTCCCTCCTTTGTCAAAGATAAGGTGACCATATGTGCGTGGGTTTCTCTCTGGGCTTTCTATCCTGTTCCATTGATCTATATTTCTGTTTTTGTGCCAGTACCATACTGTCTTGATTACTGTAGCTCTGTAGTATAGTCTGAAGTCAGGAAGCCTGATTCCTCCAGCTCTATTGTTCTTTCTCAAGATTGCTTTAGCTGTTTGGGGTCTTTTGTGTTTCCATACAAATTGTGATTTTTTTTTCTAGTTCTGTGAAGAATGCCAATGGTAGTTTGATAGGGATTGCATTGAATCTGTAGATTGCTTTGGGTAGTATTCATTTTCACGATGTTGATTCCTTCTATCCAAGAACATGGTATATCTCTCCATCTGTTTGTATCATCTTTAATTTCTTTCATCAGTGTCATATAGTTTTCTGCATACAGGTCTTTTGTCTCCTTAGGTAGGTTTACTCCTAGGTATTTTATTCTTTTTGTTGCTGTGGTAAAAGAAAGAGTGTTTCTTTAATTTCTCTTTCAGATTTTTCATCATTAGTGTATAGGAATGCAAGAGATTTCTGTGCATTTATTTGTATCCTGATACTTTACCAAATTCACTGACTAATTCTTGTAGTTTTCTGGTGGCATCTTTCGGATTCTTTATGTATAGTATCATGTCATTTGCAAAGTGACAGTTTTAATTCTTCTTTTCCAATTTGGATTCTTTTATTTCTTTTTCTTCTCTGATTGCTGTGGCTAAAACTTCCAAAACTATGTTGAATAATAGTGGTGAGAGTAGACAACCTTGTTCCTGATCTTAGTGGAAATGGTTTCAGTTTTTCACCATTGAGAACAATGTTGGCTGTGGGTTTGTCATATATGGCCTTTATTAGGTTGAGGTAAGTTCCCTCTATGCCTACTTTCTGGCAGGTTTTTTTCATAAATGGGTATTGAATTTTGCTGAAAGCTTGTTCTGCATCTATTGAGATGATCATATGGTTCTTATCCTTCAGTTAGTTAATATGATATATCAGATTGATTGATTTGCGTATATTGAAGAATCCTTGCATTACTGGGATAAACCCCACATGATCATGGTGTATGATCCTTTTAATGTGCTGTTGGATTCTGTTTGCTAGTGTTCTGTTGAGGATTTTTGCATCTATGTTCATCAGTGATATTGGCCTGTAGTTTTCTTTCTTTGTGACATCTTTGTCTTGTTTCGGTTTCAGGGTGATGGTCGCCTCGTAGAATGAGTTTGGCAGTGTTCCTCCCTCTGCTCTATTTTGGAAGAGTTTGAGCAGGATAGGTGTTAGCTCTTCTCTAAATGTTTGAAAGAATTAGGCTGTGAAGCCATCTGATCCTGGGCTTTTGTGTTTTGGAAGATTTGAAATCACAGCATTTTGTCAGAGGCCAATTCCCATATCTCTGCTGTTCTCTGGCCAGACCTCTGGCCTGATTTAATTTGTTGTCCTTGAAGTTGGTGGCTAGTTTCTCAGGTAGCCAAGAAAACTTGAGACTAACAGAAGCTATTCAGAGAAAAGTTATTGTGAAACATTTTTTTCAGTTCCCAAACTGAGGATCTTTTACAGCAACATGGCCTTTACAAATGTCCACAAGTTAAAGGATGTCTCACCATAAATGATTTGGGGTGACAGGCCTATAACACACTGCAGACCCAGATTGGATTCCCAGCAGGGCTCATGCCAGCACACACTTCTTGCCTCAAACAAGCAATCCCAGAAATGTTACAGTTGAGGAAGAAGAAATTTCTTTGTGATATCAAGGAAGCAAAATTTTGTATTGCAACCAAATACGTGAAACATGATCTCATAGTCAAATTACTATCAAATTTCAGGTCAAAATCTACCATCATATACAACAGAGGGCATTCACTTGTAGCCATGGTATCATGAGTGGTAATATTCTTTGTATAAGTAAATTTCTGGGGAAAAACAGCCCTTTGGGAGCTAGGCATGAAATAGGATTGGATCTAGCCTTTTGGAATTAATTAAGACCCCCAGTGCCTACTCTGACCTCACTGAACTGACTGGATATAGAATGAGAGAGAGAATTAGCTCTTGTTGCTTCTTGTGCTCACATCGGTCTCCACCATCCCGATACTTCTATCCTGGTCATGTCCTTATTGTCTGAATTTCATTTAAATCACATACTTCCTCAGGGTCTCTTACCTTCAGGGGCTCTGACCTCTTTTCAAAATAATGTTTTTAAATTCATCAAATGAAATACTTAGTTTTTTTTAAGGCAGATTTATCTAAAATAAATTCATCAATATTTGAAACATGTGACATAGTAATATATGCATGTCATTATTAATATATATTTTAAAAAACAAGTCCTAATCGTGGATCTAATAATTACTACAAGTAAGTATAAACAGTATTTTGAGATATTTACAACAACTGTAGGTGAAATCAAAATAACTGAAATTGTTTTAGTGATTAAAGTCACAGATATTGACACTATTGCTGTGGTTTGGGACCTAAATATTTAATTGAAAGAAGCACTAAATTTCAGTTGGAAATTGGGAAGAACAAAGATGTGTTTTCCACCCAAATTTATGAACCCCCAATGGTGGTCTGTGTACCCTGGAGTAGGAGGCAAATCCTTTGTGTTTACATTCTCATCTAGAACCAGTTCTCTTCCCCAATGCAGCCAGATTCACTATTCAAGATCTGAGCTGTGATTGTGTCTCCAATAAGCTCAGTGAGGTGTGATTTGCTATCAAGATATTCAGAGTTCAAAACTACTAGCACATGAAAATTCCTGATCTAGCCATTATGATCTTTCCCAATCATATCTCCTAATGATAGCCTCTGACAAATACTTAATAAAATTTAAGTCACCTTACTTAATAAAGTTTAAGCCAAATTAAATTTCTGACTTTTTCTTGTATGCCCTGAACATTTTTATACCACTATACTGATTTCTCTGTTTATGAATATAATTTTACCACCGTTAAATCTTGTAAATTCTACCACAAATGCAAGTTAATTTACTAAAGGTGATATGGAATTAACAAAACAATAGGAAGTTTGGTTATAAGCAAAGTGAACAACTAAATTTACTTAAACGTTTAAAAATGTTCAACTTCACAAATGATTAAAAAATGAATGAGGTTCCATTTTATGACTATTCAAGTAGAAATGTGTGCTTGCATGTGTGTGTACACATACACATACTTAATTCTATATTGACAGGGATATAGATTAAGTTATATGCAGCATGTACACACTGCTGTATTTAAAATGGATAACCAACAAAGACCTACTGTATAGCCCAGGGAACTCTGCTCAATGTTATGTGGCAGCCTGGATGGGAGGGGAGTTTGGGGGAGAATGGATACATGTATATGTATGGCTGAGTTGCTTTGCTGTGCACCTGAAACTATCACAACATTGTTAATCTGCTATACTCCAACGTAAAATAAAAAGTTTAAAAAAATGTTACATTAGGTAAATAGAATACAATCAAAATATATGTAAAATAAATTTATACATTTTTGTGTCGATAATACCACTATCAGTCATCAGTTGCAAAGAAGTGATAGATATCCAGTAAACCCATATGTAAAGATGTTCAAAGCAATGTGGTTTCTTAAAAGAAATGACAGGAAACAACCATTCTTTCTAATAGCAGAGAAATGAGTTTTAAAAAAGACTAGCAAATGACATTGAAATGAGAAATATCTAACAGTGGTGAGGAACACATTATATAGATATGCTGCCTGGCTTTGAATCCTCCGTTTACTGTCTCATAATCATGAGACCTTGAGCCAGTTACTTAAACTCACTAACTCACAAGTTTCCTCTTGTGTATAAAGTAGAGTTAATAATACTACTCAACTTGAAAGTTGTTTTGACCATGAAATAATGCTACTTTAAGCACATAGTGAGAGCTATGGATGTTTTAACTATTATAATGATTATGATTTTTTATCATTATTATGGCTATGTAAACACTATAAAGTTTTAATATAAGAATGTAGTAAGATCAAAATAAAAATTATATCATTACATCTCTGATAAAAACATGGATGCATGTACTCCCAAAATGGAATAGAATTATAAAAAGGCCAGGATGTTATTAGGGTCATGAGATTTTATTTGACTTTTAGCATATATTATAGTGCCTGACTTGTATTTAATAATAAACTCCTGAGCTTAAATTCTTTATAATAATTTTTTCTATATGAGTGGCTTGTCCTGAATTTTCCAGAATGGCAGTACTCCTATTGCAATGGAATACTTTTTCTTTTATTTCTCCTACCCTTTTTATTTCTTTCCATTCTTTTCTTTCTTTTTATTTTTTTCTGGTGTTTCTTTACACAAAAACATTAGTGTGGTTTGAAAATAGTCGCCTACAGATTCTGTGAATGATTTTAGTAGGAAATGTCTTGAGATGGAGCACAACATTTTTCTTTCCCAAAACCTTAGTTTCTGGATCCAATCATGATATAAACTCACTTCTGTTTGTCTCTTTTTTTACTTTTGGAAGAATATCTAAAGAAACAGGATGAGAATTGTATCACTATTGATATAAAACCATACAATAGTGTTATATAAATTGTCACCTTTTGGAAATTTCAATATTATATAAAGTGAGAAAATCATTTGTAACTTCTTGTAGTATTTTTCAAATGGTTTTGGAAGGTTATTGATATGACAGTTTCTACCTCTAAATAGAGCCTTAACATATTTTACATAGTTGTATATGTCAAATACTGAGAGATCGAGCTGGTGTTTGAGGGTAAGCCATCTGCCATGAAGGCTATTTTATAGCCACATATGTTAGTGTTGGTTTCTTGAAAGAAAGCCATCATTTTTTGCCTTCTCCCTCCTAGAACTATTCTTTCAACACCTGCATGGGACACATGCAAATTTAACAACAACTAAAGAACTTGAAAATAAGTATCAGTCACATGGTTATGATTATTTCAGGGGAATACATTTCTTTAGTGTTTTGTTTATGTTTGCATCACTTAGAATATTGACTACATTAATTTGCTTGAAAATTGGTAAAGCAAATTTGCTTCAGGCTATGACCTTTTATGCCAAGATGAGCCCGGTATGAATTTTTACAGTTGAGTTATAAACCTCTGAAGAGCAGTTTTTACTGTGAAAGTGCTGACTACCTCTACTGTAGCAGTGTGAATGATCTGGCTGTAATTTTGTTAAAGAACAGATACAGGTAAAGTAGCTATTAACAATCAGAACATCTTGAAAGTAAAATAATGGAGGGTGGAGGGGGAGAATCTGAAAAGAGAAATGATCACAGAAAATAAATTATTGAGAAAAGTGAGATAATTCAGAGGTTAAATAATCAAGCGTTGTTGCCAAGCCAGATTATACATATGAACTATACTCTTCAGTTTTTGTGGTGTTATATGTAGTATTTTGTATGGGTTCTATTGAAATATGGTCATTTTATAGTTTGTGATAAAAATGTTCTGTAGCATGTAACACATTAGATTGTTTCAAATTTGCATAGAAGTGTTAAGTTTTTAACATTTGTACAGTCAATTAAATTATTTGTCATAATGCCCCTTGCTTTATACATGTACATTTTTACTTAGGTAGAATACATGTATGCATATTTCAGGATATAAATTTGTCTCTGCACTTATGGTGATTTGCCTAGCCAAAATATACTCTCAGTTTTTGTTGTGCTATTATTACAAGAACAGAACTAAGCTACTAAATAATTTAGAATTAAATTCTATGGGTCAGAGTTGTTATCCCTTTTGAAAACTTTTCCCACTTTATAAAGTTTGATTTTTATTAAGTGATATGGATTATATCATAATCCTAAGGCTTAAGTATCTTAAATTAGTCAATCCCTTAACTCTCTAGCATTTGCACACTTCTAGCAAAAGTGACTTTTTCAATCTTCAGTCGTTTAATTGTTAAATCTCATAGTCCCTTACTTTCTTCCAATTTGCATATCATAATTAATTGCTATAGATACCTAAATAAGTGGACCTGAATAAATACTAAGCAAATACATACACTTCAGTGTTTATATGACTATTAGCACTTAATTTTATACCCAAAGGATACATTTTTCATCATACTTGAAGTTGAAAGGTTTTTTTTTAATTTAGTCACAGCTATTATTTACTGAATATCTATCATGGTCCAACAGAATGCTTCCTGTTTGATAAACGTTATCTTATTTAAATCTCACAATAACCTTGGATTTGAAAGTGAGAAACCTAAGTCCAGAGTAGCTTCATCATATACCCAAAACATACAACTGTAGATTGGTATTGCTTAGATTTTAATTAATATGCATTGATTATTCATTCCTACACTGTAAGTTTTTTTTTTTTTTTATCCATAAAATAGTATAGATGGTTTGTTAAACATGCAACTCTCAATAGCTGAGAAAAGTAAAGACATTTACCAGGAACAATGAAGCATCTTTTAAGTTTTCAAATATATTATAAATAACCACAGGTGTTTAATATATGAACACTGGAAATAATTGTAAGGATGCAAATATAATTTCTGCCTATAATATGTTTTTCTTAGCACCTTCATTTCTTAATATAAACACAGAACTACTATACTCTTCGGCATTAAAAAATTAAAGAATCGTTAAAAGGCAAAAACTTAATCTTGTTTGAAGGATTAACTCAGTGATCTCTTTGATCTTTTATTTCTTTTGTGATGTTAAAATGTCTTCTTTGAAGGTAGTAACTGATACCTGCCTTGTTTCAATTTAATCTCCAGAAACTGAAAATTAATTCTGTGCTGGTGAGAATTACATTATAAGTAATTACAGCAAAACTACTAATACTAAGAAGAATGGGTAGCCTGATTTTTGTTTTAATGTTGTTGTTGTTTTCATGTGTCTCTTCCTGGAATAAAAAATTCTGAAGATTTATTTAAAATGTGGGTTGTAAAAATTTTATCCTAGCCTCAGGAGTTTGGTGTTAGTCATGTTCAGTGAAATTAATCCTTTGGAAAGACAAATACAGCATTATCTCACTTATATGTGGAATTTAAAACAAAAACAAAATCAAATTCATATAAACAGAAAACAGATTGATGGTTGCCAGAAGAGGGGGTTTGGGTGAAGGTGGTCAAAAGGTATAAACTTCAGTGATAAACTAAATGTCACGGAGATGTAATGTACAGTACGGTGACTATACTTAATAATACTGTATTGTATATTGGAAAGTTGCTAAGAAAGTAGATCCCAAAAGTTCCCATCACAAGAAAAAAATTTGTCACTATATGTGGTTATGAATGTTAACTAGACATATTGTGACGATCATTTCATAATATATATAATAATCATGTTGTATGTTGTACACCAGAAACTAATATAATGCTATACATCAATTATATCTCAATAAAAAGAAAAAAAGAATACATACTAGCAAGAGAGAGGGTGGAGCTACATTATACAAAATGATCAGTTTCAAATAAATAAAGCAGTACTGGATAATCTTATTTTATTATTAGAGAGTGTAAACTACTACCTTGACATTAAATTTTACACCACACACACGCACACACAAACAGATTTAAAAGGGAAGGTGGATGTCACTTGCTCAAAATTCACATATAGTTCAAATTTAGGGAGAATCTGCACTAAACAATAAAATTTTAAAAATCTATATGACATAATGTAAAGGATAATCCATGTTTATTTTCTTATACAACCAGAGATGGTGTTTGATGGTGTCTTTTCTGGATTTAAAAGGACACACAGGTTAACTTTGGGCAGAATTATTCCAAACCATATATTTCTAATGGTGCTACTGCCCCATTTTTTCCATCTGTTAAAGAACAGTCCTGCTCACCTTTAGAGTCTTCTACTACTAATCTTTGTGTATGTTTTATTATTAATTTGCCAGAATTTTGATCTGAGGATCCTCAATTCGGTCAACTTCAAAGATTATTTCAGCAGATACTGAATTAATTACACTTGAATAGTTTATTCTCCAAAGCAAATACCTTAAAAAATACATCAGTGCTAGTAAAAAAAAAAAAAAAAAAAAAGCTCTTTGCATATCTTAAATAACCTGCAAATCAAGGAATAATATGAAAGAAAAACAGCAACAATGCAGGTATTTTAGATATATTTATGAAAAGTCACTGATTGTTTCATTATTCTTAACTTCAGGCCATTAAAAAATAGTACGATTTCTTTGGGCTCAATCAATTAAAACCTAAAATTGATACTGTTGATATATACAGTGTTCCTTTGCTACTGGATAAACTGTCCATAATTAAAATTATGACTATTGACATTCTCACTGTGTCGTTTTGAAATGTTTCAGAGCTGGGAAAGTATTTCTTCAATCTGAAATAACCAACTTATTTATTGGTATAGTCCCGACCCAGTCTTCAAACTGTAGTATTAACAACCTACTGGGGCATGGTAAGAACATTTTAAAACCAACAGTAATATATATTTCCCCCATCAAAATTTTCTTATTGTTGCAGATCATAATAAAAATAACTCATTGGTTATGTAGAATATGCATATATCTAATTTCAAAAACTCGTGTATTGGACATTTGAGGATCAAAATTAATTAGATGAATACTTCTCAGGTTATCTGGGTGAAGGACATTTTGCTTGTTTTTGTTCTAATTTTGAATTAATCATTGGCTAAAATTTGGGTCTATATACTGTTCAATGAGACAAGACCACTGATCACTGTAACTTGTGCTGTTTACCTACAATGTCCAAGTGAGTACATTAAAATTTTACATTTGTGTGTAGAGAAAAAAATATTCAAATTGGATGAACACATTGACACTAACCATATCTGAGATTTGATTTAGAATAATACAGTATGTAATGTGATATTTTAACATTAGGTGATTCAGTAGTATGTATATTTTTAAAATAAAATATAATATTTGGAATATTACATGATGTTTGAAATACATTATAGTATAAAGAAAGATGAATATATTCCTTTCAGAAATATCATTATTTAGCTTTAGTTTATAGCTGATAAATAAACAAAACTGTATACAATTTACATATTTATAATTCTCAATCTAAAATTAGAAAAATTTCAGTAATGATACTCAAAAATTAATTGAAATAAATAAGGGACACAGCTACCAACCTAATTGAAATAATTATAATTTATTACAAAAGTACTTATCTGAATAATGTGATAAATGACATGTTTCAAATCATTTACATTTCTTCCTGTGCATTTTATCCTTTTGCTCAAAGGCTTCTTTCATATTTTATGCATATAGGCCATACAAACACACTTTATTTACATTGATTTGCAAAATATTGACTCTAACTTCTTGCCTTTCTCTACATTCTTTTTCAATTTAGTTCCAAAATTTCTGAGATCCAGTTGCTCTCTCCTCCCCCCTCCTCCCCCTCCTCCCCCCTCCTCCCCCCCTCTTTCCCCCTCCTACCCTCCCTTCTCCCCTCCTCCTTCTTCTTTCTTTGAATTCTTAGGCTATTCTCTCTGGGTAGAGGTAAATGGAATGATGGTTAGGAAACAATGAGGCATACAAATAAGAACAGAACTTATTCTTATAGACAGTTTCGGAATCAGTGAATGGAAGCAGTATCACTGAACATGTATATTATGCATTTACAAATATTTCAGGTCTCTCTCAAACATCTACAAATTAGGATCACAGGGAGAAATCAGGTACTGGAGATGATTGTTTTGGAAAGGAATTTGAGCAGGAAAATGAATTGGAGAAGCAGCTTGTCTTGCCTTTGCAGTGAAATTAAGTCCCTGTTTCTAGTCTTGCTCCAGCTTGTTTCTTCTCTTGCTCTTTAATATAACCTGATTGTGCTGAACCTTTCTGGCAACATGCCTGAAGAATTAGTTTTAGATAAACATGAAAGAAAACTACCATCATTCCCGGACTAAATGAAGGTACAGAGTGAAAAACTTCTTGGAACTCTTCTGCTGAAATTTGGTAACTCAAGGTCAGGGAAAATTACTGAGTAAAGAAACAAAGATTACACAGATGAGAAAGAGTTATTCAGAAAAGGAGAGGCAGGAAAGATACTCCACTGAGAGGCAACAGCAAGCACACAGCCTCGTGGAGAGGAGGAATAATAGTCTAGATCAGGGATTGAAGCCAGTGTGTCTACAGCCAAGAGACTCGGGAGATGAGTGGAGTTTGAGGAGGGTGGGGAAGGCGGCAGGCAGTAGCTCAAGCAGGGAGATGATAGGATGAGAATTACATTTGAAAACTAAATAAGTTAATCATTCCATCCAAAGTCAGGAGCACAAATTAGGAAAGAGCAATGTGTCCAAATGTAGCAGCAGGAAGCTGTTACTATAATCAAGGAAGGGCACTGGCAGTTCACCTGGAGACGAAGAAAAATGGTGGACTTTGGGGGAGATTTATGAAGGGAAAGTTTTTGAAGCTTGTGCTGATTTAGATATAGGCTGTGAGAGGGAGAGTAGTATAAAAGATAAGCCCTACACTTCTTTTTGATTATTTGGACTACTGACTGTACCATTCAGTGAGAGAGGAATATTGAAATAACAATTTTGGAAGGGGCAAATAAAAATTAAAAATCTGGATAGAATAAAAGAAAGTGCTGGAAGCCAGCCAATTTCCGACCTCTTTTTTTTTTTTTTTTTTTTTTTTGTGGTACGCGGGCCTCTCAATGCTGTGGCCTCTCCCTGCTGTGGCCTCTCCCGTTGCGGAGCACAGGCTCCGGACGTGCAGACTCAGCGGCCATGGCTCACGGGCCCAGCCGCTCCGCGGCATGTGGGATCTTCCCGGACTGGGGCACGAACCCGTGTCCCCTGCATCGGCAGGCGGACTCTCAACCACTGCGCCACCAGGGAAGCCCCCGACCTCTTTTTAATATATATATATATTTTTAACTAGGCAGTCATGACATAGCCACAATGATGCTACAGAAAATTATGCTCATTATACATAGACAAAATAATGTTGTTCACTTATTATGTTTCCTCATTCTATTTTTTTATTTTAACATAATTTTTAAAAATTAGGATGCATCTAACACTAGATAATCAACATTATTATCATAGCAATTTCTCCACAGTAATTTTCTCTTTTTCTGTTATCTTTTGTCCCTGAAAAGATGTTCTTATGGATGTCATATTTTAGGAAATATGGCAATTGGGAACCAAGAAAATTATTTATCAATTTCTTTGAATAATGAGGGGTTGATCATAGAAATCACCAAATATATTTGCTTAGGTAGTGTCTTAAAGAAGAATTTTAATAGTAATATGTCTGTGTGTTAAAGAAAATATGTTATTTTAAGCTAAGACTATATTTGTGGAAGCTTAAAAACTACTCATATGTTCATTATTATATGGTATATTTGGGAATGTTTTAAAATATTTTAATCACAAGAAAATAATCTATTTTTTCCTGCTGTTTAGACAATGTTCAGCTCATTTAAAAAATATTTTGTTAAGTAATATTTTCTCCAAAGGGCAGGATTCACACAGTTCTGCTAAGATTATTCTGATGTAGAGGTGATGGCAGCAATAGTCAATGCCTTCCTTTCCTGTTGTCAGAGCACTTTTGGTTTTATACAACTATTTGATTTAATAAGATTGACTAATGTTTATATGGATGTACTGTGTGTGAGGCACCAGCTTAAGTGTTTTCCTTAAACTATTTAATAAACAGCATCCCCATTTTACAGATAAGGAAACTGAGACAAAGAGAAGGTAAGAAATGAACCCATTTTTATGTAAGAGATAAGGAAAATTTCCTGTTCATGCACGTTACTTTTCAAGATATACATTAGTTTCAATATATACTGATATTTTTTTCCAAACTCAGTAATTTTCAGAATATTCTTGAGCAGATTACCCACTTCAAAAAATCATGCCCCTCTCTCACCTATACCTTTTCTGAACCTGTGCATAGCCTTACCAGCATCCATCAGTCACAGTAGAAGAGTGTCCAACAGCTGACTCTTCCTCTGGTGTTAGGACATATATAGGAGCCTACGTTCTCCAGTCTTGCCATTCCAATATAACTTCAGCCTCTTGCAGTGACATCTCAAATGGACCCATTTTAAAACAGAGAAAAAAACAAATGAAATGAAGTATTAGCTTTTAATCTGTATCCTCTACCTACTTATTATCCAATCTTCTCTGATCCCTTGAGTCCCTAACCTCTTTATTTATAGTTCTCAAGTTTCTAATGTTCCGTTAGTGTTGGAAATTGTTTCAATCTGGCTTCCTCCTTCAGCATTTAACACTTGCTCTAAGATTGTTTCCAAAGTCCATGAGAAACTTCACTCCTTATTTTACTCTTCCTCTCTGTAGCATTTGCCTTTGAAGGTCCCTTCCTCTCACCTGAAAGTCATCTGACCTTTTCCCCGCATTCCCTGCTGTAATCCAATGTGTCATTGTTACTTTCTGCAATGGCTTTTTAACTGGTCTCCCTTCCATTAAACACACGCCCTCTGGTCATTTCTCCCCAAAGCTGCCAGAAAGTGCTGTCTGAGCCAGGTACATGCTAGTGCATCCTGTGCATTTGAAAGTCGTTGGAAGACATTCTACCACTTTTAGTTTAGAAGCAAAGCAATAGTACCAGGTTTTATTTTTCAAAGATGGTATGTAACTGAAAGTGGGGGTCAGGCTGCTTGCCATTCAAAAGCCATTAAAGAGGAAAGTTGGTGGAAAGGAAAGTTTGTTTTATTTGGGATTCAGGCAATGGCGCAGGGGAAGGGGAGGGCGGATTCCTGTCCAGAGACCAATTCCCTCACCCCCGACAATCAGGGGGCAAGAGTTTTTATAAGCAGAGGGAGGGGGCTCATGCAGAAACAGCACGGTCAGCTCTGACAGTTATCTTGAAATTGGTCATTGGTGATCTGATCAGCATCATCTTATTGTTTTAAGCACAGTTAATCTTCAGTTCCAGGGTCAGTTTGTTCCCATTTCCTTGAGGCCAGTTCTCAGAGCTGTGGCATCTTACGTCATGGCTACAGGCTGGTCATCATGTAGTTAACTTCTTCCATCTGGTGGGAATTTTAGTATCCACAAGATAGCTCACAGTATATGGCTCAGGATATTATTTATAGCCCTTGAGAAGGAGCTAAAGGTCCTTGACTTTGCTTAATGACTAAATTTTTTTTTTTTTTTTCTTTGCTGTACACGGGCCTCTCACTGTTGTGGCCTCTCCCGTTGCGGAGCACAGGCTCCGGACGCGCAGGCTCAGCGGCCATGGCTCACAGGCCCAGCCGCTCCGCGGCATGCGGGATCCTCCCGGACCGGGGCACGAACCCGCGTCCCCCGCATCGGCAGGCGGACTCTCAACCACTGCGCCACCAGGGAAGCCCAATGACTAAACTATTATTATTTGGTTTCCTTTGACTGTTTTTCTTTGTTTCTGTATTTTCTCACTTCTCTGACTAAACTTATTCTTTGGCTAAAGTTTTTCCACAGATAAAAGGCAAGAGGAGGGCAGGAGGGGTAAGGACCATAGGGTCCTGTTATGTTTCAGTTATGGGAAAATATCCCTTTTATGTGCTCTTCTTAAAATGCGTTTTACACACTTATACATTGAGAGACAGTCAGATTTTCCTTCTTGTGCATATAGACTGGATTTATTGACTACCTTCTAATGAATAGCATGTGACAAAAATAACAGTGCATGACTTCTAAGGCCGGGTAATGAAAGGCAATGCCCATCATTTGAACCCAGCGTCTACCTGTAGGGGTTCTGATCAGAGCCCTAACTGTGGTCTCAGCTGACTGCCCACATCAACTGCCCAATACATGAGTGTAGAGCCTTCAGGTGGTCTGATGATGCCAAGTTCGGCAGAGATGAGTTGTCCCTGCCTAGCCCTGTCCAAATCGCAGATTCATCAAGACAAATGTTCTCATTGTTATAAGCCACTGAGTTCTGTGTTTTTTCTTTCTTAGACAGTAATAAACAAAACAAATATTTTCTTTTTTAAAAATTAGCCTAATCCACCACTATCTAATGCACCCTTAGCTCAAATATATTAGACTATCTGAAATTCCCTATAGATAACTGTGTTTTTTCAGATTCGAAGGCTTTTGCAAATTATATTCGGTTATTCCTGGAATACCTCCCAATCACGCCACTTTTTTGAGTGGAGCTATTATTTAAGGCTAAATTCATGACACTTCTTCTGAGTGGTTTCTCATTACTCCCTGTTTGCATTAGAATTCCATTCTTTCTTTTGCCTTAGAATCATAGATAATGCTATATAGATGTTGGATTAATATAGGAATAAATTAATAAGCTGTAGATATATTTCATTGCAATTAATATACATAATATGCCAAGATATAATAAAAATGATGAGAGAAATGTCTTTCCTACCCTTCTAGTAAAAGTCAACCTCAGGTACTAATGTTAATTTCAGAATCTTTAATTTGAGCTGACAACAGCAAATAGCGTTAGTAGCGTTAGTTCTGCTGTGTTTGTGTTTCCTACGCTTTGGGGAAACACGCTTGTTTGATGATTCCATCCATGAATTGTAATCGTATCATTTCAGACACCTAGGAAGTAGTGACAGTACTGGCATTTTATTGTTGCTTTTGACTTGTATGAAAGAGTAAACCATCTCCTTGAGGCTCTTTGATGTGTAGAAATGTTCTTCACCCAGATTTGACTTATGGGTAGAGATCTTGCTTTGTAACCCTAATCTCTACACAGTTGGTCTGTTCTGTCAGTGCTTTCATTATCTCTCACTCTGCCTCCACTTCTCTGACCTTATCTCCTCTCCCCATGTGGCCATCTCCAGTCACACTCTTTTGAGACTATTCCACTCTTCCACTTTCTATCTTCGCTCTCCTTCTCCATACCCTCTGGGTCTACCTGTGGCAAATTGTTCTGCTTCCTGTAAACATGACAGATAATTCACAGGGAGCTGGGAAAGAGCTGTATGGTTCTAACATTCACAGCTGTTCTATGAATTTCAAATTAATTGACAGTATGCTTCAGTGATACTTTCTGTCATTTTTTTCCTCAGTAAAAGAGATATCAGTCAGGTAATCACAATTGTATGGTGATATAGTATTTTCTTTGGATATCACAGAAAAAATTGTATAGAGTTTATGGATTCATTACTACATCTAAGTCCAAAGTATTAAATTTCATCTTTACGGAGTGGCAAATTGTAGGAAGAAAAGAAAAAGAAAATGTTGAGTAAAGTTGTGAATAATGAGAGGTTAGATTTCTGCATAACATTTTTTTTTTTTTTTTGCGGTACGCGGGCCTCTCACTGTTGTGGCCTCTCCCGTTGCGGAGCACAGGCTCCGGACGCGCAGGCTCAGCGGCCATGGCTCACGGGCCCAGCGGCTCCGCGGCATGTGGGATCTTCCCGGACCGGGGCACGAACCCATGTCCCCTGCAGCGGCAGACGGACTCTCAACCACTGCGCCACCAGGGAAGCCCTGCATAACATTTTTATTGAGAGCATTCTTATGTTTATTTGAAATATAAATGATTAAAGAAAACAGTATTTTATAATCATGTTTAGTTATTTTTCTCATAAGCATGAGTCCAAATTTGGGGTGCATGATAATTTATAAATTCGGCCACAGTTAATACACAGCTATCAAACTTAGAGAATGTGAAAAAACCTTGAAATACTATTGGGTAAATTCCTTCACAAACATAACAAAAGTATGATCCCCCAAATAAGTATTCTGGTCCCATATCTTAAAGTTCTTTTTATTTTCAGTTTATACTTCATTTGTTGGGGTTAGCCACAAGTCTATCTAGAAATGATCATGTCCATGCAATCAAGTGAAAATAGACTTTTCAGCATGTATTTATGCACAAGGACACTTTGTGTAAAATGAGAAAGGGCCAAGGAGGTTTCAGACACATAATTTTCTCTCTGATTTGAAATCTACCCTGAAATTGTTCAAGAAGTCTGAAAATACTCCTGGGAGTCTCTTGGTATTTAGGGTTTGAAATATTAATGATTAAAAATAAACCAAAATTGGAAAATGAGATATTCCTGATATCAAAATGACCTATCTTACAAAAGGTGGATTATCAAGTTTAAGCTCTTGGGGCTTCCTGTAAAGATGCTGAATTTTTCATGGACCCATGCAAGATTTGTTCATTTAAATGTCAAGCATATATCTGCCCACATACCCCTGTGCATTTGTTTAGAACTGAAGCTTACATGTAATTTTTGCTCCTTGTAACTATTCATTTCTATAATAAAAGAATGCACTAGATACTAAAAGACTTATAGAAATTTTTCAGTCATAGCATTTATTAATATGGAGGAACTGTAGTCACTTAGATTAACGATTCTAGGATAAGAGAAGAACTAGCTGTGTGTTTACTGGTCATTTGCTAACCCTATCAGGGTGTAGGTAATTTTCCCCTTAGTTTTGATTCTGGCACTAACCACTAAATTTCATTGAATAAGTCATATAAACTCTCTAGACCTATTTACATCCCCTGGGACTGTTCTGAACCAACATCAATAGTCTTTTTAGCATTAAAAGCATATACATCTTAGATTCTTAAATGTGGATAACCCTAGGCATGCCTTAAATTTAGTCCAGAAATTTATTTATATAATTGAGATGATTGATATGATTACATCATAGAGCTTAATAACTCTATTAAAGGCTTTGGAATATGAAAAGCTACCCTTCTATTACTTTATAACAATGCCAACCTTATTAAATAAAAATGTGACTCATTCTTTTGAAGAATACAAAAAAATTAGGATAAATTTATGCAAAGTTTTATAAGTAAACAATATTTCTAATAGATACATGTAATTTCATTTTGAAGTAACTTGAGTTGAAAACCTGTCATATGTCATTACCAAAGCCAGATTCAAAGCTCCTTATTGAAATCATGTACCATAAGGGTATTCTATGGAGCACAGTTAATAATCACTTCCTAAGGAATTGTGTGTTTAGCTGAAATGCAGATTTTGTTTTAATAAAAACAAAATGTTGACTCTTGGGCATTTCTCTGTGTTCTTTTCAAAGATTCATCTAAAGTGACTTAAGCATTTTATCTTTGAAATAATGCCTGGGAGATTGAAATTATACTTCATTTTCAGTACTCTCTTCATTTCCTATTTCATGATTTTCTTCAGAAGTATGAAACTTGAGTCATTAAAGTAGGGCTGAAATTTCAAAGCATACACTTTGGAATGGGTTTTATCCCTAGTTTTAGTTCAATTATATTCTATTAATTTCTGTAATTTATTTGTTATTCAGATTACCAGACTTTAGAGCTTGATGTTAGCTTTATATGGAAAATAGAACAAGTCATTTTAGACTATAAAACAGTGTTAAGGCTGGCATTATATCTTACTGATAGATGTTATTTTCTCCAATGCCTTATACAGAGTATGTTGTTAACAGCCATTTTTACTTGAATTAATTAACACGCAAGTATAATGACAGAACTAGTCCAGTAGACTTCAAAAATATGATTCTTCTTTAAAACATAAAATATCCCATGTGATTGATGACATCAAAATGGTGACATAAAAGATTCTTGAATTTCCCTCATCCCATGGAATCACTGATTATACAGGTATACGCTGATCAATTCCCTATGAAAGAAATCCAGAAACTAGTAGAGGGATTCCTACACATCAGATGACTGAAAAAATGCTTGCATTGAAACAGATAGGAAAAGCTGAGATACACTCTTGCCAAAAACCCCACTTCCAGAATAAAGCCTGAGGACTGGCATTTACTGATGGAGAGTGGTCAAAGCCATCTTCATCTTTTATTTGAAAAATAGTCTCCAAAATCATCCAGCTTTCATTCTGGACCCTCTCTATTCATGTTTTCAGAGTAGCTGGATTTTAAACTGGAATGCATCCATCCTCTTCTCAAACACTCCATGACTTTTCATCTCTCCAGGACTAAAATCCAAGATCCAAACTATAACCAACAAGGTTCATCATAGTAATCATCCTGATCTTTTTCTAACATCTTCTCTAGCTCCTCCTCTAACACACTGTGTTCTAGCCACAATGACCTCACTACAGTTCCTCCAACATAACGACCTACATCTACCTCAGGGCCTTTGCACTTACTGTTCCTTCTGCCTAAAGTGCTTTTCTCCATATATTTGCATGTTTTGCACACATGTTGAGTAACTTCCCTTCAACAAACTTGATTTTTTTCTTTTGAAATATTCATTACTAGAAAAGCTCTAATAAATTTATGGTAAGAAGGATATTCACTGAACTCACATTTCCATCATTTAGCTGTTCACTTTTCCATATCAGTCCACCTAATTCAAAATACTGTTATGAGTAAATGAAGGGATTATGCATTCTTATGTATTAAACAAAGGATAGAAAGAAAGTTTAAGAGATTAATATTTGAGAGAGAAAATCTTTTGGAGTGCTTCAGTCAAGAAATAAAACAAAGATGAGTAAATCTTAACAGAGGGCATTTAATACAGAGAATTATAAGTACTAGACAACTGGAATAAACGAAGGAAAAAAGAAAAAAACTAAAACATGCAGCAGGAAGCATCTACTACAGGAGACAAGACTGAACAAAAAAGGAAAAATGGTTAGCTTTATCAAAGTTAGTAGAAGGATCCTACAGAGTTGGTGCCCTGTTATTTGTGGAAAGAGCTTTCCCTGGATGTGATTGGAGCCTTTGAGAGGTATGATAGCATGGTATGATTGGCTCAGAGCTAACAGAAGCTGGGGGTTAGAGCCAGCCACATTGCTTGGGATATACTCCCTCTGCTGGATATACTTTTGTGCTGGCACAAAAATAAGGAAGAGGTCATTTTACTTCTTGCCAAAGCCCTCTAATGCTCCCAATCATCAGCTAGGAAGCCAGCTGACAACGGAGTCAGGAAATGAGGTTTACACATGATACCCAGTCCTAACATCACAGTACAGACTATGGAAGAGTGGATTTAGAGGCAAGAGATTAGGGATTAGAATATGGACATCTTCATTGTCTGTTCTTTTGGCATGACTATGTTAAGTTAAATAATCGGAAAGCTAAGTACCTGAAATGTATTAGTTCTGCCCCTTGCTAAAATGAATGCAGAGATTCATGATTGAATATAATAGTCTCAAATTTAAAAAAAAATGAAAGAGGTAGCAGTGGCATTTTAGGATAAATGTAAATACATGCATACATATCTGAGAATCCATGTATAAATGTAATTTGGTAAAATGGTTTACCATCCAGTGGTGTTTAAACATCTTTATAAATATTGGAATAGCTTTATAATTATTCATATTTTAGCACCCATTCTATACTCTTTGAAATATTCTTCCTGATTTGCTAATATTTAATACAAATGTAGGAAAATACTCACTTTCTGATTAGGAGTATGATAATTTATAAAAGTAGATACAAATAAAACATATAATGAATGTCAGTGGTGCTACTTTTAGAGCTTATTATAGAAACGACACTGTTTGATTCATTTTTTTAAAAAAATAGGTGAGAAAATGTTGGTAAAGAACTTATCACCATACATGTACCCATTAATGACAGTAATAACTACAGTTACACCTTTCCATATATGAAGTAAATACTATGCAAATTTGTAATGAACCACCAAAAAAAATTAATTCCAGACTTAATTTTTAAATAAGTACAAAAAATTAAATACACAATTTATGCAAAAGTCCTATTGTTTGTTTTCTTATTGCAATTCAAAGGCTATAAATTCGGTTGAATTTAGTTTAAACTGTTTATAATATATATTTGTGGATATTTATCACTGTTTTAATTAACCGTCTCGTATAACAGATCTTGTAATTGTTCTCATACAAACAATTTCTTTTTTTTTCTTTTCCATTATGGATTATTACAGGATATTGAATATAGTTCCCTGTGCTATACAGTAGGACCTTGCTGTTTATTCTGTATAGAAAAATTTGCATCTGCTAATCTCAAACTCCCAATCCATCCCTCCCCGTTGACAACCACAAGTTTGTTCTCTATTTCTGTGAGTCTGTTTCTGTTTCGTAGATAAGATCATTTGTGTCATATTAATACAAAGCAATTTAAATCAGAGGGTCTTTACTCTTCTACTATGATTTAGTTGTAGCACAACAAACTCTAGGAAATAGTAGAGAAAATATAATAATTACATAAAATACATTTTTAAAACACTATTTTTATTTTTTAAAATAGTAATTACCAAAATGCAGACCATTAAATATGTGAGACATATTTGTATTTGTATTTTCTAATTCCAGAATAATACAACCATTTAACATGTGTAACACCATGCCATTATAGAACTGCTCTGAAATACAGCATTATAGAACTCTTCCTGAAACGTCTATTCTTTCTATTCTATTCTATTCTATTCTATTCTATTCTATTCTATTCTATTCCATTCTATTCTATTCCATTCTATCCTATCCTATCCTATCCTATCCTATCTTATCCTATCCTATGCTATCCTATCTACTATCCTATTCTATTCTATCCTATCCTATCCTATCCTATCCTATCTACTAACCTATTCTATTCTATTCTATTCTATTCTATTCTATTCTATTCTATTCTATTCTATTCTATTCTGTTCTGTTCTGTTCTATTCTATTCTATTCTATTCTATTCTATTCTATCCTATCCTATCCTATCCTATCTACTATTCTATTCTATTCTATGCTATTCTTTCCGTTGTTTACCTCTTCCTCTTCCTTCTTTTCCTACTTCCCCCTCTCCAACCTCCATCTCCTCTCTCTCCATCTCCTTCACTTCCTTTTCCATCTCCTTTACTACTTCCTCTCCTTTCTTTCTGTGTTTTTTTTTTCTTCTGAGTTGATCATAACCTATGGTGTGAAAAATAATTGCCCTAGGGTTATGTTAACAATAATTACTCTAGAAATGTTATTTACCCATCTTCTTACTCATAATGATACAGATTCCGCTTAAATACTTCAGTGAATTGGAGGATTTTGTCTCTGTATTTTTGTATATGGCTTCTAGGTTTTGAGTTTTCTTCTTGTTTATCACAAGGTTGGTGATGTTTATCTTATCAGTTGTGTGTCTGTAATAAAATATAATTACATGACACTAAATTATATTTTATTTTGCATTATTTTTCTTTCTAGTGCTCATTTTTGTGTATATGAAAGTAATATTGGTGAAAACAATCACAATTCAGTTATCTAAACAAAACATGATAATTTATAGATTTTTAAATCTCATTTTAAATTTTAAATCTATTTTAAATCTCATTTAAAAATAAACAATATTTATTATTTTTATGAGTATCTAAATATTCCAGAAAGAGTGGATGGAGCTCACTCTGGAGTTAAGAGATCTTAGACTGGTATTTGAATTTTTATGAGTAAATGAATTCTCTTGAAATGTACATGTGACTATGCACAGAATAAATAAATGGTTCTGAAGAGCCAAGGGGCAGGACAGGCATAAAGATGCAGATGTAGAGAATGGACTTGAGGACATGGAGAAGGGTAAGGGTAAGCTGGGACAAAGTGAGAAAGTGTCATGGACTTATATATACTACCAAAATACATAGCTAGTGGGAAGCAGCCCCATAGTACAGGGAGATCAGCTCGGAGCTTTGTGACCACCTAGAGGGGTGGGATAGGGAGGGTGTGAGGGAGACACAAGAGGGAGGAGATATGGGGATATATGTATATGTATAGCTGATTCACTTTGTTATACGGCAGAAACTAACACACCATTGTAAAGCAATTATACTATAATAAAGATGTTAAAAAATAAAATAAAAAAGAATGAGGGGAAGTAATTTTTTAAATTCCTTTAAATAGGTACATGCTACTACATTTTATATTAAGGAAGATAATATATTGACTGTAAGAAGTAGTATTAGGATAGATGTTCTGATATTCTTCTGCAAATGTTGTAGAAGGAAATAGCTTCCTATTAATTGACATGAATCCTAAGGTTTTAGTTAAAGTAAAAAGGAAATTTTAAAAAATGACTAAAATTTGTTAGTCTTCTCAGGGATTCTGTGTATCTAATACCTGTTGGCTCCTCACTCTAATATTGGATTGTTTTACCTCCGGACACAGTAAATTTAATTTATCTTGAAATTATACCTATGCTGGCAATTCTATCTATCTATCTATCTATCTATCTATCTATCTATCTATCTATCTATCTAGATAGATAGATACAGACATAGATATATAGATATATACATATATTCTTAGAACGTAGTGAATCCTTCAGTCATAATTTCAATTTTAGTATACTTTAACATTTAAATCTTAGTATAGTGCATACTGTGAAGGCCTATGTAGCATTGATTCACCTCTTCCTTCTTCCTTCCAGAATCTCAGTGTACTCATTATTCTTCTCTCCCCCACAGACTTCTGTACCTCAGTGGATGTTTATCAATGCACATCTCTCAGATTATTTTGTCTAACAGTAATCCTATTTCCTGGAGGGTAATTGGTTTAAGAAAGGGCTTATACCCAATTCCAATCAGTTAGTGTTGTTAGGGAAATCTGTTAGGAGTTTACTGAGGAAATATCAGTGCTTGAGAAAGAGAGTAAGCTGCAGGAATAAATCATCCCTCTTCTTTCTACAGATATGGGTGCATCTCAGGGCTATATAGTCACCCTCCCAAAGAATTAACATTTTTACTAATTTTTGAAATTAATGTGCATATTTCTTATGATGACACTAATTGGTACAAAACTATATTTATTGCTAGAAATTCTTCTATGTCATTTAGCATTTCACCAAATAATATTTTCTAAAGAAGTTCAAAAAATGTATTTCCTTCCTCAACACCTAGATATAATATGTAGTTATTTTGAGAAGAAATATTCTCAGGATCTTGTCTAATGCCTAAAAATTTTGGCATAACTTGATACCTAAGGCTGCTATGCATTTGGAGTTTGCTAAATAACCAGGTGTTCTCTTTCAGAATGGACAAGATGACCGTCGATGTGCAATTAACGGAAAATATATGCAACAGGGATATTACTGTGATATTGTATTCCATGAATTTTGTACTCCGTCCAAAACATATATATTCTTCCTGGCACATTTGGAAATAGTATGGCCATTTTGATTTAAAATTATCAAAAGCCTTCTTTCACATCTATTGGATAAAAACATTTTTGATGACATTTCTTACATTAGTCCTTGCAAGGAAAAATCTTCCCAATACCTTTTCTTTCCCACAATCTTCCCTCTTTTCAAAGTAATTCTCATAGTAAGGTCTTCTGCAGCTTCACCTGCTTTAAATCACGGTCTTCTTTTCAGTACTCAAAAATGCTCTTGAGGATTTTGTTTACACTGAGAATTGTTGGAAAAGTTTACAAGTCACTCAAGATTGTTAATTATCCATTTGAATTCTCAAAATTATCAAGCCCTGAAAAAAGGTGGATTGTTTGATTAGTACTCCAGCTGCTTTCTCTAAGAAAACTCAATGTGTTGCACAGACTTTACCAGGAAAAGTCATACAGGTGCCAAACGGCAATGTTCGCCAACTGTTAAACACGTGTAAACTCTTTGAGAAGTTCTTCCCATTTGCAGCAGGTGTCTAGCTGTGTTGTGCTGCTTAGAAGCAGAATCTATTTTAAACATCACCTGGAGAGGTTGGTCTGCTCTTGAAGCTCCTTCAGGAGTTGGCATTCAGAACAGGGTCAATCATGAAGGATTCTGGCTCCTTGCCTGAATCTCCTGTTATGTTTAGTTCCATTAGATTAAATATACAAAACATGCCAGTGAGACGAGAAGGTCAATCATTCAGAAATTACATTAGCTGTATCTTGGACGTAATTTTTTCTGTGTCCAGACTACCTATACTACAAATACCAAAATTAAGGAGAGCAGTGCAATTGACTGTTTGCCATCATATGGGAAAAATATATTAGAATCAAGTCAAAAATTTATATATAATAATAAGGGATACCTGGTGTTATAAAGTGTCTGCTCAGCATATTGCCTTCACTTTTTTTCTGTTTCTGAGTGAATTCTCTTTCTAAACTATATGTGTACCTCGTGTTTTGTAAATGGTTTCACCCTTAAATTTTCACAAGAGGTGTAAAATGGAAAACATTTGGGGCAAGTCACTTGAAAAGTCAAATCATCAGCATTATTTTATTTACTCAAACTCAATATGTACCACTCTCTTTTTTTTTCTCCTGTTATTCCATTATTTTATACTATCTTCATCCATTGTTTATACCTGCTATCATTTCTTCTAATATAGAAATTTAAAATTTAAAAAATATTGCCCAAATTAATGTTTACAAGAAGAGTTGATTTGAAGGAAGATTTATACAATATTTTGTTTTATAACTGAAGATATTGATCTGTTTTTGTTTACTATATATACTAATTATCACATGGCATGTCATATTATACTGATGTATTTTGACTTAGTGTAAATGCATATGTTCATTTTCCTCTATGAATCATGAGGTTTTAAATTTCGACAGATTAAAGCAGATTACATAGCATATATGCAAGATGATGACCTAAAATTCAGGTATGTGTAAATAATAATGCATCATTTCTGGAGTATATTCAGACGTTATTACATATGTTTACAAGCCATTTTGAATGAATCTTCTTTGCTACGTCATGTACTATACTTGTGTATTTTACCAAGTTTTTGATCAAGTTATCTGACTTTGTTGATTTGTATGAACTTTTGTATAGTAAAAATAAATAAATATAACCCATCTGTGTTTAAAATGGGAAGAAAATATTTTATAGTAAAAATAAATAAATATAACCCATTTGTATTTCACATGGGAAGAAAATATTTTACTTTCATTTATATTTTTAATTTATGATTTTGATATTGATGTATTTGTCTACGTGTCTATGTGTTTTATGGCATCTGAGTTTTCTATCTTTCTTAGAAAAATGCAGATAGGTTTGAAATATATAGAGATACACACACATATATGTACACACTCATAGATATATAGATATAGATTCAAGGCGGTATAGATATACCTCACTCTGTATGTGTAATGTTTCCTTATATTGTCGTTATACTTTATTTTTTACAAAGTAAGTATTATTTAAGGTAATTAAATTAAATATCTTACAATAATACTTAAAGATTTTTTCTTTTTGCAGATAAACAAATGAGTTTTCAAACCTACAGGTTTATTTTTAAAAGGAGAGAAATTAGTAACCGTCACTTTTTACTTTATTTAAAAATTTTCATTTCAGCTTATAAAATTGTAGACATTTGGTGCACTTTCTTTTGTATAAACTAATTAAAATTAAAACTAATTAAAATCTTATAAATTTAATAATAAATGCCACCATTGGGACTATAGATTAACAATTATTTTAACTGATGGAATTTTGTTACTTGGGTTGCATGTCAGTGTACTTACTGGGATTATAGGACAGAAGAGTGTCAACCAATTTAATTCCAAGTAAACTTCTGTAAAATATGAGCCACATTTCTGTATGTTGTCTTAAAATTTATAGGCCTTATCTAGTTTTCCTTGTCCCAGTTTATATCATTTACTATCAAAAATGTAGCCATGACACTGATAAAATTTTGCTGTTCACATTGTTCAAAAAATACTATACCTTGGGAAGTCTTTCTTTAAAACACCATTCTGACTCTGAAGAATGGCATTTGGTGTTTGATCACTCACATTAATATTGTTTTATTTTTATATCAAACAGTAAAAAGGCAGTAACATTGAATTACTGATGACATTTTTATTAGCAAACTGTGACTTGAGATGATGCTTCAAGTTTACTGGACAGGGTACCAAGCTAACAAGTTAGAGTGTTTGAACCATACAGGGGCTTGTACATGAATACAATTTTCTTTTAACCCCACCATGAGGTCCCTAAATACTATCTAAAGTAGCCACATACAGAAGGAGATGGATATTTCTTATAGTAGAGCCTCAGTAAATATACATTGAAATACAAATGTAATTACTAGGAGTCCAAGAAAGAAGGAGAAAGGGAAAGAGAGAGAGAGAGAGAGAGAGATGCTGAGAGAGGGAGGGAGAGAGGCTTGCTTCTCAACTACGAAGATAAAGTATTTCTTTTTTTACAATGTATTAGAATCATCTAGAAATTAAAATAATCATTTTCAGCACAACATTGCAGTACAAAAACAATTTCATTAGACACTAAGAATAACTAGTCATTAAAAATTTGTAATGTTATCTTACTAACCATTCTTTTAGTGTTATTGTTGTTCTCCCAAAGGTAAATGCTAGATGCTATGGTTCTCTGTTCATTAGGCAGGTATTGGTAGAAAATAAGGGCATTTATAGTTAATGTACTAAATACTTTTATCATTTATAGTTCTTTAAATGTTTATTTTGCCACTGTTTCCAGGAAATGACTTATAGTTCTATGATTTTAGAGCTCAAAGTTGCTTTCAGGGTTGTATAGAAAATGATTCCAAGTAGATTTTTAAAAAATATTATTACATACAGCCCTCTGGGAAATAATTAAAATTCACCAAAAACGTTTGCTATTGCTTTGAAATCCAAAAAGAACCCCAAAATGATTGACATATATTTGTTAAGACAAAATACCAGGCTTTGGCTTCTGGAACACATGGGGCTGAGTCCATGCTGACAGCCTGGGGGCTTCGGGACAACACGGGGTCGAGTTCATGCCAATGGGAGCCAAGTCTCCTCAGGACTTACTGGGGCTTCAGCTTTGGGATATTGTGGGGTCCAGTTCATGCTGACGGGAGCCCCATCTCCTCAGGACCTCCTGGAAGGTGGTGTGGCTGAAGGAAAAGGTAATCCACAGGACCCAAGACATGGTAGCTACTAATATACTCTTTCCATGGTGCTTCTTAATACCACGTGGACTTCTACAAGGGAAAAAAGTATCACAGCTTTGGTTGAACTTGGGCTGGCCGTGTGGCTGATAGGGTCTTGGTGCTCCTGCGGGGTGTCAGGCCTGTGCCTCTGAGGAGGCAGAGCCGAGTTCAGGACATCACTCCACCAGAGACCTCCCAGCTCCATGTAATATCAAACAGCAAGAGCTCTCCCAGAGCTCTACATCTCAATGCTAAGACCTAGCTCCACTCAACGACCAGCATGCTACAGTGCTGGACACCCCATGCCAAACAACTAGCAAGACAGGAGGACAAACCCACCCATTAGCAGATAGGTTGCCTAAAATCATAATAAGGTCACATACACCCTAAAACACATCACTGGGCGCAGTCCTGCCCACCTGAAAGACAAGATCCAGCCTCATCCACCACAACACAGGCAACAGTCCCCTCCACCAGGAAGCCTACACAACCCATTGAACAAACCTTACCCACTGGGGGCAGACAGCAAAACAACAGGAACTACGAACCTGCAGCCTGCGAAAAGAAGACCCCAAACACATTAAGTTGAGCAAAATGAGAAGACAGAGAAACACACAGCAGATGAAGGAACAAGGTAAAAACCCACCTGACCAAACAAATGAAGAGGAAATAGGCAGTCTACCTGAAAAAGAATTCAGAGTAATGATAGTAAAGATGATCCAAAATCTTGGAAATAGAATGGAGAAAATACAAGAAACATTTAACAAGGACCTAGAAGAACTAAAGAGCAAACAAACAGTGATGGATAACACAAAAAATGAAATTAAAATTTCTCTAGAAGGAATCAGTAGCAAAATAACTGAGGCAGAAGAAAGGATAAGTGACCTGGAAGATAAAATAGTGGAAATAACTACTGCAGAGCGGAATAAAGAAAAAAGAATGAAAAGAATTGGGGACAGTCTATGAGACCTCTGGGACAACATTAAAAGCACCAACATTCAAATTATAGGGGTCCCAGAAGAAGAAGAGAAAAAGAAAGGGACTGAGAAAATATTTGAAGAGATTATAGCTGAAAACTTCCCTAATATGGGAAAGGAAATAGTTAATCAAATCCAGGAAGCACAGAGAGTCTCATACAGGATAAATTCAAGGAGAAACACACCAAGACACATATTAATCAAACTATCAAAAATTAAATACAAAGAAAAAATATTAAAAACAGCAAGGGAAAAACAACAAATAATATACAAGGGAATCCCCATAAGGTTAACAGCTGATCTTTCAGCAGAAACTCTGAAAGTCAGAAAGAGTGGCAGGATATATTTAAAGTGATGAAAGGGAAAAACCTACAAACAAGATTACTCTACCCAGCAAAGATCTCATTCAGATTCGACAGAGAAATTAAAAGCTTTACAGACAAGCAAAAGCTAAGAGAATTCAGCACCACCAAACCAGCTTTACAACAAATGCTTAAGGAACTTCTCTAGGCAGGAAACACAAGAGAAGGAAAAGACTTACACTAAGAAACCCAAAACAATTAAGAAAATGGTAATAGCAACATATATATCTATAATTCCCCTAAACTTATATGGATTAAATGCTCCAACCAAAAGACATAGTCTGGCTAAATGGAAAAGACCTGTATATATGCTGTCTCCAAGATCCCCATTTCAGACCTAAGGACACATACAGACTGAAAGTGAGGGGATTGAAAATGATATTCCATGCAAATGGAAATCAAAAAAAGCTGTAGTAGCAATTCTCATATCAGACAAAATAGACTTTAAAATAAAGACTATTACAAGAGACAAAGAAGGACACTACATAATGATCAAGAGATCTATCCAAGAAGAAAGTGTAACAATTGTAAATATTTATGCACCCAACATAGGAGCACCTCAATACATAAGGCAAATGCTAACAGCCATAAATGGGGAAATTGACAGTACCACAATTACAGTAAGGGACGTTAACACCCCCTTTCACCAATGGACAGATCATCCAAAATGAAAATAAATAAGGACGCACAAGCTTTAAATGATACATTAAATGATATGGACTTTACTGATACTTATAGGACATTCCATCCAGAAACAACAGAATACACTTTCTTCTCAAGTGCTTATGGAACATTCTCCCAGGTAGATTATATCCTGGGTCACAAATCAAGCCTTGGTAAATCTAACAAAATTGAAATCATATCAATATCTTTTCTGACAACAACTCTATGAGAATAGATATCAATTACATGAAAAAATGGGTAAAAATGCATACACATGGAGGCTAAACACTACACTACTTAATAACCAAGAGATCACTGAAGAAATCAAAGAGGACATCGAAAAAAATCTAGGAACAAATGACAATGAAAACACGATGACCCAAAATCTTTGAGATGCAACAAGAGCAGTTCTAAGAGGTAAGTTTATAGCAATACAATCCTACCTCAAGAAACAAGAAACATCTCAAATAAACAACATAACCTTACACCTAAAGCAATTAGAGAAGGAAGAACCAAAAAACTCCTAAGTTAGCAGAAGGAAATAAATCATAAAGATCAGATCAGAAATAAATGAAAAGGAATGAAGGAAACAATAACAAAGACCAATAAAACTAAAAGCTGGTTCTTTGAGAAGATAAACAAAATTGATAAACCATTAGCCAAACTCATCAAGAAAAAAAGGGAGAAGATTCGAATCAATAGAATTAGAAATGAAAAACGAGAAGTAACAACTGACACTGCAGAAATACAAAGGATCATGAGATATTACTACAAGCAACTACATGCCATTAAAATGGACAACCTGCAAGAAATGGACACATTCTTAGAAAAGCATAACCTTCCGAGGCTGAACCAGGAGAAATAGAAAATATAAACAGACAAATCACAAACACTGAAATTGAAACTGTGATTAAAAATCTTCCATAACACAAAAGCCCAGGATCAGATGGCTTCAGAGGCGAATTCTATCAAACATTTAGAGAAGAGCTAACACCTATCCTTCTCAAACTCTTCCAAAATATAGCAGAGGGAGGAACACTCCCAAACTCATTCTACGAGGCCACCATCACCTTGATAACGAAGCCAGACAAAGATGTCACAAAGAAAGAAAACTACAGGCTAATATCACTGATGAACATAGATGTAAAAATCCTCAACAAAATACTAGCAAACAGAATACAACAGCATATTAAAAGGATCATACACCATGATCAAGTGGGGTTTCTCCCAGGAATGCAAGGATTCTTCAATATATGCAAATCAATCAATGTGATATACCATATTAACAAATTGAAGGAGAAAAACCATATGATCATCTCAATAGATGCAGAGAAAGCTTTCAACAAAATTCAACACCAATTTATGATAAACACCCTCCAGAGAGTAGGCATAGAGGTAACTTACCTCAACATAATAAAGGCCATATATGACAAACCCACAGCCAACATTGTTCTCAATGGTGAAAAACTGAAACCATTTCCACTTATATCAGGAAAAAGACAAGGTTATGCACTCTCACCACTCTTATTCAATATAGTTTTGGAAGTTTTAGACACAGCAATCAGAAAAGAAAAGGTAATAAAAGGAATCCAAATCGGAAAAGAAGAAGTAAAGCTGTCACTGTTTGCAGATGACATGATACTATACATAGAGAATCCTAAAGATGCTACCAGAAAACTACTAGAGCTAATCAATGAATTTGGTAAAGTAGCAGGATACAAAATGAATGCACAGAAATCTTTTGCATTCCTATACACTAATGATGAAAAATCTGAAAGAGAAGTTAAGGAAATACTCCCATATACCATTGCAACAAAAAGAATAAAATACCTAGGAATAAATCTACCTAAGGAGACTAAAGACCTCTATGCAGAAAACTATATGACACTGATGAAAGATATTAAAGATGATACAAACAGATGGAGAAATATACCATGTTCTTGGAATGGAAGAATCAACGTTGTGAAAATGACTATACTACCCAAAGCAATCTACAGATTCAGTGCAATCCCTATTAAACTACCAATGCCATTTTTCGCAGACATAGAACAATAAATTTCCTAATTTGTATGGAAACACAAAAGACCCCGAATTGCCAAAGCCATCTTGAGAAAGAAAAATGGAGCTGGAGGAATTGGGCTCCCCAACTTCAGACTGTACTACAAAGCTACAGTAATCAAGACAGTATGGTAGTGGCACAAAAACAGAAATATAGATCAATTCAACAGGATAGAAAGTCCAGAGATAATCCCATGCACATATGGTCAACTTAATTTTGATAAAGGAGGCAGGAATATACAATGGAGGAAAGACACCCTCTTCAATAAGTGGCTCTGGGAAAACTGGACAGCTACATGTAAAAGAATGAAATTAAAACACTCCCTAACACCATACACAAAAATAAACTCAAAATGGATTAAAGACCTAGATGTAAGGCCAGACACTATCAAATTCTTAGAGGAAAACATAGGCAGAACACTCTATGACATAAATCACAGCAGGATCCTATTTGACCCACCTCCTAGAGAAATGGAAATAAAGACAAAAATAAACAAATGGGACCTAATGAAACTTAAAAGCTTTTGCACAGCAAAGGAAACCTTAAACAAGATGAAAAGAGAATGCTCCGAATGGGAGAAATTATTTGCAAATGAAGCAAATGACAAAGGATTAATTTCCAAAATTTACAAGCAGCTCATGCAGCTCAATATCAAAAAAACAAACACCCCAATCTAAAAATGGGCAGAAAACTTAAATATACATTTCTCCAAGGAATATATACACATTGCCAACAATCACATGAAAGAATACTCAACATCAATAATCATTAGGGAAATGCAAATCAAAACTGGAATGAAGTATTACCTCACACCAGTCAGAATGGCTATCATCAAAAACTCTACAAACAATAAATAATGGAGAGGGTTTGAAGAAAAGGGAACCCTCTTGCACTGTTGGTGGGAATGTAACTTGATACAGCCACTATGGAGAACAGTATGGAGTGCCTTAAAAAACAAAAATAGAACTACCCTATGATCCAGCAATCCCACTGCTGGGCCTATACCCTGGGAAACCATAATTCAAAAAGAGCCATGTACCACAACGTTCATTGCAGATCTATTTACAATAGCCAGGATGTGGAAGCAATCTAAGTGTCTACCGACAGATGAATGGATAAAGAAGATGTGGCACATATATCCAATTGAATATTACTCAGCCATAAAAAAAAGCAAAACTGAGTTATTTGTAGTGAGGTGGTGTACCTAGAGTCTGTCATACAGAGTGAAGTAAGTCAGAAAGAGAAAATCAAATACTGTACGCTAACACATATATATGGAATATAAGAAAAAGAGTTCTAAAGAACCTAGTGGCAGGACAGGAATAAAGATGCAGAAGTTGAGAATGGACTTCAGGACACAGGGATGGGGTAGGGTAAGCTGGGGTGAAGTTAGAGAGTGGCATGCACATATATACACTACCAAATGTAAAATAGATAGGTAGTGGGAAGATGCCACATAGCACAGGGAGATCAGCTTGATATTTTGTGACCACCTAGAGGGGTCGGATAGGGAGGAAGAGAGGGAGATGCAAGAGGGAGGAGATATGGAGATATATGTATACGTATAGCTGATTCACTTTGTTTTAAAGCAGAAACTAACACACCATTGTAAAGCAATTATACTCCAATAAAGAAGTTAAAAAAAAAGACAAAATACCGACTAAACAAGTTTAACATAGTGATTTTTCCTTTTAGTTTTTCACTGCAATCTTATATATGAAATATAATGAAATACACAATTTTCTGTGGTCCTTAAGAAAGTAAGTGATGAATCCTTAAACACTATATATAAAGGACTATTATCAAAAAGTACCTATATTAATAGTGTAAGGAATCTCTAAAATATCTTCCAAATTAGCTGTATTTTTGTTTATTCTCTTCCTTCTCCAAGAAGTGTGCCTGTTTTCTCATGTATGACATAAATTCACACCCTCATTTCGATCATTTTAATAATTATTTTAGATTGGTATATGGATGATGTATGCATAATGGTGGTTGATTTTGTCATTGCAATTCAAGCAGGTGAAGCAAAATTTTGTTTATATTTCTATATATAATAAAGCTAAAAAAATTTTAAATATTCTACTCTATTTAGCCACAACTTTTAATATCCCATAAAGAGTATAATTTATAATTTAAAAAAATTATTTGTGTTTATACCTCTATAGGGAGAAAGGAATAAGTATTCCTCGGAGTGTAATAGTTTTCAGAAGGACTATCTTGTAAAATACTGTTTTCATATGTATTTCTTGGTACCTACTTAGTAAAGAGTTATTTTAGCACTAGCATTTTTCTTATGTGTGCTACTTTAATGATACTATGCATCTTTTTTATTTAATTTCATTAGTAGTATTAAACATTAAATCCCCTAATGAACAGTTTGTTGAATACCCATTAAATTAAAAAGAAAGAAATAATCATTAAAATAATTAAGAAAACTATAGCTATTCTTCATAAATTCTCTCTAACCTGTGTTTAATAATATCCCACAAATACAAATCTGAGCTAATAGATGTTGTTTTTTTCAAAATTCTTGGTCTAATTTATAAGCTATAATACTATTGCCAAGGGAGAATTTGCCTTTTTGTGTTTGATTTTCAGATAATTCTGTTGCTTACTGACATAACACAAAGAGATGTTAAAGTGGAATGTAAAGAGGGTCTATAGATTAGAATTTCGTGCTTGTCACGAAATGGTTCTGTTTATGTAGTTTCCCAGTATGATCAATATCATTATCTTGAGGTTATTGAGTATATAGTCTTGTTTTGCCATATTCTGTACACATTGCAATTCAAGTCACAAAAGATGGCATTGTTTTGTGAAACTATAAGAGAAGATGCTAATCTGACAATTTCAGTGTGAGTTACTAACTGTTATTACTCCATTTTACTTATTCATAAATCTCATAAAGATGGTAAGTTAGCATTTCACCCATTTCTTACAATAGGGTAGAGGAAGTAAAGGAGATGCGCAAATCCTTTATGCAGTTTTCTTCCATGAATCATCTTGGCTATTAAAGATTTGTGAACTCTCATTTTTGTGACAATAGTTCGTAAACAAAGCAGAAACTAGTTTGGCATGAATCTATTTTCTAGTGAATGGAAATAGTGAGAATATGAACAGGTCAATCTGTCCAATTCTAATGTAATATGAAGAATATTGGAAAATAAAGATAAGATTATTATGCATTGTATCATAACAATAAGGTAGCCCAAATAAGGTTCCTTTAGTAGCTGCTTGGCAATTTGCGTTTCATTCCTAAAGTACAGAATAAAAAGAAACATTATTTCATCTCTTTTCCATTTGGGGGGGAGATATGTGTGTGTGGATATTCTGCATATTCTTATTAACAAATTGAGGCTCTTATCCAAAACAGCTAAATAATTTTGAGCCATTATTTTATATTTTTGAATTTCCAAATTATTGTCTCAAATTGATTTTCTAAATTAGTGTATCTTTATAGCATCATAATCACACCCTCATTCATTTATCAATAGATATTACTTTTTCACTGATTTTTTTATTAACCTTTAAATTGTCACTTGGGAATATTAAAAATTAACAAAAATAAGTTATTATTTGAAATAAAGTAAAATATGGATGTAAAGTAATGTAAAGTGTGTATGTGTGTGGGAATCAGAAGGAGTTAGACTACCTGGAATTAAGACTTTGGCATTCTTGACTCTGCTGACAGATTAAATAAAATGAATATCTGGAATACAGGATAAAGTACAGATGAAGAAGGGAAAACGACTACAAGGGCATACATTCAGGCTTGAAATGTAAGGTAAATCAAACAAAGGTTTCTAAAATATCAAAAAGCAATGATGTAGAATTACTGGGGGAAAAATATCTGAAAGTTTGCAAATTAAGGGGGAGTTACTCTGTTGAAATCTTAAACATTATCACAAACATAATATTTTACCAAATAACTGAGTAATTGGCATTCTGAGACATTCATGTTATTTCCATGATTTTAATTTACTTTTGTGCCCTTTTAACATCATGTGAACAAAACCAAAATCTTACTTTAGATATAATGCCTAGTATTTTTTATTTTTTTGCAAAAGCAGAGAAAATAAGTTAGATTAAATTGCAAGTGTACTTGGTCCTAGAAGTGATAGCAAGATGATTAAATAGAAAAATGGGTATAAGTATGAATTTTCACTCCAAAAAATGAGAATGGAACACACCGTAATATTATTCTGGGGGAAGTTGAAATCACATTGCTAGAAAGAAGAAAGTTCCTCACAATGACTAAAAAAAGAGAAAACATTTACAGAGTTGCAAGGAGGGGGTGATAATTCCAGTATGGATTTGATAGTAGATAATTCTTCAAAATACTAGTGGTTTTGGTTGGCGAGCTACTCAATTCAAGAATTAGAGTGCCTGTAATTATGAATGGACAACTTAAATATCCCCTTCCAAGGAGATGTAAAAGCAGTTTTATTAATATAACTATTAAAATAGTTTTATATATTGAGAAACGAAGGGTGTTTCTTTGATGAATTCATTTTATCTTTAATTATGTTACATTTGTTATGGAAGCTATAATTCTAATTAGAAGACATAATTAGAGAAAATAATAAGGTTTTTATTTTAGGATAGGATAAATTTGGCAAGGAAATGTGGTAACCAGCATTCATCTTTCACATCTTATTAAAGGATTTATGCTTTTCCAAGACACATTCAGGCTAAAATCATGCTTCTGTTTTCATTAATGGGAGCAGAACAGTAATTCTTCAAGCTCATGATAAAAAAATGTATGCTGTGTTGGGCTTCCCTTGTGGCGCAGTGGTTGAGAGTCCGCCTGCCGATGCAGGGGACACGGCTTCGTGCCCCGGTCTGGGAAGATCCCACATGCCGCGGAGCGGCTGGGCCCGTGAGCCATGGCCGCTGAGCTTGCGCGTCCGGAGCCTATGCTCCGCAACGGGAGAGACCACAACAGTGAGAGGCCCGCGTACCGCAAAAAAAAAGAAAAAAAAAAAAAAAAAAAAAAAAACGTACACTACGTGATATCAAGTTAGGATACAGTTTTGATGATCAGAGGTCAAAAAAGTATTCACAGTTTTCCTTTATGAAAAATGAGTTTGTTTACTTATTTTTACTAGGAAGGAAAAATGACACACAGAGACAATCTCAGTTTCCCTTTGGAAGCATACTTTACCCACTAATAAATGTTAAAATAGCAACATTAAAATTCTGCAAAGCCCTATTTATTTTTAACAGGAAAAAATGATGACTGGAAATGGTCTAAAATGTGAACATATTATATGCTATTTCAAAGTTAAGTTTGGACAATGTCCTTTTCAGATCCTTTTATATTTGTATGTATTTTTTCATAAAATATAGCTACTTGTTATTAGAACAATATTAATAATAACAGTGTAAATAGCTACCATTTTTTAATAACTATTACTGAGACTTTACTGAATGTCTTACTGAAATCAGTTAAAGATCCTAAATTAGGTACTGTTATTATCTCCATTTTACAATTTTTTTCTTTTTTGCGGTACGTGGGCCTCTCACTGTTGTGGCCTCTCCCGTTGCGGAGCACAGGCTCCGGATGCGCAGGCTCAGCGGCCATGGCTCACGGGCCCAGCGGCTCCGCGGCATGTGGGATCTTCCCGGACCGGGGCACGAACCCGTGTCCCCTGCAGCGGCAGGCGGGCTCTCAACCACTGTACCACCAGGGAAGCCCTCCATTTTACAAACTTAAAGATTGAGGTTTTGAAAGTTTAAATCACTTGTCCCAGCTTTGCTGTTATTAAGTAGCAAAGCTGAGACCTGAAAAAATTCTAACACTGTCCAAGTCTATGCTATCTGCAAAAAGAGTGACAGGTGTTGAAATATTAGGAAGTTGAATTCCACATTACTTATGGAAAAAATAACCAGGGGTGGCATGTCACTGCAAAGGAATTGCTGTGTTGCCAGATGAGAATGGAGTTCTCATTTCATAGGCAGCCTAATGGGCCTGTTATGGCCACAAAAGTGTTAAAGTTGGGAAGTGAACACAGGCAACCAGGGAACTAGAGAAACATAACCTTTCCACAGGTTTTGTTTTAATACCTTTGAAGTTTCTTAGTATTTTGAACAGTGAAAGAGAATATATTATAAATAATTGTATAAAATGTCTGTTGTACTGAGATGCCCTATGTTTCCTCATACAAAGGAATATTCTCAGAGGATCTAAATTATAGTATTAAGGTTTTAAGTAGAGCTGCTCTTCAAAGTTCTCACTATGCGTCATTTGCAAATTAATCAACCTCAACAAATACAAAATCACACAAACATTTTCTTGGTCAAATTGTTTCTGACATGTCCAAAATTAAGTCACAATTTATATGTTTCTAACTTTAAAAGGAAATCTATGTGGGACCTTATTCACCTACATAAACTGATTCATTTATTCTTTAACCTCTGGATCTCTGAGTATCTAGATGATCCCCTTCTCCCTTCTGCCTCCAAGTTGTATATAGAGTTTGCCTGCTACGTAAGTAGAACACTTATCATATTGGGATTAACACAAACTAGAGAAGACCCAGGCTTCTGGACAACTCCACTCTAGATCCATCTAGTTCCTTTATAATTCATGAAGGCCACTGGGATGCCTTTCTATATTATCCCAATTTTCCTAGTTCTGATTAATTTAGTTATGTTAAATTATACAATATGTCACACAACAAAAAATAAATGAGATATGAATGCACATGGTCTGAGACATCATCTCTGAACATTATCTTCAAAACTGGAAATATCTAGTCCTACTCTTTATTCTAAATGTGTTACACTGAGTCAACACTTATCAAAATGTGGGGGAAAAGCCAGTCTAAGTAAAATCATTAAAGATCAGATTTTAAGGTCCCCTGTGGCATTCCCTTCATTCATACAATTAACTGCTATGTATTGAACACACATTTTGTGCTGGGCAATGTACTGAGCATTTGTGATTCAACAAGAATTAAAAAGTGTTCTCAGTACTAGAGAGACTCAAATATCTTGCAATGGACTGTGTCAGTTTCCTTATGCTGTGAAACAAATTACTACACACTTTGTGGCATAAATGAACACCCATTTATTATCTCACATTTCTGTATTCCAGAAGGCTGGGCAGGCTCAGCTGGGCTCTTTGATTAGGGTTTCACAAGGGAGAAGTCAATGTGGCCTCTTAACAGAGGGATGGAGGGAGAGTCAGATTCCAGGCACATTCAGGTTGATGGCAGAATAAGTTCTCATTGTAAGATTGAGGTCCCATTTCCTTGCTGGCTGTCAGCTGAGAGTCTCTCTCAGATAGTAGAGGCCACCTTCAGGTCCTTCCCACATGGCCTCCTCCATCTCTAAGCCAGGAAGAGATCCCTGTTTTTCCAAATCTTTGACTTCCTTTTCTGTCCCCTGTTGGAAAAAAAATTCTCTGCTTTTAAATGGTGCATTAAATTAGATTAGGCTCACTGGGTAATCTTTTTATTTACTATGAGTTGTAACCTCAGTTACAAAACGTTGTAACTTCAAAAAATTCTTTTGCTGTTACAAAGAGTGAGGTCATTGGGGTCAACTTAGAATTCTACATACCACCAACACAGGAGTAGACTACAGAGAACAGACTTTGCAGAGATACCTTACATTCAAATTTGATGCCACACTACTCAGTAATGCAAACATCTAAATATAAAAAGAAATGTTATAAAACAAAAGGAAAAGGAAGACTGTGGGAAAGTAGCTAAAGGGGGTGCCAAGATTCTCTTTCCCACACTGAAGCTATTTAATAGTCTTATTTCTGAACTTGTTATTCCATATTCTGTTTCATGTTATACTCTTGATCTCTAGGTGTTTAGTTTTTATTGCTGCTACTGTTTATGTTGTTGTTGTTTTTGTTAGCCAACCGTATGTATTTGCTGTTAACATTATAAAAGATTTACTTTCTCTTGGGGAATTTTGCAGAAAGTTTTTAAATCTTTAATCAAGTGAGTGTCTCTGTGTTATCAGTCAGGGTTACACTAGAGAAAAACAACCAGTGGGTATATATACTAAAAATTTTATTGCCAGGAATTGGCTTATGAAAATGTAGGATTTGGTTAGGCAAGTCCAATATTTGAAGGATAGGCTATGAGAGGGCAGGCTGGAACTTTGGGGCACAGGCTGAAGCTGCTGTTCATACGTTGCATTTCTTTCTTTTTTTTTTTTTTTCTTAAGGGATGCCTCAAGCCCACCTAAATTATCACAACTATAAATACCTTCACAGCAGCACCTCAATTTCTGTTTGATTACATAGTTGGGTACTGTAGCCTAATTAAGTTGACATACAAAAAACACCATCACTAGTTCTTGTTTTTGTCTCTAAAGAAACAAAGACACTTGCTTTCTTTGCAAAGTGTCATTACACCACACGCTATTGAAACTAGCCCTTCCTTTCCACACTGATTTCCTCAAATGCATATTAGACCATCAGACACCCATCCAGAAGTGTTGTGAGCAAGTGCGTGGTGGCCTTGTGCATGACTCAACCACCATGATAGTTTAGAATCATCCACTTGCCTATTTTATTTTGAGGAACAAAATAGGTAGACATGAATAGCACAAATAACACTACATATTTTATAACTTTGTTTTGACATTGCAGTAAGTTCAAAATCAACTCATACTTTTAAGTTCTAGAGCTGTTCATTGGTGTCCATAGTCAGGGTAGTAAAATGGTTTCAGGTCAAAAACAAAGTGCCACACTCTTGCATATTGTTTCTACTCAATTCTGTGTTTGCCCATATTCAGACAAAAGACCTTGAAGATGCTACAATGTAGAAAGGCAATGCTTATTAACTTGGCAAAGTTTTGTGCTTAGCTTGGTTCTGAGCAAATCTGTGGTTTTTCATGTAGACTTAGACTCCAAGCCTTCCCTAAGATTACTTCAATTCATGTATCATACTATAGAATGACAAATTGACACTTTCTTTCCCCTAGGTAATTTCTAAGTGTACAGATAAGAAGAGAAAGCAAAGGTCATCCATTTACTTACAAAAATGTTCAGTCAATAAACTTTTCTCTAAGAAACTATGGTATTGTCTTGAATGTTCCAAGATAAAAAATATTAAAAAGCTTATTGCAGAGCTATAATCCTTTTTAGGTATTTTAAAATGTCATTTCAGTTGTGTTACCAATAATTGCTGTCACTGTCTTCATCATTTTTTTATGCAGGTTACATAGGTCTGGAAAACTGGGAGGACAAAATGACTAGTTTTAATTGTTATATGAAAGAGCATATTGACATTTTTTTTGTTTTCATATTGAATAATAATTCCCATTTATTTGTATTTGAGTAAAACATCTTTACCCAAAGCTTACATGCTGAGGTCAAATTCTTCCTGAGCAAAAAATATATTAAAGAGCTATACTTTTGGGCGTCCCTGGTGGCGCAGTGGTTGAGAGTCTGCCTGACGATGCAGGGGACACGGGTTCGTGCCCCGGTCTGGGAAGATCCCACGTGCCGCGGAGCGGCTGGGCCCGTGAGCAATGGCCGCTGAGCCTGCGCTTCCGGAGCCTGTGCTCCGCAGCGGGAGAGAGACCACAACAGTGAGAGTCCCGAGTACTGAAAAAAAAACAAAAAAGAGCTATGCTTTTGTACATTTATAAGCTTAAAATTCCTTTCTACGTTACTCCAAGAAAATATCATAATTAAAGTTACTTTCTACGTTACTCCAAGAAAATATCATAATTAAAGTTGACACAAAGTCATTAATGTCTGGAAATATCACAGACAGAGTAAGCAATCATATTTTTATGGTGGAGATTTCAGATAGGTAATGCCTTTGGTCTATTTTGGGGAATGCTATGAGATGTACTATGTGATTATTTCAATCCATAAATTTTACCTATGGTGAAAAGAATTAAATATAAATCAATTTTAATGAAATCATGATAATTATATTTTGGGAGAAGATGGACTTGACAGGTTTTTAACTGAAATCAATGTGTATTAATCTATACAAAATATAGAAATAAAATTTAGAAACATTATTTTATAAGTTTATGGATGTCACCATATTATTTCATAACGTGTTCTGTGTAAATCAAGATTTTTTTTTTACATCTTTATTGGAGTATAATTGCTTTAAAATGGTGTGTTGCTTTCTGCTTTATAACAAAGTGAATCAGTTATACGTATACATATGTTCCCATATCTCTTCACTCTTGCGTCTCCCTCCCTCCCACCCTCCCTATCCCACCCCTCTAGGTGGTCACAAAGCACCGAGCTGATCTCCATGTGCTATGTGGCTGCTTCCCACTAGCTATCTATTTTACGTTTGGTAGTGTATCTATGTCCATGCCACTCTCTCGCTTTGTCACAGCTTACCCTTCCCCCTCCCCATATCCTCAAGTCCATTCTCTAATAGGTCTGTGTCTTTATTCCTGTCTTACCCCTAGGTTCTTCATGACTTTTTTCTTAAATTCCATATATATGTGTTAGCATATGGTATTGTCTTTCTCTTTCTGACTGACTTCACTTTGTATGACAGACTCCAGGTCCATCCACCTCATTACAAATAACTCAATTTCGTTTGTTTTTATGGTTGAGTAGTATTCCATTGTATATATATATGCCACATCTTCTTTATCCATTCATCCGATGATGGACACTTAGGTTGTTTCCATCTCCGAGCTATTGTAAATAGAGCTGCAATGAACATTTTGGTACATGACTCTTTTTGAATTTTGGTTTTCTCAGGGTATATGCCCAGTAGTGGGATTGCTGGGTCATATGGTAGTTCTATTTGTAGTTTTTTAAGGAACCTCCATACTGTTCTCCACAGTGGCTGTACCAATTCACATTCCCACGAGCAGTGCAAGAGTGTTCCCTTTTCTCCACACCCTGTCCAGCATTTATTGTTTCTAGATTTTTTTGATGATGGCCATTCTGACTGGTGTGAGATGATATCTCATTGTAGTTTTGATTTGCATTTCTCTAATGATTAATGATGTTGAGCATTCTTTCATGTGTTTGTTGGCAGTCTGTATATCTTCTTTGGAGAAATGTCTATTTAGGTCTTCTGCCATTTTTGGATTGGGTTGTTTGTTTTTTTCTTATTGAGCTGCATGAGCTGCTTATAAATTTTGGATATTAATCCTTTGTCAGTTGCTTCATTTGCAAATATTTTCTCCCATTCTGAGGGTTGTCTTGGTCTTGTTTATGGTTTCCTTTGCTGTGCAAAAGTTTTGAAGTTTCATTAGGTCTCATTTGTTTATTTTTATTTCCATTTGTCTAGGAGGTGGGTCAAAAAGGATCTTGCTGTGATTTATGTCATAGATTGTTCTGCCTATGTTTTCCTCTAAGAGTTTGATAGTTTCTGGCCTCACATTTAGGTCTTTAATCCATTTTGAGCTTATTTTTGTGTATGGTGTTAGGGAGTGATCTAATCTCATACTTTTACATGTACCTGTCCAGTTTTCCCAGCACCACTTATTGAAGAGGCTGTCCTTTCTCCACTGTACATTCCTGCCTCCTTTATCAAAGATAAGGTGACCATATGTGCATGGGTTTATCTCTGGGCTTTCTATCCTGTTCCATTGATCTATATTTCTGTTTTTGTGCCAGTACCATACTGTCTTGATTACTGAAGATTTGTAGTATAGTCTGAAGTCAGGGAGTCTGATTCCTCCAGCTCCATTTTTCATTCTCAAGATTGCTTTGGCTATTCGGGGTCTTTTGTGTTGCCATACAAATTGTGAAATTTTTTGTTCTAGTTCTGTGAAAAATGCCAGTGGTAGTTTGATAGGGATTGCATTGAATCTGTAGATTGTTTTGGGTAGTAGAGTCATTTTCACAATGTTGATTCTTCCAATCCAAGAACATGGTATATCTCTCCATCTATTTGTATCATCTTTAATTTCTTTCATCAGTGTCCTATAATTTTCTGCATACAGGTCTTTTGTCTCCTTAGGTAGGTTTATTCCTAGATATTTTATTCTTTTTGTTGCAATGGTAAATGGGAGTGTTTTCTTGATTTCATTTTCAGATTTTTCATCATTAGTGTATAGGAATGCCAGAGATTTCTGTGCATTCATTTTGTATCCTGCTAGTTTACCAAATTTGTTGATTAGCTCTGCTAGTTTTCTGGTAGCATTTTTAGGATTCTCTATGTATAGTATCATGTCATCTGCAGACAGTGACAGCTTTATTTCTTCTTTTCCGATTTGGATTCCTTTTATTTCCTTTTCTTCTCTGATTGCTATGGCTAAAACTTCCAAAACTATGTTGAATAAAAGTGGTGAGAGTGGGCAACCTTGTCTTGTTCCTGATCTTAGTGGAAATGCTTTCAGTTTTTCACCATTGAGGACAATGTTGGCTGTGGGTTTGTCATATATGGCATTTATTATGTTGAGGAAAGTTCTCTCTATGCCTACTTTTTGCAGGTTTTTTTTTTTTATCATAAATCGGTGTTGAATTTTGTCAAAAGCTTTCTCTGCATCTATTGAGATGATCATATGGGTTTTCTCCTTCAATTTGTTAATATGGTGTGTCACGTTGATTGATTTGCGTATATTGAAGAATCCTTGCATTCCTGGAATAAACCCCACTTGATCATGGTGTATGATCCTTTTAATGTGCTGTTGGATTCTGTTTGCTAGTATTTTGTTGAGGTTTTTTGCATCTATGTTCATCAGTGATATTGGCCTGTAGTTTTCTTTCTTTGTGACATCCTTGTCTGGTTTTGTTATCAAGGTGATGGTGACCTCGTAGAATGAGTTTGGGAGTGTCCCTCCCTCTGCTATATTTTGGAAGAGTTTGAGAAGAATAGGTGTTAGCTCTTCTCTAAATGTTTGATAGGATTTGCCTGTAAAGCCATCTGGTCCTGGGCTTTTGTTTGTTGGAAGATTTTTAATCACAGTTTCAATTTCAGTGCTTGTGATTGGTCTGTTCATATTTTCTATTTCTTCCTGATTTAAATCAAGATTTATGTAAGTTTCTTCCACATATAACACAACTTAAGTGAGTCTGAGAGATGTATGATGATGTAACACTATTCAATTCATCACTGTTAGATTAAGTTGCTATTGCAAATAATCATTCAAGCAAGTGTTGCTATAATCTGGGTTGATAGACTATGGCCAGTGGGTCAAATCCAGCCTACTGCCTGTTTCTGTATAGACCACAAAGAAAGAAAGCTGTTTTATTTTGAATGGTTACATCTAAAATTATTATATAAGTACCTACATAATATCCTCAATTTTGCCTTTTAATTGCAAACTTTAAAACATTTACTATCTAGTCCTTTAAGAGTCTGCCAGCCTCTGTGTCAAATGAACATAGAACAATGGGGAAACAGAAAACCTGAATTCTAGTTTATTGTTTTAAAATTATTATCTATGTGACCTCAGACAGGATGCAGTTATGTTAGACTCAATTTCTTCATCTGTGAAATGAACATAATAATATGATTTGCTCACCTCATACATGCAGTAATTCCCAAAGAAATCATTTGTAGACAATCTCTTTGAAAAGTATATAACACTGTAATATGGATATATTATGCAATTAGAGTACACATAAGGCTTGTCTTTAAGAGCAGGCTCTGGAGTAATTGCTGAATTCCTATCCCAGATAAGCTACTTCCTAACATTGTTGATTTAGGGAAATTTACCTTAAATTAATCTAAATTATTCTACCTAATGAACTGTCTATAAGCTGTTTTTTGTTTTTCCCAAGTTGAAGCCCTGTTAAAATATAGCTGTTGGCAGGTCCCTGTTTCCCTTGATTAGTTCTTATTTGCTTCCTTCCTGGAAATCTGCCTCCATTGCCCACTGGCAGTGACAAATTTTCTGATAATGATTGATCTCTTCTGGAATTTCCTTCTTATGGAATTGACTTTCTTTGTGGTTCAATTGCCTGAGAAACACTCGACCCTGATCTTGCCCTACAATTCGGTCGCTGTGTCTTTTATCACCAGCATATTGCCTCTCAGGCCAGTTCTTATAGATGTATCAGTTTTTCATAGCTCCCTCCTACACTAACTTGAGGGTCTGTCTTTCTTGTGACTTAATCTCCTCTCCAGTAGTCCTAAAATACTGAGTAGGTATTGCATATAGTGCTTGGGTGTACCAAGTCCCAACATGGAACTACAAATAGATTAGGGCAGATTTCCTATTATAAGAATCCCACTCTTCCTGTGTGAATGCCATAAATCTCACTTGCTTGCATGATAATAATAATCCGGGGATCTAACATAAAACCTAGGAATGAAATCTTTCTAGTGGATGTTTCCACACTTATGCCAGGTCACAAAACTCAAGGGTAGAGCAGCAGTCTTAGGCTTGCTTTGTCTGTGGACCATACTAGCAAAAATCCCTCATAAAAACAACCCTACTGCACCGAATCAAATACAGACATTTGTCTTAGACTAATAATATCCTGGTTTTTCTGGATGCCTTCTATATGCTCAAAAGATTATGTCAGCTTTCATCTTAGGGCAACTCAGTGGATATCCCTCACTTCAGAGAGCTTCAGGGCTCTGAGTCATTTATGTTTACTGCCAAATTTCACACCTGCTAAGCATTCAGTATTTACCCCTAAAACATCAGGTTGTTAACACATCTATGATTTTGAACCAGCCTATTTCCCTAGCTCTTCTAAAACAGACTGAATTTAGTAGATGATCGTAAGAGGGCTGTCTCAATGGAGATCATTAACTACAATGTCCATTCAAGGATATGTCAGAACTCAATTCAGAAAAGCCTGAATTTTTCCATCAAGTTGCTCACTTTGAAAGCAATCAAAGCTCACTAGAACAAGGATAATAGTTTTCCTATTAAATATAAGTATTGGAGAGAAAACATGAATTTTGCATCATAATGATTCTCGAATAATTAGACTTACTCCAAGCTATTTATAAAAGGGTTACTCAGGGGGCTTCCCTGGTGGCGCAGTGGTTGGGAGTCCGCCTGCCGATGCAGGGGACGCGGGTTCATGCCCCGGTGTGGGAGGATCCCACGTGCCGCGGAGCGGCTAGGCTCGTGAGCCATGGCTGCTGGGGCTGCGCGTCCAGAGCCTGTGCTCCACAACGGGAGAGGCCACAACAGTGAGAGGCCCGCGTACCGCAAATAAATAAATAAATAAATAAAAGGGTTACTCTGGTTGTTTTTAGTAAAATTTTTATGTATTTAAATTGTTGCTAAATCATATTGCTTTAGAGTGATTTTTATAGTTATGTGAATTTTTTTCTTAATTAAAGCTAGTAAAATCAGAGTGTAGCAACTTAGTTTTACCACAATCCACCATTTTGCAACTAACTGCGAGTATGTTTGTCCTCTGTCATTAGTATAATAAATTGTATGCTTTGACTATAAATGAAGATATAAATTGTGAACTATTAATTTTTTCAAGAAATATTTATTAATAATATACGATTCTCGTATTTTCATATCCATTTCACTGAGTTTAAAATTAGTAAAAAAAACACCTTAAAATGACAATTTTATGAAATGAAAAACAACTCATTTTAAAGTGAAGAGTATAATCTCAGTGAGACCTAAAAATATTCAATTAAATTGTAAAGTTGGCTTATCATTATAAACCATGACTTATCTAAAAAGACACCTTACAATAACTAGTGTTTCCTCCTTTGGAAATCAAGAACCTAATTCCTGGTCTTTAGATAAGAAAAATAACACTATGTGATAAAGGTAAACGGTCCTTACTTTGTAGCCCCTTTGAGACAGCTGCCATGAATGAAATAGTTCTGGTGTGGTGAATTGTGATAGCTTTTCATATTTCCAAGCAGGACAGAAGCATCTGGAAATCAAATTCCCCAAAGGTTTTGTCTGTGCTGCTTTTAAACAGAATAGTAAAATGATGAAGCATGTACACATCTGCCAGTAACAGAAAACCAATATTTTGTTCAATTGGGCATTATACTGAGTGTTCAACAAATATTTACTGAGTGTCTAGTTTGTATCTAGCACTTGCATTAAACATTGAGAAAGCTATCAAATAGTATAGGTCCTTTTACATAAACACGTATGAAGTTTGGAAAGAAATCAGACAAGCCCCAGGAATAAAAGCCTAGAGACTGGGAAATTACATTCTGATAACAATTAAAGTAAAGAAACCAGCTTTCATCTTTGACACTGTGGGAAATCACTTTATAGGCAGATCAAGGAGAAATTTAATTATAGGCAAGAAATTTGCATTTTATACAATAAGCAACTGGGGACTATTGAGGTTTCCTTGACCAAATGAGTGATATATTAATTACTAAGCTTTGTAATAACTAATATATCTTCCGATACTCTTCTTGACCACAATCAATAGGACACATTGGGAGACTGGGGTAGTAGCTTCTGAAATCAAGTTTAAGATATTATTGGTCAGCTAACCTCCTTGTGAGGGCTGCTGTAAAATGACATTCACAGTCTATACTACTAGAGGGAGTTAATGCAGTCTATATACTGAAATCTCGTAAGCTAGATTAAATTGTTAAACTAGGCGTATTAGCATTAGTCACATAAAGCCAAAGCAAGAGAAAACATCCTGAGATAATGATATTATGAATATGTTGTAGTGGAAAAGCAAGGAGCCCTTATCTTTTACACAGCACACTGAAATATTTACAGATGAGAAAATATAAGTGTTTAGGACTTGCTTCAAAAGTATCCAAGAGGAAGTAAGAGGACAAAGTGAGAGAATATAGAGGAAACAAGATTGGCCACAATTTGCTAAATAAAGAAGCTGGATGATGGAAACATGGTGTCCATCAATACTGTTTCCTCTACTGTTTATATTTGTCTGAGATTTTTGTAGTAGAAAGTTGGAAAAATTACAAACGAAATGAAAGAAAATAGTTTGTCTATTTCTACTCCAATGCCCGACATGAATCTCAGATTCCTTCCCTCCAATACAAAGACCCTTCCGAGCTCCTTCAACAGTGAAAAGCAGGCTACACAAAAGGGATTTTGTTCAATACTATAATGCATTTTTCTGGCTCAGGCTTCTTCCTAGAAGCCACACTTTTACACAGTAGCTGATCTGTTTCTCTGTGGTACTGGAATCAGTTTTCTTTATTTTTACCCGTTCTTGATGGAAGGAAATGGAGTGAAAACAGGTAATACCCCAAAAGGGTCCAAAAGGAGTCGGTTCTGATATATTTTCAGTTGATGCAACTGACAATGTCATTTGAAACTCATCTGTGGGAGAATCAGCATCCACTCTAAAAGAAGTCACTTATCTATCTCTTTAAGTTAAAGTACTTAAATCTGGATTTTATAAATGTATCTAAATTGTAGCTTCCCTTTCCTTCTGTTTATGTAGACATATACAAAAACAAGAAAGAATTAGAGGAGGAAATGATAAATAAAACAACTTAAGGATTATTCTTTTTCTTTATTTTCTCTAGCTTACAATTTTTACAAACAAGAAATGGTGAGTTAACCTACCAAAATACTAATGTCAAGAAAACATGTTTAGTTTCTCAAGATTCATAAACTTCCTTTAAAATCTATATAGAAACATACTTAGGTGGTATTATAATCTCCTTTCTTTTCTATTAAAAATCTGCATTCATGTATTACACTTTCATGTTTATATCTAATCAATAATACTGTAATTAGTGTTTAGTTTTTCACAGTTATAAACAATGATGTAATGCACAATATTTTCTTGGTAAATATCTGTATACACACATACACATACACACACACACACATATACACACACACTGTTTTGTTACAAATATCAAAGTGGCTCCCCTGAGATATAGTTGCAGTTTTTATGTCCACCAGCAATTCATTATTATGCTTTGAAACATTCTTGCTAAACATGGATGGAATAATTTTATTTTACATGTTTAATGGGAAATTTCTTTTCAGAATTTACAATATAAAGAGGGTGACATACATTTAGCCTACCTCCAATTGGACATAATCACAATTAGGAATAAAGACACAGACCTACTAGAGAATGGACTTGAGGATATGGGGAGGGGGAAGGGTAAGCTGTGACAAAGCGAGAGAGAGGCATGGACATATATACACTAACAAACGTAAGGTAGATAGCTAGTGAGAAGCAGCCGCATAGCACAGGGAGATCATCTAGGTGCTTTGTGACCGCCTGGAGGAGTGGGATAGGGAGGGTGGGAGGGAGGGAGACGCAAGAGGGAAGAGATATGGGAACATATGTATATATATAACTGATTCATTTTGTTGTAAAGCAGAAACTAACATACCATTGTAAAGCAATAATAAAAAGAAAAGAAAAGAAAAAAAAAGAAAAAACAAAATTTTATTTGGGGTTTACATAGTGCATATATTGCATGTTTAACTAATAATAGTGGCTGATATTTATTGAGCCCTTATTTTGTAACATTACCTTCTTGGTGCTACATATCTACTAACTCATTTAATCTTATTTCTACATATATATGAACTAATTTCACATTATTTTATTCTCTTGTCTGATCTGAGGAAACTGAAGGAAATATGGATAAAGCAACTAGTCCAAGGATTCACAACTGCTGTTTGCTATTGTCATGTTGCTGTGTCACTTCCATTTCAGGGAGTGAGTCACCAAAGTTCCTGATATTTTTCCTACTGCACCATTACTACAAAAAGTTTAGTCCATATATTTGATGAACGCAAAGTAGTAAAAGTGTTATTTCAGACTATCCACAAACAGTCTAAGAAATGTTAAAAGTCTGTATTACTGTGGAGAGTTAACATTATTTTTAATAAGGAAAATAGAGTCAGCAAGGCAGGTAGAAGTCACCTATTCTTTATGTTGTGGAAGCAAATTATTGACTTTGGCCTAGAGTGTAAAGGAGCAAGTTGACAGGAGCGGAAACTGGATATTACAGTCAGTGTAACTGAGAATAGAATGAAACTCAGTATTCAGAAGTTAACGGAGTCACTATGAAACCCAAAGAAAAAGTTCAATTTAGTAAATAACTAGATAGGAGTAAGAGGGAGATCCTTTTAGAGCCACTTGGTAACAATATCAACTTTATAATGCTATATAAAGCATTTCCATCTTAAGGCCTGTCAAATGCAGTTAGAGAGTGAGAAAGTCCAATTATTTTTCTGTAATATAGAGTCACTTGCTGTGGCAAAGATGCTGAAGTTATGCTATGGTGAAATTTCAATAAGCAATAAAGAGAATTTAGAAACAAATGGACAATGATATATGTGTACCAAGAAGTAATTAAGAAATTCACAGTAATCATTGTTTCAAATGGAATGGCACTTTATTTCCCCATATAAAATTTTACTGAACTATTATCTGTATAGGTACTAGGATATAAAGTTTAAAGTTGTCTTAAACTTTGATTGAATGGGAAATGCTCTCTACAATTTAAGAAACCATTAGAAATATAAAGTAGGTGATTTTATCCCATCTTCAATATGATTCCTTTAGAAAATAGGAAATAGGATGAAAGGCAGGCAGACTGTTATCTTATTATGGATATAATGTGGCATTGACAGTTTAATTATAGTAATGTTCAATTAAAGAATAAATGAGGAAAAGATGTATTTTTGTAACTTTGGGTATAATGTAAAATAAGCTGCACATATTTAAAGTATAAACTAGATGAGTTTTGACAAATGTATACACCTGAGAAACCACCACCATATCCAAGATACTGAACATTTTCATCCTCCCAAATGGCTTCTTGTTCCCCTTTGTTATCCTTTATTCCACCCCCATCCTTCAACCCCACTTTTCTGCCGTCTGTCACTATGGTTTTATTTCCATATTTTTAACTCCTCATGAATGGCTTTTTTCTAGTCAGCACAATGACCTTATGGTTCAGTTTTGAGTGTACTACTAGTTTGTTCCTTTTAATTGATGAGAAGAGTTCATTATATAAATGTACCACAGTTTATCCATTCCCCTGTTGATAGATGTTTGGATTGTTTCCATTTTTTTGCTATTATGAATAAAGTCAATCATTTGTGTACTAAGCTTTCTCTCCCTTGGAGTAAATACTTCGGAGAGAGATAGCTGCATCGCACAATAGGTATATATTTAAGTTTTTAAGACACTACCAAAATGTGTTTTAAAGTGATTGCACTATTTTACATTTCCATGAACAGTATATGAGAGTGATAGATGTTCTGCATCATTGTCAATACTTAGTATTATTAGGCTGTTTTTCTTTGCATTTTAACTATGCTAATAGGTTATGCTAGTAGAAAGGACTTTAAACAATTATATAGTTTCAAATTCATATGTCCATCTAAATTAGGATTTTTTTAATATTAGGAATTTTGGGTGAACAGCAAATTAATTTGATAGTTTATCACATTAGTGCTTCCCAGTCTTTCTACATCCCATTAACTGTACACTTACTCTGCCTTCCGCCCTTTCTGACTCTCCAAAAACGATAAACATATCTACTCAATAAATAAACATGCCCTTCTTTTTTTCTATTAAGTAATACTGTTCATTAAATAGTATTTTATGTATATTTGTTTAGCAACTTATTTTTTAATCATTGCTAAAAATGTGTGTGGTTTGGTTTTTATAATGCCTAATTCTAGTCATCACTAATATTCAATATCTTTAAGTGAATTTAATAATTCTTAAAGTTTAGATATTATTTATTTCATTTTGTTTGCACTTAATAACCATATCTAAAAGAAACAAAATAGAATAAATATGAACTAACAGGAAAGGGGTAAAATACCAAGCAATTATGTCTACTGAAAGCCATTTTTCTTTTAATTATGTACTGTGCTTTTCTGTTATTTTAAAATAACTGCATCCTAAAGTGGAAATGTGATTTTAAAAATACAAAATATATCAATATTATATGTCCATTTTAAGATTATGCTCCCTAGTTTAAGTTAATTCTCAGTCATTTTAATTAAACACCTTTCACTTTTAACTAGCCAGAACAATAAAGGAAAAGGCTAAGGATCCAGTTTAGATGTAGTATAACAGCTATGTCCTTTAAAAGGAATGCATTATAGTTACTTTAAAAAAAAATTAAAGAATATTCTTGACCTTAGCAAATGTTTTCACCTGTCATGTACAATATCAAGTCGATGACTCCTGGCTGACTCTTAAAATACTCAAACTATGAAAACAAAATATTTTTTCCATAATGTCATTTATAGAATAAAACTTAGGGCTGTTTCAGGATGAGAAAAGGGGAGAAAACTTTATACAATCTTTTCTTCTTGACCGCCTGATTATTTCTGAATTAAGTAGAAAGAATATCACAAATTTTTAGTCAAATGGAAAGCATAATTTTATAGCAGACTGAAATATTAGAGATAATATAGCCTAGTTTTTTCACATTTTTCAATGAAATTATTAACTGGAAGCTTTTTTAAATGCCTCAAAGTTATAAAGCTAGTTAGTGCCAGAATTTTGACTATAGTCCAAGCTTTCTGATATCTAGTCTAGCTTTCTTTATTTCCAGAAGTATATAGTATCTCAAATTCATGAGTATATATGAGTGAAAAAAGAGATCTGGCCTCAAAAATGTGAAAAGTTTACTTTAAAGACTGGTAAATTCAGCCTGTTTGTCTTCATGACTTACACAAAGGCAGAAATATGTATAATATGTGAGACCCTATTAGCATTCAGCAAACATTCCTGCATTAGTATTAGCTCAGTGCTACTGCTAAAAGATCAATTTCTTATTACTTTGTTAGCCTGCTTGTTTTGTTTATTATATTTAAAATAACACTGATGAATGGATACAGAAGATAAGGTACATATACATAATGGAATACTACCCAGAAAAATTATGAGCTTTCTGCCATGTGCAAGAATACAGATGGACTTGGAGGGTATTATGCTAAGTGAAATAAGTCAGACAGAGAAAGACAAATAGTGTATGATATCACACATGTGGAATCTAAAAAATATGACAAACTAGTGAATTTAATGAAAAAGAAGCAGACTCAGAGATATAGAAAGCAAACCAGTGGTTACCAGTGGGGATGGGGGGAGGGGCAATGTAGGGGTAGGGGATTAAGAGGTACAAACTATTACATATAAAATAAGCTACAAGGGGCCCTGAACCAAGATGGAGGAGTAGAAGGACGTGCTCTCACTCCCTCTTGTGAGAACACCAGAATCACAACTAACTGCTGGACAATCATGGACAGGAAGACACTGGAACTCATCAAAAAAGATACCCCACATCCAAAGACAAGGGAGAAGCCACAATGAGACAGTAGGAGGGGCGAAATCACAGTAAAATCAAATCCCATAGCTGCTGGGTGGGTGACTCACAGACTGGAGAACACTTATAACACAGAAGTCCACCCACTGCAGTGAAGGTTCTGAACCCCACGTCAGGCTTCCCAACCTGGGGGTACAGCAACGGGAGGAGGAATTCCTAGAGAATCAGACTTTGAAGGCTAGTGAAATTTGATTGCAGGACTTTGACAGGACTGGGGGAAAAAGAGACTCCAGTCTTGGAGGGCACACACAGAGTAGTGTGCACATTGGGACCCAGGGGAAGGAGCAATGACCCCAGAGGAGACTGAACCACACCTACCTGCTAGTGTTGGAGGGTCTTCTGCAGAGGCAGGTGGTGGCTGTGGCTCACTGTGGGGGCAAGGACACTGGGAGCAGAGGTTCTGGGAAGTACTCTTTGGTGTGAGCCCTCCCAGAGTCTGCCATTAGCCCCACCAAAGAGCCCAGGTAGGCTCCAGTGTTGGGTTGCCTCAGACCAAACAACCAACAGGGAGGGAACCCAGCCCAACCCATGAGCAGTCAAGCAGATTAAAGTTTTACTGAGCTCTGCCCACCAGAGCAACAGTCAGCTCTACCCACCACCAGTCCCTCCCATCAGGAAACTTGCACAAGCCTCTCAGATAGCCATGTCCACCGGAGGGCAGACAGCAGAAGCAAGAACTACAATCCTGCAGCCTGTGGAACAAAAACCACATTCACAGAAAGATAGGCAAGATGAAAAGGCAGAGGGCTATGTACCAGATGAAGGAACAAGATAAAACTCCAGGAAAACAACTAAATGAAGTGGAGACAGGCAACCTTCCAGAAAAAGAATTCAGAATAATGATAGTGAAGATGATCCAGGACCTTGGAAAAAGAATGGAGGCAAAGATTGAGAAGGTGAAAGAAATGTTTAACAAAGACCTAGAAGAATAAAAGAACAAACAAACAGAGATGAACAATACAATAACTGAAATGAAAACTACACTAGAAGGAATCAATAGCAGAATAACTGAGGCAGAAGAACAGATAAGTGACCTGGAAGACAGAGTGGTGGAATTCTCAACTGTGGAAGAGAATAAACAAAAAAGAATGAAAAGAAATGAAGACAGCCTAAGAGACCTCTGGGACAACATTAAATGCAACAACATCCACATTATAGGGGTCCCAGATGGAGAAGAGAGAGAGAAAGGACCTGAGAAAATATTTGAAGAGACTATAGTCGAAAACCCCCCTAACATGGGAAAGGAAATAGCCATCCAAGTCCAGGAAGCACAGAACCTATACAGAATAAACCCAAGGAGACACACCAAGACATATAGTAACCAAATTGGCAAAAATTAAAGACAAAGAAACATTACTGAAAGCAGCAAGGGAAAAATGACAAATAACATACAAGGGAACTCCCATAAGGTTATACAGCTGATTTCTCAGCAGAAATTCTACAAGCCAGAAGGGAGTGGCATGATATACTTAAAGTGGTGAAAGGGAAGAACCTATAACAAAGATTTCTCTACCCAAAAAGGGTCTCATTCAGATTCAATGAGAAATCAAAAGCTTTACAAACAAGCAAAAACTAAAAGAATTCAGCACCACCAAACCAGCTCTACAACAAATGCTAAAGGAACTTCTCTAAGTGGGAAACACAAGAGAAGAAAAAGACCTACAAAAACAAACCCAAAACAATTAATAAAATGATCATAGGAACATACATATCGATAATTACCTTAAACGTGAATGGATTAAATGCTCCAACCAAAAGACACAGTCTTGCTGAATGGATACAAAAACAAGACCCATATATATGCTGTCTACAAGAGACCCACTTCAGACCTAGGGACACATACAAACTGAAAGTGAGGGGATGGAAAAAGATATTCCATGTAATTGGAAATCAAAAGAAAGCTGGGGTAGCAATACTCATATCAGATAAAATGGACTTTAAAATAAAGAATGTTACAAAAGACCAGGAAGGATACTACATAATGATCAAGAGATCAATCCAAGAAGAAGATATAACAATTATAAATATATATGCACTCAGCATAGGAGCACCTTAATGCATAAGGCAACTGCTAACAGCTATAAAAGAGGAAATCAACAGTAACACAATAATAGTGGGGGACTTTTTAACACCTCACTTACACCAATGGACAGATCATCTAAAATGAAAATAAATAAGGAAACAGAAGCTTTAAATGACACAATAGACCATATAGATTTAATTGATATTTATAGGACATTCCATCTAAAAACAGCAGATTACATTTTCTTCTCAAGTGCTCATGGAACATTCTCCAGGATAGATCACATCTTGGGTCACAAATCAAGCCTCAGTAAATTTAAGAAAACTGAAATCGTATCAAGCATCTTTTCTGACCACAACACTATGAGATTAGAAATGAATTACAGGAAAAAAACATAAAAAACACAGACACATGGAGGCTAAACAATACATTATTAAGTAACCAAAAAATCACTGAAGAAATCAAAGAGGAAATCAAAAAATACCTAGAGACAAATGATAATGAAAACACGATGCTCCAAAACCTATGGGATGCAGCAAAAGCAGTTCTAAGAGGGAAGTTTATAGCTATACAAGCCTACCTCAAGAAACAAGAAAAATCCCAAATAAACAATCTAACCTTACACCTGAAGGAACTAGAGAAAGAAGAACAAACAAAACCCAAAGTTAGCAGAAGGAAAGAAATCATAAAAATTAGACCAGAAATAAATGAAATAGAAACAAAGAAAACAATTGCAAAGATCAATAAAACTAAAAGCTGGTTCTTTGAGAAGATAAACAAAATTGATAAACCATTAGCCAGATTCATCAAGAAAAAGAGGGAGAGGATTCAAATCAATGAAATTGGAAATGGAAAAGGAGAAGTTACAACAGACAATGCAGAAATACAAAGCATCCTAAGAGACCACTACAAGCAACTCTATGCCAATAAAATGGACAACCTGGAAGAAATGGACAAATTCTTAGAAAGGTATAACCTTCCAAGACTGAACCAGGAAGAAATAGGAAATATGAACAGACCAATCACAAGTAATGAAATTGAAACTGTGATTAAAAATCTTCCAACAAACAAAAGTCCAGGACCAGATGGCTTCACAGGTGAATTCTATCAAACATTTAGAGAAGAGCTAACACCCATGCTTCTCAAACTCTTCCAAAAAATTGCAGAGGAAGGAACACTCCCAAACTCATTCTATGAGGCCACCATCACCCTAATACAAAAACCAGACAATGATACTTCAAAAAAAGAAAATTACAGACCAATATCACTGATGAATATAGATGCAAAAATTCTCAACACAATACTAGCAAACAGAATCCAACAACACACTAAAAGGATCATACATAATGATCAAGTGGGATTTGTCCCAGGGATGCAAGATTCTTCAATATACACAAATCAATCAATGTGATACACCATATTAACAAACTGAAGAATAAAAACCATATGATCATCTCAATAGATGCAGAAATATCTTTTGACAATATTCAACACCAATTTATGATAAAAACTCTCCAGAAAGTGGGCATAGAGGGAACCTACCTCAACATAATAAAGACAATATATGACAAACCCACAGGAAACATCATTCTCAATGGTGGAAAAACTGAAAGCATTTCCTCTAAGATCAGGAATAAGACAAGGATGTCCACTCTCACCACTATTATTCAGCATAGTTTTGGAAGTCCTAGCCATAACAATCAGAGAAGAAAAAGAAATAAAAGGAATACAAATTGGAAAAGAAGAAGTAAAACTGTCACTGTTTGCAGATGACATGATACTATGCATAGAGAATCCTAAAGATGCTACCAGAAAACTACTAGAGCTAATCAATGAATTTGGTAAAGTTGCAGGATAGAAAATTAATGCAAAGAAATCTCTTGCATTCCTATACACTAATGATGAAAAATCTGAAAGAGAAATTAAGGACATACTCCCATTTACCATTGCAACAAAAAGAATAAAATACCTAGGAATAAACCTACCTAAGGAGACAAAAGACCTGTATGCAGAAAACTATAAGACACTGATGAAAGAAATTAAAGATGATACCAACAGAAGGAGAGATATACCATGTTCTTGGATTGGAAGGATCAATATCGTGAAAATGACTATACTACCCAAAGCAATCTACAGATTCATTGCAATCCCTATCAAATTACCAATGACATTTTTTACAGAACTAGGACAAAAAATCTTAAAATTTGTATGGAGACACAAAAGACCCCTAATAGCCAAAGCAGTGTTGAGGGAAAAAAGCGGAGCTGGAGGAATCAGACTCCCTGACTTCAGACTATACTACAAAGGTACAGTAATCAAGGCAATATGGTACTGGCACAAAAACAGAAACATAGATCGATGGAACAAGATAGAAAGCCCAGAGATAAACCCACACACCTATGGTCAACTAATCTATAACAAAGGAGGCAAGAATATACAAAGGAGAAAAGACAGTCTCTTCAATAAGTGGTGCTGGGAAAACTGGACAGTTACATGTAAAAGAATGAAATTAGAACACTGCCTAACACCATACACAAAAATAAACTCAAAATGGATTAGAGACCTAAATGTAAGACTGGACACTATAAAACTCTTAGAGGAAAACATAGGAAGAACATTCTTTGACATAAATCACAGCAAGGTCTTTTTTGATCCACCTCCTAGAGTAATGGAAATAAAAACAAAAATAAACAAATGGGACCTAATGAAACTTCAAAGTTTTGCACAAAAAAGGAAACTATAAAAAAGGCAAAAAGAGAACGCTCAGAATGGGAGAAAATTTTTCAAATCAATGGACAAAGGATTAATCTCCAAAATATATAAACAGCTCATGCAGCTCAATATTAAGAAAACAAACAACCCAATCCAAAAATGGGCAGAAGACGTAAATAGACATTTCTCCAAAGAAGACATACGGATGGCCATGAAGCACATGAAAAGCTGCTCAACATCACTAATTATTAGAGAAATGCAAATCAAAGCTACAATGAGGTATCACCTCACACCAGTTAGAATGGGCCTCATCAGAAAACTTACAAACAACAAATGCTGAAGAGGGTGTGGAGAAAAGGGAACCCTCTTGCACTGTTGGTGGGAATGTAAATTGATACAGCCACTGTGGAGATCAGTATGGAGATTCCTTAAAAAACTAAAAATAAAATTACCATATGACCCAGTCATCCCACTCCTGGGCATATACCCTGAGAAAACCATAATTCCAAAAGACACATGCACCCCTATGTTCATTGCAGCACTATTTACTATAGCCAGGTCATGGAAGCAACCTAGATGCTCATTGACAGACGAATGGATAAAGAAGTTGTGGTACATATATACAATGGAATATTACTCAGCCATGAAAAGGATCGAAATTGGGTCATCTGTTGAGACATGGGTGGATCTAGAGACTCATACAGAGTGAAGTAAGTCAGAAATAGATAAACAAATATCGTATATTAACGCATATATGTGGAACCTAGAAAAATGGTACAGGTGAAATGGTTTGCAGGACAGCAATTGAGACACAGATGTAGAGAACAAACGTATGGACATTAAGGGGGGAAAGCAGCGGGGGGTTGGGGGTTGTGGTGTGATGAATTGGACGATTGGGATTGACATGTATACACTGATGTGTATAAAATTGATGACTAATAGGAACCTGCTGTATAAAAAAATAAATAAAATAAAATTCAAAAATTAAAAAAAATTTAAATAAGCTACAAGGATATACTGCACAACACAGGGAATATACACTATATTTTATAAGAACTATAAATGGAATATAACCTTTAAAAATTGTGAATCATTATATTGCACACCTGTAACTTATATGATATTGCACACCAACTATACTTCAATTTAAAAAAGAAAACAATTAACACTAACATTCTGAGATTTCCTCTCTCCTGATAACTAAATCACCACAAAAAGACAGAGAGGTAATATGTGAATCTGACATTGAAAGAGAAGCAGGAGATTCATATAAGAATCATAAGATCAATATCTAAACAGTTGTCTTAATATAATTATAGTTAACATCAAGAAAAGTCTATGAGAAATCCAAGTGGAAAGATTCCTGTACATACAAATTACAAGCTTCCTTCCACTCAGAGTAATTTTTCCTACATTACGTCACAGTTCTGACTCTTTAGAACAAACTCAAATAAATAAAGAGCAGCTTCCATTTAGATATCCATTGAATTCTTTTTTGACTACAGCATGACTCCAACAACCATATTTGTTAGACATGGTGGAGAGCAATAGCCTTGTCTGGAAAGGAAGACATCAGGTTTTCCCCTAAGCATCAAAGACCAAAGGGACAATCACTTGCTCTTTTTATTCCAAAGTTCCCATCATTAAAATATGAGTAAAATACTTATCGTAATGCATATCACATGATTCCTGTAAGAATCAAATAAGACATTAGGTGGAAATTTCTTGGCAGTTTAAGGGCTGAATTAATTTGAGTTCTTATCATTTCTTTTTAGATAGAATTTTTATTAGAATCCTTGAAAAAGCATGTTCACAACGTTTTTCTGTAAGATTGTGAATGTGTCTGAGAATTTCAACAGACCATATGAAATAGTGAGATTCACGTGAGGCTTAAGAAACTTCTAGATAAAGCTTGAACAAACTAGAAATGAATTTTTCAACTCCATAGTTATTTTAAGCTTTGATATTACATTACAGTACTTCTCTTGGAGAACTGATATATCAGAAATCATCTTAATTTTGGCCTAAATGTTCTTGAGATAGCCATATACTAGAGTAAGGTCATTTTCCTGTTTAAAAAAAAAAAAAAAGGAAACCAATAATTACTGTTTTAAGGAAGAGGGTAAATGAATTGCAAAAGAAAGAAAAAAATTTGAAATTGACCAACCTGAGCTAATGAAATTACATCATTTGGAAGTTCTAGATTTAGTTTATTTTTAGGCTAACGTTTATTTTTGTTGAATTTCGTTTTCTGCTCAAATATAGATAACTGTTTATTGTGACTAAGCTGTTACAATGTAATATTTTATCTGTCACAAAACACATTTTTAAGGATAAAAATGTTGTTTTGCAAATCATAAAAGCAATACAACTTCCCTATACTTTTGGAAGCAAGTATTTTTGTCGGTTTGGAAATTTCTAAGCTTCAAGATTTTACAGTTAATGTGACCTGAGTTTTAATTCTGTATTTGCTATGTAGTGACTCTGTGGCAGTGATAAGTTTACTTAACTTCTCAGAGCCTTAGTTTAATTGATAAAAATTTTTAAGATAATAATGCATGCTTAATATGATTGCTCTGAGGATTTCATGGACAACGGCTAGAGCTGAAGTATATTCAAAGCATCTGGCACATAGCAAGCACTTAATATAAAATAACTATAATTATCACTGCTGGTTCCTATCTACACTCCCTACAAAATAGTATTATTCTTCTGCTTTGTTATTCATGAGTGTACTGCCACGTAAAATCAGTTATTTGTTCAACATAGGTTTAGAAATCTACTGCAGAATTACTCATACCGTCTGTAGAAAATATTTAGAGTAAAAGACCGTTGGATCCTATGAGAACAACAAGACTCATTATTTTGGAAGTTTCATCAGTGCAATCTGATGTAGTCAGGACTTTCCAGGTAGAAACTAACTACTATGGCACAAAATTAACTTAACTTAGAATGTACTAATTTTAGTTGGTGACCATCATTGCTAATGGATGGGGTTTAAGAAAATAAGCACTATCTTAAGGTTTTAAAAAGTTTTAAAAGTAAGTCACTACTTAAGGTGCTCAGAATGAAGCTTAGACAAATACAAGACCAGAGTGTTTTAACTGGAAGATCAGCTAAACATCAGAACATCAGAACACTGGAATCCATCAGATTTTCATTCACAAGTGCTGGGCTAACAACTAGCCAGGATCCTTGCAGAAGAAATTAGTAGTTATATTTCCTGTTTACTGTTTATTTTCAATTTATTTATGTGCATCAATTTGGATACAAGCAACTCTTTTCTATCAATAGTACAACACTCTAATGCCAGTCAATAATTGAATAACGGGTTTCCTGCTTAGCAGTGGCAGAAGTTATTCTCCCTCTCCTGAATCTTGACTGGATTTCCTCACCTTCAGCTCTCACACTCCACCAGCTGAGGGAGCAAGAGACCTCCTCTGAATGGGACACAGGATCAGCTCTCCTGGGGCTTCTCCCTGGTGCATCTCTGTTTTAAATTGAAGTGTCTGCCCTATATAGTTGCACTGAAGTTTTATTTTGTCTGAGAAGTCTTACCATCAAAGAGCTTGTATTTTAACGAAATACTTTTTTAAAATATTTACTTGATAATATAGAAGGCAAATATATTCTCCATTATGTATGATTTGTGCATCCCTTTACTGAAATTTGGGATTTTTCAAAAATACATGTAAATATTGCAAATATAGCCCCCCCCCTCTCAAGAGCCCTCCCCCGTCTCTCTCTCTTTCTCTCTCACATACACACACAGTCTCTCTCTCTCTCTTTCTCACACACACACACACACACACACACACACACACACACATCAAGGGAATGCCATATGTCCCAAGTGAGACCTACTTGGAAAAGCAGAAATGCTGAACACATCACACAGTATCATTGTGACAGTACATTTGTCAGTTTTCTCCCTGGCAATGAGATTTTTCTCACCCTCAAGACATGCAAAGGACTTTTTTCATCTGTTCTTCTTATGTTAATAATTTTCTCCTATAGAAGTGAGAATTGTCCAAACTTAACCATTTGAGGCTTTGGCATTTAATTAGGTAACCTTTTTGAGAGAATTAGATCTCTGGGAGGAAGTGATAACTTTTGAGGTCGGAGGTGTTGAAGAGCTGCTCAGGTGGTCAATGGATGGGTATCAGCAGGTTGTGAAAGGCGCATGCCTACATTTAATATGTTGTTTGACATTTTGTATCCTCTCATGCCCTTGCTTATTTTTGTTTTAGAAAATTAGCATTTCAACAATAGTAGAAGAGATGATTTAGTTAGGTGTAATGATGTATTCTCCTGTGCTACTCAGGTTAGTAGTATAATGCAAACATTTTTTTGCAAGTGTGATGCTAATTTAAAATGCTATTTGAGAAACTACATAAGAAACGCTGTATTTTCTGTGTCTTGGGTTGAGTGCCTGTGTCTGTTAAGAACCTGCCAAACATGCTTATTTAGTATGAATACTTCCTTTCTTTTATAAATCAGAGTTGCACTCTGGAGGGCTGTGATCAACCTTTAAAAACATTTTACTTAGGCAAAGGTTGAAGTATGTACCATGCTTGGGGCAAAGGCAAGCCCAGCTATATCTTTTATCACATTGCTTTGGACATTTTTCAGCTTTCGTCCTGTCTTAACGAATCAGCTCTATCAGTCGATTAATTGTTTCACTGTACCTGCTATCTAACACGAAGGCACCTGGCAGAACAGCAGGAGAAAGCACGTTTATCTAAGTCCTTACGCAGCTGAACACTGTAGCTAATCTCCTTGCAAATTACAGTCAGAGATGTAGTTCATCCATTAGGCTGGAAAAGACAAGAGTCCCAAGCAGCCCCGGTGCCTTTTCCAGTTCCCAGGAGACCCACTAACCCTCGGCGTGTGTTGCCTGCGCACAGTGAGTGTTTCCTGCTAATCAGGTCAATGATTATCGCCCAGCTCCGGGGACCTGACAGCAGCCTATCACAGCAGTTAGGGAGCCACCAAACGCAGCACGCTCACCGAGGAGCTCCCGTTAAGAAATATCGCTTAGTCCTCATTTACTCACTGGAATCTCGGAGGATTTCAGCTTCTCTTTTTTGTTCTCTTAGACAGTGAGGGGCTCAGCATAAACAGGAAAAAGCAGCGGAGCATGCAGCTACTTGGAGGGTGTTGACTGAAAACTTCGCTCTCCCCACCCCGTTCACGGTTGATTCGACTGACTTCTCACCTCCTTCACGGTGAATATTTCAATTAAGGTAAGTGCCGCTTCATCTGAGTGACTGCGTCGAGCTGAATTTCTGCATTGAAAGTTCTAACTGACTATACTGACATTCTGCACTGCAGCAAGTGAGTGTGTCTGTCAGGAGAAGGCTTAGTTTACAAGCAATTGTCCTAGAATGAAACCCGGTGTTTGAGGATAATATTACAGAGCAATTTCTTTTGAAATCTAAGTATTCTGCCTTGCATCAAGAGAAAATGAAAGGAAATACGAAAAGAGTGAATTTCTCATTTTACCTTTTTAAATAATCTAGAGAACTGTGTGACGCTAAGGTAACTTGATTTTGATTGAAGTGTTTTGTTGATGTCCTATGGCAAAAGCTCTCAGTCTAAAAGCTTCAAAGTTAAATCAGATGGAAAGAACATTTGCAAATGAGAGTTGAGATTTTGTGCAGCTTTTTACTTTAACAACGTTCCTGAGCTCCCTGTGGGTTGAAGGATTTAGGACTAAATCCCTGAATATTTTAATAGTGTCCGTTTAGCAATTAAAATTTAAATAAAGTTTCTGATGTAGCTGTTAAGAAAAATGAACCAAAAAGAATTATCATACCACTGATATGATTTATAGTTTTTATATGAGAGGTGAATTTTTAATGAGATAATTTAATAAAAAGAAAAGTAAAGAAAATTACCTTCTTTCTAAAATACTTACTTTTGAAGGGAGAATTATTCAATAATGGATTAAAATTAAATGTTTACTGACATCTTGGCTTTTATGTTTGAAGTTGTACTTTGTCATCAAACAAGAGTGAACTGAGGTTAAACTTGTATTTTACATGGCTTAGGACAATTATCTATGTAATTTAGACAAACTAGTCCACGTTATTTCTTCTAAACCCTTTTTCCTCATAAGTTTGTTAAAAATATCTAGAGGGAATGGAAGCAACTCTTCCAAAGTTAGATTTAATTATCTGAACTTTTTCTTTTCTATTTTACTTTGCAAGTGTAAATATAGTCTGATGGTTTTCTCCCACATCATGGTAAATTTCTATATAATCAAAAAATAAAGTGATTTTATCCGTATCATTATGTATGACCAATTGATTTCTTAGCACTCTAGCCCCATGAGTGAATAGCAAGCACTTATCTTCTTATGATGTAGTACTTATACTTCAAAATGATTTTCTAACAATGAGACAAGCGCTATTTAAAATACAAATGTATACTGCCATGAGATAATACTTACACAGGTTGAATTTCAATAACATCTGTTATGCTAAAGCACAAAGTAAAATGTTACTGCTTTTGTGTAAAGATTTATAATGGTATCTTAACTGTACTTTTTAAAATGAGCACTCATACTTCATGAAATGTTGATTCTGCCCTCCTCCTATGGGTATCCTGAGATGGGACATTTTATAAAGATGTCAGAACATTGTTTATATTAATTGGCTAACCTTCCAAAATTCTCTAGAGAGCTTTTTAAGCGGATGCTATTGCTTCCCCCACAGGAATAAAATATTTTTAGGATACCCCTAGGCACTGATGTGTACTAGCTGGTTGTCTGTGTGTTTCAGCCAAAGCCTAAAGACGTTTATTTCTCTCTGTTGCACTGAGACTTCTATCTCTTTTCTCCAGCGAGGCGGTTTTTCAACTGATTCAAGATACCTCAGAGAAATGTTTGACTAGTTACTGTCATTGAGTCTTTGGCATCTTCTTTTCTTACATTTTAAACAACATGGATAAACGGGAGGAGGCAACATTAACCAAACCGGGTCACATTTGTTAGTGACAAACTTGTACATTGCTGATAACATCTCTGTATTATAAACTGTTCCTTGTGCCAAGTTCAAAATCCATGGTGATATCCTACCCAATGAACTTTTATTAGATGTACTTAGTTGATGTATGTGACCCTTGAAGGATGTGCTTAGTGTGTAATGGGATATTTATTTTAAGAAATGAAGGTAGCTGTAGTTTTTTTTTAAAAAGATATACTTAAAGTTTTTAAAGGGATTTAATCAATGTAGTTGTTGTCTTAATTTGCATTACACAGGCTGAAAAGAGAATGAAGAAAATCTTGGTTACACTTGAGAATTAGGAGCTGTTTATGTTCGGTAGCTGCCTCAGTCAGACTTTTTTTCATATATTATCCCCAGGTTCCAGCTTACCTCTAGGTTCTAAACTGAATCCCATTTTTCATTTATTTTATGGTAATTTATTCCCTCTGTGACATCAGAAAACATCTTGTAGGATAACCTCACTTAGAATAGGCAGTTTCAAAATTTAAATTAAAAAAAAATCTGTTAGAGCTTTATAAAACTTTTCTTAAGAATTATAACCTGCTCCTAGGTAGGTGGTATTTTCAATAAAAGTCAAGGGGGTGAGGCAGTGTTTACCATGACTCCTAAATGCCAGACACCTGGGGGTATAAATTTTCTATGTATAATTATATAATCATCAGGTCAAAATAATGACATTGGAGATAATTTACCCCAATTTTCCAGAAGAAGAGATGCAGGCTGGGAGAGCAGGCTGGGGACCTATCATTCAAGCTCAGGTCAGACAGTATTTAAAGCTCGTAATCTTTACACTATACTTTTTATCACTTTATACATGGTGACCTATTCTGATACTCATGAATATCTGATAGTTTAACTTAATTATATCACCCTTAGAATAGTTTAATTCTTGGCATACTCAAAATAAATGATTTTGTAAACTCCATAGCCACCAGTGTTTGAAAGAAGCATATATTTTTTTTCTTTGAGGTTCTGAAGGAGGTTAGTGCTCAAGTCTTTGCATCAAGTTGATTCTGATTACTACTGACAGAAAAAGCACTCTACATAGGGATAATCAGTACAGAAATTTAGTATCTGCAGTATAAACATCTTTCCAAGAGAGGTAGATATACTCTCAGATAAAAATCAAATAAAGAGTAGAGATATAAATTCAATGCCACTTATATTGAAATGGAATTAAAAAGAAGTTAAGGAGAATTTATGTTCGTGGCAAAATACATTCACAATATTAGAAAAGATAAAGAAGTGAACAGAATTGAATGTTGGAAAGTAGACTAAAGAAAAAAAAATAGATTCAAATGTACAGGAGTCTATTTGTTCTACTGACTTTACATAAGCCTTCCCATATGTACACAGAGATTTGCTATAGCTAATTATGTTGATATTGTGACAGTGTTATCCAAAGCAAAATCTGGTTCAATCTAGGACAAAAAAGGAGAGATGTTATAAAATTAGGATTGACCTGAAAAATCTAATATGATGAGCTCTCATATCCAAGGATGTGCTGAGAGGTACTGGAAGCTGCATAGTTATAAAATATGATCCTTTCTTATGCTCCAACCTGTCCTCAAACACTTAAACAGATAATATGGAACTAGATACTGCAAATAATGGATTCAACAATGATTAGAAACATGATCAAGAAATGTATAATCTCCAGCCACCAGCCAGTTTACTTTCCATTCGCTAGATTTTATGGTAAGCTATTGGCTTTTTCTAGTTGTATATAAGAATAACAGAAAAACAAAGTATATATAGATAATCTTTATTACTATTCCAAAAGAATGGGCATGATCTATAAACAGTAGTATTTCAGAGGACTTGTTATGCTGAGCACCCACCATACATAGGCCTCCCCACCCAGAAAGTATGACATGTGTCTAGGCTCCACAAGCCACAGCAGATATGACCAGAGATGAATGTACCCAGATCTATGACAGCCATCTCTAGAGTAGCCAATGGCTACCATGTAGCCTTTCAAAATAACCATGTCAATAAAGAATGTTTTATGTAACACATAGATGATTTAGTGACCTTAAGTATAAATTCAGCATACTGTGGATAACCAGCAGTAGATGGGCAGGGGCAGAAGTTGAGAAACATAGAGATGATGGTCTGCAGAAATCATGAATAAACTGAACTCATGAGGTTGGTAGGAAGGAAAGAAAAGTTAATTCCCTTAGGTCAATTAGAAGACAAACATTTTCTGACTCACCATAATGGCTAAGCACAAAAATAAAGGTGTGCTCCCTGTACAGAAGCAGAAAGAATATGTTATCCTGCGTGGTATTCCAGACACACCATGCAATGGTGAGACTTCTTCCTGTCTTCCACATTTTTCTCTGTGGTTTCAGTTCCATTAACCAATTCAAGCTGAGCACATCTGTGTCTCTTACAAACTAAAAGCTTATAACTGGCCCAGCATCATACATATTCATAGTCTCAGCAGACAATGAATAAGGCAGAAATGTGTAGTGGCGGAAAGTACAGGTTCTGGGTTCAGCTACCTGGGTTCAGATCCCATGGAGGGTACTTGCTAGCTCTGTGACAAGTCAGTTAAGGTGTCCAAACTTTATTTTTATGACCTTTAAACTGGAGCGAATAATAGTACTAATCCCACAGCAGTGCTGTGTGAAATAAAAATGATAATTAATATAACATACTTACAATTACTCAGGTGCTTAGGAAATAATAGTTGTGATTATAAACCAGAAACCTTGTTTTTAGTCCCTCACTTTACCTGTCAAGTAGAGAAAATCCAGGACGTTCTTTCTCCTTAGACAATGCACACTTGGGCCATACCAGAAGCTGGAACCATGTCCTGACACTGTGTTTATATCAGTACATTTGAATTTTAGGAATGTACACTTTTTCTTCTACTGGATTTACACAGATGTGTGGATGTTACTTTAAAGAAAGTAATTTGGGAGATGGCTTAGAGAAAACTTTCTATTTTGTCAATGGCTGGTTACATGCTATAAAACCAGACTTGAATAGTTGACAACATAGAGAGTGTAGTGTGTGCATAGCTGAAATTATTCCCTATTTTGCCTTTTACAGAAAAAGTATGCTGGCTGCTTGTTTAGAAGAGAAACAAATTTATGAAACTAATTCATATGTTGTATGATTTTATTATGATCATAACAAATATTCTGTGGAATATTTGTAAAATATCTTGAAGATGACTATCTAAAAATCTATTTCCTGGTAGATTCAAGCCTATCATTTCCTCTTCTCTAACTTATCTATATCTTGCTATGGGATTTAAATCCTCTAGTTATAAAGTTGAAAAGTTAGCAAATACCATTTATACATATATATGTGTATATGTATATGCGGAAGTATTTCATATTTTATGTGTTGATTCAAGTAATCCCCATAAATAAAAGGTATTTTCTGCAATGGAATTCATTGTTTTCCATCCTCCAAGCCACGGATTCTTATATGTTTTGCTATATATGGGAATCAGTGACTCTGTGCCTGAAAGTGGCAGATTCCTGAGGCTTATTCCTGGAGTACTGATTCTGTAGGTCTGAGAAAGGACCCAGGAAACACAGTTTTGAGATATATGCAGGTTATTCTGATACAATCAGAATATATAGGAATGTGGCCTAACCACTGAGGTTTAAACAACTTCCCAGGCAATTCTGACATGCAGACAAGGTTGAGGATAGCTGTTATAGAGCAGCACCTCCCAACCTGAACGGGCATGCAGATTACCTGGGCGTCTCGTAGGAAGGTTCCGTAATGGAGCCCAAATTCTGCATTTCTACCAACCTCCCAGGGATACTGACACTGCTGGTCTATGAGAAATGCTGCTCTCATTCTCCGCCACACTGCTCTATGGTTTCCCCTAGTAGGTAAGTATTCAAGGACCTACATAGGATACGACTTACAGCCCAGCTTACCTGGGCTAAAGGTTGATAAAACTTCTCAAGAAGCTCTTTTGATTATAGCAGGATGATGGGACGTTATAAGCCAGGTGAAATTTGAGAAACATTTTTTTTTAATCTATCGTTGATTCCCACTACTCACTCTGGATATAGAGTAACTGGATGTTTTAGAAGGCAACGTATTTCTAGCATGTTTAATTCTTTGCATTGCTAACACTTGCTAACAATATTTAATTCAAAGCATTGCTAACGTATTTCATTCTTTGCAGTTAAGAAAGAGCAGGGTGATCGTTGCTTTCCCAGTCCCACTTCTGAATGTGTAGAAATTTTGGACTTTAGCACTCCCCAGGATAGCTATATACCAAGGTTCCAAACGCATCACAAAGGCCAACTTCTCAAACAGCATTTCAGTTCTCTTTATTCTAGGAATGCAGTCCTAAAGCGTCATTATTTGTCACTTCAACTTTTCTTCTTTCTCAAAACTAAATGGCAAGGATATAGATTTCAGCTTTCGCCTCTATTTAACCTTTTCTCTCTTTCTGTTCCCAGCTGCCCCATTTCATTGTTATTATTCAAATCTACAAAATACAAAGGGAAATAGATTTCATTAGTATGGAAACAAATTTTGGATTATTTATATTAATATTTTTAAAATTACAAACCTGCCCATAGAATTCCGTTACTCTTCCATCTTTTCTTCTAGAATGCTTAACATTTTATTAACTGTACACTTTTAAATTTATTTGTTATTTGTCTCCCTCTCTAATTACTCTAATTAGACATTAGAATGTAAGCTCCATGAAGGCAGGGTTTTTTTTGTTTGTTGTTTTATTCATAGCTGCAACCCAGTACCTAGAATAGGGCCTAGCATAGAATAGATTTTCATAAAATATCTATTGAACAAAGAATGAATAGATATTCCAAACTAATAAATTAGTTATAAGGGCCATGTGTTAGGATTGAGGCAAGTACCTAAAATATGATAGTTTTGCTTTTGCTCAGTACTGTGGGTAAGATTCAAGCACATTTCCCCAAAGATTTACACTCACCCACTTAATGTACTTAGTTTTAGTGTGTCCCTCTTAAGGGTCAGGTACTGGGCTAGATGCTATGAATACATGTTGACAAGCCATAATTCCTTTGAATAATGTTCTGGCCTGTTGGTCGGGGGCAGACAAGGGAAAGACCAGTTGTAATACACTCTGGTGTGTAATCATGAAAAGATGTGTATGGGGTGTTATTAATGCCCAGGGAGAGCTCCTGACTTAACTTGGAGGGGCCATGGAAAACTTACTAGAAGTCTCCTGAGCTATAAATGAAAGGATAGCTTGAACTAAGACAGACAGAAGAGGAGGGGTTATAAGCTGCTACTAGAAGTGACACTGTGTCCAAAGGCACAGAGAATTCCTGACCCCCTCCAGGACCACGTTAGTTTGACATAACGTTACGATAAAGTGTTGTATGTGTAATAAGAGGCAACTACATTTTTCTATGTGAAAAGACATTTGGATTCCAACCCAGGAATGACGGGGATCCATTAACGAATTTTGAGAATGGGAGAGACAGAGTTATTGGTGCCCTATTCTGAATCTTGCATTATATTTTTCACTATTTCAAATCAAAAAATATATGTACACATACATTAAAAATACCTATGAAAATTAAAACAAAAATATATCAAGGGAGAAAATGAGCTTTTGGTGGGCTGAAGGGAGAGAGAATAAGATATCCTTAAAATGCTGCACCCAGGATCTGTGGAAATTCATATGCAGGACTTGAAACCAAACCAGAGGTGGAATGAGTGTGAAATTAGCCAAGGTTGTATCCATATGTGACTTTCAGGGGCTCTGTTTTGCAGGATTAGGAGAGAAATTTATTTCAGTTTCAGAGTTCAGGAAAAATGGCAGACTCTGAATGGCCACATCTGCTAGTACTGACATGGAGTAGAATTCACACTCTCCTACCAACTGACTAAGACCGAACAGAAAAACCTCTATTTCTGTCTGGATACTTGTAGGACAATCAAATTCAGCTATTCAAATTTAATGTCCCTGACATTCTTAGGAGGCTAACATTTTGACCCTTTCATTCTATAGGCATGATACTACTAGGTGTTAACTCTAGCAGAAACTGCTGCTTTTGTGCAGTACTTTGTGTTGCTGTTAACTATAGCTGAAATTCAAGAAGAGATGTCATTTACTCACAGTTTTTCTCTTACCATTATACCCCAAATGACTCTTTTTGTTTCTTTTTCCTTGCTGTTAATCTGATAGTTACTGCTGATTTCCTGATGATGGTTTCTCCAGCAGGAACCATAATCTCTGTGAAGATTGGGACCTAGTTTTGTTCACTGCTTAAGCCTTAGCACCTACTTCAGTGTCTATTATATAGCTGGTACCGATATGTTAAAGGAAGGAATGGAGGAAGGAAGGAAGGGGGAGAGAGAGAGAGAGAGAAAGAGAGGGAAGGAGGAAGGGACCAAGGCATCTTCCCATCTTGCTATCCTCTCTTTAATAGCTCAGCAAATGGCACTATAACCTACCCAATGGGCCAGGTGAGAAATCCAGCTATCATCTTTGCCTTACCACTTTTCACACCTTACACATCCAATCAACATCTGGTCCTTTCAGTTCTGCCCTTTAAATCTGTCTCACATGTGTTTGCATCCTTGCCCCCCCACGGTGCACACCTCCGTCATCTGTTACTTGCTTATGATCTCTATGTTATACCCTTCTTCTTCACAAAATAATACTCCTTACCATCAGAAGATCGACCTCTCTAGGACAGTCTTGATCACATGACTCCTATGTTAAAGATTTTCCTTGTAATTTCCGCTCTCTTTTAGGATATTATTCCAACCTTCATGAGGCATCCATTTTTCTGGAAGTTCTGGACGCCACATCCTCTTGAGTCTTGCCTAACCTCTAGCAGCTTATTTCCCAACCACCTTGGGTTCCTTATTCCTGAGATTTCACGTTCACCGCCTGTCATATTAAGTTAACTTTTTGCCTGGCTAGATCTCTTGACCTGTAGAACACAAGATGTCACTTCATCCAGATAGATTTTGGCCACTACCAGTCTAGTAAAATGTTCCTCCTATCAGTTTCCATAATACACGTTATGCCTCTTCTACTCCAATCCCAGAGCTCATCACACCGTTGAATAATGCTAAATTCCAAAGCCTTTGATGGCAGGCTCTATGTGTGTTTCATTCACTACCTTATTCCTGGTGACAGACACTAACCTATACAAATTCTTTGTAAACAAGGACAGGTAATGTACTTCTCTGAATTCAAGGACAATAATTTATTCATAGGCTTCTTCCTTCCACTTGGGCAGTTACATTCCTGCCATTCTGAAGAGAATTTTGCTGCTCCATGTCACCTTTATGAAATGTCAGAAAACACAAAAATATAGTAACAGTTTGATTAATTCAAACATTTACCATGCCAGTAACTACTGATATTTGTTTAATGCATTTCATACATCTTATGGACTATGTAGATACCTTATCCTTTAATGAAGAGTAAAAATTGTTCACACACATTTGGTAAAGGTCACCTATTTTCAATCAGCTCCTTTCTGTGTAATAACTGGCTGACATTTCTCATCCATTTGTGATCAATGAACATGCATATTTTAACTCAAAAGTCCATTCTCTTCAAAGTCCCACTCTTATAGCTTCTTATTTCATAACTTGATGATGTTACGGGCAGGGTAACTACACTAATTCTTGTCCTTAGGCTTTTTTATCTTTAAAGCAAAATAACTGGTAGAACAAACAATAGAAATTGGCTATACTTGAGAATCAGTTGTCAAAAAGAACATCCTGAATAGATACGCTTTGACCTCATATGTTTAAGGAATGATTGCACTGTTATATTTAATATTACCGTAAATAAACTGTACTTTATTGCTTGTCCTTTATATGTGGTGAGGTGAGATGTTCTAAAAATCCACAAAATTTAAACAACAGCATGAATTCTGGAAAGTATTTTTCTCACAGATATTTAGAAGCAATCTTCCCTGGAACCATAATCCTCAAAAGGAAATTGCAGCCCTTGCAGAAACACAGTTTGGGTCATCTGGGTCTAGGTCTCTGGATTCTTCTAGAAGTCTTCACAAGGCACAAATGACATTTTAAATATCTTGTCAGGGAAAGAAGTGATTTTTAATGCAGATCCACCAAATATAATTTTTTTAAACCAGTGGCCCCAAAGGCAAACATCTAAAAGGCAGAGAGAAACAGTAGCACCAAGATAAATGTCATGACTTGTGTCTAAGGAGGAACATCATATTAAGATAAAAGAGAAGTATCTCTTGTCAGAAAATAAAGAAGAGTAAACAGGTATAATACTTCATGATTCTATCTCTATCTACTTGGAAGTATAATTAGATATCAGAATATTTCTTCTCTACTGGATGCTATGTTATTTTGTTTTTCTGATAATTTAGAAAAAAAAGAACAGATCCAATTATGCTCTGGTGTGCAGGCATGGGGAGAGGAGGACAGAGTTAGGCAGCAGCAAGTGAGCAGAGGTAACACGAAAGTAGGCAACGTAATGAAAGTGTCAAAATGATTCCTTTAAAGAAGTAAAGCTTGTTGTGTGATGGCCTGATGGTGTGTTACCCTTGCTCTTGACCAATATACCAATTTATGAAGCTACCAACCCTTCCACACTCCTGCTGTCTTCTAGATCTTTCTTAGTCCAGTTTTAACAAACTCTCGTGTTATATACCTCTCATACCTCTTTATGACCTATGACATAAAGCCTCTCCCTTGTCTTTTGTAGTAGTATCCTGCTCAAGAAGTTTGCTGATTCTGCTTTGAGTAGAAGCAGTAAAGTTAAAATGTGTTGCTTCCCAAAGTAGCTCATTCCGGCTTTGGAGGAACTGATCAAGGAAAACTTTTCCCTATTTTGTTCTGTACTCATAGGTTAAATTCTGTACTCATACCTTCGAACCATGTAAATCAGGTATTAATTTTAGACAACATTAAGCTGGTTCTGAAAAGTGCGTATCAATCAATAAGCAAGGTAAAATCCTCTTTCACGTGAAAAGCCATTTACTTATCAACGGTGCCCAGGCCCTGCATCTTCGGTGCTTTAGTGCTTCCTGCACAGTCTGTGGTTCTGCACTTCTCCAGTGTCCCCTTTTGGACACATTGCAGAATGGGGCTCTTGAGAAACCATTCACTCTGTTTCCTCTGATCCATACCAAATACAGAAATTACACCCTCTGTTCCTTTCTGCTTGCTTTACAAAAATATTAAAACTTGTCAGAGTTGGTAAACATTTTAAAATCTTGAGGTTTGAAAAGGAGGGTGACCCTGCTAGCATTGAAATGTTTCAGAGGCTTGGCTTTCCAAGAGGAAATTCCAGGATTAAAAGCGTTTTTGTTTACATAGAGCCAGTACCCATGAGAGTAAAAGATACCTTCAAACATCAGCCTTGAGTTTTGTGTGCAAACTACTTGCTAGATATAGCAGAATTGTTGAAGTAAAGTAGTAATACAAAGTAGGCTTTTCCTAGGTCCTGGAACTACTTATCTAAATCTGACAAGAGCATAACATGCAGATGGAAGGAATTTAGCATTTCGGTTGCTGGATGTATTTTAAATAGCAGACACAGTTTGTTAGGTGTTATGCTTTTTTGGCATTAGTTATGATTCTGACATAAAAATAAAAATATTTAAGACTGTCAGAAATGCCTGTTTCCAGCATTTTCTACCAGGTAAACTGTCAGATAACACAATAGTCATCTCTATATCATGTTCATAAAAGATGATCATTTGGTATGTAAGATGAATTTGAAGTGTAGTTTCAACACTGTTGGTAATTACATAAAATGACAGTACAATGTAAAAAATAAAAATGTTATAGCAGTTTTCACTTAGCCAACATTATGAGTGCTTTTTGAGGGGGCATTGACTGAGAAGGGGTAAAAAAGGCAGGTGTCTGAGGTGCTAGAAATGGCCATCTGGATATGAATGGTGATTACATGGAGATATAGATAGATAGATAGATAGACACATGCATAGTATGATTTTTAAATAATTAAAAAATTATCTATGCCACATGATTAGCTAAAAACTTTCTTGTAATTATAAATAATTTGTTTAATTTCTTTTCAAATAATATTAAGACTGATTTCTATTATGAAGGAAATAATACTTAGTTTATTAGGTTATTTTTATTATCATAATAGATTTTGTCCCACCAATTTGCAAGTGAATATCTCCTAGAGATTTCAAACTGATTGCACACAGATACATAGAAAAAAAATGAAGAAGCACGTAAGAAATTTCTGCAAGAAGCATACAAATTTATAAATCAGAAAAACCATACTTGCTTTGTTACTTTATAAATTTTAAAGATAATTATTTTGTATATGAGGAGATCATATTGGGAGAGTTTGAAGCAGGAATGAAATAACCACCTCAAACTTTTAACTGGACAGATGTATCTTAGGAAAAAGTGATAATAACATCATATTTTAGATGAGAACCCTACAATATAAGGATGCTTTACCAATACATGATTTCATAGAAAGCAATAAAAAACAATTTAGAATGAAAAAGAAGAGTCTCCTAATCAGAATATAAGTAACGCTGCTGGAAGCTACTTCTTTTCCAAATCATCTCCCTGGAGCTCCCTGGTGAAAAATACATTTCCCAAGACTACTTCCACCCTTTAAAGTGGGATACTAAAGGCCCTTGAGTTACACATGCAACTAGCAGTTTCTTACTAATTAGTATCTCATCATGGTATATTTTTATCTGACTGGCATTGAGAAAATGACCCACTCTGAACACTGTGTTGGTGAGAAAAGGAAAGGTCTACTGCATGAGATAATCAAAGGGAGAGAAGCCCCGGCCAGGAATGACCATGCATCCCAAACTCACAGGTGCTTGACCCTGAGGGAGAGAGGAGCACAGAGGCAACAGGGAAAAAGGAACAGAGAATCCTGGACTAGGCTGAAGATGCTTTAGGAATTGTTTGAGAACTGATTTGCACATTGGAGTAAATTCCCTTATTCCATTTTCAGATATCCATTTTTATGGGGACAAGTAAGGGGATTTTGAAAGCTGTGTAAATTCTTCCACCTATTTGAGGTCAATTCAAGTGATTATATATGTGGCCTGCTTACAAGATGCTACCTGGAATGGACCACTACAGATAGCCATAGAGAAAATTCTAACTTTCCTTCCAAATGAATAAAGTATCTATATTATATATATATATATATATAAAGTATATATGTATGTTTAAGTATATATGTATATATACACAGGTACTGTACACATATATGCTTATATATACTTTTATTCATTCATACACATATAACACATATGTACACATATATTCTCCCCCTCTCTCTATATATAAATATATATATATTTGTAAATATATATATACAGACATACACATGCACACACACTATTTCCACAGGACTTCTGTAATACAATATGCAAAGCAAGTTGTAGCATGTTCTTATGTTCTTTTTTAATTCCATCTAGACATCTAGAGTTAAATTCTGTGATCAACAAGAATGCATATTTCTTTTTTGTTATTACCAACAGGTTAACACTGAGAAAATGTGATTGTGTGGCTGTGTGTATGTGTGTGTGTGAGAGAGAGAGAGAGAGTCACCGTACAGAATAAAGAGCCAGCATTATATCCCAAGGCTTTTCTTCCCTCATGTTGAACTAAATTCAGGAACAAGATAGTAAGGGAATGAAACTGGCAGAACATGCTCCGTTTGCAGAGGTTTATGTAAGAAGAGAAATCCTCCTAAGAAATAAATTTAGTGGCGATAGAGTAAGAGTGAGAGGGCTCTTGGTTTCTTGGTGTTTAAAATGTGTAAAATACACACTTTATATTTCCTCATTGGTTTTTTTTTGAAAATTAAATGAGACAAAGTATGAGAGAGCACCCGTCATAGTACCTGATGAGTAGCTATTGCTCAAGGAAACAATAATCGTTTTTTCTTTGCCTTTGCCAAGCTTAAAGGGGTCACCAGGAAGCACATCCAGGACTACAAAGTGTATCTGAAAGGGGTAGTGATGTAATGATGATTAAAAAGAATAGGTTTTTCAGTTCAACAGATTGAAATTTCAATCTGACCATGATTTCCTACCTGTGTAGATCAGGGAATTTTATTTTTTAAGGGCCTGGTTTCCTTCTCAAGTATAATACAGGTAATATTCATGACCTCAGAGGTTGTTACACAATGAGATGCCATAATAAATGTGCTTAGCAATGCACCGGACTTATAGCAAACACCCTGCCATTGTGGATATTAGCACTTATTCCATTAACCGGGTGGCCCAGGTCCCCATACTTTGCCGCCATTCCCTGTGAATTCTTTCAACCTCTCCAGGTTTTAGAGTTATCAGGGTCCCGGTTACAACCTTGACCCCCAGGGTCTCTAATAATTTCAAGCTAAGAAAGCCACTGTTTACCCAGAGGATGGAAAGCTGACTTTTATTGAGACCTATGAAAATGCAAATGTCTAAACCTGGGATAATAAAATAGGATCTTATTTTCATCAAGTACCACCTTTATGGTAGCTCAGGACCCACTGCCTCAAAGTCCCCCTGGCTGTTGGTGAAAACTCCCAAATTTGCTTTCAAAACAAGATTCTTGTGCACTCAGAAACAAGATTCTTGTGTTTCCCTCTCTGACCTCCTGCCTTCTGCCAGGGGAGAACCCTGCTGCTGAAGTCTCTTGGGAGATCACAGCTCCTCTGGACAACACTGTCCTCTGTCCTGGTCTCATTGTTCACACAAGTGCAGCTACAGGAAAAGCACACTGTCCTTCCCTTTATCGCTTTTTACTTACAACTTCAGCTTGTGCTTTTCACTAAGGTCACACAGCATATGCAGACCAAGTGGCAAGTTTTCTCATAAAGTAGAGAAACCATGGAAAGGAGTAGGATGCAGAAGACATAAACCAGGTGCCAGCCAAGGTGGCAGCTCTGAAGCCTGCAGGCCTGGTGCCTGAACGTTTCATCTCTGTGAACCCTCACTTGTCATCGGCCAGGGATCAGATCTCTGCTTCTAACCAAACTACTTTGCAATAGATCTTCTTGCACAGAGTCCAGGACCCAGCTCCAGTGAAGCATCAGAGACAGAACTTCAGACTCCATCCTGGGCTTTCATTTTGGAACCCTCATTTTCATTTCCAGATTCTAACTCTTGTGAGAATGTCCACTCATTTCAATTAAAAACCTTCTTCACTTCTGCCCACTAACCTATTCTAAATAGAAAAATTAGACGAAAATAATCCTGCATCAATTCAATCTGTATTAGTCATTCTTTTTAAGCGTACAATTTAATGGTTTTTATTATGTTCATAGATATTTGCAACCATCATCACAGTGAGTTTTACAACATTTTAATCACCTCAAAAAGAAATCCTGTATCTTTAGCTATCATTCCCCCATTCTTCGTCAGTCCTCCCCCAGCCCCTGTGGTAAGCAGCCACTAATCTAGTTTCTGTCTCTGTAGATTGCCTATTCTAGACATTTTATATTAATGGAACCATATCACATGTGGTCTTTTGTGAATGGCTACTTTCACTTAGCATAATGTTTTCAAGTTTTGTCCTTGTTATAATATTCCATTATATGGACATACAACAAGAGAAAAGGGAACCCTCTTGCACTGTTGGTGGGAATGTAAATTGATATAGCCACTATGGAGAACAGTATGGAGGTTCCTTAAAAAGCTAAAAATAGAACTATCAGACGACCCAGCAATCCCACTACTGGGCATATACCCTGAGAAAACCATAATTCAGAAGGAGTCATGTACCACAATGTTCATTGCAGCTCTATTTACAGTAGCCAGGACACGGAAGCAACCTAAGTGTCCATCGGCAGATGAATGAATAAAGAAGATGTGGCACATATATACAATGGAATATTACTCAGCCATAAAAAGAAGCGAAATTGAGCTATTTGTATTGAGGTGGATAGACCCAGAGTCTGTCATACAGAGTGATGTATTAGTCATTCTTAAATGATACCTTGTGCAGGCTATCACTTATCCAGTGGTTGAACTGGGCCAAACCAATCTCTTATTCATTCTCTTCTGCAGTGAAAGTGTACAGTGGAGTCTGCTGGTCCATTCAGCAATCCTCTTGGGTCTTTGCTCCCGGAAAACAACTATGTGAACACTTGTAAAAACATAGATCTCCTCAAGAATGCACCTAATAAATTTGGCAGCCTAAATAAAATTTTACACATACAAAAAAAAAAAATTCAAAGAAGCAACCACCGACCTGAAAAGACCTAGCTCTAATCCCTAATAAAAATAGAATGATTAGCTTCTTATTCTACATTGTACATATTCAAAAAATGGGGTGATATTCAGACAAAGTGCAACTCTACCCCAAAAGTCTCTCATGAATCCATAGGTAATCCTCAATGCCTAGGAAAGCAACCTGCAAAAAGAAGGGATAAAAACATAGTTGTTGAAAGCATAAAGGAAATAGGAGTTTAACCATCATCTAATATTTACAGCTTAAAAAGCATTACTTTGGGGCTTCCCTGGTGGTGCAGTGGTTGAGAGTCCGCCTGCCGATGCAGGGGACACGGGTGCGTGCCCCGGTCTGGGAGGATCCCACATGCCCCGGAGCGGCTGGGCCCGTGAGCCATGGCCACTGAGCCTGCGCATCCGGAGCCTGTGCTCCGCAAAGGGAGAGGCCACAGCAGTGAGAGGCCCGCGTACCGCAAAAAAAAAAAAAAAAAAGCATTACTTTGGAATCGAGTTTAAACCAAGTTACCCTGTTACATTTCTTTAAGCTCTTGGTTGGAATTCTGAATATGTTTTCTCAAAGAAACATTAAGCCCAAATTTGGGAAGTTATAAGACCTTTAGTTCACATTAGACTTTACATTCATACAAACTGGTAAGAACATTTATTGTTCAAAACAAACAAAAGACTTATATTTAAGACTAATATACGAGTTAGATAAAATAAAATGTATTTGTTAAACTTACCACTTTCCCAAGCTTGCATTTTTAAAACCTGAACGTCTTGTTAAACTGTGATAACTTTCCCCCAAACTTCCTCTCTGTACCATAGTTCTCAGTTTTCTCTTAACTGTATAATTGCATCTGCATATTTGCTGTTTTTCTCTTAAATTCAGGTCTTCATTCGAGACTCAGCCTCCTCTTCCATATCCTGGCCTCCATTCTCTTCTTTTTCACGCCAGGACCCCCTGCCGTGATCTGTGTAAAGTACAAAATTAACCTAGCTATTTCCTACATAAAGCCTCCACTGGCTCTCTGTTATCTACAAAATCAGCTCCAGTCTTCCTGACATGGATATGAGGACACAGCCTCAACTTCTCCCACCCCCGCCCGCATATCTCTTGCCATTCCTTCCCCTGTGCATTACCCTTTAGTCACTGTGAATAATTCGCTGTCACATGAGTAAGCATGTATGCTCTTGACCACATGCACACACACATCCCTAAGGACATTTTGGCCCTTGGTGCTATTCGTCCATGCTATGCCCATGAGATGTATCTGCACTTTTCCGTGTTATCTGTATACTCCTCCATAACTTTTCTGGCTAATTCCTATTCTCTCTTCCAAGCTCAGAACTGACATCGCTTTCACTAGAACACTCTCTTTGATCTCCAGCCATCAGCCTCATTGATTATCTACAGGATACCTCAGAGATAGTGCAGGTTTGGTTTCCAGACCATCGAAACAAGGCAAATATCCCAGTAAAGCGAGTCACACAAAGTTTTTGGTTTCCCAGTGCATATAAAAGTTGTTTATACTATTCTGTAGTCTATTAAGTGTGCAATAGCGTTACATCTAAACAACAATGTACACACCTTAATTTAAAACTACTTTATTGTTGAAAAAATGCTAACCATTGTCTGAGCCTTCAGTGAGTTGTAATCTTTTTGCAGTAGGAACATCAAAGATCACTGATCACAGATCAACTTAACAAATATAATAATAAGATTGAAAAACTATGAGAATTACTAAAATGTGACACAAAGACACAAAGTAAGAAAATGATGTTGGAAAAGTGGCGCTGATAGATTTGTTTGACACAGGGTTGCCACAGACCCTCAATTTGTAAAAAAAAAGAAAAAGCAACTCATTATCTGTGAAGTGCAATAAAAGGTATGCTTGTATTTTAAAACATTTGCCATACTGCTTCCTAATTTTCTCTTTACAGATTCGTGTTGCCTGATAGATTACACACTCTATGCAGGCCCAGAATATATCTTAAGTTTATTTATAACTTCTGTGTCCTGTACTGTGTCTATTGTATATTAATACTTGAGTGCTAATTTTGTAATACATGAATACATATATGAAAGAATATGTCTTTTAAAGGCTGTTGACTTGTGAGACCTCTCTCATCCTTAGTTGCTAGTTATCTATTTTGGACTTTTTTTTGACTATAATACCATCTTATGGTACATTGATTTAATAATGGAATGTGTCTTGTGTGTCAGAAACGGGGCCAGATCCAGTGTAACTATAAGCTACAGTAATCACCAAGAAAGCATATGGATACAAGTGTGGAAAGTACCCTAAAAAACAACATGCATGGTGCTATGAGATTGTAGAAAGGGCCAGCATGGTTTAGTGACACAAAAGATGCCTTCTTGCAAGAAAATATGTTTGAACTGAGATATGAAGATATGCAATTTACCAGATGGAGAGGGAAGGAAGACTGTGCCAGGCTAATGGAAGAGTTCACTCAGTGGGGGGTGGGATGTTGCTGTACTCAAAGGATGGAGAGAACCCCGGGGGGTCCAAACAGAGGTGGAGGTACACAGCTCTATGAGCAGAAGTTGTGACAATTTTGGAGAATGAGGTTTGGAAATGGGGCAGGAAGGAGGATAGAAAACTATTATGTTACTTACGAAGCATATCAGGAGTCCCTACATTGTGGTGATGGAGAGAAATGGGTAGAGTTGAGAAATATTGAGAAAGAAAAGTCAGCATTATTTGATGGTGGCTTGGAGTGTGATGGTTACGGAGGGAAGGGGCGAGAAGAGTGAGGATGAAAACTGATTTTCAGAGCCGGTGGGATTTTTCTGAGAAAAAGATGGATCGAGATGGACCAGCTTGGGCTTCCCTGGTGACGCAGTGGTTGAGAGTCCGCCTGCCGATGCAGGGGATACGGGTTCATGCCCCGGTCCGGGAAGATCCCACATGCCGCGAAGCGGCTGAGCCAGTGAGCCATGGCCGCTGAGCCTGCACGTCCGGAGCCTGTGCTCCACAACGGGAGAGGCCCGCGTACTGCAAAAAAAAAAAAAAAAAAAAAAAAAAAAGATGGACCAGCTTCCGTGAGGGATCAGCAGAGAGGAGAGATCTAACAGATCTGCATTGGACTGTTGATTTTAGGTGACTTTTAGCACCAGATTTCTACCATGTGACATTTTGGAAATCACAGATGTGGACAGATTGTGGAGAAAAGAAGAGAAGGAATTTATGGCCAAGCCATAAGAAATACTAACACTTGTAGCTCTCTGCAGAAAAGAGAGAGGAGAGAGGTCATCCTCAATTTCTTTTTATATATGAGTTTTTATTATACCATAAACTTGGGGAGAAAGGGAAAAAATCCACTTTTAAAAAATGTGGTCACACAGCACCAAAACAATGCAGCAGCCAAAGTGTGATCCTTAAAAAAAATGTTGATATGAATTGAATTGTAATAAGTACTCATCATCCAACAAATCACTATAAAATCTATGTGAAAAATGAAAATTATGTATCTATACATAGTGTCTTTTTTTTTTTTTAAGATTATTTATTTATTTATTTATTTTCGGCTGTGTCGGGTCCTCGTTTCCGTGCGAGGGCTTTCCGCGGTTGCGGCAACCGGGGGCCACTCTTCATCGCGGTGCGCGGGCCTACTATCGCGGCCTCTCTTGTTGCGGAGGACAGGCTCCAGACGCTAAGGCTCAGTAGCTGTGGCTCACGGGCCCACTCGCTCTCCCAGACCAAGGCTCGAACCCATGTCCCCTGCATTGGCAGGCAGACTCCCAACCACTGCACCACCAGGGAAGCCCCGATAGTGTCATGTTTTTAAAGAATACATTCATTCTGTGAGAAAGGTGAGGGATATATTTAATAATGCTTTGCTTTTAAAACTAATGATCTCAATTCGAATTAAGCATAGACCAGTGGTCATCATCCAGGACAGATCATGATGACTCAATATGAGGGTTAATTACAAAAGTAATCATATCCATTACCTAATTATTCAAATCTTAATTACAACTCTGCTGACCCAGTTAGTCAGGGCACAAGGCTACTGTTAGAGATGGGTGGATACTCAGCACCTGTGCTGAAGTGAGAGGCATCTGTTGCCAAGAGATGAGGTGATGGAAAGTGTCAACTCACCACCTGCCAAGTGAACAAGGCTTAGAAAAGCACACAGGAGTCTGTGCAGTGATTTAGCACACGGGGCAGGGGGAGGTGAGGAGAGGATGCACGTGTGCTCTCAAGGCATTTGTTATCCTCTGGATGGACTGTGGATTGCAAAACATTGCTTATCGCACTGTGGGGTGCTACCATTAAAAACAGAAAAAAGTAAAAATACATAAAGCTGTCTTTTGCATGTTAGATAGAGCCATAAGAAGAAATGAGCCAGCAACGCATTTTAAACATAAAAACATGTTTTTATAAATTCATTAGAATCATTTATGGCCTCTAATATTTGCTTGAGCCATGCCTAATGAAAGAAATAGAATTATACAGATGAAATATCCACTTATTATAAGTATAAATAATAAAATAATAGATTCCCTGATTGGCACCACCGATTTTGACTTTAGTAGCATCGAATGTATAATATCTTAGCATCTGATATATTTACATGCTATTATTGACTTTTGACCATATTAGATATGAAGGATTCTATTAATAATGCCATTGACTTTATATATATTTGTTGTATTTGTCAACCTTGGTATAAAATCTTTATTGAACTATAATCAATTGTTTAAAAAAATGTTAGTGGAGGGAAGCAGCGTATAAAGTATGACACAACTCATTAGAACTTTAAGTATGTCAACTTTTGACCCAGCTATGGATTCACTTCCACCATCCCCAGTGTCATAGGTTTAAGTTTTTATTAATTCACGTTTTGGAATGTGCGAATGAAAGAATGTTGGCACTTATTGAAGTCACAATGTTAATTTACATGAAATGTATATACATCTTTCTTCTGAGTGTAATAGAAACGATTTCAACTTTTCACATTGGTTTCACAGAAGAAAATTACATTTCAACAAAATTAAAAGAGTTTGGGGAGATTTTCCATCATTGCATCTCCATGCTCCCTTGTTATTGAATGACAGTAAGAAATCCTGTTAGTTCTCTGCTACTGAGCAAATTGCTTTCCATAATTATGGTTTATGTTTTAATGGGGATAACTTCACATTAGGAGAATTATACCAAACCAGCCTCGCCTCTTGGTGCTGCACAGAGCAGCACCCTGCCTACTTTACAAAATCCATGTCTCTCGTGTTGCCTCTAAGAAAAATATATAAATAAATGCTTGCCAATCTTGCATCTGAGAGAGTTTTAATTGAGGATAATGAAACATCCCTAGCTCCAAAATGAGAGTGTGATGGCCACAAAGCCCTTTAAAATGCTAATAGGCAGAAGGCATTTACAGAAGTTGTGTGAGATTATACAGCATAGTGATAGTGTAGGCAGATGACAATTTGTCACATTTAGCTGCAATGATCAGACCTATTTTCCCTCTTTCTACTTCTGAAGCCGACTTGAATGAATGATTTCGGATGATATAAAGTCGACACCTTCAACACTAAGCATCCTGCCCTTTCAGCTATAGGGCATCTGCATACCACCCATTAAAAGAGGGGGAAGTGACCAGGAAGAAGCAGAACTGTTAATTTCACGTGATTTAATGTTTCTAGGTCCCACTTCCTCTCCCCATTTCAGTTGTATTTCACCCACAGAATACTTCTCTCGTTTTATTTTATTTTATTTTATTTTATTTTTATTTTTTTACTTCTCTCATTTTAAATCACAGTGACGCAGTAAAACACGTGTATACTTCAACTAAGCAACTTACCAATTCAAGTGGGTTGCCTCAGCAGTAAGACGTGAACTTAGAAGTGATAAAGCATGGCACTGCTTAGTAAAATGCAATAAGAAATCACTCTGACAGAGCCTAGGTTCTGGTCTGGGTTGCTAAATGTGTTTTGTTTTTTTTTCCTTTTTTTTTTTTTTCTTCCTCTTTCAAGGTCGATGTTCTTTATTTTACGTGGAGTGTATCTTATGTGACAGCACAGGAAGAAATGTAGGCAGCCCAGGTTAATGTGTTTGGGGTCGAATGGGCTTCATAGTGAGGGGAATCAGCCCTCTTGAGATATTCAGCTAACATCTACAAGTTTAAAAGGAATCTTGTTTAAATGGCCACTGTTATGGTGAATGCCAAGAACCAGGAGAGGCATGAAAGGAAAACATACAGTTGCTTATTTTAAAAAGGGAACCTCCTTATTTTCCTTTGACTGGGATACAGCACAAAGGTGTGGTTTAGAATGATTTCCCGATGCAAACTCTTTCACCTCAGGGATTTACAAATGGAATATTTTCATTTCTGAGTTGAAAGTGTTGGTCTTTTAGATTTGAGATGACAAGTGTCTTTCCCCACCTTCATCACCTGCCAGTAACTTAAGCACCATCGGCCAAGGTGCCAGGCAACGGTTTCTTTCTCCTAGGGGACTTCACCTGCGTGTGCCTGAGTGTTTGCATAAGAGTAATCAGTCGCAAACTACATGCACTTATTAGCAACACCGTTAATTTATTAAAAGAAGACCTTAAAAGAAAGAAATCTTGAGTTAGCAACTGAAAACCAAGGTCAGATCCTAATGATTAATCTGTATATGTTTCCTGTTTTTTTTTACTATGAAATTCCCAATCTGAATATCTACTTTGTTTTATAAACGTATATTTTAAATAAAATAAGTAGGATCACTTAAAGTTGGAGTTGAACAGCATTCTTTTCATCAAGAAATTTACTCAGATACTTTTCATTAATACTTCTTGCATTATTAAATACTTTTCCTAACATACCTTTATTTCTACCTTACACTAAATTGAAGGATAAATATTCAAGTGTCTATCAACTGCATCATTAAACATTAATTTGTTATTTCCAGGTGTCTCATGCAGGTTTATAGAAAGCTATAGATTGTGTCTACTGAATGGCAGCTGTATCTTTCACACGAATGTAAAAAAGATACGTGAATAGAGTTTCATTTTCTTTATCTATATAAACATTCAACGAGGTTTGACTGTATGTTAGAGATTGAATTCAAAACTTTTCCTTATGAAATCAAATCAAAAAGAAGTGGACAACTTGACACTTAAAATTTGAATCAGGGTTTTTACTCAATGACAATAGTTTTTGACGTTAAAAAGTTTCCTTATATATGTGTATTTTAAATTGACTTTGAAAGAGGCAGTGTTACTTCTGCCTAAATTTTATGCTCCATGTACAAGAAGGCAGTACAAAATTAAGATAACTAATAATGTTAGGCACTTAACTCTGCCAGAGAGCTCCTACTCAAGGGCACCTAAGGAGAAAAGATTCCCATAAGAGGATGCCCAGGTGAATTTCTATCAAGTGTATTTAGAACCAAATGAACGACTCAAGTGTGTTTCTTCAAAATGTACTGGGAATTATGAATGTGTTCAATTTCACTAGGATCTCCTATTTGTTGCTATAAAGTCCCTCAACATCATTTTGTACTATTTTTAGTGAAAATCACAAAGCATTCTCTTTCTTTTGTGTCTTAGAATATACAAACAGTTGCATATAGATGAAAATCTCTTTTGTGGAATAAATATAAATGGAACTGATCCCTCAGCACCTCCTTCATTCCATGTTCCAGTGATAGATTATCACTAAAACTCCTACTGCAATGTAAAATAAAATGCCTTGCTGCATTCTCAGATTACTTTCCCACGGAACACTTCACTTACCTTACCATAAATAAGCACCAGTGTTCTCTCACTTATATACCTAAATATGCTTGAGACAGGAATGGTAAATAAAATCATGCATGTTCTGTGAAAAGAGACATACTGCAAATGTCAAGGTAAAGTTCTTTTTGATTCTAGAGTATACAGCTATTTCTTCCAAACAATTAAAATTCAGGTTGCATGCCGATAGCTCATGTGGGCTATTTCTGCAAGAAGCAGTTTAGTAAGAAGCCTTGAGGTATGCATCAAAGAGAAGGAGGATTCTGTTTTTTGGTTTTTTTTAAAGATGAGCAAATGGAATATCTTATTTGCAAAGAGTAAGAAGGAGGAAAAAGATTCTAAGTAAATATCCTGAGATAAACTAAATCCTGACAGAATAACAAAACAATCAAAAAACATTTCTTGAATGCTCTTTACTAGACGTTATGCTAATTAAACTAGGCTTTAAGGAAAAACTTGAAATGGCTTCGCCGTCCCCACAGAAAAATACCAATGATGGGCTGCTGCTGGGGAGCATGGCATTCACAGCAGAGTGATGAGCATGGCAAGCTTAGGCCTTGACTTCGTCTAGCTCTGATACAAGAAGCCAGTTTGGGAGCTCTATGTGAAAAGAGGGCAGAGTGTTCAAAAGATTGTTTTGTTTTGTTTTTTCTCCCAGTTAATTTTCTCTTTTTGGGGTTAGAATTTGCTGCATTCATTTTTGTATATCAAAGGCACTCGCTCTTTATTTGCTTTGGGCCACTAGTTGTGCAGTTACTAGGAATGGAAATTTTAGATCCAGAGAAAATGTCTTGCTATAGCTGTTGAGGAATGAATGAAGTAGAAGCCCCAGGAAAAGGGTATTTATGGTTCTGAAATTATATTCTGCCTTGAACTTTAGTCCAGTGGAAAGTGAACATTTTTTTAAATTCAATTTTTATTGTATATTGGAGTATAGTTGATTTGCAATGTTGTGTTAGTTTCAGGTATACACCAAAGTGAGTCAGTTACACATATACATATATCCTTTTCAGATTCTTCTCCCATATAGGTTATTACAGAATATAGAGTTTCCTGTGCTATACAGTAGTTCCTTGTTGATTTCCTATTTTATATGTAGTAATGTGTACATGTTAATCCCAAACTCAATTTATCCCTCCTCCGCCACCTTTCCACTTTGGTAACCATAAGTTGGTTTTCGAAGTCTGCGAGTCTGTTTCTGTTTTGTAAATAAGTTCATTTGTATCACTTTTTTTTTAGATTCCACATATCAGTGATATCGTATTATATTGGTCTTTCTCTGTCCAACTTACTTCACTTAGTATGGTAATTTCTAGGTCCATCCATGTTACTGCAAATGGCATTATTTCATGCTTTTTTATGGCTGAGTAATATTCCATTGTACATATGTACCACTTCTTCTTTATCCATTCATCTGTCAATGGACATTTAGGTTGCTTCCATGTCTTGGCTATTGTAAACAGTGCTGCAATGAACATTGGGGTGAATGTATCTTTTTGAATTATGGTTCTCTCCAGGTATATGCCCAGGAGTAGGATCGCTGAACCATATGGTAGTTCATTTTTAGTTTTTTGATGAAACTCCCTACTGTTCTCCACAGTAGTAGTACCAATTTACATGCCCACCAACAGTGTAGGAAGGTTCCCTTTTCTCCACACCCTCTCCAGCATTTATTGTTTGCAGACTCTTTGATGATGGCATTCTTACTGGTGTGAGGTGATACCTCATTGTAGTTTTGATTTTACATTTCTCTAATAATTAGTGATGTTGAGCATCTTTTCATGTGCTTTTTGGCCATCTGTATGTCTTCTTTGGAGAAATATCTATTTAGATTTTCTGCCCATTTTTTGATTGGGTTGTTTGTTTTTTTGATATTGAGCTGCATGAGCTGTTTGTATATTTGGGAGATTAATCCCTTGTTGGTTGCTTCATTTGCAAATACTTTCTCCCATTCTGTGGGTTGTCTTTTTGTTTTGTTTATGGTTTCCTTTGCTGTGCAAAAGCTTTTAAGTTTAATTAGACAGCTACATGTAAACTGGACAGCTACATATTAAAGAATAAAATTAGAACATTCTCTAACACCATACACAAAAATAACATGGATTAAAGACCTAAATGTAAGACCAGACATGATAAAACTCTTAGAGGAAAACAGGCAGAACACTATTTGACATAAATCACAGCAATATCTTTTTGGATCTCTCTCCTAGAGTAATGAAAATAAAAATAAATATATAAATGAGACCTAATTAAAGTTAAAAGTGGACATTGTAATTTTTATTAGTGATAAATAACAGATATTTTTGGAAATGAAAAACTATGTTTAGTTTCAAAAACAGAGGATCAATTTTATCAATCTATCTCACTATTTTTTAAACTCTATGAAGAACAACAATGATTTTATCAGCCCTTAGGAATGTATTACATGCTAAATATTTTAGGTATGTGGCCTTATTTAATCTTCCCTGAAATCTTAAGTGTAGGCATTATTGCCCGTTCTATAAATGAAGGAAGTGAGTTAGAAGACATTCAGTGACTTGCCTAAAATCAAACCCCTAGTGATTCGCAGATCTGGCAAGTCAGGCTCAGGTCTCTCTAATTCTAAACTTTGTGGTTTTTAAATCACTAAGCTATTTATACTCCCTTTTCAAACTAGCCATCCTTTATATATTAGGTCAGAGCATAAAAATAAGCCATTCATAACTCCTTCTAGTCTAGTGATTGTCACATAGTGTCCTCCTTAACTATTGAGTCCCTTATTTATTTTCTTTTGGAGGTGGGCACATTTCTGATTTCTTAACTGCTTTCTTAATCCTTTCAGTTTAATGACCTTGCAGAATGTCTTTTGGCTTTCTGAATTTTTTTTTTTTTTTTTTTTTTGCGGTACGCAGGCCTCTCACTGTTGTGGCTTCTCCCGTTGCGGAGCACAGGCTCCAGACATGCAGGCCCAGCGGCCATGGCTCACGGGCCCAGCCGCTCCGCGGCATGTGGGATCCTCCCGGACTGGGTCACGAACCCGTGTCCACTGCATCGGCAGGCAGACTCTCAACCATTGCACCACCAGGGAAGCCCCTGGTTTTCTGAATTTTTAATGTTCAGCTTGAACTTAAGTCAGTTCTGTTTTGCTCAACTGATTTAGTTTGTCCTATGGGTGAGTAAGATTCTCCCTGCTGACCCTCCACAGTACTAATAGAGTAGCCTCTTCCTTCCCATTGCAGGAGCAGGAAGGGACCTTGGTGACTAGCATGCGATATAATAAATGCTAAATATGGTTAAAATATTTGGGTTTCATTGAATTTCACAAGACGGAAACACCTACCTCCCTTGCTTTCTGATCTAGCTACCACCATATTGCTCTCCTCTTTTACAACTAAAAATATTTAACGAGTAGTTTGTACTATAACTTCTGGTGCTTTCTGTCCCATTCACTTTTCAACTCAGTTTCCTTTCTATCTCACTCCAATAAGGATACACTGGATAATTCCAGAAGGAAATTCTAATCCCCAAATATTATGGACAATATTTTATTTAAGCCACATGTTGATTCACCACGTTCTTCTTGACTGTCTCACTTTGTTTGTCATTACTCACCTCTCTTCTTGTTTTCCCTCTATACTTGTAGTCACTTCTTATTCATTTCCTTGGGCTCAGATCCCTCCATTCTCCTGAAATGTGAGTATTTCCATGGCTCGGTCTTTCTGTGTTCTCAGCACATCCATGGCTTTTTCTGCTACCTGTACCAATGACTCCTAAATTTGTTTCACCAGGCCATTACTCCTTTGAGCAATATGTTTTATCTCCATATCCTTCATGACTTCTCCCTGTCAAACAACTTAAATTCAGTCTTTGTAAAATGTTAACTAAGAATTCACTACCAATTCTTCCTTCTCCTCCACAACTGATTATAACTTATAAGTCCAGTCATTTGCCCTGTGGCTTCCCTTTTCTCTGACCCAGCTCAGCCAGTAAGAAACAAGCCATGCATTAATTTCATAAATATTTCTCAATTTCACCTTCTCCTCTTTAATTAAATCGCTCTTGCCTTAGTTAATATCCTATGTCTAGGCAAGAACCTAGACAATTAGAATAACCTCCTAAGCAATTCCCCTCTCTTTAAAATACCCTCATTCCTTCAGTTTCTCTTATTTTCCTGCTGTGTATAATTTTTAAAAACAAAACAAAAAAATTAACCTTGTTTCTTCCCTGCATAATCTTCAGTACGTTTCATTACAACAGATTAAATATTCATTCTTTCCAATGGGCACTTACAGAGATTGAACTATCTACCAGGCTAGGTACTGTGGAAACAGTGATGACACTGAAACTGCTCTTAAAGGGTAGATGAGAGGGGTCTTAATCAAATAACCTAGCAAACAAATGTAAAATTAGAACCTAACGTGTGTTAGGAGCATATACTGAAGTGACCTGAGGAATCTGGGAAGTCAGGCAAGGAGAATTTAAGTTGAAAACAACAGAGTGATAAAAGCTAGGTTTAGAAAAAAAAAGAATTCCAAATATACGAAACACATTGAACACAATCCCTTAAATAGGAAGAGACTCAGAAAATTAAAAAAAAAAAGCCAGTATATGTGAATACAAAAAACAAATAGACGAGTGTAACTGAATATTTAGGGCTGTAAAAGCCATAAGTCTGGTCTTCATCCTAAATTCAAAGCAAATAAGTTGAAGGGTTAAGGGTAGAGGGAGAAGTGATATGATTATAAAACAAATTGGAAGAGACTAAGGTGGACGTGGGGAGACAGAATAGAAGGTATTGACAAGAGATGAAGATAGCTTAGGATATAAGGATTGTAGTGATTATAAAGAGAAGCAGCAAAACCTAAGGGATATTTGAGAAGCAGATTCTTAATCTGTGCCTAAACATTTTAAGGTACTTGTTAATGGATTTAATGGAAGAGAAGAATCAAAGAGAGGGATATATCAAGGATGACTCCTAGATGTCTACTTTGCAGAAACAGATGAATGTAGATACCATTCTCTGAAAACAGAGACCAGGAGAGAAGGTGGGTATTAGAGGGAGAAACTGGGCCAGATTATGATGTCTGCTTTTGTGTACATTAGATTTAATGCACCTATGCAACATAAAACGTGATGATGCCAAAGAATATACGGAAATAATTGAGTATGCAGTATAACACTGAAAGTTTTGTACCGTAAATAAACAAATAAAGAAAACCAAGATTAAAATAAAAATTTTGGAGACATTGGCACACAAATGGTAATTAGAACTGTAGGCATAAATGTGATTATATGGGGAAAGAATGTAGATCTCAAAGGAAAGAAAGCCAAAGATGAGTCTTCGAGAATTTCATCACAATGTCTGTATAGAAGATGAGAAGCCTAAGAAGACTGCAAAGTGGGTGGGGGTAGGGAAGAATGGTAAGAGGAAAAACAGGAGAGTGCCCTGTGACAAATGTGAGAGGAAGCATTTCAAGGTGAAGGGAGTGATCAAGTACCTTTAGGGATATGAGTGTGAAAAAGCCTGCCAGTGTACATCAGATATGTCCACTGGAACTGTATGGATGACTTTATCAGCAACTTTTGTAAGTAATAGAAATCTGAAGTTAAATTAGAAAAAGTCGAGAATGTTAGTGAGAGAGAAAAAAGTGAATGGAGATTCAGACAGTATATAATGCTTCTTGATAATTTTGCCTGTGAGGGAGAAGAGAGAATGATATGCTATCCATCAGAAAGTCTGTTTGTTCATTTATTTAAATGACTTGAATGGGTTTATATACCCAGATAAAAGATTTGGTTAAGAAATCAGTGTCAAATATATAAAAGGGAGAAAGTGTAATTCAAGGTGCCCCAAGTTATGTGCCATTAGCTATCTAACAAAAAATTTAACCCTGTGTAAGTAAAACAACCAGCTCTACATTAGTAAACCTTGTTATAGATTCTGTAGGTAATTATACAGTATGCCCTAAAAGGAACTCCAATTCAAAAATTTTAATTTTCCATTAAGTATTGAAAATTTAATGAAAGGATTGTCTTACATAGGAGAATAGATGACTCATCTGCCATAAAAGGAAGAAGAATTAAAGCTCATTGTGGATTTAGGTGACTTTGTGTGTTTGAGGAAGAAAGGTGAGGTAGTTCCCAATGTATATATCTAATTTTCTCTACTAAGTAGATGAGAAGGTCACATCCTAAAAGTGTAGCTGCAAGATAGAAATACTGAAGAAAGCGAGTGACTGTGGAGTGGCTTAGGTAGAAAAAGTAGCAAGATTAGGCTGTCAAATAATTGAAGTTCTAGGTTATTTCCAATGTCATCCATGATGTCATCCATACTCACAGTAGATGTTACAGAGAGAGAAAATCTCAGAGAGTTTCCAAGTTCCTTGATAAATGATGGAAGTGAGTAAAAACCAATCTCTTAAACAAAATCTATCCTCCACTATCTTGCTGCCTTGGACTCAGTCTTTCAAGGCAGGTTTCCCACACCCAACCAAGTTCCTCAGAATGTACCTTGAATTTCCCCCCTCTGTTTACACGTTTGTTGCTTCCTCTTCTTGATAAATCAGTCCACTCTGTTTGTTTTGGGAACTAATGCTACTCATTCTTTAACATGCAGATCACATAATTATCCCACTATTAATACCTCCCTAAGCTTCTAAAGTCTAGGACTTTGTAGGTACTCAATTAATAAATGGAAAGGAAACTTTGATCAGTCATTTAACTTAGGTGTGAGTTTATTTTGAATTTGTTTATCATGGCCATGCTTAATTTTGCAGCACTGTTGATTTTTATCCAGTGAAATGCTAACATGATCAAGTTGAAAACTTTGAAAAACATTTTTAAAAACATTCTAGAACATGGGAGTTTTATACCATAAATTATCTTTTTTTTTGACTTTTAACCGAGTAACAATCTTTAAATTTAATGTATTATATTTTAGAAAAATTATAAGTTGAATTTTATTTTTTTTACTTTTTGAATCTTATTTCATTTTTTTATACAGCACATTCTTATTAGTTACCTATTTTATACATATTAGTGAATTTTAGATTTGTATTAAAATAACTAACTTCTGGAACATTTAATTTGTCTTCCAACTTTAAGATAATGAGCAAAATATCATATTGTATATTTAGTTACAATTAAATACTTTTAAGATAAATTCCAAAAAGCTTTAAATGTTTTCTACTTATAGTACTAAATCTTGTCTTTTTGGACAAATGCAATTAACCTGCTTCAAAGAATAGTCCACAAGATGTCGTAAACCCATATTTGATAACAACACAAATAATCTCATTCAAATTAGTTTTGTTTCCTTACATTCATTACCCTTGAAGGAAAACACCATGAAGAATAGATGTCCAAGCACAGATAGGTGAATTCCATTTTGTACTGATGAATGCATAATCTGAGATGCTACCCTCATCATCGTTTTCCTCATTACCATGATTTATTGACTGCCTAATATGTATTAGGTACTTCTCTAAGACCTCAATATTTATAAGATTATTTTTATCCCTAGGGAGGGTAGGTACTGTCGCCCTAATATCCCAGATGATGAACTGTGTTTCAAATGAATATGTTTGAATTTGAACTCAGATCCATTTGAGTCTTCACCTCACAGTCGTAACCATTGTGTCAAGTTGTCTTTTCAGAGTTCACCTATTAAAGAGATTTTCAAATACAAATCATTTTACTGCATTTGTTATTATCAAAGTGTAATCTATTCATTAAATCAAATTTGAAAATAGATACTCATGAACTAGAGACAGAAAATACCTTTAGTCCCAAACTCATAATGATATTAAGACTTTCTTTTCTATTTTCCAGTCTTCTTTTGGTATTAAAGAACCACAAAACAACCTAGATTTTTTCTTAGTATTGTGAAGTTAAAACAATTCATAATACCCAGAGTTTGGAGTATTTGGGAGCAAAGGGCACCCCCATGGACTTATCAGTAAGAGTAGGAATTGGTAGAGACTTTCAGAATGGCAACATGACAATATGTGTTAAATGCTAACACCGCACATCCTGCAATTTCAGCTTCTAAAAATTTAAATATGGAAATTATCAAAAAAAGGTACAAAGATGTATGAATGAAATGTTCATTTCATTGCAGTGCTGATTATAGTATTAAAAAATGGTTTTAAACACCAGAAAATAGACATTCAAAAGGAAATTTCCTGCAAAAATATTACTGTTTATAGATATAGATATTTATAATTCTGAGATAAGTAATATCCTGTATAACAATAATGTATCACAATAATCCAAGGAAGGCTTTAAAGAGCATGTGAATAATTAAGTTAATGATATCTCAGAATATTCATGGTATTTGAGTCGAGTCCACGATCCTATGGATAATTCCTCATTTGGACTAGGGGAGCAAAGATAGCCATCTGGAGGAGTTTAACTTTCAGCTCTGGTTTGAAGTACTAATAGAAGTTAGCCAGAAAATAGGAGGGTGTTAAAATTCTGCTAGGCGGAAAGTCCTGACCGATTAAACCTACAGATATGGGAGAAAGCCTTAAGTAGTCAGGATTATATTTTGTTGTCCTAAATTTTCTGGCATTTGCAGCATGATGTGGAAGCAAGCCAGAGCAGAAAGATATAGCTGGAAACGTGTACAGGAGTCAGATCATTTCCTTTCTTTCACTGTGAGTAGTGCTACCAACATCTCCTTTTGCTTGTATTTCTTATTCTGAATATAACAAAATGTTATTTCATCTTTGGAATTAAGAGTTGACAGAGCTGTGCTTATTAATGCTAGCTAATTTTTAATCAGTTAGAATGATCTCTCTGTTCTATTTAAAACCTTACAAAGAGTTGGAAAAGCTAAGAGAAAATTCTAGAGACTGTCTTTAGAGACAAGAACATGGGAAGCAACCTCTATACAGGTTGTGTGTCTATGTAAGTGTTGGGTGTGGTAGGTAGGTGGTTCTCGTCACTTTTCTCATAGTCACACAGAGCAAGGTTGCTCTAGGAGAGCAATCACAATGGCTGTAATCCAGCTTTGTGTGTGATTAATTTCTCACTGCAGAAATCAACCTGTATATAACTTTAATAACTTCCAAAGCTATATACAGATCCAACAGCAGAGTAACTCCATTTTAAAGTCTGTGCTTGAGTATGGGTTTTCTTTAGATAGTTGGACTTTTGAAGAACTTTTGAGATGCTCTAGGTTGATCCTACATCTACTTGTTATGCTACATAATTTAAGCACGAGATTGTTACTGCCTTTCCCTGTGAGGCAAAGCTTTCTAAGCAACAAGTTCTACAGGGTGATTCCCACATACAAATTAAAAGTTTCCTCATGTTCTTCCAATATATTCTCATTTCATTTGAAATATAAATACAATTAACAACAACAAAACATCACCAACAACAAAAAAGAAAAGCCATTTCTGCATGAAAAAATAGAAACTAGAGAAATGACACACAATTTTGGGGATTGTTGATTCTGCTGAACTGTGACCATGTGACTTATATGAACACTTCACACTTCCATTAATGAATATTTCTTCAGATCCTACAATATTTTACATACTAAGGATGCAGTAATAAACTAAAAAGTCAAATTTCCTGTTTTACAGCATTTATACTCAATGAAGCAATAAACAAGTAAATATGTATTATATCAAATATTATAAACACTATAGAATAAAAATTAAAGTTAGAGTAAGGTGATAAAATAAGAATATGTGCCTGTGTGTGAGATTCAGTGGGGAGAGAAGCCTTCTCTGATCAGATGGCATTTGAGTCGAGACCTGAGAGAAGTAAAGGGACAAAGCATGAAGAGATCTAAGAAAAGAGCATTACTGGAAAATAGGGCTGAAGGGTAGTGAGAGAAGCAGAAGAATGGTGGTAGATGGTGAAGTAAAAGAGGTAGAAAAGAGTCAGATCCTACAGGAACTGTGTTTGGATTTTGCTCCTAGTAGGGCAGTTGTATCATCTGATTAAATTGCTTCAACTTTCCTATGGAAGAGATTTGATTTGATGAGAGGGAAGGTGGAAGCAGAGAGACCAAGTGGGATGCAGCCAAAGCCAAAATTGATGATAACTTGGAGTAGGGCATTTGTAATGGAAAGATGAAGCCTAATGGAAGTATCAAGAAGATATTTGAGGTAGAACCAACTAGACTTGCTGTCAGAATAGATAATGAAGGAAGAAAAGATAGCATCTATCATTTAGTATGAGAAACTAAGTTGCTGGTTATTTGGGTGAGGAAGGCAGAAAGAAAGCAAAATATGAGATAAATGAGCAGATAATGTCACATAACAAACATGACCATCTGAACATAGCTGTTTCAAGAATAAGGAAGACTGTTCACTCAAACACATTGATTAAGATGCTCTATTTTCATCAGTAATAACTTGCCTTGAAACATATTTCCAAAACTGAAGGAATTTACATGGCTCTGAATCTTTCATTTAATATGAAAAGTCGGTATTTTGCTACTACATTTAGATATAAGAATGTTGTCATATAATATAGAGCCTTGGACACACACATAAATAGCACCATGTGGTGTATATATATATGTAAAAAATAGAATTTTATATATATATATATATGAATAATTATTTGGGGAAAATATATAAGATGAGAAGTAGCATGATTCAGATGATTCCCAATCTCTCAATAATCCTTGGAGTCAGGCTAAGATCAGATATAACTGGATTGGAATCACTCCAGGAAAGGCTCAAATAGAAAGACCCCACCCCTGTAATGGTCTATGGATTTTTAGGGGGAGGGAGCAAAATGTCTAGGAATTCTGTTATGATTGGTGCTTCCTGGTTGAAGAAGTGGCCCAGCTAAAGGGACATAGCTCCTGAGCGCTGCCTCTGGTATCATGTTTTTTTTCTTGAACTAGTTAAGATGAGCTGAAACAATTGTTTGCTAAGTCACTGAAAGGGTGAAGGAAATGAGCCTCCAGGGGTATCCAGATTTGTCTCTCCTCAGCCTGAATAGACTTCATTCTCCCATTGGCATTTTCACTTCCCATTGCAACATGACCTACATAGATGACACCTCTACAAATTTCTTTTCAGGAGTGTCCTGTTCAACCTAAAAATCCTTTGCTGCATTTTTCTAATAACACCATAGTTTCTTTGATTGTAGTTATTAAAATTTACTTTTTTTCTGGTGTTGAGGAAAACTTAAACCTAGAAAATAGGCAAAGAAACATATACATATTTTGTCCCTTTCTCAGGTTTTCCAAATATTATATCAACTTTCCCTTTGATCTTGAACTTTTATATGCCTCCAGAATTTAGCAGAATAACCTAATAGACATAGAAGAAGCTACTACATTTTTCTTTGTTATAAACACAGGTTTTTTCCCCCAAATCTGACAGTGGATAGATGGTTCACTACTGGTGCAGAAGGAAGAGTTAACTGTACGTTAAATTTTTCTGTTTACTGTTATCACAAACGAAGCGATGGGTAGCAAAATATCGACAAGCTATGAAACCAAGTATAATCAGAGAATCTATTCAGCCTATAAGAAAGAAATGAGTTTATTTTCTATATAATTCACAAAGTCAAGGATTTTTGTCTTTTATATGAAATGTCTGATTGAGAAGTAAGTATTAATCATTTAATACATCTTTTAATTAATCAATATTGAGTTGAAATTTTCAATGTAACTCTGGGTAATTAGATATAGATCATTTATAACAATAACATTATAGAAAGAAGGGAATACTAATAAAGAAACTAAATAAAGTCACCAGAGTTCTGAGATGCTTCCCAGTGTCTTATACTCATAAAATAGCAAATTTATTTCATAACTAATATAATTTATGATATTTGATTAAAGCTTCCAGCTTTGCAAAGTGAGTTGACACCAGATGTATATGTGATTATGTGTATATGTAAAATGTATTGTTTAATAGTTTTTTATTATTAATGACCAGAGTGGGGGAATTATTGTTAATTCCAAATTCATATTAATATAGCCTTTTAAAGTGTACTTTGGCTTAATCCTTACTTGTCCCCAAGACAAATGATATTGACTAATTCCTGTGGTTCACTTAATAAACCAGGTAGGACTCCATTTATATTCATTAGGGTCTGGATTAATCATCCCATTTCTTACCTCGAGCTATGTCAGAACAGATTTTCCAATTCATGATTTACATCTGATTTCTCACTAAATTCTAGACCTGTTGTTTTGGTAGAAAATAAGACAGAACTTAATTTCGGTTTTGATAGGCTGTTGGAAATGCCATAGGATCTTGAACTAATTAAAAAAAAATTTGTTATATCAATATTTAAACAAAATGTTAGATACACAGTAATACTTATTAGTAGCATATTTCTTGTTTTAATAGTACTTTACTGTTAAATCAAATGAAACCTGAAGGTTTTTTTTTCAGTCTTTACATGATACAAGGTGCTGTCCACGGTACTGAAGGAAATACAAAGAAAATGGAGACATATGCATGTGTTTAGAATAGTGTAATGAAGAAACCACAAGATTTAGTTGAAATTTGAGCCCGTTTTAGTTTTGAATTTATGATGAAACCTATTTTTAACTTCAACTTCCTCATCTATAGAATGAGGGTAATGCCAGATCTTGATGTAACTACCTCAAATGTTTGTGAAAATCAAATGAAATATATTTTGAAAATATTTTATGGATTACAGATCATGACACTAGCCTTTCCTTAATATATTTCATAGAGCATTAGCCCTGCTATGGGATCAACAGAAAAAAGTGATTCCTGGTCAAATATACTTGGGAAATGCAGCATACATTAACCATATTATAACTATTCAACTTGGAGTGGCATGTGCATATTAATTTTTACAGGCTCAACAATTTTGTTTAAGCTAGAATTCTCCAGATTTATTTAACTGAAGTCTGTTATGATATGATACCTATTAGCACTGCAAAAATTATTGTACCATGGAAAAAACTGAGGAAATTATACATTATGCAAACGTTAGTTGTGCCCTTATTATTATAGTCTAGTAGAAGTAGCACTATAATTATATGAATAGCTACAGCACACAGAAGACTCTCAGTATAATAAGAGCAGTACAAATGATATCTTGCCATCTCATAGAAAGGAAATGTTAACCAATTTTGTGAAAATCAAGTAATGCTCCAAAAGATTTGATGTAAGTATTGTAGAGGATTAGACTTAGAGTTCCCTAGAGTCTGTTCCAGCACTAAGTAAGATATTTAGGTTTGTATGCATATATTTAGTTTGAACATATGCATGTAGCATATGTGCATATAGATATACGTATACACACACATCACCAAAACTATGGTAAATAAAAATTTTTAAACCAAAATGTAAATAACATGTTAGAGAGAGCAGAGCCTGGAAGCAAACAGACAAGTTAGGTAGAATTCTTTTGCTTTTTTTTTTTTTTCTTTTGTGGCTATGTTGAAATCTAAATGTTGATATGACATCTAGAAGGACATGCACGTCAGACATAGATGTCATTGAGTCTGATTATTGGATCTTGGTTGCTATCTGCATTTGAACAGGAAGAAAGATTGGTTGTGAGTCATCCTCAGAGTTGCAGAATAAAAAAGAAAATTCAGTTCAATGCGGTACCACAGAATCTAATACACTAAAATATTCTTCCATTTTGCTATGTAAAACTTGCGTTAAGACATGTTTAAAATTAATAGTACTTAAAAATATTCATTCTTACACTAGGAATATCAAGGATGGGAAAGAAAAAGGAAGTACGTTCAGTAAAATATAAGGATAATAGCAGATTTTATACAATTGTCTACCCAATAGACATTCTCCTTCTTCATTGTTAAGAGAATGCTCTCTGTGGTCAGGAAACCACATTCATTCATGAAGCCGTGGGATTCAATGAAGAGTAGTCCAGGCAACATGTGAAGAAGATAGAAGAAAAATATGGAAAGTGTCCAGGACCTTGATGATGATGTCAAGATGCTGCATCAGAAATTAACTTAAACCACTTTATCTCTGGATTTTGAGACATAATTTATTTTACAGTTTTAAATGCATTGTGTTGGTGTTTTCTTTTATGTACAGCCAAAATTATCCTAATGGATAAAAGATTAAAGAAGAAAATATCTGTCCTTTTCCCAGGTGCTATAAAATAACTTCATAGCATTAAAATATTTTTCTGCATTTAAAAAATTAGGGATACCTAAATTTAAGATTACACTAAAGTTAAAATATGATACTCAAAGAATAGGAAGTAAGTAGCAGACAGAATATGGAAAGGGAAGCTGAGGCTGGACATTTCTAATTCTCACTCTTGCCTCCCTTATACCTCAATCTTTTCTTAAGATTTTGTCCCTGGTGGCTCTTTCTGGACTAATTTTGCATAGTTTCTCTTTAATGAGATTGACAAGCAAGTGATATATGACTAAACACTTTAACTTTCTTGAGCAAAGTAATAAATATAATATAAAGGTAAACACAATAGATGTCAGTATCCCAGCTTCCCCATACAAAAAATTAGCAAATGGCACTTACAGAATAATTGTAAGGGCAAAGTACTTATAAAAGTGCCTGTCAGATAGTGAACACCATTACATATACAACTAAAAAGCAATGTAGAATGCTGTCCTTCGCTTAGCTCATTCACAAAGTCTAAATGTATTCCAAATAATATATTATTTCTAAATCAATATGTATTGTACTCATATTATCAGAGGAAGTAATTTTCCTCATAATCATGGAACAGTCAGTCACTGATATTACACTGAAGCAACATCTTATAATAACAACATTTATTAGCCATATAGTACATTTATTCTAAGTAGCTAGGAGCACTTAACAGCCATTACCCAATTAATCATTACAGATCCCTGTGTGGTAGGTCAGAGTTATTATCTCAGTGTTAGAGTTAACCACACTGATGTACAGCACCAGTGAGCTATTTGCTAAACCTGGATGACTGGTTCAGCGTGTATCCAGGAATAGAAGCAAAGTCCTGATTCCCTGTCAAGGATGCTGTTAAATGGACCATGCTAGTTTTGGGACTGGATATTCTTAAATTATTTCCTTCTAAATAATACGTAAGCGTATCTAATTTTAACTTTTAAAGAGGGCAAGAATACGTATACATGAACTTCTGACAGCACCTATTTTTAAGCATATATCTCCTAACCTCTTGATTTGAGATTCTTCTGATTTCTAACAACTTAGACTGCTGCTTAATTAAAATTTTAATTAACTGTAGCTACTGACAATGAGTAGAATAAGATAAATGTTAATTTTATGGTTCAATCAAATTGAAGGTTAGGAAAAAAATCTTACGTTTAAGGTTATCATTATTATCACAAGGAATGTGCCACCAGATCTCAGATTCAGTGAATTAGTGGTTCTGCTGCCAGGGAATAGATTGTACAACGTTAAACTAGATATATTCCTTCAATGCAGAAAAGTCAGCTCAGAAGTGGATTGAAAAGAATAATGACTTGGTGAAAAGTAAATATAATATATATATATTTATATTCCTCATTTTACTAACCACCTCTCACCTTTCTAACTTTGAACATATAACAAAAACCCTCCTAGCTCAAATTTAGTCACTTATTTAATTGAGGTCCATTATACCTACCACTTAGGTTTGTTGTGAGCTTTAAAAAATGTCAAATAAGTAAAATTGCCTAAAAGAATTAGATATTCAGCAAGTGTCAGTGAAATGGAATGTTGGAAGTCAATTGAATCAATTCAACGTATTTGATTCCCCAAAATTGAGATCCTGAGAAAATCAGAACAACTTAAAGTTGTTGATTTCTTTTCACTTTTGGATATTAATGACCTCAATGAAATATCTTCAAAACAGGCCGGGGTGTCTATTACATCCGTCCAAACCCAGCAAATAACATTTTTACCATTTTTTGGTCACACTCAGGTTTCTAGCCTTATACATATGTTATTCAGCTATGTATTTCACCCATTCAGAATTTACTATAATTAGCTTTTGAAAAAAGATACTAATAAATTCAGTAACCCAATGATTGTAATGGCAAATAAAAGCTTAGTTATTCCAATTAAACATATTTTAATAAGTAGTAAAGTTATACAACAAAAAAAATGAAACCCTCATGGGAATGTGGAAGCATTGGGGAAGAGCTGATGGAAGAGATATATTAATAAGAAGAAAGAAGGTATCTTTTCGGTACCCTGGGCTCTGGAATTAAATCCCAAACATACTGTTTCCTTAATCTATGACATCAAGCAACTTAATTTACTTTTTTAGAACTCCAGTTTATTCATGTATAAAACAAAAATAACTTGAGAGAGAAACATTTGACCAAAAAAAAATGAGATATTACATATAAAGCAATTAACATGTGCTTAGTCAGTAATATTCATTCAACAATGATCTCTTTCTCCTCCTTTCCCCTAAACCATATAATGTAGACATAGATTCAGCCCTGAGAAAAATTGTCTATCAGGGGTATAATTTAGACTTGGGAATGCTAGATGTAAATTATTTTTCTTTCAGGTGTTATTTTCTCAGAATCCGACTTCACTGTGAGGCTTGTCAAGGTCATTGTGTTAAACAATTCTGTATGCGTTCTTGAAGTCAGAGGTCTAAACGGGCTGCATAACAGTTTGACTGAAAAGGTGCTCTGCAGATCTAGTGCACACTGTCATCAGTATGGATAAGACTGTTCATTTTCAGACTCTTAGGAGGTTTGTCAACTGTAAGGAAGAACTTTGGCTCAGTAAGCGGGATAGTGTGATTGATATTTTACTATGCATGAGAGCAGAACAGAAATGAGTTCAACCTATAAAGGGTAACTTATGTATCTGTAACTCTCTCTATATAAATATGAGGAGAAGAGGATAAAGTGAAAATGAGGAAACGTGAAAATATATGTGTGTGTATGTGTGTGTAGAGAGAAAGAACCACACACACACACACACAAATAGAGACAAAGAGAAAAATCAAGAAAGTAGAATGAGATCAAGAGCCACAGAGTAACACAATAGAAAGAGCAGAGGGAGAGAGACAGAGAAAAAAGATGGACAGACATAAACATGAAGAAAGGGGAAAAGACTGTGAATTAGACAAGAGACATAGAGCTTGGATGGGCAAGTAGATACAGGGACAGATAGAAAGAGAGCAAATAAAATGCATCCAAAGTAACAGTCCTTTCTTTTTGTCTGACATAAGAAAGGATGGTTATTCTTCCTTAGTGGAGTGTCGTTATCGTCAATGGGAGGTCACCAGGGAAGATGTGTGCCCCACAGTAAGGACTGTTGTCTCTCTGTGGTATTTATTTGTGCAGTGTATGCCTCATGCCCACATTATTTACTTTGATTATTCTTTGAAGAAATGTATTAGACCCTTTATTTTTCTGTATGATATGTATCAGACATTGTACCACATAACTCAAAACAGTACTTGAATCATGCGCAGCACAAATAATATGTGTCCGTATCTGGAAACTGCAAGGAGAGCCAGGATGGAAAGAAGTTGAAAAGTAAAAAGCACACAAACAAAAGCCAAATTTTGCTACTTTGCTTTTAGCTCTTATGGAATGAAAAGGAAACGGGAGAGAAATAAGCATGAGTATTACCGTAAATCTGTACCCATCTGTCTTTAATTGACTCTATAATAATGCATGCTAAATAAACTGTTTTGAAATTGAATGACTCCTTCCTTCAAGTAGCTCAAGATACCAAAGTTCATTGAAGATTTCTGGTGACAGCAAAATACTTGAACTATCACTATATAAATAGAAGATACCACATTAGTCAAAGGATGAAGCTCTAACTATGAAATAGAATTCAGAAAAAATGGATCATATCAGTGGACTGAGAGGAGACTAGTAATGTAATAATGGAAGATGGGACATGAAGAGAATCATATAATTTTAAATTGCCATCCGTTCAAAATTAATACATAACTCCAAATATACATATTATCTCCAGGCTATACACTTACAGCACTCTCATTCCATAAAGTTAAGAGTCATGATTAACCAGAACAATGATGATATTGGTGCAGAACTCACAATGAATAAAATACTTCCACCCTCCTCTGTCCGTCCTCCGCTTCCCAGCTTAGTGACATGAGAATACTCTTGCCCTTGTTCAGCTGCCATTCCTGGCAGTTATACGTGTTGGGAGGACAATGGTGACCTTTAGAAACAATGGTAAAGTATCCACTCCAATGATGGTGTTATGAAGAGAGATTGAGGAAAATCAGTAAGGTTGAGAAAGTAAAGGTTGATGTCACCCTTTGGGTCAGATATATATTCATGTGCCAGAGAAAGCTATTAGGAATGGAATATGGATTTTTTTTTTTTTTGCGGTACGCGGGCCTCAACACTGTGAGCCCCCCACCCCACCCCCCGCCCACGGTTGCGGAGCACAGGCTCCGGACGCGCAGGCTCAGCGGCCATGGCTCACGGGCCCAGCCGCTCCGCGGCATGTGGGATCTTCCCGGACCGGGGCACGAACCCGTGTCCCCTGCATCGGCAGGCGGACTCTCAACCACTGCTCCACCAGGGAAGCCCTGGAATATGGATTTTTAAAGCTCAACTTTCATGTCATTAATGAAACCAGACACAGAGAAGTCATATACAGAATACTTTATAAAAGGAAATATCCAAACCTATATAAAATGAGAAAATCTAGTTTTCATCATGATGTCATTACCTGTTAATAGCTCTATACATTTATAGTATTTATATGTTCCAAAGTAGAATTAAAGATTTAAATTGTGTCATTTAAAAATATTGCCATGTTTTATTTTCTTATGGTAGATCCTAGACCTGCAGAAGAGAAATGGGGCATGCCAAAGCCATTGTGTCTGAAGAGCAATATATTTGAAGAACTTGTCATGATAAACAAAAATCAAAGCTTTTAAAGTTATAGCTCCCCAGAGCAGGAACAAGCCAAGGACACCAATACCATTACCACTGTCAAAATCTGTCCATGGCATTAAACTTTTCAATCCACTTTGGTTTGGCAGTGTAAGGTCATTCTGGTTCCTTGAAGTATCTTTATTTCAGCAAGGCATTTGCTCCCCATGAGTAATTTACTTGATTGGCATTTATATATTCTGCTGCTTAAAATCATTCATGTGACCAGCAACTCTCAGAATATAAACGGAGAGATTTTAACACATTGTCCCACAAACCACATGCATTCCCGTATGCATTTTCTCCTGGTAATTGAAATGGGTCTAATCTAAACAAATTGAGGTTTCTCTTTTCTCATCCATATGTATGTCTCATGCCATTAATGGTGTAGGACTACAAAGGGTGAATGATGATTTCTTTAGACTAGTTGATTATTCTCAGTTGAAAATCACTTATTTTCTTTCCAAAATATTTCCATATAAAACACAAGGATTGAGGATCAACAATTCAAGTTTCTTCTGAACCTCAAGATATTTAGACAGCATTACTTATCAGTTAAAAGATTTCTTAGATTTGATTCAAGTTGACTTTTACAGTCATTCATTAACTTTTTAAACATGTAAAACCTGTCCTTTTTCTTCAGGATGCAATCATTTGTAAGAGATTTTTCAAATATAAACATTGGTTTTAAAATGTATCTGAAATATAATACATTAAAGCAGCAACATTTCTATAAAATGAAGCTCTTCGTGAAGAGATATGGGAACATATGTATATGTATAACTGATTCACTTTGTTATAAAGCAGAAACTAACACACCATTGTAAAGCAATTATACCCCAATAAAGATGTTAAAAAAAATGAAGCTCTTCTATATAATTATTTTATAGTCATGTTTTACTATATTTTATACCTGTCAAAATATTTTAAAATTATGTGTATTTTTGTGTAATTTAGCAAAATTGTGCAATGTAAGGACTTGATAGTGCATAATTGTAAAAATGGTTGTTTTCCAGAGTTATTGCTTAACCTACTATTTAAATATTTTGAGCAAAATACTTGAATGATCTTAATTTGGTTTTTTGCTTCCTGAAAATTTAGAAAGAGAAAATGTTTTTTAAATGAATGGTATTCTGGGAAAAGTTATCCCCTCAACGGACTATCAAGCAGTGTGATACAAGCATGATGAAAAACATTAGCTTCTATTCAAAGGATGTCCAGATACCCAATTAAAATGAGCAGCCACATCATTCCTGATGCAGTCATGTATTCATTCAGAAATATTTAGCATCTACTATATACCAGGTCCTCTTCTTGGTGTTTGGGATTCATCAGTGAACAAAAGAGATAAAAATCCTTGCCCTTTTGAGATTTGCATTCTAGCAAAGTAAGACAAGAAATAGTCATTAATAATAAAAAATAAAGTGATAATTGGTAAGGAAAAGAAGAAAACACAGTAAGGAGGAAGACCACAAATAGTTGAAGTGTGTGTATGTATGTGTGTGTGTGTGTGTGTGTGTGAATGGTGGAGAGGGTAGGTAATTGCAGTTATAAATAGGGTAATCAAGGATCCACACATTGAGAAAGTGAGAATTCAGCTAAGACTTAAAGGAAGTAAAGGAATTGTCCTTGTGTTTATCTATGAGAAAAGCAGCAGAAACATTCCTGAAAAATGTGGATTTGTGGGCAACATCCAATCCAAGTGGCTAGGGTGGCTGCAACAGAGAAAGTAAATGGGAGATTAATAAAGTGTGAGTTTAGAGAACTAACAAAAACTGATCACGTGGGGTCTTTGGAACCGCTGTCAGGAATTTAACTCTCCTGAGAGAAATGTCAAGTCATTGCAGAGTGATGAACAAAGGAATTACATCATTAGACCAACATTCTGACCAGTCCCTTTGTCTGCTGTGTTGAGAATAGAATGTGGGATGGGGATGGTGTAGTGAAAGCAGATATATTGTTGTGAGGTGAGACATAAATGTTTATGCAGCAAGTCTTCTGTGAATTCATTCCCTTTACCCAGGCAATGCTCCTGGGGAAGAAACAAATTCAGTGAGAAGGCTGATCTACTATTAAACATGGCAATGATAAACCTCCTGGCAGTTAAATTAAATGGTTTGTTCTAGGAGGACAGCCCTTACTATGGAAAGTTTTGGCAGGATTTTTTCCTTCTTGTATGATTGCTTTTGGTAAACAAATCTGGAATCTATAGATTTATGGGATATTGTGTCCTGGATAATATGATGTGAATTATACAATGATAGAGTATGAAATGGGTATGTTCCATAATCTAAATGGCTCTTTCTGTGTGCATGAAGTGACCAAATATTTCATTAGGAAGCTCATCTATTTCATAGAACAAACACATTTGATTAGATGAAAAAATAACATTAGGGGTCCTAGAATTCTCCCAGCTTCACCTCTATCTTTTGTATTCGTATCCTTGAAATTATTAACAAAGTTGACACTAAATCAAATCTCTACCTCATGGAGTATCTCATTTGGCAAGCTAATTCTGGGTGTTGTTGCAGATGTCAGTAATCCAGGCAAGAAACACTGGTGGCTTATGTCCAGCAATAGCAACAAAGGTGATGAAAATTTTCAAATTATGAATATTTTGGGTAGTATTCCTCTAATGGAATGGTTGTAGATTGCAAAATAAAGAGAAGATTCAAGAATGACTTCAAATTTTTGGTCTCATATTTTTTTCATGGAGGGTGGAGGAACAGAATTCAGCTTTGGATACAAGTTTGAGATACATATTAGACAGTCAAGTGGTGTAGGTTGAGTAGGAAATTAATACTTGAGTCTCTGTACCATTTACATGAAAAGTACAGGACTGGAGGAAGGTCTGGGGTGGAATTGTATATTTGAGAGTCGTCATCATACTGAGGATATTTAAAGTCCTGAGACTAGAGGAGAAATCCAATTAAATATATGTAAACAGAGTAAATAAGAAGACCGAGGACATAGCCCTTAGATATGACATTAAAAGGTCAAAGTGAAGAGGAGGAACCAACAAAGGTGACTGTCAAGGAGCAACCTGTGTGGTAAGATGAAGAGAATGTGATGTATTGAAAGCCATGTAAGAGAGAAGGAAGTATTAAGCCTTGTCAGATGTGGATCAGAATTGGACCATGTGATTTTGATAAAAGCAGTTTCGCGGAAGGTGAATCCACCATTCTATGAGAAAAATAAATGTTTTCATTAATCAGACATAATAATTCAGCTACTCTGCACGATGTTTTTTTAAGGAACAAATAAGGGTACTCCTCCACCCTCCATGAAAAAAATATCAGACCAAAAAATTTGAAGTCGTTCTTGAATCTTCTCTTTATTTTGCAATCTACACCCATTAGTGGAATACTACCCCAGATATTCATAATTTGTTATTAATTATGCTTACAAAATGCACGCTCTCTTTTAAGTATTTTAGTATGTTAAGCTTCCAAAGTTGACCTGTTATTTTTTTCATAAGGACTCTTACATCACCTAAAATCCCTGTCCTTAATTTTCAGAACAGAGAACAGGTGACACAAAGATAAGGAAGTTAAGGAAATTCTAGAGCATACGATGCTGACAAAATACTCATTGGGTTTAAAGATAGTGTTAGAGATAAAAGCATGAGTGAGAACAGAGAATGTGAAGATAGTGAAGCTTTTATGGCAGTTCAACTCTTTGTGCTCCTACTTCTCATTGTATATTTTCTCAGAGTTGCAATATGAAAGCCTAAAAGTTTAGTCAAGGTCACAGAGTGTGTGCATTCCAGGGGCCATGTGCTTTCCAGGGGAGCAGAGAAAGGACTCCACGCAGAGCCATGGGTAATTTTCCCAAACACAGTGGCCGAGGATCCTCTAGCATTCATCTTTTTCTGCTTTTGGCATTTAATATTTCTATTCACTTTGGTTTGTTTGTTTAAGGTCAAGCAAATTCCTATGAGTACTGTCCTTATTTGAAAGAATGAATTTCCTTGGTTTATTTCTTCCTGCTAAACATCATTTATATGACTACTCAATATAAGGATAAAAACTGAGAATTTCTGAAAATATCCAGCCAAGGAGCTACCACAGTGCTGATTGGGAAACACATCTAACATACCCCATGTAGAATGTTAATCATTTATTTTGTTTTCGTTTTTCTGTAAAAATATGCCATCTGTGAAGATATCGCTATCCGATTGAACCCATTTTCAATCTTAACTGTATGTGCCAAATGATGGACACCCTACTGAAATGAAGATTCTATGAGGAATCGTAGAACTCTCTGGAACACATGCCTGTTTAGATGTGCTAGGACAGAAGAGCAACAAATGGGTTATGATTTTCTACTTTTCATTGACTGGTACATATTTTATTCTTATACATCTATTATTGTTTGTTGTGTCTAATACATTTGATTAAGGGATAATAAAACACATACCCACGCACATGCATATGTACACACACACACACACACACACACATTTTGCTACTGTGTTTTGATTATGGCCATGTTCCTTGACCTGCATTTTCCAGAAAGAAGTAACAATTTTATTTCATGGTAAAATTAACTCCAGTACATTTACACCTATCTAGTAACTAGGCTGTAAGGAGGTTTACGTGTTTGGGCTAAATAGTTAAGCCATTGTCTACCAGACAAAAGCCCAGGTGAGTTTTTGCTGTAGTAGTTATTCAGTATTTAAATAAATGCAGTGCAGATAAAATGCATTGAGGTGAAAATTTGTCTTTGGTGGGTAAAAAAATGATCAATAGTGTTCATCAATAGTGATTATGTTAGACAGAGAGCTGCCAGAGAGAAAATTCATCTGGACTATGTAGGCCATAAATATAGATCAGAAGGGAGATAATATGCTTTTGATTAATATATCTGGAGAAAAAAAATGCTGCTTTTTTAAGAAAAAAAGATTTTCAAGAAAATTACACCTATGCACCATTTTCTGATTAAAATAATGAGGTTTTCTCAGCACAAGTGTGTATAATCATAGGCATATCCTCATTACCTTAATAAGTTTTATCATAGAAATTAGTCATTTTCATCATGGAGGTAGTTGAATAATAAACTACCATATTTCTTGTTGGAAAGCAGTATTTTCTTTATCTTTTATTTTCTTCTTTATGTACCATTGTACATAAAGGGGTGGGAGGGAGACACAAGAGGGAGGAGATATGGAGATATACGTATAAAGCAGAAACTAACACACCATTGTAAAGCAATTATACTCCAATAAAGATGTTAAAAAGAAATTGCTGCTGCTAAAAAATTTACTCTGGGAAACCTGTAGATCTTTTAGGGAATCTGTATGTTCAAAAGCCTAGGGAAACCAGTGCTAGCAATATAACTGTGAACAAATTTTTAAATAATGCAATATCCTTCTACATGCAAACTTTAAAATACTACAAGTAAAGCTATTATTGAATCACACATTTTCAAAACTGAGGGGGCGCCATTATAAATCCTGCCCTTTTTATTTTTATGTAGCAATAGTACATAAAAATGATGACTAGTGCTAAATTGTCAATATGTAGTGAATCAAGCAGTTGTTTAAATGTATCAGAACATCTGTGAGCAACTGTGCTTGTGCTTATGCTTTTATTTTAACATGCATTGTGATCATGCAAAAAAAAAACGTATACCCTGTAATGATGATATTAAAATTGAATGTACAAGGGCCAGTGATGGAAAACAATGGAAAAAAACACAAAAAAACACCACATGGAGTGCAGCAGACACTTGATTTAGAAATACTCTAAATAAAGCCAAATTATCACCATAATATTTCTAAAGAACACACCTACTCAGCTTTTTATTTGCATCTGTGGAAAAATTAATCTTTCATTGTGTGAGTTCGAGGTCTTCATGAATGGATCCTTCAGTGAAAGGCAGCTGTACCAACCTCAGAATGGTTTTCTGTAGATTAATCAAAAATGCATTGCATCACTTGACATGACATCTGATTTGTGATAAGTGCTCAGTAAATATTATCTATTTTATTATATGCAAAGATAATGGGGGAATTATGCATGAAACAAATAGGTAAAAACATTTTTTCCTCTCCAAATGGTGCCCATGACCAACACTCTGACAGAGCACTTTTGTAAGATACAGTAGGCTGCTTCCAGGAATCACAACTTAGGCCAGGGTTATTTGTATTCAAGTTCAGTGGCATTAAATAGACTTTTCTGGGTTAATGTAGGTCCCTAAATAACATAATCTTTTTTCAAAGGGAGATTTAACCCAAATTGTAAAGAAAAAAAACTATGAAATGGATATACAGAGCCCATTATAAGTAGTTGTCTCCCTCGATTTTATATGTCAGACCCAAAATACTGGGTTTGAATACAATTCAGTGAGTTTTAATAGTATATTTCATCTACACCTAGACATTATTTTCCATGAAAGCAAGATGAACACTAATATGTTTGAGTCTCATTATAATCTTTATCCCGGAGAGAAAACATTGGAATACAGTGGATTTTTTTAAAATTAATTAATTAATTTAATTTATTTGGCTGCATTGGGTCTTAGTTGCTGCACATGGGCTTTCTCTAGTTGTGGCGAGCAGGGGCTACTCTTCGTTGCGGTGCACGGGCTTCTCACTAAGGTGGCTTCTCTTGTTGTGGAGCACGGGCTCTAGGTTCACGGGCTTCAGTAGTTGTGGCATGTGGGCTCAGTAGCTGTGGCTTGCAGGCTCTAGAGTGCAGGCTCAGTAGTTGTGGCACACAGGCTTAGTTGCTCCACGGCATGTGGGATCTTCCCAGACCAGGGCTCGAACCCCTGTCCCCTGCCTTGGCAGGCGGATTCTTAATTGCTGTGCCACCAGGGAAGTCCATGGAATACAGTGGATTTTAGACTCCATGTCAGATATTTATTTATTTATTTTCAGATATTTATTTAGATTGGCATCCAAATAGACTCATGTTTAACAGTGAGATTCAAATAGCTATACAAAAGATAATTAATGCTATTGCATTTTTTGATTCAAAAATATTTCAGCATTTCCTTCTTGGTTTCTATTTATTTTTAAACTAAACTTACTGCACAAACTAGAAAAAACATATTCCAGATATTATTATTATATAATAACATAAACATTTATTTGAGATTTAGACATAAATTTTAAATGGCAGATTAAATATAGGGGACTTTTTTCCAGATTTATATGAAGTACCGTAAATACCCTTCCCTCTTGTATATTTGTTGGCAAATGATCTGTATATCTATCTTGAGATCATATTTCACCAATGACCTTGATGGAACACTTCAATTTTATTTGGTGAATGTCAGGTCAGATGCATCATATATGCCTCCGTGTATGTTACTTTCATTTCCTGGTGTATGTGTAGGTTTGCAGATCTATGAGAAAATATTATCATTGTATGATACTCTTGCACCGTAGGAACACCTACAAAATTACTCTTCTCAGCTGAGACATAATGAGCTCCTCTTTATGACCAGGTTCAATCTTCCTTCCTCATAGAACAGGTAGAAGGAAAGAGAGAAATTGATCAAGGTGCGAATTACGTGGACTCCTGTGACCCAAGTGAACTAGACCTTACAAGCTGCCTGTTAGGGAGATGTAAATTTCTCAGAAGCAACTAGATCATTTGACTCAAAGGGTGTTATTGATTTTTCTGCAGTGTTTCCCGTGTAGAAATAAAAGACAAGTTTGTGAAGTGGATGCTTTCTACTCTTCCTTCTGTTAAACTCTGTGTTTTTTCCACCTATAAATACTAGAGTTCATGTAGCAGAGAGGCATATTTAAAACTACATGTTTTCTTTCCTTCATTTAAAAGGAAAGAAAGAGTAGAGAGAGATATTTAATGGGGTCACAGTGGGGAAAATCCCAGCATCCTGGCATCTCCATCTATACTTCAATCGATACCCATTAACACAAGCTACATCATGCATATGTAAAAAAAACACTTGCCATCTTAGTGAAAAATGGCACAGCAATTAAAATGTCAAAAAAGGCTAAGACAATGTGAGATGCAGTACAGTTATAATTTTACGTTAAAACTTCTCAATTCTCTAGTGTTCATTGAAGTGTTTTTCTAATAATTTAAAATTTTAAAATGCTAGCAAAGTTCAGACAGCTGCTTAGTATTTTATGTAAAAATTGTATATTTTTGATCACATTTGTTGTTTGGCTAAATTAAATGATGCATGTGGTCTTTAAAATTTTTTTCTCAATGACTTAAAGGCAGAACATACTCCATTATTTTATTTTCTTCCTTGAGCATAGGTAGATGTGACTCCATAAAATAAAATATTCCAAGGAGGACTCCCTAACATGTGTTATTTCTTTGCAAGTCGCATAAGACGTCCTAGGCAAATATCATTTAATAATAAAAATCATGATAACTAAATTACATTTAAAAGTCTCTGTCACTTCTCTTTGCAATATTTTTTTTTCTCATTAAAGTACCATTTAAATTTACTTTTGTTTTATTAGTTGGTCCACTTAGGCTAAGCTTGTTTGCTGGTGATCTCTGAGTAAGCTTAGGCAATGTTATGAAAAGAGGGAGCCTGCTTGCCTACTGAATACAGTTAGAAACTGACTTCTGATGAGACATGTAAGATAGAGAGCTTGTTCGTCCACAGTCCTTAGGCCCTCCACATAATCTCCACTTTCATCATTCTTAGTGAATGCTTAAGTGAAAACAGGAATAGAATATTTAATGTTATCTTTTTCCCTTTTTTGCCAGTAAGTAATAATGCAAACCTGCACAGCTCCACCTCAGGGAACCCCAAGGGGGACATCTGTGCCAGCCAGGACTTAACCATCCACATCAAGTACTGAGGAAGCAGGGTAATGAGACCCTGACCTGCTACCAGCTGACATATAGGTTTTATTAGATTAATAGCTCTGAAATGCCCGTAAGGCAGAATGAGTCGTTGCATATTCTCCAATTCTAGAAGGCAGAGAATTGTTCTAGTTCATAAAACAAGTAAATGCAACTCGTGTCTGTAAATTTTTTTTTAATCAGTGTTGCCTTTCTTTTCTCCTATTGTTGGGAGCGTATTTCTTTAAACACATTAATGATGCTTATGTAATACTTCTCATTCAATATCAACTTCTTTCCTTCTGTAAAAAAATTTCCTTTATTTTTAGATATTTTCAAGTGCTTTAAAGCATCTTATGTTCAACGATCTGTTCCAAAACCCCAAACATGCACAAAATATATCATTCCAAGAAAATCATGTTTCTCTACAGTATAGAGTATTCTCAACTGTTCTCTAATATCGGGACTGAATGATACCTTGTTTAAAAGATCTTTATCTCTGCTTAAAACACTAAATGTCAAACTATGCATGTTTCTTAATATTTTGGATCAAATTAAAATTTTTTTATTTGAAAAGTTAAGAGTTTTCAGTTTCTATTTATATGGTGGCCCTCTTTATGCTTGCTGTAATCAGTAATCTAACTTGGCCCCCAAAATTTCCCTCTTACTGTGGTACATTCCCTGCATAATCCTGGGGACTAGGATTCTGACATCTCACTCCTGTGATTTGGTGTTGGTATATGGCACAGTTGATCTTAAAATAAGATATGATTTAATCACACAGTCCTTTAAGAGCAGAGAGTTTTCTCTGGTTGCGAGCAGAAGGGGAAGCAGAGAGATTTGACGTGTGGTAGAGGTTCAATATGAAGGAGGTTCTTTAGTGCTGAGATGCATAGACATAGGGCACAACCTGAAAGCAGCCTCTAGGAACTGAGTTCAGTCACTAGCTGATAGCTAGCAGGACAATGGGGACTTTAGTTCTACAACCACAGGGAAATTAATTCTGCCAACCACCTAAGGGGACATGGAAGAGATCATTTCCTATTCAAGCCTCCAGGTGAGGATGTCTTTGACCAACACTTTGATTTCAACCTTATGAGACCCTGAGTAGAAGACCCAGCTAAAATGTACCAGAATCCTGGCCAAGAGAAATAGCTCAATTATAAATTTGTGTTGTTTTAGCTGGCTACATTCACAGTGATGTTTTACATAACAGTAGACAAATAATACGGTGTTAGATGAGTTGAGGAACTTCAGCTAAAGGCTCTATTTCTTGAATCTTCTAAGCCATTATTTTTAAGTTAAAAATATCAGTTGATATATATTGAACACTTACTATGCTAGGCATTGTTTTTCTATTTACATAGATTTTCTAATTTGGTCTTTCAGCTGCAGTGTGAGATGGTTTTACTATTAACTCCAACTTTTCAAATGAAGAAACTGAGGCTTTGAGAGTTTAAATGATTTCCTCAAGGTGAAAATAGTTACTAAGTTTCAAATCCAGAATAGAAACCCAAGAAGTTTGATGGCAGAGCTCGTATACTTATCTCTCCCTTCATGGTTTCATAGAGCTTCAAAGCCCAAAGACCAGTTAAATATTCTAACTGAAAAACAATCAATGTGGCGAGGACCCTAGTCACCCCAAGTGAAACCTGTGACTGGAATAAGAAAATCACCTAGGGTCTTGTTAGAAATGCAGAATTTTAAACCCAAACCCAGATCTTCTGAATCAGCAGCTACATTTTATCAAGAACTTTAGGTGATTCATCTGCACATTAAATTTAAAGGTGAATATAAATTCCTTGTTTGCACTATGGCCTTCCTTAGTCAAGTCACTTCATCCTGACTCCGTATCATTTCACACGTCTGTAAAACAGAGATAAACTGCCAAAACAGAGATAAATTGCCAAACATTCTTTAAGGATTAAGTCATGCCTATGTGTTCAGCACATTATCTGCTAGATAAATCAGTAATCAATAAATAATAGCTGTTTTATTTTAATTTTTTTCATTGATGGATGTAGACAAAGGAGAATGGGGCTGGAAACTTCTCCATGTTTCCTTCGCTCTGGATCCCAGCATTGACTTCATGGAGGCAAAGTCCTGAATTGAGGATCCAGTCTTCCGGGAGGATGGTCAGGCCAGACAGAAAGTCTCGAATGAGATAGGGAAGACTTGGCAGCCCCATAGCCCCTGAGTTAGTGTTCTTATTGAAAGACAACCTGGATCTGGAGTTAGCTGTGTGCTTGCTTTTCTCTCCTGGAGGACAGAGCCACACTATTAAAATGGAATCTTGTGCTAGTTTTCCAAATGTACAATAGTGGTCACACTGCACTATCAAAACCTTCTTGTATTTTAATTATCTCTTTTCAGAAGTTGAGACTATTAGATCAGATACTGTGTGAATTGCAAACATTATTTTTCAAGTGGCTAAAATATACGGTAAAATCTTAGTAATTAAATATACTGACTTTAACAGTTTTCAGTTACTCTCCTTTAAAAGCTGTTTTTCCTTTATTTATTTATTTTTTAACTGAGTCATAGTCTCTGTGTATTTAATCTTCTCCTTTGGAATTTCTTCTGAGGGGAAAATTACTTTTTAAATAATTTTCTCTACAATCAGGAAAATGAGGACCTACTGGCCTAATAAGCTCTTAGTTGGGGAATTACTTACTTCACTACTTGTTTCTATTGGCAGTAGAAAAATTGTAAAGAAACCAAAGGGCTAACCCCTTTTCTGATTTCACCTTTGAAGAAAAGACTTTAGCCTGATACAAAAACTGTTAAGATCTTTATCTAAAACTCATAGAATGGTTTCTCAATTTTATACTTTTAAAAAAAATAAGCCCAATCACAAGCTTATGATGCTCTAAGCCAATATCTGACAAAGTGAGTTTCTTGACTTAATAATGTCTCCCACTTATTGCTTATTTTCCCTTTTTCAGTAGTCCCAGGTTCTTACATTTATTTTAATTCCATTCATCAGTTTGGGTGTCTGGCTGCATATATTTGAAATGCCAAACTACCATTTAAAGGCTGTATGACCTTAGGCAAGTCATTTAACCTCTCTGTGTCTTGGTTTCCACATGAGTAAAACGGTGTATATAGATTCATTCAGCAGGAATAAATACTAAATGGATTAATTCACATAATGCACTGAAATGCAATAAGTGCTTAATATACATTAAATATTTATGCAAGGTGTTAAAATCTCATTTTCTTACTGAAGAAGTCTGTTTATCTCTAAGCTTAAACCAGGACCACCCTGCACAGTTGTGCAGTATGCGTACTGCACAATGGCATCTTATGGAGGGAGCCTTCAAGGGTAAAATTTCATCTCTTCTCCCATCACCGAGACACATGCTCCTCAGTTTAGCCAACTCACAGCAGGGTTGTTTTTCAGATTTTTCTGTCTAGAGGGGGCAACTATGTTTCCAATCGAGTAACTGGCAAAGATACACCTTACTGGAAAAGGTAACTAAGCACAGCTCTCTCTGCCCTAACACTTATGCCTGATAAATTTTTAGCTATTTTATTGAATTTGTATAGAAGTAAAGATTTCCTACTGAAACTCAAGTGAGCAAGTTTTCTAGGGGTCCACAGGCTGAAGAAACAATAGGACTAAGTTAGGGGAAGCACTGCTTATTCTGAGTTAGCTGAGTGATTGTATAATATATTTTTTTCAAATTCTTACTACAGATGGCTTGAAATTGAGTCTAGAAAAACATAGAAAGCAAGGCAAGTAAAATGGATACAGGGAAGCTTTATGATAGAGACACTTGCAGGCCTTTAAAAGGGAGACAACCAGTAAAGCATTATAGTTTGGAGCAGCATACTATATAATTGAGCACGCAGCTTGAAATCAGACATTGTTGTGGGTTGAATTTTGTCCCCCCAAATATATGGTCATATCCTAATCCCTGGAACCAGGGAAGATAACCTTATTTGGAAATAAACTATTTACAGATATAATCAAGTTAAGATGAGATCATACTGGATTAGGGTGCGCCCCAAATATGATGATTAGTGACTTTAAAAGAGGAAAGAAAGAGGGGTTTAGATCCAGAGACACATGGAAGACATAACAGGAGGAAGGCCATTTGATGATATAGTTAGATATTGGAGTGATGTAGCTATAAACCAAGGCAACCACCAGAAGCCAGGAGAAAGGCATGGAGCAGATGTCCCTAAGAGCCTCAAGAAGGAACTGACTTTACTGACACTTTGATTGTAGTCTTCTGGTCTCCTAAACTGTGAGAAAGTACATTTCTGTTATTTGAAGCTGCCAAATTTGGGTAATTTGTTAGATCAGGCCTCGGAAACGAACACAGACATCCTCAGAAGCATTTCTATCTATATTGTATGATACTGGTCAAGTTCCCTTTCAAAGTCTTAGTATTATGGTGGTAGCCATTTTTCAATTTATAAATGCATCAAATCAATACACTTTACACCATAAACTTATACAATGCTACATGTCAATTATAACTCAATAAAGCAGGAAAAGACTAAAATAAATAAAAATGAACTAAAATCCATGAAAATTTCAGTGAAAGAATATGGACAGTGGCCATGCATGATCCACAGCCCAGAGGAGCATGAGTATTGAGACAATGTATGTAAGGAACTTAGAATAATGTCAAGTGCTTAATAAATGGTAGCTGTTAGTTATAGAAGCAGCAATAGTGACAGATGGGTGACGCTCAAAGGTTTAGGCAGTTGACATAAACAAGCATCATTCTTTCAATCACAGGACAAGTCTTCAAGTATGTGATAGATTTGTGTGTGGTGAAGAAGAAGTAGACACTGTTTAGGAACAAAATCCCAATGGAGCAGATGTACCAGTTAGGAAATCAGAGAGCAGAGAAAAATGTCATGGTTTGTGTACTTAAGGGTAGACATTAAGGGTGTGAGACTGTCAGGATGGAAAACCAGACGTCATGAATCTGGTTATCCTGATGATACCATGGGTTATCCTGACTACTGCCAGATAGGTGCTATGCAAGATACTCTAAAAAGAATTGAGACTTGTTATTAATACCCGATGCCTGTTCCTAGCAATTACTAGTCTCTTTTTTCTTGATAGGGCAAATCCTGGTGATTCCAGTTCCCTTTTGTTCTTGATAGGGCAAATGTGACTTCTGCCAATGCCACTTCATCAATAGCTTACCTTGAATTTTAATGTTGAGTGGGGGGCAGGGAAAGAGAAAACAAACTTCACCAAAAGAGACCCAGAAAGTATTGTAAACTGAGTGAAAAGTTGGAGACAGATACCTAGCCTGCTCCCTAAGAAAATGACTATTGTTCATCAAATGGCATTGGTTCACTAAGAAAATGGCCCTAGAATTTAATTTGGCTGAAAGATCTTTTATGGAAGCAAAATAAGGTAGAGAATGGGAATAACAAACATGTATGGGAATAGGATGTTACTTAATTTTTACAGTAGATGAATTTCTGAGAAGCTAAGACGATGCACAAAGTTAAGTTTCTGTAAGAACACATTTAAAGAAATAATATCATAAAGATGTATCTATATATGCATTTATTATATATATCCATTTGCAGTAAACATCATTTCTGGACCTCCCTGAAGGTTATGGCTAAGATAGCCCTGTTTTATATGGTCTTGGCTTGTTTATGTGGATGTGTAAATAGAAAATTCACAGCTTCCCAGGAGGCTTTTGCTTTCCAGTGAAAAGCCTTCCCAGGAGGCTTTTCGCTTTCCAGATATAACTGTTCAAGAAAGAAACCACCTCAGCACTGCTTTGTTGTAAGAGCAAAACCACCTATCTACCAGATTTGAATATATAATTATTTTTCTTTGTCTATTATTAGGAAATATTAAAAGTAAGCATTAAGTTGGGGGCACTTTCCATGTTTTCAATTTTACTTGAATAAAGACATATCTCCCTCTCACCTACAGATGACCTACTTCCTGGTTACTAATATACTCTCCTCCCTTAATTTGGAAGGTAACGGTCTATGATTATTAGAAAATAGTATAAAATAATGGAATGGGGGCCATAAAACACAAAGTTATAAACATATTTTTTGTTTCCAAATTATTGTGTCTATATTTTCTTTCTAAAATTATATTAATACAGAATATTTATTCATTTTGTGTAAAACATTTTTGAGTCCTTGATTCCATTTGTTGCTAAACTGTATGAAAATTTGAAAATATAATCCTGATGGATAAAAGGGAAAATATTAAAATACCTATAGCAAGAAATTTTCCATGGCTCTCTCTAGCAGATTAATATTTTTTAATTGAAGTGTGGTTGATTCACAATACTGTGTTAGGTTCAGGTCTTCACCTTAGTGACTCAGTATTTTTCAAGATTATATTCCAGTATAGGCTATTACAAGGTAATGGGTATAATTCCCTGTGCTATAAGAATATCCTTGTTGCTTATCTATTTTATATATAACTGTATCTGTTAATCCCAAAGTCCTAAATTGTCCTCCTCCACTCTCTCCTTTGGTAATCACAAGTTTGTTTTCTATATCCGTGAGTCTGTTTCTGTTTTGTATACACATTCATTTGTACTTTTTTTAAGATTCCACATAAAAGTGATATCATATAGTATTTGTCTTTCTTGTCTGACTTATGTCTCTAAGCATAATATTCTCTAGGTCCATCCGCATTGCTGAGAATGAAAGTAATTCATTCTATCTTATGGCTGAATAATATTTCATTATGTAGATAAATACATAGGCTTAAGAAGATGTGGTATATTACATATATACATAATCTTCTGCTAATGGGTGCTTGGGTTGCTTCCATGTCTTGGCTATTGTAAATAGTGCTGCTGTGAAAATTGGGGTGGGTTCATGTATCTTTTCAAATTAATGTTTTCACTCTTTCTAGATAGATACCCATATGGTAGTTCTATATTCAGTTTTATAAGGAATCTCCATACTGTTTTCCATAGTGTCTGCACCAATTTACATTCCCACCAACAGTGTGAGAGTTCCCCTTTCTCCACATCCTCTCCAACATTTGTCTTCTATAGACTTTTTGATGATAGCCATTCTGATTGGTGTGAGATACCTCGCTGTGGTTTCTATTTGCAATTCTCTAATAATTAGCAATGTTGAGCATCTCTTCATGTGTTTGTTGGCCATCTGTATGTCTTCTTTGGAAAAATGTCTATTCAAGTGTTTTGTCCATTTTTTATGTGTGTTGTTTGTTTTTTTTGTAATTGAGTTGTACTTTGGATATTAAACCCTTGACAGTTGCATCATTTGAGAATATTTTCTCCCATTCCATAGGTTGTCTTTTGGTTTTGTGGATGGTTTCCTTTGCTGTGTAAAAGCTTTTAAGTTTAATTAGGTCCCATTTGTTTATTTTGCTCTTATTTATTTTGCCTTTGGAGAATGACCCAAGAAAAAAATTGCTATGATTTATGTCAAACAGTGTTTCACTCTTCCAGGAGTTTTGTGGTTTCATGTCTTACATTTAGACCTTTAAACTATTTTGAGTTTATTTTTGTATATGGTGTGAGGGAATGTTTTAATATCATTGTTTTACATGTGACTGTCCAGTTTTCCCAGCACCACTTGTCGATGAGACTGTCTTTTCTGCATTCTATATTCTTGCCTACTTTGACATAGATTAATAGGCCAAAAATGTGTGGGTTTATTTCTGGGCTGTCTATTCTTTTCCATTGGTTTTTGTGTCTGTTTTTGTGCCAATACCATGCTGTTTTGATTACTGTAGCTTTGCAGTACAGTCTGAAGACTGGGAGGGTTATACCTCCAGCTTTGTTCTTTTTTCTCATGATTGCTTTGGCAATTCAGGATCTTCTGTGGTTCCATATAAATTTTAGGATTATTTGAGCTAGTTCTGTGAAAAATGTTCTGGATATTTTGACAGGGATTGTGTTAAGTCTGTAGATTAGTTTGGGTAGTACAGCCATTTTAATAATATTAATTCTTCCAATCCTAGAGCATGGTATATCTTCCCATTTCTTTGAATCATCTTCAATTTACTTCATCAATGTTTTATAATTTTCAGAGTTTAAGTCCTTCACCTCTTTGGTTAACTTTACTCTTGGGTATTTTTTTTTAATTTTTATTTATTTATTTGGGGCTGTGTTGGGTCTGCGTTGCTGTGTGTGGGCTTTCTCTAGTTGTGGTGAGCGGGGGCTACTCTTCTTGTGGTGCACGGCTTCTCATTGTGGTGACTTTTCTTGTTGGGAGCATGGGCTCTAGGCACACGGGCTTCAGTAGTTGTGGCATGCAGGCTTAGTAGTTGTGGCACACAGGCTTAGTTGCTCCACGGCATGTGGGATCTTCCCGGACCAGGGCTCTCACCCATGTCCCCTGCATTGGCAGGTGGATTCTTAACCACTGCACCACCAGGGAAGTCCACTCTTGGGTATTTTTGATGTAATTTTAAAGGAAAAAAAATTTTTTTTTTACTTTCTCTTTCTGTTATTTCAATATTAGTGTATAGAAACACAGCACATTTCCGTATATTAATCTTGCATTTTAATGGTGATGTTATAGGCACTTTCACTTGAGTACTTAATATAAGGTACTTCATATGTATTTAATTTATATTATTGCAAGATTAAACACTTAAATACACCATCAACAGGAGAATTTATGTCATAATGCCCTCTAAAAGTAGTTAAATGGTGTTATGGGTCACCACATCTTTATTAACACATGTTGATCAGAATTCTAATGTTAACAATACATTGCTTGTTTTGTGGGTCATTATGATTAAGTGTTTGCAGCTATTAGAATCATATTTGGGTAAGGTGTATTTGTATAACCCAGGTACATGTTCTTGCTAGAAAAAAATGTTTAAATGGTAAGAATTGTATGATGGAAAGAGGTGGGTAATTTCTGTATATCTATTGCAAGTTCCTCAAATGAAATATGTTCAGATTGAATTTCTGAACTACTTGATACTCTCAATTTCAACTCTTAGATCTTCTCTTTCTCTACTTATCTGTGAGTATGGTAATTCATTCCTTAATCAATGCATTGCTTCATCTGTCAAAAAATGTTTATTTTACGCCTGCTATGTCCCTACTGTGTGACTGCCTTGAAACTGTTGATTCCACAAAGTGCTTTCTGCTATAGTTCACCAGACTTTAGAAATTAAGTACTTGACTGTACATTCTCATGTTTATTTTGCCATTATCTGTCATTACCCTTCCATTCTCCCTCTGTCTCTATCCCTATTCCTAGCTCATGGGTTAAGAAATGGACAGATAAATGTATTTATTCTTAGGAAGAGTTAGAAAATAGGGATTCATAAAAACACATCAAGGGCAAAAGCATCACAAAGGGAATAACTAGAGTTTAACTTGTTTGGAGACAATTTGAATTTGTTGAGTACCTATCAGGGTCAAGGTGGCAGGCTAATTCAACCAGCACTCACAATATTTCAGTAAATAGTTAAGAACCTCCTTCATGAATGCTGAAAATCCAGTGGAAAGAATAGAGACCTCATAAAAAGTTGACATGATATGATCCTAGAACCCCTAATAACTAATTGTATGGCTTTGGATAAAATTTAATAATTTAATTTTATATTTTAATGTACATACTCACATACATGCACAATTATTTTTACACAGTTGCATATATATTATTTTAGTATATGATTTTATTGCAAATGGCAGTAGCCCTTTTCTCACAAAAGGCAACTCTCTTGACATGGGGTTGAAGAAAACTATATTCAAGTCACCACATTTCCAGAATCCCTCACTTCTTTGGATAAGTAATTAAACTACTCAGAGTTTTAGTGTCTTCCTCTGTAAAATAATGAAGAATTTTTGTGCTTCATTTCAGCTCTGGGATTCTATTTATCTTTTAATAGTATAAACTTAGTCTCTCTACCTAGAAATTCAGTAAAATTTTAACAGATTGCCATAATCTGATTTGATTCTAAAGAATACATAGTTTATTTAACCAGATAGTTTAAAAATTACATAAAATATAAATTGCATGGAACTCAAATAACAATGATTTCAATTGACACTCAATGCATACATAAGAAAATATGGAGGGCTTCCCTGATGGCGCAGTGGTTGAGAGTCCGCCTGCTGATGCAGGGGACACGGGTTCGTGCCCCGGTCTGGGAGGATCCCACATGCTGCGGAGCAGCTAGGCCCGTGAGCCATGGCCGCGGAGCCTGCGCGTCCGGAACCTGTGCTCTTCAACGGGAGATGCCACAGCAGTGAGAGGCCCGCGTAACGCAAAAAAAGTCACTGGCTACGATGGGAAGAAATTATGTTAGGGAGCCAGGGCAGGACACAATATAAGAGGTTACTGTAATAAATTACGTGAAAGGAGATGGTGGCTTCCCCTAACATAAAATATGATATGGAATCAGAAGTGGTCCCACATGTTTATAAGGAAAAGTCAACAGTTTGCTGATGGATTGATTGTTGAACTAGAAATTATGAGCAAATTGAATGAATTTTAAAGAAATTTAGAAGAAACCTCAGCATTATTCAAAAGCTTTTAGGAATGACCTGGAATAAAGAAAGAAAATGGTGGCACAAGAGATAGTGGATAATTGAAGGAGAAAAAAAAAAGTCATACTTCTCTATCATTTATGAAACATTGATACTATATTAAAGTAGACTATGTAAGTTATTGAGATATTTCTTTTTCTTAGCTCAATTGTAACTAATTTTTCCAGGAATCTAGAGAAAATACTAAATTACATGTTCAAAAAGTATACTTAAGATAATGTTGATAGGTTTCAGTAATTGGAGCAAATATTTCAATAAATTTTCTCCAATACTTTTTAGTTTATATCACAAATTAGTCATTAATTCTTTCATGTATTCACATATTCTTCAAATTGAGTGATGAGCTGCGAAGCAGCCCTATGTTACTCCCTACAAGTTCTAGGTACTTTCTGGGATGTCAAAATAATAAGATGGAAAACATTTTCAGAAAGGGATTTAAAATCTTGTGACGTGGCTATATCAGAAAATTGCATGTCCCTGAAGTCAGATAAATTTAATTCAATTTAAATAACATTGCAAGGTATTTATCTATGTTTGCCATAAAATTTACCTGACCCCTGGTTATGAATCTATATATTTAACTATGTAAATTTAATTTTGGCTGATGTGAGTTATTCCTGGAATACATATGCATAACTGATGTCAGTCTGTCAATATCACTAAGCCTTTGACAGACTTCCACTTCTACCTTATAACAAGGTTGGGAGTTTGGAGGACATTTTAATGTAATTCTTATTAACTAAACAGGTAGAGGATTACAATTGGTTAAAATTGGATATAGGGCAGATGCCTCTGTATAACAAATAAAATACACTGCAATCTTCAATTCCAATCTTTCATTTTACCTTTAGTACAAAAATCTAGTTGGATTTTTGTACTAGTACAAAAATCTAGTTACATATTAGTTGGATAAGATTAATATTAACCCAAATCTACTTGTTTTCTGGAAATGAATTGGACTGTAACCAGTACATATGATTTTCAAGATTTACTGTTTTTTAGATCTTAGAAATTAATTATATGTCTGAACCAGTTATTGGATGGAGAAAAAAAGAAAATTTTATGGTTCTAGAGAAAATAATTTATTCCCTAAATTTGTGCCCTGACTAGAGTGGATAAAAGGACTAACCCTTCATAGGTCACAATCATAGATTTATGCTTGAATAGAAGTGACCGAACATTCTAGTAAAAATATATAGATGTTAAAATGTAGCCTAATGAACAATCAATAAGTAAATAAATATTCTGAGAACCTACAATGTACCAGTTGACTGTCCTCTCTTGGATGAAGGTCTTTCTTTGGTTCTTGTGACAGCTTTTTCCACTACTCAGCAATTCCTTCTCAGAGTCCCGTGCCAGTCCTCCTTCCTCTACTCAGCAGAGACTTTCTCTTCTCCTACTGTCTAGTGTAACCCTGTGTGATCTCATTTATCTCATGGCTTTAGTTATCATCTATACTTTGATGAGTCCCAAATGATATATCCTGCTCACGTTCAACTTGAGAATGCTTGCGCATTTCAAGGCACATCAAGTTCAGCATGTCCAAAATTCAAGTCTTATGCTTAACCCAGATTCACTTGTCCAGTGTTTTCTGCTTCAAATCATGGCACAAATCCATGTCTGAGCTGTATGGCTGACAGGGTCTTGGTGCTCTGGCCAGTTGTCAGGCCTGAGCCTCTGAGGTGGGAGATCCTAGTTCAGAATATTGATCCACCAGAGAACACCTGGCCCCTTGTAATATCAGTTGGCGAGAGCTCTCCCAGAGATCTCCATCTCAACCCGAAGACCCAGTTCCACTAAACGGCCAACAAACTTCAGTGCTGGACACCCCATGCCAAACAACTATCAAGACAGGAACACAACCCCATCCATTAGCAGAGAGGCTGCCTAAAATCATAATAAGTCCACACACAACCCAAGCACACCACTAGACGTGGTCCTGCCCACCAGAGAGGCAAGATCCAGCCTCATCTACCAGAACACAGGCAACAGTCCCCTCTACCAGGAAGCCTACACAACCCACTGAACCAACCTTAGCCACTGGGGGCAGACACCAAAATCAACAGGAACTATGGACCTGCAGCCTGTGAAAAAGAGACCCCAAAGACAGTAAGTTAAGCAAAATGAGAAGACAGAGAAACACACAGCAGATGAAGGAGCAAGGTAAAAACCCACCAGACCAAACAAATGAACAGGAAATAGGCAGTCCACCTGAAAAAGAGTTCAGAATAATGATAATAAAGATGACCCAATCTTGGAAATAGAATGGAGAAAATACAAGAAACATTTAACAAGGACCTAGAAGAACTAAAGAGCAAACAAACAATGATGAACAACACAATAAATTAAATTAAAAATTCTCTAGAAGGAATCAATAGCAGCATAACTGAGGCAGAAGAACAGATAAGTGACCTGGAGGATAAAATAGTGGAAATAACTACCGCAGATCAGAATACAGAAAAAAGAATGAAAAGAATTGAGGACAGACTCAGAGACCTTTAGGACAACATTAAATGCACCAACATTTGAATTATAGTGGTCCCAGAAGAAGAAGAGAAAAAGAAAGGGACTGAGAAAATATTTGAAGAGATTATAGTTGAAAAGTTCCCTGATATGGGAAAGGAAATAGTCACCCAGGTCCAGGAAGCACATAGACTCCCATACAGGATAAATCCAAGGAGAAACATGCCAAGACACATATTACTCAAACTATCAAAAATTAAATACAAAGAAAAAATATTAAAAGCCTCAAGGGAAAAGCAACAAATAACATACAAGGGAATCCCCATAAGGTTAACAGCTGATCTTTCAGTAGAAACTCTGCAAGCCAGAAGGGTGTGGCAGGACATATTTAAAGTGTTGAAAGGGAAAAACCTACCACCAAGATTACTTTACCCAGCAAGAATCTCATTCAGATTTGATGGAGAAATTAAAACCTTTACAGACAAGCAAAAGAGAATTCAGCACCACAAAACCAGCTTTACAACAAATGCTAAAGGAACTTCTCTAGGCAGGAAACACAAGAGAAGGAAAAGACCTACAATAACAAACCCAAAACAATTAAGAAAATGGTAATAGGCACATACATATTGATAATTATCTTAAAGGTAAATGGATTAAATGCTCCAACCAAAAGACATGGACTGGCTGAATGGATACAAAAACAAGACCCGTATATATGCTGTCTCCAAGATCCCCACTTCAGACCTAGGGACACATACAGGCTGAAAGTGAGGGGATGGAAAAATATATTCCATGCAAATGGAAATCAAAAGAAAGCTGGAGTAGCAATTCTCATATCAGACAAAATAGACTTTAAAATAAAGACTATTACAAGAGAGAAAGAAGGGCACTACATAAGGATAAAGGGATTAATCCAAGAAGAAGATATAACAATTGTAAATATTTATGCATCCAACATCGGAGCACCTCAATACGTAAGGCAAATGCTAACAGCCATAAAAGGGGAAATCAACAGTAACACAATCATTGTAGGGGACTTTTAACACCCCACTTTCACGAATGGACAGATCATTCAAAATGAAAATAAACAAGGAAACACAAGCTTTAAATGACATATTAAACAAGATGGACTTAATTGATAGGACATTCCATCCAAAAACAACAGAATACACTTTCTTCTCAAGTGCTCATGGAACATTCTGCAGGGTAGATCATATCTTGGGTCACAAATCAAGCCTTGGTAAATTTAAGAAAATAGAAATCGTATCAAGTATCTTTTCCGACAACAACTCTATGAGAATAGATATCAATTACAGGAAAAAACCTGTAAAATATACAAACACATGGAAGCTAAACAATACTATTAAATAACCATGAGATCAAAGAGGAAATCAAAAAATACCTGGAAACAAATGACAATGAAAACATGATGACCCAAAACCTATGGGATGCAGCAAAAGCAGTTCTAAGAGGGAGACATATAGCAATGCAAATCTACCTCAAGAAACAAGAAACATCTCAAATAAACAACCTAACCTTACACCTAAAGCAATTAGAGAAAGAAGAAAAAAAAAATACTGAAGGCTAGCAGGAGGGAAATCATAAAGATCAGATCAGAAATAAATGAAAAAGAAATGAAGAAAATGATAGCAAAGATCAATAAAACTAAAAGCTGGTTCTTTGAGAAGAAAAACAAAATTGATAAACCTTTAGCCAGACTCATCAGAAGAAAAAGGGGAAAGTCTCAAATCAATAGAATTAGAAATGAAAAACGAGAAGTAACAACTGACACTGCAGAAATACAAAGGATCATGAGAGATTACTACAGGCAACTCTATGCCAATAAACTGGACAACCTGGAAGAAATGGACAAATTTTTAGAAAAGCACAACCTTCTGAGACTGAATCAGGAAGAAATAGAAAATATAAACAGACCAATCACAAGCACTGAAATTGAAACTGTGATTAAAAATCTTCCAACAAACAAAAGTCCAAGACCAGATGGCTTCACAGGTGAATTCTATCAAACATTTAGAGAAGAGCTAACACCTATCTTTCTCAAACTCTTCCAAACTATATCAGAGGGAGGAATACTCCCAAACTCATTCTACAAGTGATGGTGTTTCCACCATCACCCTGATACCAAAACCAGACAAAGATGTCATAAAGAAAGAAAACTACAGGCCAGTATCACTGTTGAACATAGATGCAAAAATCCTCAACAAAATACTAGCAAAGAGAATCCAACAGCACATTAAAAGGATCATACACCATGATCAATTGGGGTTTATCCCAGGAATTCAAGGATTCTTCAATATATGCAAATCAATCAATATGATAAACCTTATTAACAAATTGAAAGATAAAAACCATATGGTCATCTCAATAGATGCAGAGAAAGCTTTCGACAAAATTCAACACCCAGTTACGATAAAACCCCTCCAGAAGGTAGGCATAGAGGGAACTTACCTAAACATAATAAAAGCCATTTACGACAAACCCACAGCCAACGTCATTATCAGTGGTGAAAAACTGAAACAATTTCCATTAAGGTCAGGAAGAAGACAAGGTTACCCACTATCCTCATTATTCAACATAGTTTTGCAAGTTTTAACCACAGCAATCAGAGAAGAAAACGATATAAAAGGAATCCAAATCAGAAAAGAAGTAAAACTGTCACTGTCTGCAGATGACATGATACTATACATAAAATATCCTAAAGATGCTACCAGAAAACTACCAGAGCTAATCAATGAATTTGGTAAATTAGCATGATACAAAATCAGTGCACAGAAATCTCTCGCATTCCTATACACTAATGATGAAAAATCTGAAAGAGCAGTTAAGGAAACACTCCCATTTACCATTGCAACAAAAAGAATAAAATACCTAGGAATAAACCTACCTAACGAGACAAAATACCTGTATGCAGAAAACTATAAGACACTCATGAAAGAAACTAAAGATGATACAAACAGATGGTGAGATATATCATGTTCTTCGATTGGAAGAATCAACATTGTGAAAATGACTATACTACCCAAAGCAATCTACAGATTCAATGCAATCCCTATTAAACTACCAATGGCATTTTTCACAGAACTAGAACAAAAAATTTCACAATTTGTATGGCAACACAAAAGACCCTGAATAGCCAAAGCAATCTTGAGAAAGAAAAACAGAGCTGGAGGAATCAGGCTCCCTTACTTCAGACTACATTACAAAGCTATTTGAAATTATTTTCAAATGAAGCAACTGCCAGAGGATTAATCTCCAAAATATACAAGCAGCTCATGCAGCTCAATATCAAAAAATCAAACAATCCAATCCAAAAATGGGCAGAAGATCTAAATAGACATTCCTCCAAAGAAATATACAGATTGCCAACAAACACATGTAAGGATGCTAAACATCACTAATCATTAGAGAAATGCAGATCAAAACTACAATGAGATATCACCTCACACTGGTCAGAATGGCCATCATCAAACAATATACAATCAATAAATGCTGTAGAGGGTGTGGAGAAAAGGGAACCTTCTTGCACTCTTGGTGGCAGCCACTATGGAGAACAGTTTGGAGGTTCTGTAAAAAATAAAAATAGAACTACCATATGACTCAGCAATCCCACTACTGGGCATATACCCTGAGAAAACCATAGTTCAAAAAGAGTCATGTACCACAATGTTCATTGCAGCACTATTTACAATAGACAGGACATGGAAGCAACCCAAGTGTCCATCGACAGATGAATGGATAAAGAAGATGTGGCACATATATACAATGGAATATTACTTGGCCATAAACAGAAACGAAACTGAGTTATTTGTAGTGAGGTGGATGGATCAAGAATCTGTCATACGGAGTGAAGTAAGTCAGAAAGAGAAAAACAAATACCGTATGCTAACACATATATATGGAATCTTAAAAAAAAAAATGTTCTGAAGAACCTAGGGGCAGGATAGGGATAAAGATGCAGATGTAGAGAATGGATTTGAGGACACAGGGAGGGGGAAGGGTAAGCTGGGGGAAAGGGTAAGCTGGGATGAAGTGAGAGAGTGGCATGGACATATATACACTACGAAATGTAAAATAGATAGTGGAAGCAGCCGCATAGCACAGGGAGATCAGCTTGGTGCTTTGTGACCACCTAGAGGGGTGGGATAGGGAGGGTGGGAGGGAGCCGCAAGAGGGAGGGGATATGGAGATATATGTCTACATATAGCTGATTCACTTTGTTATACAGCAGATACTAACACACCATTGTAAAGCAATTATACTCCAATAAAGATTTTAAAAGAAAATAAAGAAATATTATGAATGAAATGGTTAACACAGAACCTAGCATATAAGCACTTAATAAATAGTAAATATTAAAAAGAAAATACATACCAAAAAGTAAGACTGGACTTATGTGAAAGGGGGACTACAGCTTTTTTACCTTATACCCTTTCTTTTGTTTGAAATTATCTATCCAGCATATGCTTTGGCATTATTTCTCTGATCCAAACTTTTAAAATGTAGGTAAATATTGAGCCGAAATATGTGTTTAATCTAATATACATCATTTGACGAGTGTGCTAGAGTATGTGAAATGTATCTTTAGCTGAAAAAAATTCACACTTATGTTTATATTGGATAAAGGTAATGTGGGATAAGAGCATAATTCTAGAGCTCTGAGCTAATATTTATACAATTTTAATCACTAAACTGAGGAGTTGATTTTCTATGCCGCTCCATATGTAGGATCTCTCTGCCTCCGTCTCAGCCATGCAAAGGAGTAAAAGTTCCAGTGATTTGTTTGGCAACACGTTTCTGAAAGGCTGTTTGGTCCAGCTGCCTTTACTTTGTTTCATCAAGAGACTTTGCAAAACTAAAGTAGTTCTTCATGATGAACTGGCAGGAAAGTGCCAAGATTGTTTTATTGCTTAGCAACTTGGCAGTAGGAAATGTTAAAATATTACAATCTCTTATATCTTTGAAATGAGACGGATGGCTCTCATGCTCAAATGTGATTAAGATGCAGCCACATGGCCTTGGCTTATATTTTGAGCTGGTAGGAGGAAGACAAAGAAATTGGATACTTTAAAATATACTAATAGTAGTTTCTCAGGAAACCTTGGCTGGTTTGAGCCAAATACTAATCTAAGGAATTAAGCTGTCTCCATTTTGATGTTGATAAGTGCTGCAATCCCCATTGATCAATGGGATTTCCTCTGCGTTTGGGAAGGAGGGCTACATCTATTGAGAAATTGTGTGCCAAGTAAAATCCTGAGATAAACAACTTCACAGAAGGGAAACTGACAGTTTACCATACATTCCCAGAATTTAAAGAGCTGTAGTTTGCTTTCTTTTTGTACAAATTATGGAATGGGTGAAAGTGACAGAGTGATGACACCAGCTGAATGGAAGCATAATGTAGATAACTATTGCAGATGCCTTATCACACAGTTCTGCCAACACACATGCTTCCTGCAAACCTCCTACAACTTAAACACACAGGCTCTTCTTAACTAATGATGCCAATTTTGCAGATTGATTAGTGGCTTTCTACTGTGAATACTCACCTACAAAGGAGCGTATATTAACTGGTGAATACAGGATTCTTTTTAGTAAGATGAAGAACACCTTGACAAATATATAAATCATAAGAATAGAATTAATAAACCTCAGTGTTGTTAACCTTCCAGAATTATTATTACTGTTTTTTTTTTAATAGAAAGAAGTAGTATTTGGGGAAAAACTAGAAGATTTCAAATTATTAGAAGGAACATTTTAAAAGAACACCTGCTTACCCGAATACTTTATCTATAGGATTTCATGTTGTGATTGACATTAAGGAGGAACAGTGTTTGTTAATTGATAGGATTTCCATTTATATTGAGCCTCTCCGTGCACTTGGATGCATCCTACTTGTTTATAAGTTAATAACTGAAAATAAAAAGATGGGATTTACTGTGTCAAACATTGGAGAGGAATAAATTGACAGTGAACCAAAATATTAAATTACAGCTTCTGTCTGCATAATGTTAAAATGAAGATCTTGTAGAAATAGCTTAAAATCTGTTTGTTCTTACTCATATTCAAACATGCATTTGATGTGTTAAAAATTAAACTTAATTTCCATTAAGCTTCCATTGAGCTCAAAGACAATAAAATAAAGGACTTTTGCTAAATATAGAAAGAAGACATTTATTTTCATTTTGTTTTAATTTGCCCAAGTTTTATTTCTTTAAAACATCAATATAGCCACTTTAGGAGAAATTTTTAAGAAGGAAAAGCAACTAAAATTTTTACAAACATTAAAAAAACACATTTAAATAAATCCACTTATTAGTACAGAATTGGTTTAAGTATAATTGTTTTCAATCTTCCTATATTTTGTATTATAAAATTACATATAATAAAGCTTTCATAGTTTTCTTTTTATTTTCAAAATGTTTACATTGCAGATGAAGTACATAGGCCATTTTACAAGTGAATAATCTTTAGCACATAAATCTTTACAATTCCTGAGCCAAGCTAAAACACTAAATTATTTTGTTTAACTTGTTCATGAAAACAATAAAAGACCATAAATGCTATTTTTAGTTTTAGAGGGCAGGGACGGTTAAGTTGAATTTAAATAGCAAATAAAAATTACCACAAAGGGAGCAAGCTTTTACAGTGTGAAATACCTCTAGCTCTATAATGGAAATCTCATTGCTTCCATATGAATAATCTTTTCACCAATTCATATTTATATCTGTTTTTTATTTAAATGTGTAACTTAATAAGATATAACTCAAATATGTGTTTATTTTATTCTTTGTTTAAACAAAGTGCTGGTAGCTTTCAAAATTATCATTTTATGGAATGCTCAGTAGTGTATAAAGAGAAATAAAAAGGGTTATTCAGAGAAATTGCAAACGCATCTCTAGCCTCACCTTAATGAGGGTTCATTGCCTGTCCATCGAGCCCAGTTTTGTTTAAGCAATTATCGGACTGCTTTATTTATAGCATCCATGTTCCTGTTTTGGGCAATGGTTTCTCCATAAACTACCAAAATAAAATAACAGCTCAAGAATAGACCTTACTTTAAAAATAGATGCTGTTCCAATTACAATGGAAGGAGAATAGTTAGGTGAAGATTTAAATTGTACCAATTATTCCTGGGAAATTGATGGAAGAGATTGAGAGGAACATACATCCATGAATGTACATGGCTATTTTCCACAATTAAAATCACAAATGTTAAGGGGAACTTATAATAAAGGGTAACAGTCATTGAATCTAACTGTCACTAATCACTGAGAAATACACAGGAGTATATTTAGTAAATGTCCTAAAGCAGCACCCAAACTGCCAGAGTGGGGAGAGAAAGACAGACAGAAAAGACAGAGAGAATATAAAAGGATATCAGTCCAAGGAGATTCAAAAACCCTGTATAAAGATTCAGAATGATATCAATTATATCCACATTTTACTGTCTGGTCTAATATAATTTGCATGTATGCATGGTCACATACACTGGTACACTGAACCACATAGAACTTATTAAAACTTGAATGCCAATTAATGACAAAATATAAAACCAAAGCCTATAATTTATACAATGTGTGTTTGCTGTCAAGACTACTTCTTAGAAAAGTTACAAAGCAAGTTCTGAGTTGTAAGAGGCTCTTAGAAATAGCAAGTGTGCTTTGCAAATCATACTGGAAGTTTGGGATAAAGAGAGTTTCATATAGTGACATTCACGATTAAGACTAACAAATGCTTAGATTTTAGAATGATTCTTTAATTTGTCATTGTTTTCTTTAGTGGTTTCAGCACATATTTGTTTATTTGCTACTGATCATTCCCTGTTCTCTTGCATACAATTCCAGAATCATTTATTTTTGCCTAGATAAGATTTCAGGTCCTAAATGATATCACCTCTATCACCATAGCAGATTGTCTCCAATTTTTGTTTATCTTTTCAATGATGCTATCGCTAAAGTATTTTTTCTTTCCAACTCCATAGATAGACGTTATCCAGGTAAAGTTGGTGCCTGGGATTTAAAACTCTAAATGATTCATTACTATGGTAGAAAAAAATTTCTCTTAGTATGAGTAAAGCAGAAGTTATATCATCAATGGGAATATTAACTTTTTATATAGCATTAATATGTGTATATAATTTAAGGTTGACACAAGCGTGTGCACAAATAGACACACACAAGTCCTTCTTTATAATGGTATTTTGGTGCCAAATATAGACTTCTAAAAGATATTTTGTGGCTCTGATTATTGTAGGGTGGCATGATTCGTCTTTTGATGAGCCCTGACCCATACTAGAAAGAGCTGTTTTTCATATGGGGACACCAAACAGCTAGCCACTCCTCTGCTCTCCTGGTTTACAGGAGCTTCTATTGAGAAAAACTGGGAGTTGTGTTTTCCCAGTAAATTTGATTCTTTAAGGTGATCAGTCCACCTGGAAAGCTCCTCTTTTACCAAGTGCTCGTGTTTCCAACTCCCTCATTTCATGAATGACATTCTCACATCTCCTGGTAAGCTTGCATCTTCCTCCTTTCCCACTACCACACCTGCTGTCCCAGTCCCTTTTTACCTGCCTTTGTTTTCCGATTTTTTCATGACTTATCCCTTTCAAATATGCCACTTAATGTACCATGTATTATGCAGATGGCTTTTTTGCCATCTCCCTCCTTCAGGGACAGACGTTTTTCTGTTTAGTTCATCCTTGTGTTCCAAAGTGCTTAGAAAAAAAGCTGGACCATAGAATAGGTACAAAGGAATGTATCTTAAATGAATGAATGAAAAATATGCAAATTGATGTGCATTTATTAAGAGCTCTCACTAGATGGGAGGGAAAATTCCTTTGTATGTTTAGATCCTTAACTTGATTGTGGTCACCTTGAAATTCACTTTCATCTTATATAGTCTGTTATTAAAATGTTAAGTAAAATACACATTAAAACTTGATTTAATCATTTTTACTACCAGTAACCTATTATTTAAAAAAACAAAAGCACCCTAAAGTGCTTTTTGTCCTTTGTCTTGGTTTGAATTTTTTTCCCTGTGTGTTCAGCCTCTTTACTGTGAATAACTGCTCTCAGTTAAATAATCCCACAGCACCCGCTTACAGTTGCAGGGTTGCCCTCACATTCTTTGTAAAAATGAAAGCTCAGTTAAAGACCAGACTTCCTTTTATGGTGCAATTTGTTTGCTCTTAGCCTGGATCGCTCTCTTTGCCATTTGATTTCCTCAACTGAGCAATTTATGACAGATGTTTAAGACCTACTGTCCATTAAAAATAGCAGGTTTTAAAAACTCCATCATCATCACGAGCTTAATAAGTAAATGGCTGAAAGCTCAGCAGCTTGGTGGGAGAAGTATGTCAGGTTTGACTCTCTGACAGCCAGCTTGCTGTTGCTGTAATTAATAATGTAATGTTACATCTCTTGCTTTTTATGTGGAGACAGGGAAAGTGACAGGGATTATGGAGAGAAATAAATTTACATTGTAGCTTGATAAAGCATCCCTAGCTTTAGGAGCTCAATACATACAAAATTACTATGAGATGACAGTTTCCCAAGCAAGTTACACAAATATTTAAAGCTCTAGGCTGAAGAATCAGGACATTGTAAGAATAAAAAAGGAGAAAAGACACTTTCTTTTATCCTGTCCCTTTTTTACTGCTGCTTAATTTTTTCTCTCCAGCTGCTTATAAAAAGATCAAAGATATACCTAACTTGTCTCCCTGAGTGAATCTATTTCAGTCAATGTCACGGCCCACTCAATGTCACAGCTCACTCACTTTCCAACAGTAACATGAGTTCCTATCACACTCCCCTTCTCATCTCTTCTGATGGGTGTCCCAACTCCACACCCCCATCCTAGAAAAGATTTTATTACAAAAAGCAAGTGCTGTAGGCTTCTCTGAGTAAGTCCTGTCCAGTGAAGCCCATGCTATTGACTGTTAGTCGTGTTCACATAAGGTCAACATTTTTAGCCTTGTTCTTCCTCCCAAGCAGTGCATCTGGACACCTGCTTTCTCTGCCTATTAGAGGTGATGTGTGGAACCCTGTCATCTTTCCATTCATGGAATCTGAAAGTGCCACAAGGTCAGAATGGTCTTCCCAGCTTTGTGAATTGGTGGAAAATAAGTACAGACTCTGACAATGTGACAAAAGATTATCTGACATAAGGAGTTGGATAATATTAACTCCATGTTATTTTTATAATTGAGTGTTATTTCTTGCTTTTCCTTATGCTAACTGTCACATTGTTGGCATGACTATTCAAGAAGCAATTGTTCGTTATCTTCAACCATTCTTCCATTTCAAATATATCTGAAAACCTTACAAGTGGATAAGAATGGTCGGAAAAGGTCTTCCCTGGTGGCGCAGTGGTTGAGAGTCCGCCTGCCAATGCAGGGGAGGCGGGTTCGTGCCCCGGTCCGGGAAGATCCCACATGCCGCGGAGCAGCTGGGCCCGCGAGCCATGGCCGCTGAGCCTGCGTGTCCGGAGCCTGTGCTCCGCAAGGGAGAGGCCACAACAGTGAGAGGCCTGTGGTAAAAAGAATTAGAAAAGAAATTAACTAGTTAGAAAATTAATAATATTTCTTACTGAATTAAATAATCTCTTTGATGAAACTGACTGGCATGCTTTATTTTACTTGTTTTTATTATTGACAAGGGTATATGTTTAGTTATGTTTGTGCATAAATATTCATGTAAAAACACTGCAATGGACTGAATGTTATGTCTTCCCCAAATTCATATGTTGAAATTCAAATTCCTAATATGATGGCATTTGGAGGCAGGATATTTGGGAGGTGATTAGATCATCAAGGTGGAGCCCTCATGAATGGTATTAGTGCCCTTATAAGAAGAGACATGAGCAATCTCTCTGGTCCCATGTGACGACACAGAGAAAACAGTGGTCTGTGAACAAGGAAGCAGCTCTCATCAGTTACTGAAGCTGTTGATGATTTGATCTTGTACTTCCCAACCTCTAGAACTATGAGAAATCAAGGTTTATTGCTTAAGACACTCAGTCTCTGGTATTTTTGTTAATGCAAGCCAAACAGACTAAGACAAGCCCATAAAATATAAACAATTTAACTTTTATTTATTCAAATCAAACTTCTTCTTTTGTGGATTAATTGTAAGTAAATTCATATACAAAAATTATCATTGTTCTGATGCAGAGATTTATACATTATTATTTTATTTAGAATTTAAGGTTTAAAGTCTATAATCTAGTTGAAAACTAGATTAAAATTTATAACTAAAAATACTTAATTTGGATTGACTTACAAATAAGAGGGTGTGTTTTATCTCCTCTGCCTCATAGGCTTCAATCTATCTAACCTAGTTTCTAAAAAGTCAGAAGTGCTACAATTTTTCCATAAATTTCTGAGTTGGATTTAGGGCAATGTGTGTGCTACAACTTGAATTGATGGATGGATATGGGAATTCACTAATGATTGTACTCTACTGACCGACTAAAGCATACTCTCAGAGACAAACTTGCCCAAAAGTTAAATGATCAGACATACTCAATGAGATTCTTTTGAAGACACTGATACCCTCTTCTAGTTACAAGAACTAGTTAAAATAAAGTCCCTCAACTATTAAATAGCAAAGTTCATTGTACTCATTTGTTATGAATGTGCAAAACAACTTTTGTCATGTATTGTCAATTTCTAATGCTTTATGTTAAATTTCAGTTTGTGTATTTGGGATGATTATCAAAGTATTCAAATGAATAGAATTATTTCAGAATTTTATCAGTTTCTAAAATGACATAAAACACATTCTGGAAAGAATATTTGTTTTGTAAATGGAATTTGCAATAATTGAAGATAAAGCCCCTGAGCAAAGCAGAGAACGTTGCCATAGGAGACTGTGACTCCGTGAAACTTGGTGTAGTTAGTAGCTGGGAGAAATTCTGACCTGAGTTGCACAGCCAAATTGGATGAAAACTATATATAACCTAAATACCTGCCACTCTGCCTCTTTTTCAATGGTCCTTCTCTTAAAGTGTTTGGGGGGAAAAAATTTTTTTTTCCTGGATCAGGCCCTGCTTTTTCATTTTAGTTATATCTTACTACCAATTTCAACCACCCCTGGGACTTTCCTTTTTTGACCTGGTAAAAGCCTGGAACTTCTTCCCTATAATTTGCCTTAAACAACTAGTCTGTTCCTTCCCTCCTGTTGTCCTCAATGACTTTGTTATTTTTTCCTCCCTTGTTTATACACAATACCCCTTGCACAAGTCTGTTGTGTATTAGATGTCACTGAAGTCTATGATGAACTAAAGGGAAATAAAATTAAGACTCCAAAACCAGCAACAACTTAAAATCATGGATGCTTAATATAACAGTTCCAGGTGTCTAATGGAAAAGAAAAGTCATGAAAACACAATAGTAAAGTGACTGCATGGCTGTACCCTAGTTCCTAGGTGTAGCTCCTGTTTGGAAGTCTATGCCCCAAACTCCCTTTGATCTCTCTTCCACTTCAGAAAAATTTTATCTTCTCCCTCCAGAAGGTTTCCCCTCATCATTCCCATCTCCTAACCAAACTCTCACACACCTTGAGCGGGAGCTTCATCTCAGCAATCCAGTGAGCTGTAGCACTCCCAACCAAAGCCTTCAGTATGTGTGTGTATCTACTAATCTATCATCTATCTATCTAATCTACCATCTATCTATCTTCTATCTAGATGGGTTGATTAAAACAGTAGTGTAATGAAAAGAGTTCCTGAAGACAGTATACCCTGTACAGATTTTTCAGGCCCTCCACAGTAAAGAAAAGCTTAAATTCTTCTTTCCATAGCTTTTTGCCTCCTAATAACGTCCATGGATGCTTAAGAAAAAGGTGGCAGGACTTCCCTGGTGGCACAGTGGTTGAGAGTCCGCCTGCCGATGCAGGGGACATGGGTTCGTGCCCCTGTCCGGGAAGATCCCACATGCCATGGAGCGGCTGGGCCCGTGAGCCATGGCCGCTGAGCCTGTGCGTCCGGAGCCTGTGCTCCGCAACGGGAGAGGCCACAACAGTGAGAGGCATGTGTAACGCAAAAAAAAAAAAAAAAAAAAAAAAAGAAGGAAAAACGGGGCAGTTTACATTGCCTTTCAAAATAGTCCAAGCTCCCCTCAGCTAGTAGAGAACCAGCAAGGGGTCTGCGATTGCAGTTTTTCTTTATATAGGCCAGATATAATTCTAAGGCAGGACTCCACCCAACAAATATTTCTGTAAATTGAAAGGAATCAGTAGATGAATTTCTTTGTCTTTGGGTCTGGAATATCTGAGGGTGCCTCTGTGATTTACCTGAAAACAGATCGAAAAATACTCCCACATTTCGTCGCGGATATGGTTCCTCACTAATGAGATTTGGCTTCTAAAAGTGTGTGTGTGGATGAGAGAAAAGAGCCAGGCTCAGGATCTCTCTCTCACCAAGGAAGCAGGTGACCTGGAAGAGGACGAGTACAGCCATTTGGTCACTCAGGAGAGAAATTTAGTCACTCCAGTTCCAAAACTCTTTGATCATTTTGAGACAGGCATGTGGGAGTTATACTACTGATGCTAACAGCTAAAACCAGTCCCATCCTGTCCCATCGACTATTGACTCAAGATAGGTCAGGACTACGGTTAGGACCACACGATCAAGTGTCTGCATAGCCTGTGTACATGACTAATTGGTGAAGGAACGTTTTGTAAGTACGGTAGTGGTGGCTAATAAATTGGAAATCTAATATCCTATCTACGCATAGTGGCCGATGCTGGACTCCAGATGCCTGCTTTTCCAGTTTTCTAAGTGATAGTGATTTTGTGAACTTTTTATATAAAAAGGCTTTCAGTTAGCTATCTACACAAAGATTTGTACAAGAATGTTCATTGTGGTTTTATTATTAGTATCCAAAAACTATAAACCCATCAAGTATCTATCAACAATTGAATAAATTGGATAAAATGGATAAACTGAATGGACATTATTTCTACAATGAAATGAATTCAGCAGTAATAAAGAGTAATGACTTACACACTCAATTAAATGTAAAATTTCAGAAAACATTTTGTTGAGATAAAGAAACCAGAAAAAAATTAATACATAATTATGATACTATTTGTGTAAAATTTAGAAAAGATCAATCTTATCCAAAGTGACAGAATCTAGGTCAGTGGTGACCTGTGGTCAGGGGCTGGGGTGAAGAGGTCCAGACAACTTTGGGAGGTGGTTAAGTTCTATATCTTTATTGTGGAGGCAGTTACCAGGGACTATGCAGTTGTCAAAACTCATAAAACTATATAATTAAATATGTTTATTTTATTTGAATTATACCTCAATAAATAATTTTTAAAAACTCATATACATTAATTTAAAATGTTTAGAGCTAAACATGATAAGTATTTATCTTTTATTTATACATAAATCTACTAAGCCTCAGAGATGTTTGGTAGGATCTGGGATTACAATTCAAGTCTACTTAAATCTATCCTTCTCTTTCTTTTTATACTCAGGTTTTTGAGTCTAAACAATTTCCTCCTCTGATGAAAAAATATGAAAAGAAATAAAAGCCTAACTTTTAAGCTCTTATCCTACTTTGCTTATTCTGTGCAAATTTCTTTAAATGATGATTGACATTTATTACTTCCACATCCATAATTCATCCCATCTCTTGCATTCTAAGGTCCATCCGAACTCTTTTATTGAAACTTAAAGAAGAATGTCACTATCGGGCCAGAAGCTCCAATGAGTCTCAACTTTTTCAGTAATTGCCTTTTATAAAAAAGTCTTTTCAGAATTTTGTCTAATCTTGACTTAAGATTTCTGGTTCTGATTTAAGATTTCTGGTCCTTCTTATGTCTTGGATTGCTTTTCCATGATCGAAAAGACTTTGTTAACCCTTTCCTGTATCCAGGATCCTACCTAAGGTTTCTTTCTCATGCTCTTTTCAATTACTTCAGGTCTAATGCTTTCTAAATATTTATCTCTTGCCTTTTCTTAAGGTCATACAACTGGTAAAATATGAAATCTTGATATCATACCACAAAGTCATCATAGCTCAAAGTTAACATGCAGCATCTTCTTCTACCTAAGACACCTTGAACCTCAGATTTGAACTTTAGCATATACTTCAGCTCCTTCCCCCTTGCATCTATCATGCAACTTATATTAGTGAAATCTTAGCAGTTTTCTTTGAATGTTTCTCTCATGTCTACCATGTATCTGCAGCTGTTCTGGTAAACAGTTTACATTTACAGTTAGCTTTAATTATTATAATAGTGTTCCACTTTCCTTTTCTCTAATTCATCCCACACATTGCTGCTGAGTAACACTCATTAAAGCCCAGATCAGTTTACATCTTTTATCTGCTTGCCGGTTTTCAAAAGCTATCAGAAAAATTAATTTGAATCAAACAAAAGCAACTAAACAAATATTTCCTTGGAACCAGAAAACACCATGCTGTGCTAAAGACCAATCATGGATTGATAAGTGAGCATATCCAGTGTCCTTATCCTGATGTTCAAAGATCTAATTTTCATTTCAACCAGCATTTTTTGTCAACTGTCATTTTCCATAGATGACTTTCAAGCACCCATTGAGATAATTTTTCCCAGAGCTTGCCCAAGTTTGTATTTTTGCTAAGATTTTTCTCACTTCCTGAAATGATGATAATATTAACCATAAACATAAGAATTATAAGTATCATTCACAGAGTGTTCAATACAGGAGAGATTCTGCTTAGCATTTTACACACATGACTGCATTTCACCTTCACAGCAAGTCTGTGAAGTTGGATTTGTTATGTCCATTTTACAGATGAAGATACAGAAGCTCAGAGATATTACATAACTAGCTATGGTCACACAAATAATAAAATCGAGCCAGTCTGGCACATAGGACACACTTACACTTCTCTCTTTGATATACTACCTTATAGCATACCCTTTTCTCCAGCTTAGCCATATATGTGTATATCTGATTCCTCTTTCAAACACTTGTTCATAAAAATCTTAGCTTCCTCCAAGTTGGAAATTAATATTCCTCATTGTCTCAAGTAGAGTTTGCAATAGTACTTTTTTTGTTGCTTGTCACTTAGCAGCTTACATTCTAGTCATCTGTGCACAAGTTTCTGTCTCTACAAGATACTAACAACATGAGGGCAAAGATTATGCCTTGTGTACCTTAAAATCCACGTTTACACAGAGAAGACAGGAAATATTTATAAGATAAAGGGATGTGCAAATATGCAAATGTCTGGATTCCTAGACCATAATTTAGAAAACTTATTTAAGAAAAAAATGATCAGTCTTAACTGCTTTTTTTCAAGAGTAGTTCTGAAATACTAAAGCCTCCTGTAAATTTCAATGACCATAGTTCTCAGAGAGAGAGAAGGAGAAATGAGGGAAATTTCCCAGTGAGAGAATATCTTGGAAGAACAAGTATAATTTAAAAAATACTACTCTGTTCCATTTCTATTTTTTATCTTGTCTCATAATATTAAATTTATGTTTACAGTGAAGTGTATTTAAAAGAGGACATACTTGTTTACCCTGAGGAATCATGTGTTCAAAATGATTGTGTAAAACCTTTTTCTTTTTGTGATTTGTGTGAAATAGGAGAGCTATTTTTGAAATGTGTAAAATAATATCTATATTTAACAGAAATAACTTTATGTCCTATGAGTAGTTAAAAAAACTATTTGGACTATTTCTCATAGGATTACATTTTGCTTGGTTGACAATAATAAAAAGTCTCTTCGCTAGGTAAATTTGTCAATTTAAGAATAGAGTGCATTATCTTATTGAGTTTTATCATGCACCCTCAGCATCTATTATTCCTATTAACTCCAAGTTCAACCTCTACCTTGCCCTTTTCCTCTTCTAACTGGCATTGGGCAAATCACCTTTGGTCAAGATCAATGGCTCATCTGCCCATCTAACCCTGAACATCAATCCAACAAAAGAGCGAGTCCCATTAGCATCAGACTTGTGACTAATAAATTCAAAGGTCCAGTGAAGAGCAATAATGCACTTTGGTTCCTCCATCAATCTCTGGCACCTCAGAAGCTAAGTGAAATGAACAGTGGGTTACAACCTCTAGCTTTCATAAAATGTCCCAGGAGGGACAACACATTATACATACAAAATGGTAATGTCAGATAATTATAGCAGACATTTTCCAGGTCAAAAAATGTCACTGCATATCTACTTCTACTAGTAAACCAAGATTCAGTCATATACTGACTCCTTGAGATTGTATATTACAGGCATAATATCTCACTTAAAGCTATTCCCAGCATTGCATATACTACTGCTGCCTTCTGTGCTACTGGAAGAGGATGGAATAACCTACAAAATCCATGACATCACCTCAAATAACAAAAATCTTACCAGTTCTTAGATTCACTTGCATAATCATATATTCTGAAGGTGTATGAACAAATCTGAAGTTTTAGAGTGCTTGGAAATTGTGAAAGACATGGATGTTGTTCAATTTTAAGGTCCTGGGGGGAATCAAAATAAGATATTGGTTAATGTTCTGTGGTTCAAAATACATTAATGTCATCCTTCGGATCCTTGTATTTAATACTATTTCTGTTGAAATATTATTTTCGATTTAATTATTTCTTTTTCCCCCTGCTTTCCTCTTTCATTTATTTCTAACATCTTCCTCCCTTCTTTGTAGTTTCCCCTTTACATGTGCTTATTTGAAAAAGCACAGTGTAGTTGTTTTTGATAGACTTAGAAATAATTTCTATGGAGCGCTATAAGTATGCAATACCCCTGCCCACATACACACATTTTGAGAATTTTTATTCTTTTTTGTAAAATTAGCCAGAAGTCCCTCTTTTAACACATGTTCTTTTGTTCATTCTTTGTTTGATTGAATTTTTTTCCACGACACATCTTTTAACACTGGAATGAATCAGTGTGTAGGAAACAAGCAACCAGATTAACAGCTTTTTTATATGGTGCTGGGGATTATAACGGAAAATGGTCATTTTCTTAAGATCTTGGCAGTTAGCAGTTTGGTGCTTGCAAAGCCTGTAACCAGTCTTTTTGACTTGTCCAAGTGGCTGAGGTGGACATAAGGGTGAGGCTGAAGAAATAAGAGACTCTGCAACCCTTTGACTAATAGAGTAATTGCCTACTTTACAAATAGAATAAATCCTGGAAGTGTACCAAATATATACAAAAATTACTCATCAGCAAAGAACATGACATTTCATAGTAAAACAACTGTTTCTTGATATTAATTGCTTTTTATATTTTACTCAAAATATATACAAGTTATTTATATGCAAGTTAAACTGATGATTTCAACACAATTTACACTACCTTGAGAAAAGTACATAAATGCCCTTCATGAGACGTATAGAATTTCTGCCATTCTTTTAATATCAAATCAAAGAAAGGTGCAATGTAGCCAATAGCTTTTTCTTAGCACCTCATAATACCTAGGAGCAGAAAGTGAGGTGCATAGCAGAGCACTTTCGTTTTTATGTCTCTATATAGCAGAGCACTTTAGCTTTTATGTCTCTACAGGATGGAAGGGCCATTTAGAGACCTGGTGACTCTAGTTTGCCTTTAATGTCATCTAATGTTTCTGAACCTGAATAGCTAAATGCATTTCCCTAAGTGTTTCACTTAACACCAAGGAGCAACATGGAGTCTTTGGAGAGTAAAATCCATTATTTTACTGTAGATAAATCAATTTCCACCTTTACACACTCAGGTCTATGCATACTGTAATTCTATACAGCTTTATTAAAATCACTGGTATCCTTACGTAAAAAAAATTAATGTGAATCTTGGAAAAAAAGCAGTTTCTAGAATTTGCCAAAAACTGAATGAAATGAACAACCTTTTTTTAAATTTCAATGGAAGCTGAAACTAAGGTCTAACGTCTCATCCCCAAACCCAAGAAGTGTCATCCAGACCCAGTATAATTTTGGAATAAATTAAAAGGAGATTCAAGCAATCATCACAGGACTTTTTCTTGCAGAGGGTGTTGGAGTTTGGCAAAAAGTGAGAAAAACGTTTCAAAGACCTCACTGATGTTCTTGAACTGAGGATAGAAGTGAGGCCTGATGGCAGCTAGGGGAAACACTGGGGGTGGTTCACTTGGAACTCATGCCAGTATGAATACACAGGAGGCTCAGGTCCAGAAAAGTGGTGGAGGGTCTCCTCATAGAAATTGTTAGTAGGAATGGAGTAAAGTCTAAGATAAGCCCACTCAGCTGGGACTGAATAAAAGCAGCAGAGAGATGGCTGAGCAGTGCAAAATGAAACAAAGCAAAACAAACAAACAAACAAAGAATATGGCTATATCAAAACTCAAATCTTAAAAATATAAATAATTTAAAAAAAAGTTACCCTGATATCTGGCAGCAAAGAGAGATATAAACGTCACACGGGAAAAGACAAAACACCTTGTTACGTGCACTTGTTTTTTTCTTTTCTTTTTTATGTTTTCTTCTTTCATTCTTTCTTTTCAGCTGCACTGGGTCTTCGTTGCTGCACATGGGCTTTCTCTAGTCTCGGCAAGCGGGGGCTACTCTTCGTTGCGGTGCACAGGCTTCTCATTGCAGTGGCTTCTCTTGTTGCAGAGCACAGCCTCTAGGCACAGGGCTTCAGTAGTTGTGGTTCAGGGGCTCAGTAGTTGTGGCTCATGGGCTCTAGAGCACAGGCTCAGTAGTTGTGGCACAGGGACTTAGTTGCTCTGCGGCATGTGGGATCTCCAGACCAGGGCTTGAACCCGTGTCCCCTGCATTGGCAGGCAGATTCTCAACCACTGCCCCACCAGGGAAGCCCTCTTCTTCTTTTGTTAATGTAGAGAGAAAGAATGCAGTAATAGAATTACTAATGGTGACATCACATTAACTACCCTTGTAGCTGAAGATCAGAAAAAATATCTCAGGCACCTATTCTGAGGGGAATAGTCACACAAGGCCTAGAGTGATAAGGGAGAAATTCAAAAAGAATGTCCGTACGCATTCTATGAGCAAATAATAGGCCTACATGGGACTACACATGTGAAGCAAATAATAGGCCTACATGGGACTACACATGTGAAGATCACATCCAGAGTAAAAGACAGAGTCTGTATTTCAAGAACACATTTCAGCAAACCAAAGAAAATTAAATTGTGCTGAATTTTTCTTTCAATGATATCCAATAAAAATAGGAAATCCATGAAGAAAGAGATCAAAGATGAAAAGGAAAGTGTAAGGAGAAGGCAAAGACATGCATAGACCTAAAGAAGTAAATGGATGATAAATTAAAATTATTGCAGAAATTAAAAACCACTGAAGAAATCAAGGAAAATAATGTAGTTTATTGTTTAAAGGCTTCAGTTTGGCATAAGAGAAATCTGGGTTAAGACACTGTCAGTTGTTACAGAGATGACTTTATCCAGATTACAAAGACTTTCTAAATATCCATTTTCTCATCTTTAAAATTAGGATAATAATAGTACCTCATTCATCTGGTTGCTATGAGTATTAATTTACTGCATGAAAATCACAGTGCAGAGCAAGAAGCAAAAGCAATGCCATTTTGTTTTCATTTCAAAGATTTTTGTGTTTTGTATTTTAATTAAGATTTTATTTTTTTAAGAGCAGTTTTAGGTTCACATCAAAATTAAGGGGAAGGTACAGAGATTTCCCAAATACTGTTGCCTCCACACATGCATAGCCTCCTCCATTATCAACATCCACAATCAGAGTGGTGTATTTGTCACAATCGATGAACCTACAGTGACACATCATTATCAACCAAAGTCTGTAGTTTACGTAACATTTCACTCCTGGTGCTGTGAGTCCTGTGAGCTTGGACAAATGAATATATGTGTCCATCATTATGGTACCAAACTGAGTATTTTCACCAGCCTAAAAGTTCTCCATGCTCTGTCTATTCATCCATCCCCCCACCCTCCAACCCCTGGCAACCACTGACCTTTTTACTCTCTCCATAGCTTTGCCTTTTCCAGAATGTGACATGGTTAGAAGCATACAGTAAGTAGCATTTTCAGATTGGCTTCTTTCATGTAATATGCATTTAAATTTCCTCCATGTCTATTCATGGCTTGATAGTTCATTTCTTTTTAGTGCTCAATAATATTCCATTATCTAAAATACCACAATTTATTTATTCATTCTCCTACTGCCTAACTTCAGGGTTGCTTCTAAATTTTTACAACTGTAAACAAAGGTGTTATAAACATCCACGTGTAGGCCTTGTGTAGACATAAGTTTTCAACTTATGGCTGTACCATTTTTTCATTTCACCAGCAATGAACAGAGTTACAGTTGTTCCACACCCTCTTCAGCATTTGGTGTTGTCAGTGTTCTGGATTTTGGCCATTCTAATAGTTGCATAGTGGTATCTCATTGTCATTTTAATTTGCATTTCCCTGATGACATATGATGTAATGTAATGCTGGTCTCATTGAATGAGATAGTATTTCCTCTGCTTCTATCCCCTGAAAGAGATTAGAAAGGATCAGTATAATTTCTAACTTAAATGTTTGATGGAATTCACTAGTGAAGTCATCTAGGCCTGGTACATTCTGTTTTGGAAGGTTGTTAACTAGTATTGATTAGATTTCTAATAGAGGCCTGTTCAGATGGTCTGTTTCTTCTTATATGAGTTTTGTCAAATTGTGTCTTTCAAGGAATTGATCCATTCCTCTAGGTTGTCAAATTTGAGGGCATAGTGTTGATCATAGTATTTCTTGATTATCCTTTTAAGATCCATGGGTTCTATAGTGATGCACCCTCTTTGATTTCTGATAATAGTTATTTGTGTCCTCTCTCTTTTTCTTGGTTAGCCTGGCTAGAATCTTCTTGATTTAAAATTTTTTTCCAAAGAGCCAGATTTTGGTTTTATTGATTTTTTCCCGATAACTTCCTGATTTCAATTTATTGGCTTCTTCTCTAATTTTTATTATTTCTTCTCATCTACTTAATTTGGATTTAATTTACTCTTCTTTTTCTGGTTTTCTAAGGTGGAAACATAGGTGATTGACTTTAGATCTTTCTTCTTTTCTAATATATGCATCGATGCCATAAATTTCCCTCTAAGCCCTGCTTTTGCTTCATCCCACAAATTTTGTAGTTGTGTTTTAATTTTTATATATTTGTAAATATTATTAAAATTTCTCTTGTGATTTCTTTTTTGACCCATGTGATATTTAAGGGTGTGTTTAATTTCCACTTATCTTTTCAGTTATCTTTCTATTACTGATTTCTAGTTTAATTCCATTGTTGTCTGAGAGCAGATATTGAATGATTTCTGTTCCTTTAACTTTACTAAGGTATGTTTTGTGCCCTGAAATATGGTCTATCTTAGTGAATGTTCCATGTGAACTTGGGAAGAATGTGTATTCTTCTGTTGCTGATGAAGAAGTTTATAGGTGTCAATTATGTCCAGTGGGTCAAGGCTGTTGTTGAGTACCCTATAGTAACAAAATAAATCTAATTCCTCCTTCCCATCCCTTGTATGATAGCTGGCATTCATTTCACTTATATATAAGCCTATGTAAGAATATATTTATATATACATATATATATATATACATATATATATACACATATTGAATTGAATACATTGTTAGTAATATTATTTTGAATAAACTCTTATCTATTAGACTCATTAAGACTCATTACCTTCATCTATTCTGTTTTCAGTGCTCTTCTTTATCTTATCTCAGTCTTTGTTTCTTACCTATATATCTTTTTTCTTCTTTCTGAAGAACTTCTAATATTTCCTACAATCAGGTCTACTGGCAGTAATTTTTTTCAATTTTTGTTTTTCTGAAAAAGTCCTTATTTTTTCTTCACTTTTGAAGGGTAATTTCACAGGGTACAGAATTCTAGTTGCGAGTTTCTTTCTCTCAACACTTTAAACGTTTCTCCACTCTTCTTCATCCTGCTCATGCTACATAGTGTTCTCCAAGGTTTCCAGATCTGTCGTTTGCTGTCTGACATTAATTTGGGAAAACGTTTAGTCATTATTGTTTCAAATATTCTATTCCTTCTCTCTTTCTTCTCCTTCTGGTATCCCCATTATATGTATTTTATACATTTTATAGTTGTCCCACAGTCCTTCACAGTCCTTTCATATTCTTTTCTTCTTTATTTTGTCTTTGTCCTCTTTGCTATTCAGTTGAAGGATTCTATTGATATATCCTCTAGCTCAGAGATTCTTTCCTCAGTCATGACCAGTATACTAAGGAACCCATCAAGTGCAGCCTTCATTTCTGCTACACTGTTTTTATCTCTAGCATTTCTTTTTGTTTCTTTCTTAGGATTTCCAACTCTCTGCATACATTGCCCTTTTGTTCATGAATGCTATTTACTTTATCCTTTAGAGTTCTTAGCATATTAATCATAGTTTTAAATTCCCAATATGATAATTTCAACATCCTTGCTATGTCTGGTTCTGGTACTTGCTCTGTCTCTTAAATTTTGTTGCTTTTGCCTTTTAGTCTGACTTGTAATTTTCTTTTTTCTTTCCCTTTCTTTCTTTCTTTCTTTCTTTGCTTTTACAGCTAGACGTGATGTACTGTATAGAAAGAATGTCTATAAATAAGCTATTAGTAATGTATTCGTGAGATGTGGGGGGAGGGGAAGCATTCTATAGTGCTATGATAAGGTCTTAGTCTTTTAGTAAACCTGTGTCTATGGACTGTGAACTTCACAATGGTTTCTCAGTTTATTTCCTCCCTATAGTTGGGACAGGATGGCTAGAGTGGACTTGATTTGGCTATGTCCCTTCTCCTAGGCAGATGGCTAGAGCCAGCTGGAGTTGAATATTTCCCTTTCCCAGAGCAGTTAGTCTCTGATAATAACCCAGTAGGTTAGGCTCTGATTAACTAATTTCCCCTGAGGACAGGCCTTGTTAAGAACAGGGAGGGGGAAGGGTAAGCTGGGACAAAGTAAGAGAGTGGCATGGACACATATACACTACCAAATGTAAAATAGATAGCTAGTGGGAAGCAGCCACATAGCACAGGGAGATCATCTCGGTGCTTTGTGACCACCTAGAGGGATGGGATAGGGAGGGTGGGAGAGAGGGAGACACAAGAGGGAAGAGATATGGGGATATATGTATATGTATAACTGATTCACTTTGTTATAAAGCAGAAACTAACACACCATTGTAAAGCAATTATACTACAATAAAGATGTTAAATAAAAAAAAAAAAAAAAGAAGAAGAAGAACAGAGTGCACTGACTGGCCTATTTCAAAATTGTTCCTTTTTCCCTCCCCCTGCTGGAAGCCTAAGTGGATTTTTCTGTGAGATATTTTCTGTGGAAACCTGGTGCAGCTCCTGGAAGCAAATATCACAGTATTGCATGGGGACTGTGTACCCTGGAGATTTTTAGCTCTTAGACTTGTCTACACTGAGCCCCAGCAGTTCATCAATTACAGTTCAGGTTTACCTACCTGTTGCTGTTTCCTGGAGAGATTTCTGCTCATGACTCCCTGTTCTGTGAAGCTGGGACTCTCTGTATTCACTTATCTCTCCAATCTTGGGGGCAGCAGTTTGTCCTGTGTCCTCCCATATTTTATGGATCCAAGAAGCATTGTAAATTTTTCAGTCTGTTCAGCTTTTTACTTGTTGTTAGGATGGAGTGGTGACTTCCAAGCTCCTTACTTGAAGAATTAGAAACCAGAAGTCCTCTCCAAAGTCTTTAATAAGGTAAAGAAAAGTCAATCATTTGTATGCCTAATAAGCATCTTAAACATGAAATATCTCAATGAACTTTTGTTCCATTCATAAGTAGAAAAGTGGGGTGGAGGGGATGCACATAATATAGATATAATTATACAGTCTGAATTTTAAGCTTGGGATTAAGGGAAATGTAAATTCAGTGTTCTGCTGTGGTAATTTTATAATTTTGTAATAAGTGCCTCCTTAAAAAATGTAATTATATATAGTAATTTTGCTAGAAGTTCACTTAATTACACAATATTTTAAGTTTTCTATCACTATTATCTCTCTTGTGACTTTCCAGAAGAAAAATAAGCTTATGACTATAAAATTATTAAATTTGATAAAATATAATCTGTACATTTGATGTATAGTATGGTTTGATTAATTGAATAAAGGGACTGGCATTCAAGGAGTAGAAAAAATATGCTTCATTCCATTTGGATTGCAGCTTGTTTTATAAAGTCAAAATTGTTTTCATTAGACAATCCAATGAAGAAAAAAAGAGAAAAGTAAACAAAACCATGTAGGAAACCATTATATCTGATTACCTTTCATAAATTATTTCCTTCTTACACTAATCTCTTCACATTAATGTATATTAAAGAACAAGTAAAATGTCTTTATTTATTAAAACAACAAATTATAAAATTCATACAAATATCCTTTTATATTTTTTATAAAAATACATCAACATAGCTTTTTAATTAGTGTCTTTTTTCTTGCTTGCATTTCTTCATTTGTCTGTGAACTTGAATAACTAATTGTTTTAAGAACCTTAAATATAATTTTCCTCATGTGCAAAATACTTCAACCACTGATGTAATGTTGGCCTTTTATTCTTGAGACATTTTGTCATGTGGCCAGGTATTGAAGACTACAGGGCTAACTTGGGTTCCACTGAATATGTATATTTGTTTTTCCTGTCATGATATTCCTTTCAGTTCTAAATCCTGCTGTCAAGGCAGAAATTAACTTTGCATTGATATAGTCCAGCACAACTAAATGATACTCAATAAAAAGATACTTAACTTCTGGGAATTTGGGTCCATAAAAACACAGAATCACTGGTAGTTTTAACTACTAGAGAAGAAAGTGATGGTTCAGTTCTTTACAAAGCCAAGGAAATAAAGTGTCTGAGATTTTTTTCCCCTTGATTTCCTAGGGGTGCAAAAATAATCAGTAAGAAGCAACAAGGCAAGTTTGTTACATTTTAGCTTTGCTCTCAAAAAAGCAACATTTTCTTTGTGAAATGGAGCTTTCCTGTTCAAATGCAAATTGGTCTCCCCATTAATGCAATTTTTATTAGCATTCTTTATTTTGAGAATAATACCAATGTTTAGTCATGAAAATCTGTAACCTCCAAGCAACCCAGGGACTCTGATATGTATTTGAAGTTATAGCCATTTTAAAATTAGAATGTCTATCACATTTCTGTTCTGTCCCTATAAATATTGGCTCTCCTTTGTATGAGGGAATAAAAAAGATGATCAAGGCATAGATACTTTGTAGAGATTGGTAGTCCTTTTGCCTGTGAAGATATAATGCAAGAACCTCTAATTTATACATTCAAATTCAAGTCCTACTTGCAATGCAACTTAAGAAATAGAAGATTTAGTGGTGTCTGATATGTCACTGTTCTTTAGCAATGTTGGGTACACTGAAGGCAAAAGAATTTCAATGCTCAAAACTTCATACTAAGAGGAGAGGGCATTTGAAATTGAGCAAGGTTTAGTATTTACCTTCTACCTCCAACCAGACCGTGTACTCTTCAGGCTCTCTGTCTTGACTAGAAGACAAGAGATGCATATAAGAAGTGAAAAGTCAATCTTATTAATACCTTCTCCTTCTCAGACTGTTCCTCTCCTCGCCATTTGCACTGTCAACCCTCAACTTTATGATTCTAATTATAACTCCCCAAAACAGAACATTTGGAACATGTGGCCTGCTAAACTGCTTGACACCCAATTTCCCTCATACCAAATAAACACCCTCTCCTTTTTATAGTGGGAAAGGCAATTAGGGAGATTGGAGGACGACATTCCTTAAAGAAGCCACATATGACATATTCTGAGATGATGTAGAAGAGGGTAGAAAAGAGAAGAGGAAAGGATTAACGCATAGTGGTTGGAAGTTTGTGGATAAATGAGAGAAAGAGAGAGAGAATATTGCTTGGAAGTATTATGGTGACTGTTCTTCAACATTTTAGGTTACTAGAGAATAAGAAAAGGTAGAAATTTGGGGGGGGAAGAGATAGGGAGTTTGGGATTGACATGTACACACTGCTATATTTAAAATGTATAACAAACAAGTACCTACTGTATAGCACAGGGAACTCTGCTCAATACTATGTAACAATCTAAATGGGAAAAGAATTTGAAAAAAGAAAGATACGTGTATATGTATAACTGAATCACTTTGCTGTACACCTGAAACTATCACAATATTGTTAATCAACTATACTCCAATATAAAATAAAAAGAAAAAAAGAAAGGTAGAAATTTTAATAAAAGGTTTTTGTACTCTTTTATTTTTGAAAGCTCTGGGAGTAAAAAGAGTAAATGCCTAATTTCAGGCTTTGAAGTCAATCTTAATATTTTCAGTTTTTAGATGCATTTGCACCAGGAAGCCACTGCAATGCTTTGATTAGGGAGTGGTGTGTTGTCATCTAGGCCAGAGTCAAGAGATAATTGTGACTTGCAGTGAGATGGTAGTTGTAGAGATCAAGTTAACGAGTGGCTCTAAGGTAGGTAGAAGCTAAATCAACAGACTGGATGATGGATTGGAATCATATTTTGTGGGAGAGAAAGTGGTACAGAATGATTTACTTAAGTTTAAGTGGTTTCTGGCTTGGGAAGTTATTAATATTTAGATGGAGGTACCATCCACATAAATAGGAATCAGTTAGGAAGGTTAAGTTTGAGTGGAAAAATCATAAATTTGATTTTGAGATATTAGTGTTTTTTGTGACTTCATATATCTGAGTACATATATTAAATAAATATATTTGACCTATGTTTCTTAGGAAAAAAATTGAAGAAGGCACAGGACGCTGGCTTGATTCTGCATGGTTCTGAGTTGGCGTCACTAGATATAAATTATTTTTCCATCATTTTCTAGATATATGACTATGGACAAATGATTTGGATGACTGGTACTCCTGTTTTGCTATCTGTTATCTGGAAATAATGATAGTATTTAAACGTGTTTAATTATTATAAGGTTTAAATGGTATAATATCTGTAAAGTTTAGTACATAAAAAATACTCAATTAGGAGAACCTGCTATTATTGGCATTAATATTGCTATTACTATTACACTCATTAGTGTGCATAATTGTCTACCTTACATGCTGTAATCTCATCAAGATGGGGGGGGGTGTCTCATTAATCTTTGTTGTTCTTATGCTGCCCAGCATTTAAGTACTCATTAACATTAATGGATTTAAAGTGAATAACATTTAAATGCATTGTTTCAGATCTGGGTTGCATCCAGCTTTTTAAATCAAAGGCCAACAACCCATAACAATAATATACTATCCTGGGAAATAGAATAGTTCTTGGATTCTGAAGTACACATTTCAGAACTTGATTTTATGTTCTCATTCATTAAGCATTTTTATGTATTTATTTACATCACTTGAAATATAAATAAGCTAGGTAGAGGCTGACTCTCTGTCTTAAACTTTTTTATATTCTTCAAAGCTACTGGAAAATAATTTAGTATATTCAAGAAGCTCAATAAATATTTTATAGAATCATAGCACCTTAACAGACATGAAAATCAGAGCAACCTTTCTTTGTGTCTTGGTGATGAAACAGTTGTCCAGAGGTCACTTGGCTTGAGTGAGTTTACAAACAGAAGCAAAGCAGAGACAGTCCTAAAATCAGACATCATAAACCCCATCTCTCACTCCACCATAATGCATTGCTTCTTATTTCTTGATTAAAAAAAACAAGCAACAGCAAATCACACAGAGCAATCAAGCCTTAAGAGTAGTAATGATGGAAAAATCTACTAGCATTAAAATAAGTGCTGCAGATGCTTCAGCAGAGCTGAATGAAGGTGGTGTCAGTCATTGTATTAGTTACCAATTGCTTCATAACAAACTACCATAATGCAATGGCTTACAACAATACTCATTTATTATCTCGTAACTGTATAGAACAGGAGTCCAGCCTGGTGTGGCTGATACTGTGCTTAAAGCATCATAGGACTAAAATCAAGGTATTGGCCAGGGCTACACTTCCCTCAAGCTTGAATTCTTTTCCTAAACTCCACTAGTTGTTGGTAGAATTTAGTCCTTTGCAGTTGTGTTAGACCTGCGCGGTCTCCTAGGAGTTTCGACTCGCCCAGGAAACAACAAGAGTCGGAAGCCGATGCAAAACGCAAGAGGTTTATTGAAGGCCGGTGCACCGGGGTTCCTTGGTCCTCACGTAGGAGGTCGAAGAAGGAACCCTTTTGGGCGCGAATATGTCAGTTTTATAGGTTCCCACTTCCCCGTATGTAAATTATAGATTTGGTTGTGTTCTCCTGCTGATTGGTCCCGGCTTAGGCTCGGACCAGAGAGGGAACTTGTCCCCAGCTGCCTGATTGGTCTTTGACAGACACCTTTTTTACATTTTGTTATCTCCCTCCTTCTCGGAAGGGGGCCGGACATCCTGGAAATTCACCCATTGTCTAAGAAGCCCCTATTGTCTGGAGAGTTCTTAATCATTAGCTGGAACAATGTCCCTCGAGTCCCACAGTTGTAGGACTGTTGTCCCCATTTCCTTGACACATACCCCACTTTTATCTACATAACAACATTGGCATGTGGTATCCTGATTCTTTGAATCCCTCTGACTTACTCCTTGGCCATATCTGTCAGATTTCCTTTTCTGCACTGAGAGGGAAGAAAGATCTGCTTTTAAGGACTTGTGATTATATTGGCTATACCCATATAATCCAAGGTATTCTTTCTATTTTAAAGTTAACTGATAAGCAACTTTAATTACATCTGCAAAATCCCTTTTGCTGTGTATTGTAACATATTCACGGCTATGACACTGGGCGTAAAAGTCATGGAGCCAAAATTCTATTTATCTTAGTCACAACCCAAGGTTACAATATCAATAAAAGGCAAATGATGTCAGCCCTGATATCAAATTTGGCTGCATTTCTACTTGGTCAATCAAAGGCGAACTTGTACTATCCTAATACTATAGCTCATGATTATAAAGTGAACTGGCTATTTTATGAATAGAATATACACATAGAAATAAAACCAGTCTAAAAAGTGTTGCTGTGAAACAGTTGATGGCAATATAACACCTTTTTTGCCACTAATTGTATAATGCAGGTTCTAATCTTATTATCATATACATTTCTGAAGCTGAGTAGAAATACATGTTTGTAGCTATTTGAACGTTCTAAACACATTAAGATAAATGACAATCAAAAATGAAATTAAACCATCCAAGGAGCAGAGCTGTATGCCATAAACATAACTGCTATGGAAACAGACAATGTGATCTTGTGGTTAAAATGCATAGCACTCCAAAGTCTGTGTATAAAAGGCAGTCCTAGGAGATAACTGAGTCATGTTGTCAGTATTTTCAAGAGCGTTAAGCCTTGCTAAGTGTTTGAATGCTATCAAATAGCATCCATGTAAATAAAAAAGTGTTTATCTGGGTGGTTAAAAGAGAATGTAGATTACCCTGGGATTTATAGACTGAAACCAAGATGTAAACTTTAAACCTCTTTGTTCCTGGATTGTTAGCCTCAAGATTGTTCTCCAGAGATTCACAGCGCTGCAACAAATCTGTAAGGCTGCAAAATCTTCCACTCTTTGTTTGCAAATCCACTGGGTTGTTTTCTCTGGGAGTTATTTTATTTCTTATTCTTTTTTTTTTTTTAACATCTTTATTGGGGTATAATTGCTTTACAATGGTGTGTTAGTTTCTGCTTTATAACAAAGTGAATCAGTTATACATATACATATGTTCCCATATCTCTTCCCTCTTGCGTCTCCCTCCCTCCCACCCTCCCTATCCCACCCCTCCAGGCGGTCACAAAGCAGCGAGCTGATATCCCTGTGCTATGCGGCTGCTTCCCACTAGCTATCTACCTTACGTTTGGTAGTGTATATATGTCCATGCCTCTCTCGCGCTTTGTCACGGCTTACCCTTCCCCCCCCCATATCCTCAAGTCCGTTCTCTAGTAGGTCCGTGTCTTTATTCCTGTCTTACCCCTAGGTTCTTCATGACATTTTTTTTTCTTAAATTCCATATATATGTGTTAGCATACGGTATTTGTCTTTCTCTTTCTGATTTATTTCACTCTGTATGACAGACTCTAGCTCTATCCACCTCATTACAAATAGCTCAATTTCGTTTCTTTTTTCTTTCTTATTCTTAAATGAGAGGTGATTTGCACACTTGTGAAAACCATGCACCTTAGTTTGGGACATGAACCCACATGTCGGGACTCAAACCCAGCCTAAACCCAGATTGGGACTTGAACCCTGCCAAAACCCTGACTGGGACTCAAACCCACGCAGCAAGAACTCAAAGCCGGCCAAAACTCAGACTGGGACTTGAACTCACATGGCTAGGACTCAAACCCAGCCAAAACCCACAGTCTTCCAACTGAGATCACACAGCTGGTTTCAGGACTTAATGGAGCTCAGGTTCTTGATGTCTCATCACAGAAAGAATTCAGTGAGAGACAAAATGATAGGTAAGAAGTGGATTTATTTAGAGATAAGCACACTCCATACACAGAGTATGGGCCATCTCAGAAGGTGAGAAAGGCCCCAGGGTATAAGGTTGTCAATTTTTATAGGGGTGGGTAATTTCATAGGCTAATTAGTGGGAGGAGTATTCTAGCTATTTCAGGAAGGGGTGGGGATTTCCAGGAATTGGGCCACCGCCCACTTTTTGATCCTTTTGGTCTGTCTTGGAACTGTCCTGGTGCCTGTGGGTGTGTCATTTAGCTTCCTGATATGTTACAGTGAGCTCAAGGTCTAGTGGAAGTTGACTCGTCTGCCATCTTAGATCCATTTGGTTCTAATCCATTTATGTCATGTCCTTGGGCTATGTCATTCTTTCAAAGGTTGTGCCCAGCCTCCTTCCCTCCTGTTTCACTTGTACTTTGATTTCTCTCTTTAAGAGAGATGGTATACACTTATTAATATCCTGGATTTTCTCTTGTGGGCCACTATGAGGAAAGAAATTGATATAATGTGTTTTCAAGTAGAATGCTTATGTATACACTAATTCCTTATGTGGAAACCACAGCACTTCTCTTCCCCAAAACAACAGAAAAAAGCAACAACAGAAAAAAGAAGAAACTTTTACTACTTTATTTTCTAAAATAGCAAATATCAGAATGTGCAGCAGTTTTCATTGTTAACAGTTGTTCCATGGTATTTTGGTTTTTTAAATTCTCAATGTAGTAAGCAACTACTTACCAATTTAAGAAATCACCTTTAGAGTTCTTTTCTTTAGAAATATAATCCTTTGTGATTATTTTCTATAGTTAGACTCATTTTATAGGTATAAACAATTGTTTAGAGCTCTGAAGGCATAATCAAATGCAAGATAATTCCTGAGTAAAGACTAACAATATGTCTTTATATTATTAAGAAATGATCACATAGAAAATGATATATTTTTATATCATATAGGAGTCACATAGAGAGGAAGCTTTCAATTAGATGCTGTATCATTTACACTCCAACCAGGAAAAGAAAAAACACTCAGCGTATTTGAAACAGAGGGAATTCAATGGAGGGTATTCATAACGGAAAGTAGAAAAGCCGAGAAACCAATTGGGTATAGTAAGGAAGCCTGACAAAAAGCTACTACTACTGCAGCCTGGATGGACAAAATATGCTGGACGGTGTGCTATTTCTAAAGTCCTGGGGCTAGGTCACCAGTCCAACCTGGAGCCAAGCTGACTGTCATGTGGAAACTAGAGACAGCTGCTAGAGATGCCACCTGACATGTTGGAGGAAAAGAAATATCCAAGCTTTTCCCTTTTGAGCTCAAAATGCCTTCCAACACCTCTGATTGGCTAAGTCCAGAAAGAGCAGTCGACTGATAGGGTCCTTGTAAATCAGCCTATAGCACATCCCAGCCAATCAGAAGAGAGCAAGAGCTCAGCTAGGAACGGGCCCTGAGGTCATAAAGGCAAACAACCAAAAGAGCCATATCTAATGAACCTCCAACCACACCACCAGTAAGCCACCTCTGGCACGTTTTTAATATTACAATACAGTCTCTATCTATTCTTGTTCCAAAACAATGTCTTCATTTTCTCTCTCTCTCTCTCTCTCTGTTTCTCCCACTCTGTCTTCCTCCCCTTCCCCAAAGCTTAATGTTAGTGGATAGAAACTGAAGATTTCAGAGCAACTAGGATTTTGTTTTCTTTTGGTGTTTTTTCTCACAAGTTTCTATATGTGTAGACTTGGATAGCATCTCTTAATCTCTTGGTGACTCAGTTGATTCAGATATAAGAAAAAAATAGTATCATAAAAAGATAATCTCTTTAATTAAAAAAATTATAAAAATCTCAATTATAAGCTTTTCAAATTCTACCTTACTTAAAAATATTTTCTCCTAAGAAATGGTACCCAAGTTAAACCAGGTTAAAATATATAGGAAATTACATTTAATAAAATGACAATATCTGAAAATCTAGAAATATTAGAAACTCCAAAATGTTAGCATTAGTTTACTGTGGTTAGTAAGATTATAAGCATGATTTATAGAGTTATATATTCTGCTTTTTGCTATGTTTCTAAAGTTTCTAAAATGAACATATATAATTTAATAGAAAAATAGAAACAGAAATAAAATAATTATATTAGACCTTAGTATTTGCATTTTTGTGCACATGTTGTTGCTTTTATTGAAGTACTCTTAAGAGACAACATATAGCACTTCAAATAGTAAATATTAAACAAAGGAGAGATAATGCTGAAAGCTAATGCTAAAAAGCAAGCAGCACTGCAATTAGTTGGATTTGTTCTTTTAGACCAGCATCTTCTCCTCCCTTCAGGGAAAAAGCCCACAGAGTAGCAAAGAGTAGTGAAAGATTATTAAAGTAAGAACAACCCACATGGTCTCAGAAGAAATCATAATAAAGAAAAAACAAAAAAAAGCAGAGAGAATGAGAACTTACTCTATTTTGATGTTGATTTGGATTATTGCTGTTTTGGACATAATTTACTTTTAGTATTAAAATAACCACTATTTCCCTTTATTGAAAGTTCACTATGTGCTGTGGAATGTGCTCATCTCTTTGTGTATATTCTCTTACAAGAACACTAGGACGTGACAAGTTCTATTAAATTGTTTCTTTAACAGAAATGAATATTTAGAGAGATTTACTGAGAAATACTAAAAAACATACATGAGGTTACACAACCAGAAAGTTACAGAGTGGGTAATCAAGTCCAGGCTTTAACTTAAAAACTTTGCTAAACTATATGGTTCTCTAATACCATTGCTAAAAACTTTGGCTAATTATTTTGGTAAATATTCTGATAGAGCTCGGCTGAGCTTGGATAGCTATACGATCATAGTATTTGAAAAAGGTTTTAAATGCAATCAGGAATTGAGAGAAAAAAACAATACAATGATAGATCATACAATTAAGCTAGATTACAAAATATTGTAAGAGTAAGGCTTAGATAACTTTATTGACTTTTTTGTTTAAGTTAGTTTATGTTTGGGTTGATGATTCATGTAATCATCTAATTAGAAAATAACTGAATCTATAGATTTTTGTATGTTGGAAGAGTAGTTAAAACTGCTAAATTTAACAAAGATAAATGTTCGAGTGTGTGTGTGTGTGTGTGTGTGTAGACACATGAATGCGTCAAAAATAAAAAATGACAAATATATATATATATATTTTTTTCTTTTTGAAATGGAAAACTAGATCCTTGTCCTGAGTGAAAAGCCTCCCAGGCATATCAAAATTTCTCTTATCAGAGTGTCTATTAGGAAAAGCCAGAAAACGTAATTCAGTTGAGTTGAAGTATATTATTTTAAGAACAAAAAAATGTGATCTACCATGTACATTTAATTTTCTTTTCACATTACCAGAAAAAAGAAACAGCAGAGAGGCTTAATCTACCTAATACTCTTGAATGATCTCTAAGTACATTAATACTTTATTTTATAATCATATAGGAAATGACCTAAAGAAAAAATAATAAAAATATGAGTAATATTAAATTATTTTTACATCTCATTATAACTTTAAAATGAAATCCAGAATTGAAACATATGTAATCCATACATGTACATGTATGTTTACATGCCCAAAGTCATTGATTTCAAGCAGCGCCTTCACAAAAATGATAGTATGTGTGCGTATACATGCATTTGAAGTTTCAAATATACTTGATGGCTTGTAGGAACTTTCTCTTTGTTTCTGATAGGTGGATATAAAGTTTCCAAAGGCAAGCCATCTTTTAGCCAGTGAGAGCCTAAAGCATCTTACTGACAATATATAAGCAAGATGTTTATTAACAAAAATGACTTTTGTGGTGGCACAATTATCATTCAAAATGTTGAAAAATATGAAGCATCTCTTAACCAAAATTGAGGACAGATGGTGAACAAGCATATTATATAAAAGTACAACTGCACAGGGAATATTCAAGTGGGCAGAATGTGATTATGTAAATGAAAAATTCACTTGTAACCAAGGGCACCAAGTACGTAGTGAAACTCAAATCGAATTGCTCAACAAAGTATAGAGAATGTTCCTGGATTTATGATCATAGCTTAAAGAGTTAGTCTCTGGAAAAATGAGAAAGCAACTACATATGATCCACACTCCTCTCACCTAACCTTTTAATATTTCAGTTATTGTAGAATAAAAGGTGCCTCTAAAACAGGTATATCTCTCTTTTCTCTAACTCCATTCTATCATTATCCTTATTTTGTCAGATCACTAGTGTCATCTTAGAAAATAATTTGACAGATGGTTTCACATTGAGTTGTAACATGAATGTTACCTCCACGGTGGTGTTACTGAAGAGAGATCATGGGAAAAGGGCAATGAGTAATTACCATCACCCACCATTCAAGAAAATAACAAATATATTATATAATGATTTAGGCAACAATCTGAAGTATTCAGATTATGTGATACAGTTGAGTGTTTCAGCTATCTGTGACAAATCCTTGGCTGTGCACCTTTGATAATCTGAGGAATAAGAGATGTCTTCAATAAATAAAATATACTTGTTTGTGATATAGTCAAAGGCTCAAAAATTCAGAGCTCAGGGTGTGCCCAATAGTTTTTCTCTTGATTACTGTTAAGAACTACGTGAGTTTTTACCCTGCTTGTGAGCTAACAAGTTAGCCTGCCAGTTTCATGGATGCTATTAGAAGGCATGGGACTCATGGGTCAGAGACAATGTACTTCATTATTCACAGTGACAGCAGTAGCCAGTGTATCAGCATTTTCTTGTGCCTGTTCCCTTGAATCCCATAAGGTTATGTGAGAAGGACCAAGTGACATCTGTAAACAAAGTGAGTTGAATTACAGGAGAGGAGCCTTGAACTTGGGGAATCTGCATCATTTATAATGGGCAGTAAGCATGCTTGACTTTTACTCTGGGGTGAGATGTTATCTCTGTCTCCCAAAACTTGAAGTAGAACTGTCCTTTTCTCCAGTGAAAGACCCATTCTCTATCTTGCATCCTTGAAAAGATGGTCCAAAACTCAAGGACAGTCAGTACCTCATTTCCAGAAGCATAAGAGGTGCATGGAGAATTGTCTCCTCCAAACTTAAGTATCATAAGTGTGAAGTATGAAAAATCAGCCCCTTGCAAAGTAGGCAGTATTTTCCCACACATTTAAATGAGGCTTGTTTTTGTCAAGTATTTGACTCAAAATATTCTGTTAATTGCTTGGTAACATTTATAAACTTTGCTCAAATTATACAGTTTAAAATCTAAAAATGATTATCTCCAAGGCAGTAATGTGTTTATACTTATAAAATTAATATAGTACCAGTGTATAAAACCTTCATTTTCTTAAGAGAGTTACTGAAAAAGCATTAATCAATGCTCTAATCCCTTCCAAGTATATTATGAGCCTAATGTGACATAAGACATATTATTAAAGAAGGCTTCTACAGCCTGTCATCATTTGTCATCTGTGTCATCACTCAGGATGACATTGTCCAGCAATAAAGTCACTACATCTCTAAGAATTGGACTCTGGTCTTGAGTTACCCACATGATGAGTTCCTAGCTACTTTGTTCTTTCTATCAGACCTCAGGTGTACAAAACTGAGTTGATCATATGCTTCAGGTCATGGCTCACTAGCACCATTGTTCAACGCAATGCCTCTTGTTCTTTGTATGATTTCTCTTCATCCCTCTTCCATGTCTCCATATGTATAGAAACAGTTATTCAAGAGTATGTTATGTGTGTCCTTCCAATCCCCTTTCCATACTTTTCTTTAAATAGTGTCATAAGAATATTGGTATCATATTGATTATGTATGATTCTTATATTGCAGACATGATTTTTGTTGAAAATATTTTTCTACTCCATGCTTTTTCACTCAGCATTGTGTTTTTGAGATCTAGCCATGTTGCTACATGTAAATCTAGTTCATTACTTCTGGTTGTTTTATAGTATCTCATCTTATGCCTGTAACACACTTTATATCCCTGCTGCTGTAGTGATGCACAGTTATGTGCCTACTTCCATTTGTTACCCACAAACAACATAGTGATAAAAATCTTCATGTGTATCTTCTTATGGACCCATGGGAAAAACGGGTCATGGTGTATAATAATTTACCAATTAAGGCCAGTACCCTTTACATTATCACTTGTTCCCTTTGTTTCATATCTTCTTGTTTATTATTATGAATTTCTTGTGAATTATTGTTATATATCAGGGTCTTTTTGGTATAATTTCCTTCATTTTACTAAAGTAATTAATCTTTACATTTATATATCACACAGGATTGAGGCTCTTTGTATTGAAGATGGACTAATGCCTATCGATTTACTCAAATTCTTAAGCCTCTAAAGTAGATCGATTTCAAAAAGAGTAGAAGTGTGGTGCTGCAGCATGACCTAGGGGCCAGCTCTGACATACGTCATGCACTTGGACATGCAGCAGAATGGGACTCAGCAGAATGAACAGCTGGGAGAAGATGAAGAAGCGGGGGTTACACAAAAGACCAAGTCCAGGGGGAATAAACAGGAGAAACCTTCCCTCCAAGTTGCCTCTCCTACCATCTAAGTGATGCCAGAGGGCTCACCTATGAAATCTTTAGTCTTCTAATTTCAGGATTTTATTTCTGTTAAGATGCATATAACCTCAATAGTGATGCTTCTTACACTATGTAGAATTGATGCCACTGTGTGATACACCTGGAAGAGCAGGAAAGAGATAGCTAGCCCTAACAAAAAATTATCTACTGGATAAATAATATTTTTTAGTGCAAACTGTGGGAGGGGCATTCTTTTCTGGAGCATGAAGAGCTCTAGGATTTTTTTCCAACTACAGTCAATGAAGTCGTGGAGCCCTTAGAATAGGCAGGCTGATCCCCACTGTGTCTCATGTCTTTGTCTGTAAAATATGGATGGTAAAAAGGTAGGCTTAAAAAAAAAAAAAAAAAAGGTAGGCTTTTTGGTAAGCATTAAGTGATTAATAATATAAAGTTTTTGGAAGAGTGCCCAGAAGATAGTCAACCTCAACAAATATTCTCTCTTATACAACGTTATTACATGTATTAGTTAATAAGAGATATTAGGATGATTGGTGTGTCTACTGGATAAAATGTAGCTGAATACCTCCCTCATTTTGTATGTCAAAATACATTCCAAGAGGGTCAAAGATTTACATTAAAAGGAAATGAGAGAACTAGGTGAGAACATCAGAAAACAGACACGGTACTCAGGAATCTCAATGACAAGAATAACAAATTTGACCACAAAAATTTGAAATTTCTACTGTCATAATATGCTGTGAACTAATCAAAACACATGTGCTAACCTAGAAATGATATTCACAATACATCTGACCAACACTACAATATATAGTACCATAAAAGCCCTAAAATTTAAATAACAACAAAAAAGGTATGTTGTCCTGTGATGGGTTGAATTGTGTACCCCTCCACAAAAAATATATTGAAGTCCCTCACTACTTCAGAATGTGACCTTATTTGGAAATAGAGTCTTCATATAAGCAATTATGTTAAAATGAGGTCATTAAGGTTGGCCTTCATCCAACATGGCTGGTGTACTTACAAAAAAAAAGTGGGGGGAGATGTGGACACAGAGATAGACACGTACAGAGGTAAGAGGATGTGAAGACAAAAGGAGAATGTCATCTGTAAGCCAAAGGTCTTCTGTTGTGACCAGAAGCTTGAAAAGCGGCATAGACTAGATTCTCCCTCACAATCCTCAGAAGGAGCCAACACTGCTGACACCTTAATTTCAGATCTCTAGCCTCCAGAAATATAAAACAAGTAAATTTCTGTTGGTTAAGATGCCCAGGTTGTGATAATTTGCTGTAGCAAACTGACATGTGTCCCATTAAAAAATGGACAAAAACAATAACACTTAATTATAAATAAAAGCCAAGTGCCTTACAAATAATGGAAGATATGAGGCCTCTGTGTTTTGTCAGGTCAAATAAAAACTTTATATGTTCTCCACCTTTTATTAGATTACTAATCAAAAATTTTGGAAATGAAGATTTTAGAGGATAAAGGGCTACAGGTTCTCACATACTTTGAATGGGAGTGCAAATTCATGTATTGACTTGCAATGTGTTCAGTTTGGCAATATTAGCCAATGTTCTAAATACACAGATTTCTGGACGTACCAGGAGAAAGGTCAGGTTGTAAAGACTTCCAAGATAAATTCTCCTTCCAGAACAGTCCTGGTAATAATAAAGCTAACTTTTAAGTTTCTTTTCTTCCTCCCTCCCTCCCTCCCTTCTTTCCTCATTTAATCTGACTCCAAATGAAGCAATATCGCTTTCCAAATACATACTTTGCAAAGACTGGATAACATCCAAAAATGACCATTCCCCACACTTACATCTAAAACCATTTAAAATGACGCTAATTTTTATATGATCGAATTCAAACATCCACAAAGAGACCGGCAATAGTTGTTTAATAGCTAAACTTTTAAAAAGCATTTTGATAATATATTTACAAAGATAAGAGATAAATATCTATTTTGTATGCTACACCTGGTGTAATATAGATGCTATATCTATTTACTTGCAAGGTTTCTAGAGCTCACTGATTAGCTTCTCAATATATAAAGTGGAGGTTTGCATTCACTTTTCTCATAATATTGCATTATGAGTTCACCTCAAGTGCAGCCTCACCAGGGACTGTTTCTTTGTTTCATTTCAATGAATGCTACCCTTACAAATGCAATATTGATTTTTCTTCCAAACTGTAATGATGCGAAGTGCAATAGCTGGACAAATTTATGTTTATTGCCAAACACCTGATTTGACAAGCCGATGTACTTCCTTTACTTACATGGTACCATTATTTCATATACTGATGTTGCATTTGGCTAAACAATCAATCCAAAATAGTGTTATATTAAATAAATGTAAATGAGAAAAGGCAATACTATGTTATTTTACTTTTATATGTAACCTTCAATTCAGAATCAGTGACTTTGAAAGCCTAGAATTACCCAGATTTTTTAGCAGATTCATTAATCTGTAAAGCAATCTAATTTCTGGATTTTATTATTTAATAAGCAATAAACTATTTACTGTACAAAAAGTGATAAGAACTTTGCTGGCAGTAAAGACAGAATGCAATGCAATTTATGAAATTAAAGAAAAACCCAGCACCTGTCCAAGTCAATATTCGTCTATGTGTTCTCACTAGAGAAGAAAGGTCAATTTATTTATCATTTGAGAAAATTTGTGTGGAAAGCAGCTGCATAGGTGCTATAGTCTACAACCGCCCCCCGCCGCCATTATTTGGACTGTTAGCTGTAAGAATGAAAGCTACCTGTATCATCTCCTAAAGTTCAGTGTTTCTCACCTACTTTAAGAGCATGACAATTTTTAAGAGAACGACAGGGTGAAAGAAAAATAAAGAATCATAAAAGTTAAAAGAAAGATAGAAATGTTGTTAGATCTGCTTCCTTGAGGCCAGATATATCAAGATCCAGGATTAGAAGCTGTCACAGAATCATGGCTTTTGTATTTCTTTCTCTGTCACCCAGCTGCCATCTCTAAGTGCTGAAAGTCAGAGCGGCAAGTGCTGAAATACTGTATCCATTAATCATGAGAGTAGTGAACATGTATAAGTCACACTGGGACAGGACTTCAGGGCCTCTAATGATGTAGGTCAGTGTAGATTAGTGTCTATTCCCCACTCTGGGATGTGGTGCGCTTCCTACTCTATGTTGAAGAATGTCTATCCTTGCAAAACAATCAAGGGACATTATTTGAAAGCTCATAGCTCAATTACAAAGAATAAATGTAGTTTAAGGATGGAGGAAGCTCCCTGGGCACTATAATGTCTTACTTAATATCCCTGTAGATTCCAGAGTTGTTTTTCTTTAAAACATTTCATGTGTTTAAAAGAGAATTAAACAAACACAACGGTCTTATTGACATGAAAAGTCTGACACATATCCAGTTATAAGTAACTTTAAAGATACCTTTCCTCTTGAAAGGTGCTATGCAGAGTATTTTCAGGTATTAGGGATCAGCAAGCTGTGGACTTCTGGCCAAATCCTGCTCAATGTCTGAATTTGTAAATAGAGTCCTATTGGAACACACCTGCACCCATCTGGTTACATGTTGTTAATGACTCCTTTCAGGCTGCAAGATAGTGTTGAGTACTTATGACAGAGACCTTAAAACCCATAAAGCCTAAGATACTTCTTATCCGGTCCTTTACATAAAATATTTGCCAATCCCTAAAGTATACCATTAATAGAAATCTGTCTGCTACATGTATCCCAGTTTCCTCATCTATAGTTTATAGAATTATATCATTTGTATGGAGTTCTTTGGAATTAATAATTTACTACTTCCTTTGATTTATGATATTAAAAATAAGCTCACTTTTGGACAATTTCTCTTCTATTTTATTTACTTTCATTTGTACTGTCTCCATTTGTATTTAATAATTCTTAGAAAAGTGGAAAATCTTTCTAGGCATACTTGAAGGCATACTTAGACTTGAAGTCTAAGATAGATGGGGCTATTGTCCAAAGGAACACTGGGCACACTATACTTCTATATTCTAGAAAAATGTAAGAGTCAATTTTGCATTATAAGTTTTCTAATGAGATCCTGATATTAAGAAAGTTTAAGAAATCTTCAAACAGAAGAAAAATAAAAATAATGTTCTACAGGGCTTCCCTGGTGGCACAGTGGTTGAGAGTCCGCCTGCCGATGCAGGGGGCATGGGTTCGTGCCCCGGTCTGGGAGGATCCCACATGCCGCGGAGCGGCTGGGCCCGTGGCCCATGGCCGCTGGGCCTGCGCATCCGGAGCCTGTGCTCCGCGGCGGGAGAGGCCACAGCGGTGAGAAGCCCGCGTACCGCAAAAAATGAGTAAATAAATAAATAAAAATAAAAAAATAATGTTCTACAGTCTTCCAAATCAATTATACATTTTCCATTATAACACACATAAACATATAACACATAGAATACATGATCAGTGTTTTAAATATGGGAATAAAATATTCAGATAATTACATCAACATCATTTTTATTATCTTCCTAGTGAAAGCACCCTGTAGATAGGAAATTGTGTCAGTTTTGTTCGAGACAGGCTGCAGTGTTTAAAATTGTGCCTGGAAGATATTAGGTGCTGAAAAAATATTTGTATGCTGAAGAAATGAGCAAAAATCCAGGTGCCAATATAAGTAATTTTAATTTTATGTTTATGCTGTATTTTCAAATTGTTGTGCAAAGAGAATATGTGATTTTCATAATTAAATATCAATAATTATATATTATAGCACAATTAATGGTGTAATTTGGAAATAATACTCTATAGTAAATAAAGTTCATATGACACAGCCGGTACCTTGGTAAATAATGTGTATCCCTCAACTGGTTAAATAATTGAGTTATAAATAAAATATATTTAAATAAGTGAAATTATAGGGTGGTTCCCAAAAGAAGAAAAGCATTTCTGTCCTGTGGCATATGAAAATCAGGAGGACCATGACATACAGGGATATTTTAATAAATCAACCCTGTAATACAGTAATTTATAATTTAAATATATATATATTTAAAGAGTGGGTTTTATAAATGAAAAAATAATAATGTGGCATATAATAGATAAAGAAGCCATAGCAATATGGATAAGACTTTAAAGAGAGTTATGTAAGAGTTATGGAGACACATTTGACGCTTCATAATGAGAGAAAGAAGAGTTATCTTTAAAGAGTTATGTTTAAAGAGTTAACTTTAACTTTGTAAGAGTTAAAGAAGAGCTTGAGGTAATTCTAAGGGGAAAAGAAGTCTTGCAAGCTTTGTGCAATCTCAGTATTGTCTGGAATTATGGGATTAGAGAATGTGTGCTGCTTACTGTTTTTCTTTTCCTATAATAGCTCTTCTTCCTTTCCTTCTCCCACCCCACTATTTTTCTACTTGAAAAATTAAAATCCAATATCGATTCACAGACCTGAACATATCCCTCATTATCCCTCCAATAATATACAAGAAAAACCTCTCTAGTATTACATTTAAGGTTTAGAAATAAGAAAATCATTTTAAAAATTGGTTAGCGGGCTTCCCTGGTGGCGCAGTGGTTGAGAGTCCGCCTGCCGATGCAGGGGACACGGATTCGTGCCCCGGTCCAGGAAGATCCCACATGCCGCGGAGCGGCTGGGCCCGTGAGCCGTGGCTGCTGAGCCTGCGCGTCCGGAGCCTGTGCTCCGCAACGGGACAGGCCACAGCAGTGAGAGGCCCGCGTACTGCAAAATAAATAAATAAATAAATTAAATTAAATTAAATTAAATTAAAAATTGGTTAGTGCATACAAGTACTTTTTTACTTGAGAAAGACAAAATATTTTCTTGGTGTTCAGAAATCCAATCGATAGCTTTGTAGCCTCAATTATTTTTGTGTCTTGAAATCTGTACTGATATGTAGCTGGGTCATCCTGATGCCTTCTTATGCCCATTAAAACCCTCCAAATTAACACCCAGCCCCAAATCTCCTCCCTCTTCCCTTCCCCATTCCCCATGCTCACCTACTCCTACCCCATGGTGTCCCCTCCCTGTCATGATGGTCCTGTAGTCATTCCTTTCTTCCTTACATCATTCCTTTTAGAAATATAGTCTATGCTAATCTTAGGCTCATTTTCTTCCTGGATTTAGTCCCTCTGGAATTCTGGTGAGTAAAACTCCTCACTCCATTAAGTATTGGTATTATTTAAATCTTTGTGGTTCTCCATAAAGAGTAACATGATATTTATTTTTGCAACCCAAGGGCTCTTTTGCTGACGGTGGTTCAGATTCCCGTGGGGAATCTGTGAAGGTGCTTTCAAGGCTTAGTCTAGCAAGTACGTCAAGGCATGGATTCAAACCCCTCTGTTACACAAGTTCAATGCCTCCAGTAATATTTGAAAGGAATGCACTTTCTTTGTATGTTGGAAGAAAATCATACATTAACAGCATGTCTATTGATTCCCATTGAAGCATGAAGCAGCACTGATGAAACAAATGTGGGACTATCTCCAGCACAGATGATTTCTGTAAAAATTTAGAGGATGTACATGCTGCTTAGGTGGTCATGATGAAACCCTTAGGTACTAGCAGTGGTATATCAGTGGGCAGATTCTCAAATATGTGCCGTATGTGAGTATTGAGGTAGGCACTGATCACTATTATGTAAAATCTATTAGCACATGCATCGTGACCCTGCTTGATTCAGTTTATTTCAGGAAACAAAGACAATTTCAGGTGCCCTAACTACAGTCCAAAATCTTGAGTGTGAAGTCCACCATTTGGTCATTTGTGTGTGTGTGTGTGTGTGTGTGTGTGTGTTGGTAACAGTTTTATTGTGATATAATTTCCATACCATAGAATTCATACACTTTATGCAATTCAGTGTTTTATTGGTATATTCATATAACTGTGCATCACCACAATCTAATTTTAGATCACTAGTCACTTTTGTCCTACCTAGAAGAAATCCCAAACCCATTAGCAATTACTCCTCACACTTCACACCACGTACTAGCCCTGGGCAACCATTAATCTACCCTCTGTCTTTATATATTTGTCTAGCCTGAACATGTCATATAAATGAAATTCATACAATATGTGGTCTTTTGTGGCTAGCTTCTTTCTTTTAGCTCAGTGTTTTCAATGTTCATCAATGTTGTAGCATGTATTAGTACTGTATTCCTTTTCAGTCCAAATAATATTCCATTGCATGGTGGTGTGTAAACGAGCCAAACATAGACACTGTAAATTGGCCCCCAGGGTGTGTATGTCTTCCCTGCAGGTTGATACCTGTTAGCTCAGAAGCCCATGTTTACAATAGTTACTTTAAACCCTTTGGATTCTAAGTTCGTCATCTAGGCCCCTTCAAAGGCTAATTTCTCTGACTGCTCATTTCCCAGTATGTGGGTCACACTTTCCTGTTTCTTTGCATGTCTTGTAAGTGTTGAAAAGCAGACTTTATAAATAATATATTGTAGCAGCAGTGATTATTGAACCTCCAATCCTCTTCCCTGGAGGTCGTTCTTGCTGTTGTTTGCTTGGTCATTTATTTGTTTAGTGAATTGGGTGAATTTATTTGGAAACGTATACTACGTCTACAACGTGTGACCTCTGTTCAAGTTTGTTTTCTCTTGTTGATCTTTCAACCTGGCTACATATGGTATTGGTCCTGCATCAGCAGAAGCCACCTATTTGTCAGTGGCTGTGCTTAAGCCCCTTAGCTGGTCACATTCTTACCCTCTACCACTGGATATCTGTGTGACTTGTAGGCTGCTATTACTGAGTAATAAATTTGCATTTTTTGCTCCATGTTTAGTTGGGAACTGGTACTTAAAGATTTTATCTCTAATTACTTCTGAGAGGGCACAGTACTGAGGATACACACATTCTTCATGACTGCAAGGGATGTGTATAATTTTTAAGTCTGGATTCCTAGGAGTTGCCCCGGGGTCAGAGCAGATTATTGCTCAGTGGGTGTTTGGTGTGAAGTTGTATTTAAGCTCCTTGTGCCAGTGAAACAACCCCTCCCCGCCGCCCCCGACCCATGTTGATGTTTTGGCTGCAGGCTGGGGAGTGCTTTCACATCTCTTTCATTCCCAGTTGTGATCTCTAGTGAGTGAGTACAGCTTAGCACATGTGCATAGCCTTCCCAATCCCTAGAGTTGACTGATCCCAAAGGGCTCTTCTTGGTTATCCTTTTCTTGGTTCTATTAAACTCCTGGCTGCTCTTCCATTCTGTTCGTATCATAGATTTACCAAAATCTTTAGTTGCTTTGCGCAAAGATCTCCACTGTTTCAACAGCACTCTTGGACAAGGAGTTCGCATTCTGTTAGAAATAAAGTGTGTCCTCTCAAACACAGCCCTGGAGCTCTTTATCCTTTTCACCTTCCTTTCTCTTGAGAAGAATACCTGAAGCTCTGCAACAGAGCTGGGAGCCAGGACCTGCTTTTCCTGTAGTGCCATCCTCATGCTATGAGTGGCCATTGGTGATGGTGGTGACACAGGGTAGCCACCCCTGATCTTCTCAGTTTGCCCCTACAAATGCAGAAATTTTGCCCTACAAGTGAGCTAGGGTGGGCCCCTCTATTCTCAGCCAGGTGTGCCTGGAGTAGAGCTTTCACTCTCTGAATGGAAGCTAGTGAGAAAGGAAGTCTTATTCTTTCCACCACACCTGCCTGAGACAGCATTTCTGAAACACAGGACTTGGGATGTGAAACGCCACTGCCAGCATTTTCCTCCCAAGATAAAACCCAAGCTTGAGATTAGGAGCTGGGTAAAGAGCCTCCAACTTCTTAGTTGCTCCTGTCCAAAGTAGAGAGCTTCTGTAGCATAGACCTGGGACATATAAATTTAATAATATCACCTAAGAAAGCAGGTCATGGCTCAATGTCACAGACTCGTTCGGTTCTTACCAAGATTTAGTAGACTTCCTCAAATGAATGTCTCTCCATTTGCTGTATATGCTTAAGACAACTTCCAGTGACTTTAAATGATTGTTTTTTATTTTTTCAATTGTATTTTCTATTTTTTAATCTTTATTAGGGTATAATTGCCTTACAATGTTGTGTTAGTTTCTGCTATACAACAAAGTGAATCAGCTATATGCATACATATATCCCCATATCCCCTCCTTGAGCCTTCCTCCCACCCTCCCTATGCCACCCCTCCAGGTCGTCACAAAGCATCAAGCTAATCTCCCTGTGCTATGCAGCAGCTTCCAACTAGCCATCCGTTTTACATTTGGTAGTATATATAAAATAATTTTCTTAGTAAAATTGCTGTTTTGCTCTGAAGAGTGTCTACTGAACCCCTCACTTTGCTATTCTGAAGTATTGCACCTATACCCTATTTAGTTTTGCTCTCAAAATGTACACATTATAATTTGCTCTTTTCCCTTCAGTACTGATTAGCCTCATAAAACTAGGAATTCAGGAAGACTACTCAGGGTTGTGATGAAATTTAACATCCTTCAGATAATCTTGGCTCTTTTGCTAGAACTGTGATTTAATCCAGTCTTACTCTAAGCTGATTTTCTAAGCAGCTCTCCATCAGTCCCTTGTGGCTGGCCTCCTGTAAGTTTTCCTCAATCTATCACAGCTAGAGCATTTTTCCCTTATTTTTTTTTGCTACAGAATTTGAATGCAATATAAAAATCTAAACTATTTTCCAATGTAAGATATCCTTCTTCCAGGCATCGTGAAAGTGGTAATAAAAATGGAGATCCTGTGGTTTTCTGCTCTTGAATTACTACTATGAACTAAGATTTCCATCATTTACAAGGCAGTCTGAATAGAACTCTAAAGAAGTTCTTTTTCTCCCAATTTTGCCCCCTTACTCTGTGTAAATTTCTCCTGTGTCTGGTAGGAAGTAGCTTGTACAATTTTTTAGCCATTAACCAAGCCTCCAGGTAATGAAATCTCAGCCATTTTTATGATAAAATATTTAAAAGTCTCATTTATTTAATCACAATTTCTTAATTTACAAAAATGGTTTCAATATATTAAGAACTGGTTTTCTACTGAAGCTTTGTAAACAAAAATTTCTAGTGAATATTTGCATCAGGGTGTTGTTTTATATGGTAAATAGGTATGGTCAAAATGCCTCAAAAATTGTAGTCTCATCCTTGAATATAATCACATTATGATTGAGTTACATCTCTGGTAATTTTTTCTTTATTTCCTAAGAATGAATAATTGCCTCTTTTTTCTATGTATTAATCATTATTTCATCAACACACTTTCCAACAAAGTGTGAATTTCTTCTCTGCCATTTAAAAACACTATGTAATTCATTCATTTTAATTCATTAATTTCTCCTCTTTGGTGTTATACCTCTTGGAATTCTTCTTCTCTTTAATCTGGACTGGTGCTCCCTGAGCTTATATACAGTTTTCTTCCTAAAATTCCTCTCTATTATTGTGCTGAAAATTCCCTTTGCCTTTCTTCTTGTTAAATATCCTTATTACTGAATCCCATGCTTTCCTCTTCTTTTTTTTTAAATAAACTTTATTTTTGAGCACATTTAAATTTACAGAAAAATTGAAACAATAGTACAGAGAATTCACATATATCCAGCACCTCTGAGAATATATCTTACATTAGCATGATACATTTGTTACAATTAAATAATAAATATTAACACATTATTATTAACTAAAGTCTATACTTTATTCAGATTTTCTTAGCTCTTACCTAATGTCCTTTTTCTGTTCCAGCATCCCATCTGTTACATTTTGTTTTCACGTTTTTTTAGGCATCTCTTGGCTATGACAACTTTCCTTTTTTTTTTTGTTTTTTTTTTTTAAACAAGACGTGCCTTTATTTATTTATTTGGCCACATTGTGTGGCTTGCAGGATCATAGTTTCCCAACCTGGGATTGAATCTGGGCCCCCTGAAGTGGAAGTTCAGAGTCCAAACCACTGGGCCACCAGGGAATTCCCAAGATTTTCCTTGTTTTTGATGACACTCAAAGTTTTCAAAAGTACTGCTCAGGCATTTTATAGAATGTCACTCAGTTGGGATTTGTCTAATGTATTTCTCATGAGTAGACTGTTGTTATTGATTTTGCAGAGGAACACCAAAGAAGTAAACTGCCTTTTTCAGAACATCACATCAAGGGTGTTCTAACAATGCAGTTAAAAATAACACCATGAATGTAAATGTGTACTCAAATCTGTCTTCCGAGAGAGGGAAGGAGAGAGATTGTGTTCCTTGTCATCCATACTAGAAAGATGTCCCATGTTGAGTTTCTTTTTTTTTCTCCCACAGATATTTTTTCTTAGCTTATTGATGATACCAGTATCATATAATTTACTGTGTGTGTGTGTGTGTGTGTGTGTATATATATATATATATATATATATATATATATAGTAAAGAGTAGCGTCTGGATAAGTCAGAGAGCAAGGATTAATGAACTCCACAGATCAAGATCAGAGAGTAATTATCACCTTCAGACATCTTTATTTAACTTCTAGGAGACAATGGAAGTGGCTTTACCATCCATACTTCTCTACTTCTCAGTGTTAAGTTTGTAAAATAGAAGAGTTGGGGTTAAGATTTTGCTGCACCAGAGAGAGTGTAAAATTTCCTTTTGGTTTGGGCTTACTAGGACCAAGAGAGGTGTGGTAGGGATATTTGCTCATCCCCAATGTATTCCAAAAACGAGAACCACTTGTAATAATTAACATACCTGTCAACCTAGTAAGACATCATCTAACAAAGATAGACCCTTTCAGTGTAATTTATATAAAGTAGACCCCTTTTCAAGAGCTATTCTTAAAAACAAACACACCCAAAATTAAATAAGTAACTACAGAAACCACAGCCTTCGGTATCTCTCAGTTCTAATGACACATTTAACGGAAAAGCTGTCACTGTGTATTTCACATCTAACTAACCCCTGCTTTGATATATGACCATTTTTTTAAATCTCCCTTCTGCTAAAAGCAATGTGTGGCTCCAGAGACTCATCTTTGGGTTTGGAAAGTCTTTGGAAAGCCAATTTGGCTCCACAAAATTTAGGAATAATAGACAAATGTAAAATTTTAAACACTATGCCCGAAATCCAGTATATGGAGTAAAACGCATCTCTGGTGATGTCCTTTGTAACAAATATGTCTTCTTTAAAGTTCCCATGTTTCCATAGGGTGCTGACACCTCAGAACAAGTCTCTGTTCTTGACCTTGTAACAGCACCATTGGTGCTGGAGCCCGTGTACCCAGGTTGATGGCTCCTCATAATTTTTCCTTGTAATTTTGGCTATATTTCATGCCTGAGGGAGTTGTTTCTCTTTTACTTAAGAACCAGAGTCCTTCAATCTCCTTGCATTACTTTTGTTGTGATATAACACTTTAAAAACTCCCCGGCTGACAACGTGGCTGGAGGCTGGGATCTGCTGGGAGCTGCATCATGCACTGAAAATAATATCTGTTCCTCTGTTCACTGAAGCACCACAGTTTTCTAGAGTGTTGGAATGGATTTTAGGATCCTAAGGCAATAACATGAGTTAGGAAATGCGTGTGTATACACGTTCTAATTGAGTGATGAGATTAACATATATTTTATTTCTTCTTGTATTTAGCTCTACAGACATAAGAATATTGTTGATGGTGTCCCCACAATTCAAATGCTACTTGACAGACAGTTACTTAGCGTAAAACTATGCTATGACGTTATTAGACATTATTCCTCAGATCTGTCTTGTTCCAAAGCCTATCTTTTCATTTGTTTCTTTTATTATGATTTTTTAAAACTATACCAAGCCTGGAAGTGACCCCCAAATTCAGAGTCATCACTTAGATCCCACAGGCTGCCCTCTCATCTGACAGACCCCAGCACAGCACCCCCAGTTCAGTCTAACTGGAAAGAGGCTGGACAGCTGGAAAGTGCCTTACCTTCTCTGTGCTTTGGGTCACCTGGCCTGTCTAGCGCCTTGCTGGGTGGATTAGCTGGGCTGTTGTGCCGTTTCTGAGTTTTCAGCCACCATCCAGTCCTGTTAGCACACTGGCCATGTCTATTATAGCTTTTTTTTCTTTTCTTCTGTCTCTGCCTAGAATTATGTGTCTCTTTTTACATCCTGGTGGGTGAGGGCTGGGGGTCCTGAACCTCCTGACTTCAAAGGAACTATATTGACCTAATTGCTTCAAATCTTCTAATTTAACAGAAGATCTAAATGAGTCTAAGAAACTTTACGCTGCCCAATATTGAAGTAACTACTTCGCTTTGGAAAAAGAATTTGGAACTCAGGTCTTCAAGCTCATATTCATTGTCTTGCTAGGATTTGAAACCCTTGATGCTCTCATCTATTTATGCATTCGTTCATTCAGGGATAGTGGAGAACAGAATCCAAGGGGATGGGCTCTTGAGTCAGAGTGCCCAGATTCAAACCCGCCTGCTATGCACTCCTCTGTGGACAATGGTCAAGTCATTTAACTTCTCTATTCCTCCATTCTATCTGTCAAATGGGTATAATAACACCTTCACAGAGCAATTGTACTGGTGCAGAACACACAACATTATATGGAACATAGTGAGTTTTCAGTGAAAGTTGGCTATTATCATTTGATGACTGATTCCCTCAAACTTAGCAAATGCTTTTTTGGTACTTACAATACACTGTTATAGATGCCAGGAACAGCACAGCTGAGAAAAGCTGACAAAAGAGACATCACTGCTACTCTTTTAGCCCCTGTTCACTCTACTCAGAAAAGTGGAACAAATAATCATACAAATAAACCTGTAATATAAATTATTACTATTGTTAATAATATTATTTATCAGTAAAGGGTTTGAGAGAAGGGGAGAATGGCAAGGGTCTAGCATGGTGTAGAGGTAGATCATGCAGGCCCTATTAAGTTCATGAATATCATCATAAAAATCCTGGCTTTTAAGATCTACTGTCTTAGCAACTTCCAGATATACAATACAGTGTTAACTACAGTCATCGTGCTGTGTGTTACATCCTCAGCATACAGTGAGAAGGCTTTACATTTTTGTTTTTTGGTTTTTTGGTTTTTTTTTTTTTGCGGTACGTGGGCCTCTCACTGTTGTGGCCTCTCCCGTTGCGGAGCAACAGGCTCCGGACGCGCAGGCTCAGCGGCCATGGCTCACAGGCCCAGCCGCTCCGCGGCATGTGGGATCCTCCCGGGCCAGGGCACGAACCCGTGTCCCCAGCATCGGCAGGCGGACTCTCAACCACTGCGCCACCAGGGAAGCCCGGCTTTACATTTTTAATTATAGATCTTTCTACTACAATGTGGTATATGAGTTCCTAAAAAGCTTTGTCTTCTGCAGAATTCATACTAAAACAGCAGCATTCATGGCAAAGAATAAGATTAAGTGCATATCTTCAGAACCTATGAGGTCACCCCTGGCCATCACCATCCTAATGAAAATATCAGCTAAATAAACTACTCATACATAAATATTCCTGTAAATATAAAAACATATTTTAACAAAAAGGAGAAAGTAATTTGATGGCAGGGATACAGGACACAGCAGGCTAAGTAGAATATGTGTCCAGAGAGAACCAAAGGAAAGAACAAGAAGTGGGCACGAGGAGAGGGAAATGGGGGGCTCTTCTGCCACACTGTACCCTTCTGTGGCTCCTTTTCACTTCAGCCTCATGACAATGTTTTGCATTTAGGGGCTGTTTTTGGTGATGTGAATCTTTACAGTGCTGGGGAATTAGCTTATGAAAAAACATACTTTCTATGTTACTTTTACATTCTTCTTCACGTCACAAACACCCATTCTAAGGTGACAAAAGGGGGATGATGTGGGCCAATTAGAATTTCTGAAAGATTCCTCTAAAAGGAGATCAAAACTCAGATTTCAGACACCTCCACTTCCAAGGGGAAAGGGTATCTGGACTCAGTGATGGTACTGATGATGAATATAGCCAGCTGGACAATATTAAAAATCTCTAATATAAAATAAAAAGACACTGTTTAAAGAAATAACTTTAGGTATCAATGCTCACTAAAATCTGAATTTTTATAACTCATGCCCCCAAAAAATGGAGGAGAAAAAAATCAATGGAACAAAAAGGCAAAAATACAACCTAATTATATATAATAGACTAGGTTTGGGAAGTTAGAGTTCCTGACATCCATTTTTTCTACTCATGTTTATCTCCCCATCTGTTCTGTATATATGCCTGGGGTAGGATTGACATGAGTAGGGGAAGAAACATGGACAAGGTGGAAAATACAAGAAATTAAAACATTTTAGTTTTTGGTGTTAGTAATTTAAACTTGAAAACAGATGAGGAAAACGTACATTATTTTTCCACAGGTTTATTGCATAGAGTTGCAAATATCCTCGGACATCGCAAATATATTGTCACACAAACATGACACAGTTTGTGCTAGATATTCGAATTTTGAATGTTAAGAATACATTACTTAAGTAGAAATTGCAGGTGGGATTTAAACTCTATTGTTTAAATCAGTTCTATTCAGTAGAAAATAATGCAAATCACAAATGCAAGCTGCATCTATAATTGTAATTTTTTAGTAAACACATTAAAAATTAAAAAGAAATAGGTCACATTAAATAGTTTATATTTATTTAACTTCTATATCCAAAATATTATCAGGTCAACAACTAATAAATATAGAAACAATAGTGGGATTTTACATTATTTTTTTTGTACTAGTTTTTTGATATGTATATAATTGAAAAGTAGAGCACATCTCAACATCAACTTGCGAGATTTCAACTAGACAGCAACATATGGCTAGTGGTTAGCATATTGTACAATATAGGTCTAAGTTAACTTTTTATGAACATTATTTTGCCAGAATGAAAAGATGCAATAAAATATATACTGTTTATGTTTTTGTTAGTAGCTAACAGGTGCACCCCTTCAGGCCAGAAAAAAATACATATCCTGCTTTATTTCTCCTTTTGGGAGTGTCCTTGTAGGATGCTCTCAAAGTATAAATTTTAACCCTCCCCATCTCAAATCTTAACTCAAGCATAGTAAATTGCTCCCACGTTAAATGTTTAAATTTGAATATTTGCAAAGAATGCATTATACTTTTTATTATATTGTATGTAACTGAATAATCATTAAACCAAATTGCAATTGACAGGTTGACAAAATGCCCTGTTTTATAGGTGTGTGATTGAATATGTATTGATTTTGATTTTAGTTCTCTTGTTTTGGAAATGCTGTACATAATTTCTGACCTCCAACATTTTCGGCCCTTGGAAACTTCCCAGGCTGTGGGCAACGGGCCCCTAGTGCCAAATGCATGAAACTTCCCTGGCTGGAACCACATTTTTCCCATGCTGCTTACAGAACATAGATCTGCTCTCACCTTTAGGTCTCACTGCAGTTGGCACCTATAACAGGCTTTTGCTAACTCAAGTTTTGATCACTTAAGTTTTGCCATCAGGATATTCTGTTTGCTATCTTTTTTTTTTAACAGCATTGGTAAATTTGCCCTCATTTCTTTATATGACTATTTATTTTCCATTTCTGATTTAAGAGAGGGAAGGATTGTGTCTGTTATCTTATCTACTGTTTAACAAAGGTCCTAGTACCTTGTAAACACCCAAACCTTAGATAAGTGAATGAAAAAAAGTGTTTGTTGTAAGGAGATGTTCAAAGCTCATTTTACCTAAATGCAGGGCAGAGGTTGTCCATCTGATAGGGACCCAAGGTTGCTCTGAGCTGCACACCACCTACAAAATAATTCCTTTTTATCCAGTGTTTCTAGTATGCCAAGGCTAGAGCAACTTTTTTTTTAACTTAAAGCTTATAATAAAGACTTATAAAACAATCTGAGATTTTCTCAATAACTTACATCTTAGTAAGATCATTTACGTTTAGTAATTTATGTTATTCTTTCTTTCATGGTCCTATTCTTCCTATTCTCTAACTTCAGAGAATTTTTTTGCTTTTTTAAAACTGCTTTGTTTTTTCCTTATTCTCTAAATCTCTGGTTCTCAATCTTGGCCTATTTTGCTCCTCCCAGGGAATATTTATCTGGCAATGTCTGGAGACATTTTTTGGTTGTCAAAACTGTGAGAGAGGATGCTACTGTCATCTATCGAGTAAAGGAAAAGGGGTGCTGCTAGAAATCATAAAATGCACATGCTGGCTCCCCAGCAACAAAGAGTTATCCATCCCAAAAGGTCAATTGTGCCGTTTGTGAAATCCTACTTTCAGTTCACTTTAAAAATAGTGATCCTGGAAAAGAACTCTAATACAAAAAATACATGCACCCCAATGTTCATAGCAGCACTATTTACAATAGCCAAGACATGGAAACAACCTAAGTGTCCATTGACAGATGAATGGTTAAAGAAGATGTGGTATATATAGACAATGGATATATACTATTACTCAGGCATGAAAAAAGAATGAAATAATGCCATTTGCAGCACTAATGCCATTTGGATGGACCTAAAGATTATCATACTAAGTCAGACAGAGAAAAACAAATACATGATATCCCTCATATGTGGAATATAAAAAAAGTGATACAAATGAACTTATTTACAAAACAGAAATAGACTCACAGACATAGAAAACAAACATGGTTACCAAAGGGGAAAGGCGGGGATGAATTGGGAATTCGGGACTAAAAGATACACACTACTATATATAAAATAAATAAACAACAAGGACCTACTGTATAGCACAGGGAATTATATTCAATATCTTATAATAACCTATAATGGAAAAAATCTAAAAAAGAATATATATATATATATATATATATATATCTGAATTACTTTGCTGTACACTTGAAACGTTGTAAATCAACTATACTTCAATTACAAAAACAGTGATCCCTGTTTTATTCTTAATATGATTATTAAATTAAAAAAATGATTGCTTCTATTTATGATATACCTTTTGCTTTATTGTAACTCATACTTTTCAAGTCTGTAAAAAAACTTAGTTGTTTTATCCAAGTTAACAGGTTAAAGAGCAGTGACCATTTACCAATAAAATTCTTTTAAAGACTTTCCTCTCTGTTTCTTTAAATGTTGGCAGATATAATGAAAGTTTTGATGACTATCATCATGTAATTCTATCAATTTAATGTATCTTTGTTAATCTGTTTTATAGGTCCCTTTAGATGGAATATAATATAGCAGAAGCCTTTTCATCAAAAGGATCAATGCCTGCATTATCATTTCTGCAATAAAAGAGAAAGCTAAGTGGTAGAGGCCACAGACACCTCAAACCTGGATTCCACAATACTGCATTAAGTGCTGGAGTTTTTATTACTCTGCTGTAGGAAAGCTTTTGCCAATGCTTACAAGGAACTGTTTATCCCTGCTGCTCTGGGTCCTGTTTGATGGAGGTCTCCTAACACCACTTCAACCTCAGCCACAGCAGACTTTAGCCACAGAACCAAGAGAGAATGTTATCCACCTGCCAGGGCGGCGATCACATTTCCAACGAGTTAAACGTGGCTGGGTATGGAATCAATTTTTTGTGCTGGAGGAATACATGGGCTCCGAGCCTCAGTATGTGGGAAAGGTAATGGCGTGTTTCTTTTGACAACAACTTGATAGCAAAGGGGCTTATGCATTGTGTATTGTGTGTGGATGTTTTGCACAGGAGTTGAACAAACCAGTGAGTAGAACACTGGAATTGAAATCTGAGTGACCTGGTTTCTCTTCCTGACTCAATGGCCCGGGTAAGCTTTGGAATATCATTTAATCCCTCTTTGCTTCCATTCTCCCTGGTTATTTTAATGAAGTTAATATATATTCTGTTCCTATTTTTGGCATTATTCGCCAAAGACATGAAGTTAATATGTGTAAATGAAATTAAAACTGTTACTATAACACATTATTGGTCATAGCCATTCTGGAATTGTTTACCAATGAGAGACAGGAAAAATCAGCAGGTGTAAATAATCTACATTTTTGTTGATATCTTTGAATGACCAGAATGTCTCCCTTTCCCTCCCTCTTAAAAAACATGATATACCATTTAGATTGTGGTTCTGGAGTATAGATGGTCTCAGACTTACAATGGTTTGATTTAGGATTTTTTAACTTTACAATGTCGTGAAAACAGTATGCATTCTGTACCCGCATAACCATTCTGTTTTTCACTTTTAGTACAATATTCAATAAACTACATGAGATAGTCAACACTTGATTATAAAATAGGCTCTGTGCTAGATGATTTTTCCCGAGTGTAGGTTAATATAAGTGTTCTGAGAATGTTTAAGTCTGTCTAGGCTAAGTAATGATAATCAGTAGAATAGGTGTATTAAATGCATTTCAACTTACAATATTTTCAGTTTACAATGAATTTATTGGGATGTAACCCAATAAGTTGAGGAAGCTCTATATTTGATTTGGCTTGCTTATACTTTATAAATAATTCCATTATTATAGGCTTTACAAGCTATTTATGAAGCTATTTATGGCCAAAGTAATAAATGCTGGAACCCAGATATGTACACATAAATCTCAACACAATACACAAATTTTAATCTTATTGTAATTTTAAATAAATTAAATTTTTTTCACAAAATAGTTGATGGCAACTATCCATTTTAGCACATTTGTGTTTCACTGCTATTTTTCTTACATAAAATTTTTGACTCATGTCTATAATAGATAGACCATATCAATGATACCAGAATATTTTCCAGAAAAATAAATATTTTATGCGTTTTGATTTTGTTATTTCCATTTTTTAATTTTCTAAAAGATTTTTCTATGGTTTTAATAAAAATATTTATGTTTGAAGAGAGTTTAAAATAAATCCAAAGACAGAAATGGAAAACCATAGTAGAAGGAGTATTAGGAAGCTGATATAGAAGATTATGTCTCTGTAATATTAAAGTCCCTAGAGATTTCAGAAAACCTAAATTAATGAGAAACATGATGAGTCTTATGATTCTAATACTGGCTCAAAGGAAGCAAATCTATTCAAGATCTAAATTGTTTGCCCTATGATTTTAGAATTTACCTTTTGGAAATTTATTTTTAAAATATTGAATAATACAGTGGGGAAGGTCTTCAGATAGAACCTTGCTGAAAATGAACATGTAGCCAGGGTTGCCCTAGTGTTACCAAACACAAGTTCATGTGCCCGATGCACCGTGAGTCCAAACAAACCAAAACATCAAAGTTTGGAGCAGAGAAAGGTTTATTGCAGGGCGATACAAGTAGATGGGTGGCTCCTGCCCCCAAAACCCTGAGCTCCCTGAAGGATTTCAGCAAAGCACTTTTAAGGCAAGGTGAGGGAGGGGTGTGGTTAGTTGTTGCAAACTTCTTGGTGTCGGAATCCTTTGTTCTTGCAGCTGTCCACATAGGTCAGGTCAGGATGTTCCTGTAAACCTCCAACAAGACAAAAGTTATTCTCTGTTCTGCAACTTTTTATCTCTACATGAATGGACTCTTAAAGGTCAGATTCTTGAGAATAGGTTATCCTGTATATTTCAAGCGATAGGCAACATTCTTTTATAAAAGGTGCAGAGCCAGCATGACTAAGCATAGGCAACAGAGTACAAAGGTAAAAGAAACAGATCTAATATGGAGTCAGATTTGTTCTTCCCTATTACACTACTGTGTATGGGTCCTGAGCAAATTTATTTTCTGTGGGGTACCTATCTATACATAAAATTTGAGTCACATCAAATCAGTCTTTGAGTACCATTCTGGCAGTCCAATTTTTAGTGATCTTGCTAAAAATATACAGTGCCGTTTAGCAGGAGTAATATCCTTGACAGGCCGTCTACTAAGAATCAGGGCCTGGTCTTGTGGCCCTGGGACAACTCCATAGGTGGTAGTCCTGAGGTCCATATGGTATCTGGTGAACCCCAAAATTGAGCAGAAAGTCAGAGAGACCCTTAAAGGAGAGAAATGTCTACTGAGGTCCAAGCAATTCTAATCCATCCCAGGGCACCCCACTCAGATGGCATTGCTCCACAAATAGCCCCCGGCACAAGATGGGCCTTAGCAACTTTTGAGGAAAGCACTCCCAAGCATGGATGTCCCCTGATGTTACCATACGTAGTTTCTGCTTGTATGATTCCTCTATGTGATCACAGAATATAAAAAATCACTAACCTTTTCTATGGTGAGATAATTTCATGTTGTCCTTGTGCACTCATTACTTGTGAGTTGATTTTGCATAAGGATTGAGTTTTCAAATCCAAGACAAATGAAGAGGTAGCATAGCTCTAGAACTCTGCCTCCTCGGTGTCAGTTATATCAACTCTGCTTGTGATGGAAGCTGGACATCGCATTGAGGTTCTGGGCATGTCTGCTGAGAAGCCATTCTCTGGTTTTGACTAAAGCAGATCCATAGCCTTTGCTTGCCAGAATTTGAGGTTAAAATTTAAATTTTGTTGAAAATTTAATGAAATTGACTTTTAATCTATCCTAGCTAGTGTAGAATTTCACATCCCAATGGACATGATTAAAAGGATCTCGGAGCTGCTTATGCAAGCTTTGTTTGATAGCCTTGAATTCTATTTTTATAATTACTATGATAGTATGGAATTCACCCAAATCATTTAAGAGATGAATTAGTATTTATAAATAGATTAAAAAGGTCTAAGATCTAGCCTATTATGAAATTAAAATATTATTTTCATAGACACATGGTTCCCCATTTGTAAAGTATAATGAAAACCCATGGTTCTCAGGTAATGTATGTTTCTGATGCAAATGAAACAACAGTTGCCAAGATTTCCTTTCCACATGGAAACTAATTAAAGTTTAATTAACTCTGTCTTGATGATTGTAGATGTGGGAATAGTGATATGATAACATTGGGACCAATTCAAGCATTATATATATGTGTGTAAACATATAAATATATTTGTGCTCCTGCTTTTTTCTGAAAAAGCTCTGAGACAGTTCATAGTAAAGCAAAGTACTATAAATAATATGGAACTCTGTGTCAAGGGAGTGCACAAGTGTCAAGCACAATGGTCAACTGAACTATTCTAAGTGAGCTTCAAATTTAATGTATGTTTCTTTTCAGCAAGAACATACATGGAAAGTATTAATTTGTAGAGTTCCCATTTTTGGAAACTCCACTTATTGAGAGAAAAAAGCAATTTCCCTACCTTCAAATATAAAAGGATTTCTTCCGGTAGAGATTAAAGGGGGGTGGTTGAGTGGCTTAATAGATATTAGCCTCAACACTGTTATATTTAATATTTAAAAGGAGCAGGTGTTATTGTTGACATCCTTTCAAGAAAGACTAAACCTTGGTGTTGCTTATAATGAATATTATTTTATATACAAATACATCCCAAGTGTGTCAAGAGGCAAAATCAATGCTTTTCTCAAATAGACATTTTGGATTTACTACAACACTTGGACACGTGTAAGGTGCCATATTGCAGAGCAACACAGAAATTAATTTGATCAGCAAACATTTTAAATTCATTTATTACCTGTTGCTCAAAGTCACCTCAAAAAATTATTATTAAAGACACACACGTGCACATTTGCTTACACACACATACACACACACATGCACAGTAAGTTGCTTATACCAACAAATATAACTGGGTGCCTTTGTCTGTATAGTACTAAATTATGTCATAGCCTCAAAGCTATGTATCAAGAAAATGCTACCCATCTCATCTTCAAATAATAATTTAGAAAATTGAGTTGTCACTTCAGATGATCTTTGTTAGCAGCAATTCTTAAGTTGAAAGTGTTTAAAATGGCAGAAATATTAAGAATTGAAGCATATCTAAACCTAATTTCAGAGGCATTTCTTTATTTAACATTTTTCATTGAGAATGCATTACAATTTCAGAAAGCATTAAGTCTTGTGGGGATAAATTTAAGTATGAATGTCTTTAGATTGCAATTATAACAGGTAAGCTTTATTGAGCATCTTAAGGCAGGATTTTAAACCCTTTACTTACCAAAATTTATGTAGTCTTCACAACAGCACTAGGGGGAAGATTATTAGTAGCCCCATTTTACACATCAGAAAAGTGAGGCACAGAAAGTTAAATAACTTCCCATGGCCCAACACCCAATAAATACTGAAACTGGGATTTTAAGCCGGGTAATTTAGTTTCATTGCACCAGAAGATATCACATTTTATTGTCCTATAAGCATCTTAGGAGTGAACAATAATTTTAATACAACAATTAATTTTAATACTGTGACAAAGACCCTACGAGGAGCTGTGGAGACAAAGGAAGATCTATGACTATGCCTAGAAGATGGAGGAATTCAAGGAAGGCTTCACAGATGATGAAGCACCTGAGATGAGTCTCGAAGGATGACTTTATTTTTTCAGAAAAGATAGTCTGAGGAAAAGTTTTTATAAGCACTGAGGCTTGAAAGTGCTAGGTGAGGCTCGATAACCATATTTCAATATAGTCAGAGAGTGTGAAACCAACATTTCAGAGTAGGTAAATAGAGAAAGTGCAGAGGCTCAAGTCTGGTACCAAGATCAGTAATATCTGTTCTTTTAATTTTTTTTAATTGAGATATAATTGACATAGAATAGCAGTTTCAGGTGTACAATATAATGATTCAACATTTGTATACGTTGTGAGATGGTCACCCCAATAAGTCTAGTTAACATCTATCACCACACAGTTACAATTTTTTTTTCTTGTGATGAGGACTTTTAAGATTTACTGTCTTATCAACCTTCAAATATGAATACGGTATTATTAAGTGTAGTCACCATGCTGTACATTACAGTATTATTTGTTCTTAAAGGCATCAGGATCCATAGTATCTTGGTTGAGGATTCTCATGGACAGAATTACAGTCCTAGAATGATTACTCAGAGATCCATTTGAAGGACTTGGAGACAGAAAAACAGACATGGAGATGAGGAGCATATGAAGTGGAAGGTCACAGTAGGATTGTCTCGAAAGTAATAAAGGAAACGGGATATTAGAGTTGGACATTTGAAAAGTAGACAATAGAGGATTTCCAGATCCATTGGTCAAGAGAATATAAAGGATGAGAAAAATAATTAGTGGATAATCATATGTAAAGATGAGAGGGAGAAGGGGAAAAAATGATGCAGATTCCTGGCTTCTGTTTTGCTGGTATTCTGTATAGATTTGGTTTTAGAGTAAGAAATAAAAGGATCACTGCTAATCATTATATATCCAGAGTTGCTTAGAAGTATCCAGGTGAAGTATCTCATAAATATTTAGACACATTAATCTAGAGTTCATAAAAGATCCTATGGTAGAGATACAGGATCAGGAGTAATTGGTATACAGATGGTGGTCAAAATCACATAAGTGGGTAACAAGCTAGGAAAAATTACAGAGAAGATATGAGAACCCTGATTTTTAACTGAAAAGCAGATGAAGAATAGATAGATCTAATTAATAAGAAGTAAAAGACAAACGTGTAAGAGTGTTATGGAAAATAAAATAAAGTTTTAAGAATAAGAAATGACAAATAATTTCAAGCTCCACAGGTCAAGTTAAACAATGACTGGAACACCTCTACTGATTTTGTCATTTAGTGAGCCAGAGGTAAACTTACTCAAAGTGATTTTAATCATTTTCTCTAGGGTTTGAAGAAAGGAGAAAGGGATGGGTACAGCCTGTAGATGGCATTTCAAAAGTGTAGGTGAAATTGATTGGTGTATGCTGGTTTGATCTGATAGGGATTCTATTAATATTTTCCAGAGGAAAAAAAACAATAGGATGTATATAAATGACTTAAGGGAAATGACTTTTTAAAATATTTTCTTGTGGTAGAACTAATCAGCAATGTGTGATTCTCCTCACCAGCAAGAAACCCTAAGAAAGGAGGAGAAGGTGTAGGTCACTGAATCAATTCATTATTGAAGTTTCTTTTGGGAGTCATTGTGATGGAATAGACAGAAGAGTACTAAAAAAGAAGTCCAAGAGAAACCAGGATGGAACTACAAACACTAAGGTTCCAAAGAGACATACCAATAAAAAGATACGCTTTTTTTTATATACACGCGCACCTCGGTGATATTTCAGCTTCAGTTTAAGACCACAGGGATAAAGGAAACATTGCAATCAAGTGAGTCACACACAGTTTTTGGTTTCCCAGAGCATATAAAAGTTAGTTTGCACTGTACGTAGTCTATTAAGTGTGCAGTAGAATTATGTCTGAAACAACAATGTGCATACCTTAATTTAAAAAAAAAAACTTTATTGCTAAAAGATGCTAGCTAACCGTCATCTTAGCCTTCAGCAAGTCGTAGTAGTAACATCAAAGATCACTGATCATATCACCATAAAAATATAATAATAACAAAGAAGTTTGAAATATTGGGAGAATTACCAAAATGTGACCCAGTGGCAGGAAGTGAGCAAATGTGGTTGGAAAAATGGCGCCAATAGACTTGCTGGACACAGAGTTGCCATAAAACTTCAGTCTGTAGAAAGTGTAATATCTGAGAAGCACCATAATGTGAAATGCAATAAAACAAGGTATGCCTGCAAGTGTGTGTATTCACATGTATGTGCGTGTGTGTGTGTGTGTATATATATATATATATATATATATATATATATATACACACACAAAAGTCAAGGCAGTAGCAATAGAATTTCATTTTTTAAATAAGTATATGTAGAATTTGTTTTGGATTAGTAAAAAAAACAGAATAAGAAAGAAAGAAAAATAGAGATAGTAAAATAGCATATTAAAATGGCTACAACTGCACTGCAAAATTATTTGCCTATCTGGAAATTCTAAATTAACACAATATTGAGGTGATATTTTGACTCATGTACATATCTCTTTGCATCCAATAAAAATGCAGATTATATCATAAAGTTATACCAACACATAAGTTATTTTCATGGCTCAACATCTTTCTTTCTTTCTCTCTCCCTTTTTCCCTTCTCCCTCCCCCTTCCATTCTTTCTTTCTTCCTTCCTCTTTCTTTCTTTCTTTCTTTCTTTCTTTCTTTCTTTCTTTCTTTCTTTCTTTCTTTCTTTCTTTCTTTCTTTCTTTCTTTCTTTCTTTCTTTCTTTCTTTCTTTCTTTTTCTCTCTCTCTCTTTAGTTCATGAGTCACATAGCTTTTTGAAAAGCCCATAATGTGCTTTTCATGGTTCAGTTTACTCCTAAAGTGTGAGCTTTCAATATCAGAGTAATCCCTGCTCATTTGAGATTCAAGGTTCATCACACCAGCTCAATTTTCATACAAGATTTAAAACTTTATGCATCCTGTTGACTCCTGCCTCACTTACATACCTGAGAACCTTTGCAGTATATTCAAGTGCCCTAAATCAAGGTCTTGTTTCTAACCCATTCTGCTGCCAAATGGATTGACCTTGCTGCCAATCAAAGCATCTTTAGCTACCTGCTCTTTCTGTAGCAAAACATCAGAATAAACCATTAAGTAAGTCTGATATTTTATTACACACCTTGGTTCTTAAACAAATCCCTGAGTTTTATAGTTTCTCTCAATACGTGAGGCTGTCTTTGAAATAATCATTTTGAGGTATGATTAGACAGCAATATATCTAAAAGGAAAATTGCTGAAATAGAATTTGAGTAAATAAATAACACAATATGCTAAAGTTCTTGTCAAATAGTGGATGCCCATTGTATGCCAGCTCTCTCTCCTTTACAATTTATTTCTTGCTTCTAGCATGCTAGTTGTTTCATAATAGCTATGCCATAAAGGTCTAATGGGGTTATTTTAATTGAATTGTCAGGGCTGTGAGTGAAATTCAACTATCTTTAAATCAATATATGAATCATTAAAAACAACATTTCAAAAATAACATGGATGGCTTTAAGATTTGAGCACTCATTTCTTTTTCTCCTTCTTTCTTCTCCTCCTGGTTTTCCACCTTACCTCTAATTATCTTTCAATCCTTCCTCTTCTTCTGACCACTTCTCTATATTATTTAGGGATTTGCCTGAGTAGTTACTTAAAAGCTAAGATAAAGAGTTCAGAGGCTTCGATTCTAATTTCCAGGTCTTATAATAATTATCCACATGAAAGCACATGTGTGTCAATCCACATGACTAAGAACATAGTGGAACATCATATATCCAGATTATGCTGTCACCAGAAATAACCCAGATGCATTTGTCACAGTCTTCACAGTACAGATCACTCTGTGTGTGTGTGTGTGTGTGTGTGTGTGTGTGTGTGTGTTTATGTGTATGTTTCCAAAATTTTTTTGGTAAAACATTAGTTAAAAGAAAGTTCATTGGATTCTTTGGAAAACAGTGCTTTCTGTTGGCTAACATTGATGAACCACTACCACTTACATATTATACCAGATGATAAGAAGTGGGGCCCAATGGAATGATTAGAGAAGTACCCTGGGAAAGGCCACCTGTATGAAAAGGTAACAGAAAAAGCAAGTACAAAGTGACCTGAATGATAAAGATTTCAAATTTAATGTTCTCATCTTCCAACAATATTGAATTGATGAATCTATGCCACAGTTATGCCACTCGGACCTACACTGTAATATAGAGGGGTTCTTTGGATACACTTTAAACATAACAGATATTTGAGAAAAATTCCTTTTTCTTGACTCTGAAAAAAGTGTGACCACTGTCATAGGAGGTACTATCTACGTATGTTTCGTTGTTTGTGAGGAGCAACATAATTTATTGCTACTGACATTTAATCAGTACACCTAATATATGAAATTACTATTATAGAAGCATATGTTTTCTACTCCTGGAATTTCCCATAGAGATTGCATAAAGGAGATTTACTATATAGCATATATCAACGTAAGCACTTTAGAGTAGACTTTTAATCCATATTCATTCTCATTATTTCTTTTTTCTGTTGTTGTTTTATGGCATTTGTATACTTTATTTTTTTAACATCTTTACAGAAGTATAATTGCTTTCAAATGGTGTGTTAGTTTCTGCTTTATAACAAAGTGAATCAGCTGTACATATACATATATCCCCATATCTCCTCCCTCTTGCATCTCCCTCCCTCCCACCCTTACTATCCCACCCCTCTAGGTGGTCACAAAGCACCGAGCTGATCTCCCTGTGCTATGTGGCTGCTTCCCACGAGATATCTATTTTATGTTTGGTAGTGTATATATGTCCATGCCACTCTCTCACTTCATCCCGGCTTCCCATTCCCATTCCCCATGTCCTTAAGTCCATTCTCTACGTCTGCATCTTTATTCCTGTCCTAACACTAGGTTCTTGAGAACCATTTCTTTTTTTTTTTTAGATTCCATATGTATGTGTTAGCATATAATATTTGTTTTTCTCTTTGACTTACTTCACTCTGTATGACAGACTCTAGGTCCATCCACCTCACTACAAATAACTCAATTTCGTTTCTTTTTATGGCTGAGTAATATTCCATTGTATATATGTGCCACATCTTTACCCATTCATTTGTTGATGGACACAGGTTGCTTCCATGTCCTGGCTATTGTAAATAGAGCTGCAATGAACATTGTGGTACATGACGCTTTTTGAATTATGGTTTTCTCAGGGTATATGCCCAGTAGTGGGATTGCTGGGTCATATGGTTGTTCTATTTTTAGCTTTTTAAAGAACCTCCTTACTGTTCTCCATAGTGGCTGTATCAGTTTACATTCCCACCAACAGTGCAAGAGGATTCCCTTTTCTCCACACCTTCTCCAGCATTTATTGTTTGTAGATTTTTTGAAGATGGCCATTCTGACCGGTGTGAGGTGTTACATCCTTGTAGTTTTGATTTGCATCTCTCTAAAGATTAGTGGTGTTGAGCATCCTTTAATATGTTTCTTGGCAATCTATATCTTCTTCGTTCTCATTATTAAACAATGCTGCTCCTTTGTTGTTTTTGTTGGTGTTCTTGTTTTCTGTCAGCTATCATGAACAAGCAGTATTCCACAGTTTCATGAACGCTGGAAGAAAACATGAGATGCCTGGGTCATAGAAAATGGACATTCTTACTCATAGCACAGCAGGCAATAGAAGCATCAGCATCATCGAGTCAGTTCCCATTGCCTCAGGTGCCAACAGGCAAAATGGATAGGTCAGATGGGTGCCACCACATGCTGTGGGTTACATCACAGCAGAGGAACCCTAATAATTCCCATCCTTCATTTGGAAAGGAGATATTATCGTTATTTTGTTGCATTACAAGCATTGTGTGCACCTTGCTTTGGAAGAAGACAATATATCTCAACATTTCAAAAGTTGTAGCTATATAAAATTCTTGAAAATATAGTCTTGAAAAAGGGCATTCAGTGCTTTCTGTGTAAGACCTGCAAGAACAAAAGAGACAATGGAGAATTATCTCTCAACGTGATATGGTGTGTTGACTCACTAAAGCAACACCAAGTAATACAGTGAGTTAGAAGTTAGGAACAGTTTAAATACCTTCTTCTGCCAGCTAACTGAATTGCTTTCTCAGTAGTCAAATGACAGCTCTCTTTCTCTCTCATTCTCTTTTATGCAACATAGAAAAATCATATTCTCTTCCATTCTGAATTTTGGGCTCAGAATTATAAATATAAAGGAGTAGTGGAACTGAATGTATGAAGAAATGTCCCAAGTCTACTTCTGGCCCTTAGTGATGTTGGTCTCCACAAATGAACTATCTTCTCAATAAATATAACCTTTTCAGTATACATTCTTATTTTTTATCTTAGTGATAGAAAATAATTTGTCTTTTAGCCACTGGGTATGAATAATTGTTTGGAATATAACCTCCTCATAATTATAATTATAGTCTCACTCCTTGATTAAAATTACCATTTCCATCATAAATGGTGACTTATTGTAATAAGGGATGAAGAGTTCATATATAATTAAATTTCTCTTTATTTTAAAAAGTATTCAGTGATATTTAATTTTGAAATAACTTGAGATAGTTTGGAATTATTTATGGGATTTTATCATACTTTCAGCCATCCATTTTAAAGGATATGAGATTGTAATTCAGAATGTTTTCAAAGTGATGGGAAAGGATATTTTCACTTGATATATAAAAGATTCTAAATACTATTCTCTGTTGAGTAGACTTATAAACTAAACAATAAATTGGTAGCATTGACAAGAGAGAATCACAGTTATGTTGGCGATGTCATCTACTATTGCAAATTCATTTCAAATAGTAACTTTTGAGGCCATTTTAACCAGTGTTGTAGCTTTAAAAAACAAACAAAATAAATTAAAACACAAGGAAAACCATACTTTGAAAATAAAGACAGATAATAAGAAACGGTTGAAAACATAACGCTCCAGTAATTTTTCACTTCACTTAAAACATTTTGAGCATCAAATAGGAAAACATTTAAATTATTTTTATTTTCCACTATATGATCATGATCAGGAAATTCCTTTAAAATTCTTCCTTTGCTTCATAACTGTATACAAATAAGAACACTGAATGTTTTCTTAAGTCTACAGCTACACTCATGTAGTGCTAAAGAAGCACATAGAAATTAGCAATAGTTTAATTTCTAACAAATGATTGAAGAAAATTGTTTAATTAAACAATCAGAGCTTCTTATCCCATTTAAAGCCTAGCTTTAAAATTTCATTGAAAATAAAACTGAGACCAAAAATAACATAAGGTAATTATAATTATTCCTTTCTTTTTCTTTCTTTCCTTCTTTCTTTCTTTCTTTTTCTTTCTTTCTTTCTTTCTTTCTTTTCTTTCTTTCTTTTCTTCCTTCCTTTCTTTCTTTCTTTCTTTCTTTCTTTCTTTCTTTCTTTCTTTCTTTCTTTCTTTCTTTCTTTCTTTCTTTCTTTCTTTCTTTCTTTCTTTCTCTCCCTTCTTTCCTTCTCTCCTTCCTTCTTTCCTCTTTCTTTCTTCCTTGATTAGAAAATGTCTTAAGAGAACAAAATAAGGGGAAATTTAGGGGAAAAGTAGAGTCTATTCTAATGGATAAAAAATAGTAAATAAATATATGTACAAAGATGCACTAGACTTCCTTTTAGATAGTATCATTGAAGACTTCCAAAAATTCACACATATATTTTCTATCAGGGAATTACTCCAAGGTACACACTTTATTGTGAATGTTTGCATATCCCTTGGTTCCCTGGAAGACACAGAGCAGTGAGTGACATATCTGACCGCCTCTCTGCCCCTAACAATTGGACCTTCCTTATCACCCCATGAAAGCTTGTGCAAACACTATGTGTTTCCAGTTAAGTGAACACTTGTAAATATCTGGCTCTTGTGGATCATGAAAGAGCAAGTCTCCGTCCTCACGGTTTGGGGTTGGAGTAGTGGAAATCAGGAGACGATGGAAGAAAGTAATTTCCATGTCCAGTTATTCCTGAAGAAATCCATGTCCCCAATTTCCCAGTGTGTGTACTGACAAGCTCCTCAGTATACACTCCTTTCCCTGATCCCATTGCTTTATTTTTCCTGGAAGGAAAGAGTGGTTCTGATACTAAATTTGGTTGAAGAATCTTAATCACACATTTCCCCCCCTAATAGTAACAAGTATCTAAGCACCTTTGAAAGTTCTTTTCTGCTTAATGGTTACCTCTGCTTATGCTATCCTTTACTTCAAAGTCAGGAAATTCTAGAGAAATATTTAGTGCTATAAAGAAAAACCTAAACATAACCAGGAACCTTTCAAATATGAGTTTTGATCAGGAATTGGCAAACTATGGCTTGCACACCAAATCCAGCCTGCAGCCTGCTGTTTTTGTAAATAAAGTTTTATTGGAATACAGTCATGATTGTCTACATACTGTCTATAACAACTTCCACACATGATGGCAAAGTTAAGTATTTAGGACAGAAATCTATTAGATCACAAAACCTAAAAAACTTACTATCTGGCTCTTTACAGAAAAATTTTTTAGATAATTACACCTTGGCAAACAAAAATTCTGTATGGACTTAGGTCTTTTACATGTAGACACTCAGAACTGCTCACTCAATCCTGTCTGTCCTGAGGATTCAGAATTTTCATTCAAAGGCTTGTTCTCAGAAATGGGTCTCCTGGGAGAGAACAGGCAGGGTGCAATGACAAATCCTGCCCTCTTTTGTGGCTTTGAATAACCTTACTACCTCAGTATCCTCATCTGTAGAGTAGGGATGATATGGAAAGAAAATAATAAGGTTATTGTGTGGGCGAATTAATCCACGTATGGGACGATGTATGAACATTCTCAGCCAAGTGTCATTAATGTTGCTGTGCTACCCTCACTCAACAATTTTTTGCCCAGTGAGTGTGGACATTGTAATATTTCTGGATGGAACATGGGTTTCACAAAAAGATGTCTAGATTAATCAGAATATCATTTTCATTCCTTGGAATAAGAGAATCATATAGGATGGATCTGTCATATTCTATGGAGTAAGACATAGATCCCCATTTCCACTATTACTCCTTAGTTTCCCAAGAATTTACCAGCACCACAAGCATGTCCATGTTCCAAGCTCTTGTTCCCTTATCTAAGGGTATCCAAATGGCCAGAACAACAGTAAAAGATAATCTTGGACATATAGTCACAAAAGTGGAGGAATTATTACTAGAATTAATATAGCTCACATTGTTGGGAGTACAATGATTCCTATCATAAAGGACAGAAGAAGTGAGCTTATTCAGTGTTAACAATGTATTAGAAAAGTCAAGTTAAAACCAAATATATTCATGAGAACAAATGAATAAAATCAAGACCCAGAGACTTGTAACACACTAGATTAAATCAATGTTAATATGTATAGTAGTGGATAAAATCATTTAAACACTATTTAACAGACTTTTCATTTCTTTGGTTGGTTTAGACACATTTGTTATGTATAACACCTGGCTCCTTTATACTCGTTACAATAAACAATTACAAATAAACTTTTCAATTATATGTCAAGTTAAAAATTTTGCATTTCATGGAAGAAATCTAGTTTTCATAGTATAGAATGCCAGTGTTTAAATTCAATATTTAGAAGTGATAGTTATGACATATTTTTATCAATATGTACAAACATGCACTTGTTAGTTAATTTGCCAAGCATATTTCTAGTTTTTGTCTCCACTGGTTAGATTGTTCTGTAACATACAATCTTTGATTTAATATCAAATTTTAGTTATTATATGGGATATTGAATACATTTAAGAAATGATTATTTCATTTTTGTCATTCAATCAGTTTTGAAGTATAGTCTCATTTATATTTCAAAGGTGATGCCTTCATTAGTGGCTAGGAATACATATTACTGAGTGAAATTTTTTGGATCAAACAATGATCAAGAACAGCTACTAAGTTAATAATTAAATAACTAAGTAGGGGAATATTCCAGTTCAGTTAAGTAGAAAATTACTTCCAGAAAAATAACTATATATACTCTCAATACACTAAGCTTCGTGGCTGAGAGTTCAGAAGAACAAACAAGGTATAGATTAAAAACTGGGGCTTCCCTGGTGGCGCAGTGATTGAGAGTCCGCCTGCTGATGCAGGGGACGTGGGTTCGTGCCCTGGTCCGGGAAGATACCACATGCCGCGGAGTGGCTGAGCCCGTGAGCCATGGCCGCTGGGCCTGCGCGTCCGGAGCCTGTGCTCCGCAACGGGAGAGGCCACAGCAGTGAGAGGCTCGCGTACTGCAAAAAAAAAAAAAAAAAAAGATATAGATAAAAAACTAAGAGTAGGTAAGGACTGGGGGAATTTTAGGATGAGTGAAATGTGAACTTGGATAGAAAGGAAGAGAGAATGCTGTCAGAAATGCAAATATAAGTTTTGATGTGCTCCCCTTATGTTCTTGGCTTCAATAATATAGATCTACACAATCAGGTCCTATTTTGAGATGATAAGAAAACAAGCTCCCATGAACCAACTGAGTGGGATGTCTAGTCCCTTCCCAAGTGGCTTGCACCTGTCATGAAGAAGCTGTCCTTGCAACTGCTTCTGCAGGGAGTGAGGGGCTAATTGCAACAAAGTCTTCGTCCCAGCTCTACCTGGCCTTGCAGTGCAGGTCTCTGCTGATTTTTTGAGGCTAAGCCTGATCTCTGTGATGCAAGGGAATGAGTGTTTTCCTCTCAGCAATAATGCAGCTGGGGATAAGGTTATGCCTGATGTCAGGATAAAATTATTAATAGCACACATTTTTACTTTCAAAAGTGTTCTTGATGGATGACAAATTATACAACCTCCGTAGTGTGTACATCATTTAGAAAACTGTCTGGGCCACAAAGGCTATGTCCATATTGTTATAGCTCTATTAAACAATACACGTGCATGCAGCGATTTTGCCCCAAGCATGCCCTTTGCAGTTGATTAGAAGAACATCCCGAACCAGCTGTATTCTAGACCTAAAATAACACTCTTCTCCCATGGCCTAGTCTTGGTTTTTGACACAGAATTTTCCTGATCATTAAGGTGACTTTTCCCCTATTATTCTTCTGAACACATGCCTCAATCAGAGTCTCTACGTACACTGAACATACTTAATCACATTAATAGCCTTTATATTACTAGTAGAAAATTATTCTGCTCTTTTATAAACTTTCCAATAGCATAGATACATAGAAGAAAGTTTCAATCTTATTTTAACAGTCAATATTAGCTAAGATTTGGACAGACCCTTGCCAAACCAAAATGTCTTCTTAGAAAACTGCCCTTACATCAGTGGGGATGTGCTGTGGCATATACTTACATAAGTAAAGTAGGCCTCTATTCATTTTCTCCAGAACTAAGAAAAGGATTTGTCCAAAGGTAAGTTCTAGAGGTCAGAGACTTACTAGAAAGCATCTAATTGAAATTTTTGTAGCATCAAATATATACAAACCAAAACTCCATCAGATACCTACTGACATTATGGTGGGAGATAATTTGGTTATAAACACACTGGTTCCTCCAACTCTAGGAATTATTTATAATTTTTTCTAGAATTTGAACAGATTAAGAAGTTGGGAGAGGAGATGACAGAATGGAGATGGTGTTTCTAAGAACAGTTTCTTGAAAGAGTAGAATTTCTAGTGTTTAGCAAGTGACCTCTATTATATATTATAGTTTAGAGGTAAAAAGGAGAATAAAAAGTTTCCTTGACCAGAGGGGAAAACAACTGCAGCTTCTGAGATATGAGATATGATACGAGATAGTTTTCAATAACAGTGGAAGATTATAAAATAATACCTTTGGTGTTAAAGAGATAAGGACTTAAGCATAGGAAGCTATGGCTTTGGTGTAAGGCTCAGGAACTATAAGAATGGGAGACATTTGAAAACTGCTATGAGAGATGCGCTGATAGAGTAAATGTAAGAGGTTAGATAAAAATACTAGCAACAATTATGCCGATCATGGAGCACAGTACTTTTGTTTTCTGCATATGAAGGGTAAAAAAAAGTAGTGTCATAGAAAAGTTCAGTCAATTATCACAAGTAGCTCATAAAACCGGGGAGCTGAGGTTCAAAAATAGGTCTCCCTCCTCCTAAGCCAGAGGAGTAGGAACTCTGATACAGGGAAGGTGGTGTGCCTGCCTAGTCAGGATAGCATTTGACAGTGTTTAATATGCCTTCTGGCAAATAAAGCATGTTAACAGAGAGTAAAGCAAGCTCCCTAATGAGACCAGGCTGTTGGTAAAAAGCTCTGGGAAGGCAAGTAGTGTCACACGTATTATTCATTCTCATGATGTCACTTTCAAGGAGATAAAGAGATGATGTTGAATGAGCTATAACTTAAGACATGTTAATTTAGTCCCTGAAGAAGGACAATGCAATTACTCAATTATCGGGTAAGGAGCATACAAGGGAGTTTATGTTTCAGTGGAAATGAAGAGCTTTGGAGCAGTAAGACTTACAAGGCACCACTCCAAATATTTCTAGACAAATCAGAGTGGTACTTCAGATATTCTCCTTCATTAATCTAGGATGATTTTTTTCAATGAGAGAGTCTCAGATTTCTTAAATGTAAAAAAAAAAAAACCTGAAAAACATAACGATTAAATAAGTGTATTAGAGATAAGAAAACCTTCTTCAAGTATCTATTTTAAAATCTAAGTGCGAAACATGCTTGCTGCATAAATCTTAGATGGCAAAATATGCAATGACATATTCCTAAAAGGTTTTAAACTCTGCCTTGAATAGTCCCTTGGTTGGAATTTAAGCTGTTAATTTGTTATTATTTTTTACTTACTTTCGTGAAAAAATACTTAAAAATGAATTCCCATGCTCTAACAAATTTTAAGATAAATTTAACAGGTGTAGTAAATGTTTATTTTAATTGAGGAAGAGATTTCATAAAGCTTGACAGGGAAAGTTATGTGGAAAACAACAAATGTATATACCTTTTGTCAAAAGAAGTTTTGAATATAATTTATTGATTGTTAGGGAAAAACAAATCTTGCAAATCAAAACAAGATGAGTAAACTTTGTTATTTTCTTGTCTCATTAGAAAGCAAAGGGGTGAAACTGACAAGGTAAAAACAAAGCCTGTGTGTGTGTGCACAAAAATTTCAAAAATAAATTAAGGCCTGTGCCACCACGCAACTGGTTCTGTGGCTTCGTGAACAGAAGGGAGATTAGAGGGAGGCTGGGTGGGCTGTCATAGGTGAACGATTCCCAAGAAAATATTCATAGATACTGGGTGAAAGAAGATAATCACACATAGCTTTAAGTTGCCAGTTGTGCTTATTGAAGTGAAACCAATGAATTGTAAAATAAAACAGTGACAAAACTCCTATTCCCTTATCATTGTGAGGATATGTGGGAACAATGTAGCAGAAATATACTTCAAACAAGATTATGAGAGATGAAAAAAAGTCAAAGAAAGATAAAATTTAATAGAAAGCATTGTTGATTTTTTTTTTTTTTAACTTGTGCTTTGTCTGTGCAGGGCAAAGTGCTGAAGACTTTTCACACATCACTTCCTTTACTTCTCCTGAGATTTTTAACCAAAGAGTTGTAAAATGTCTGAAGCTGTGACCTACATGTTTAAATCCCAGAGCAGTTAAATGAAAATATTCCATGTGGTAAGAGAAATTCCAAAATATTCGAAACCTTTACTTTCAGTTCTTGGAGACAATGAGTGAAACCCATAATCCCCAAGTAATATTTCTTTAAAGTCTTATTAGTTTCTCTCTCACAACATCCAGGTGCTTCCTCCAATGTATCCCTTTTCAAACTACACTCTTCTCAATCTCTGAAAAGTGTTTTCCAGTTCTTATTCTCTTCCACCATGCTCTCTCACAATTTTTTTTGGTCCGATTAAGCATCACAAATGCCAAATAAATGGTTTCCTACTATTTAGGGATAAATTTAAGGACTAGGGGATGAGAAGTGACCGAAGTAATCCAAGCCAGAATCATTTTTAGAGGGTAGTAAAAGGGAAAGATAAGAAGCTCTCTTACTTTAATAATCTGTATCTTGTCACATGTGTATTTTTATTACAGAGATGACAAAAACAACACTCAGAGAAATTATGTCAGGCAGCCAAGGCCACTGCTCTTTTAAGTGGAGGAGAGTAGCCAGGGTTAAAACCCCTGCCTCTTTGAAATGAGCCATATTGATTTGGTCTATCTGACAACTACCAAAAAGCTAACGTAGAATCATCTATGTCTTCCCAATTGTACCCTTTATATTATACTGTACATACTGATATTGGATAATTATTTATAGAATAAAAATATATTTTATTAAAAATGGCAACTCAATAAAATTTTTGAAAAAGATTATTACTTGGAATCTAGGTGAGTTTCTCTTAAAATTCACTGTCATAATAAAGCAAAATATTAATTACAGCTCTTAATTGTTAAGTGCCTCCTATGTAAACAAGCCCAGAGTTAGAGAGTTCAAACTGTACCATGAGTGGGGCAGTGGGAGGGTCCAACTCTAAGTGTGTCTATATTCAGGAAAAGTCATCCATGTCTTTGTAACAGCAGTCAGGTTTTATTATAGCCCTACTTTCCCTAAAGCAGGAGTTATTTAGGGTTTATCACAATTACTTGGAGTAACTGTTACAAGAAAAAAAAAAGAATGAAAAGAAAAGTAAACTTTCAGGTTCCTTTCTGACAGAGTATGAGTAGGTCTTGGGTAGGATATGAGCATCTTTATTTTTTTTTTATTTTTATTTTTTGCGGTATGCGGGCCTCTCACTGTTGTGGCCTCTCCCGTTGCGGAGCACAGGCTCCGGACGCGCAGGCTCAGCGGCCATGGCTCACGGGCCCAGCCGCTCCGCAGCATGTGGGATCTTCCTGGACGGGGGCGCGAACCCGTGTCCCCTGCATCGGCAGGCGGACTTTCAACCACTGCGCCACCAGGGAAGCCCAGAATCTTCATTTTTAACAGAAAATCCTCTTGAATCAGATTGAAATGTCCCAGTGATCACACTTTGAGAAACATTGCCTTAGACTTCAACAAAAATACTGATTGGTGGTTAAATCACCTCTTACATGTTAATTTAAAGACCAGTGCACATGGAGCAGACGACATTCTCACAACATTGCTGTTTTCATAGCTGAACTCTCACTAGGAAATTTTAGTTTCCAAATTGTCAGCTTTTTCAGAAACTCTCAGTAGAACAGCAAGTATTAAGAACAGACTGTAATTGCCTCAATTGCTTGTAATGTACTACAGAAAAGAGTTTGCAATTGTCACAGTAATCCAGGACTAAATTAATTCCAGGTGTGTGCAGCTTGAAAGGGTGAGAATTGGTTAGCAGATGAACTGACACAGTGAGTAGAAAATACATGTAATGGTTGTTTAGAAGTGTTTAACTGCTGAGATGTACAATAGAAAGTTTAACTGGAGCTTTCTATTAGAAAATTGAGATACTACTAGCCAGTATATTACTAAATTTGTTTAATTTAATTAAGCAAGTCTTTGTGAACCTATATTATGTGTCAAGTTGTGTTTTGGACATTGGACATACTATAAGGAGCTCATATTCAAACATATTTGAAGTTATATAAGCACAATACAAAATGTTCAAAGTGATTTTGCAAACCTAGGTTACAGATGTGCTACGGAAATGAGTGGTCAATCCCGATAGAGTGGTCAGCACTCTAGAGAGCTGGGAAACTCTAGAGAGTTGGCTCTAGAGAGTTGGGAAATTATTTTCCTTAGGTCAGGAAAGAGAGGCTGGACAAAACCCAGAGAGATTTTATGTAGTAAATAATAACCAACCTTGATTTTTGGTTATAGGAACTCAGCATTTAAAGCAACTTGTAGGGGACAGGAAATGAGTGGAGATACTGTAAAAAAAGAAAAAAAAAAAAAGCTGCATCTGCAAAGCATGGGTGCAGGCATCAATAGGCACCTCTGGTGAAACTCTAAGATGTTCAGAGCATCAGAAGCACAAATAAGGAGCTTAGAAAGAGAAAGAAACGATGTGAAACTGTTCCAAATGAGCCACCTCATGAGGGCTTTTCAGTGACTGGTAAGGCACTTGATTTGTGTTCTGTAGAAAAGAGAATATATTTTCTAGAGGGTTTAAAGCAAAGGAGAGAAATTATCACTTTTCATTCTCATAGACCCCTCTGATGGCAAATAGAAGTACATTGAAAATGCAGTGAACTTGAGGAAGGAAATCCATGAAGAGACTGGCACAGACATCAGGGCTTGAACTAAAGCAGCAGCAGTTAGCATGGAGAGAAAAGGACAAATTCAAGATATATTTTAGAATTAAAAGCAGCTGAACTTGGGCAAGGAAGAAGAGGAAGAACTCAGAATTACTGGTTGACATAATTCAGTGTGTAACAGTGCAGCGACATAAAGCTCGATCAATAGAATTTCAAAAACTCATTTTATAAGTGTTTCTGAATTCTGGGCAGCAAACTTGTGTTGGTAATAGATATGGACCACTAACTCCTAGCATACCTATATATCAACTCCAGCATATGTATGTATCAATACCAGCCAAGGATCTTTAATTCATAAATTTACTAAACCAACCTAAGAATTTTTGACAATGATTGAATCCATACTCTGTAATGAGAATTATATGCAAATTACTCTAGAGTTCATTCAAGCATAAATATAAGCAACAAACTATAAATTGTATACTTCATGATGTATAACTCATAAATAATGGAAAAATTATTATAATTTCTTTTTGGAATATTAATAGATTCATCTTTCACCTAGATATGCAGATCTTCATTGTCGCATAGACTACTGGTATCACAGTTCTATATTGGGCTGTCATTCCCTTTACTCACGCTCCTTACTATTATTTGCAGAATGTTCTTACTAATTCTGCCTGAAAGTAGTTCTGAAACTTTTTCAGTACTTTCTATAAAGGCTTTTATTTGTCTGTTTGTTGTTTATAGGCTGCAAAATTTGAGCTAGCTGTTTGCCATGTTAACCTAAATGTTACGGTAATACATGCTCTCTTTCTTTCTACTCATATCTTCTTCCTTCTTTTCTATCTCTTTCTCTCTCCCTCCCTCTCTCTCTTCAATTCTTTTATCTTTTCATATCTTAGGCACTTAATTTTTCCCCCCTTTGGCTGCACTGTCCTCTGTGATCAATAGTTCACTCCTTTACCAAGGAAAAATCAGTTATGACTAGATTTTAAACTAAAAACATATTCCCTATTACAATCAGCACCATTATAATCTTCATATGTAGTAGCATATGAAGCACTTTTTATTGTTAAATACCCAAAACATAACTCAAAATCCTAAACAAGCAAAAAGGAATTCATTGTGCTCAAACCATGAACTATTAAGAATGTACTAAAACATTGAAAACATCAACTCTTCATTTCTTTTTAAGTTTTTCATCTGTTTTTTCTGTTTTTTTTTAATATAGGACTTTATTCTGTTAGATAGAGTGTCTCTACAAGTTGAAAACAATAGCCACTGTCAGTTAATTACATATTCATTCTCAGCCTTATGATGAAAGAGAAATGAGACTTCTTCCTTGCCAAATCTGGGTTATCTCCCGTGCCCAATGCATGGCTAATGTGTGTCCAGGGAGAATTGGATTACAACGATTTACCTAGCCTGTGTCCTGTGATTATCCCTGAAAACAAAGGTATTTTAATTGGCAACCTTCACAGAAAGATATTTATTTAGAGAGGCAAATATGAATACTGTCAGAGGAAGGGTATGATATGGATGAAACCAAAACCAAAATATCCATTATGCCCTCTGACGTTCTTTACTACACTAGTTACAGCTCAGAGGCATTCAGTGTGACCATGTCACACATTATCCTGCCTGCCTTCAATAAAAAGAGAAAATGCAAAAAAAAAAAAAAAAAGAGAAAATGCTAGAAGGGCATTGAGTTGTTAAAATATGAGTAAAATATTGAGAATAAGTTTAGGTATGTTGTGTTTGAGATGATGACCAGTTAGAAGTTCAGTGTGTTAACTGGACTTTGGAGTTGTGGTTAGACTTAGAGATATGAATTTGGAAGTCAACAGCACAAAGGGGAAAGTTAAAAACTGGAAGTAGATACAAACATCTACAGGGACAGGAATTCAGCTTTGAATCTCTTTTACCAGATTCAGTGATTGACACAAAGGGATACTGAACAACGGTTTGATGAACAGCTGGGGCAAAGGACGTGTAGAGACTTTATTTTCAGCTCTCAATTTTTGTTTTTGATACTTGCACGTAATACATAAGCATAAAGACTTGGATCAGGTGCTTACATGCCAGATACCACTGAGCAGAAAGATATGTGGACTGGGCCTGAGTGGTACAGATTTTCAGACTTTAGGCTTAAAGTTGTTGGGGGGATGCCGGCCAGCAGTTAAGAAGAGGGTGCAGTGAGCAGCAGTTCCTGAAGAGACCCTCAAACGTCCTTTCTTCTTTCCTTAAGCGTCTGAGCAGGTGGGTCTCCAACATTTAACCAAGTGGATTTCCAGCACCATCTTGAAAAAACATGAGACAAGTGGTGAGTTGTTCTCCAATTTTTGGAAAATATTTCCAGGTGAAAGCACTTTTCTACCCACTAAAGTAAAAGAAAAAGTAACTGAGGGTGAACCATGAAGAATAATTTTCTATTTTATTTTTTTTAACATCTTTATTGGAGTATAATTACTTTAAAATGGTGTGTTAGTTTCTGCTGTATAACAAAGTGAATCAGTTATACATATACATATATCCACATATCTCCTCCCTCTTGCGTCTCCTTCCCACCCTCCCTATCCTACCCCTCTAGGTGGTCACAAAGCACCAAGCTGATTTCCCTGTGCTATGCGGCTGCTTCCCACTAGCTATCTATTTTACATTTGGTAGTGTATATATGTTCATGCCACTCTCTCACTTCGTCCCAGCTTACCCTTCCCCCTCCATGTGTCCTCAAGTCCATTCTCTACATCTGCATCTTTATTCCTGTCCTGCCACTAGGTTCTTCAGAACAATTTTTTTTTTAGATTCCATATATATGTGTTAGCATATGATATTTGTTTTTCTCTTTCTGACTTACTTCACTCTGTATGACAGTCTCTAGGTCCATCCACCTCACTACAAATAACTCAATTTTGTTTCTTTTTATGGCTGAGTAATATTCCACTGTATATATGTGCCACATCTTCTTTATCCATTCATCTGTTGATGGACACTTAGGTTGCTTCCATGTCCTGGCTATTGTAAATAGAGCTGTAATGAACATTGTGGTATATGACTCTTTTTGAATTATGGTTTTCTCAGGGTATACGCCCAGTAGTGATATTGCTGGGTCATATTGTAATTCTATTTTTGGTTTTTTAAGGAACCTCCATACTGTTCTCCATAGTGGCTGTATCAATTTATATTCCCACCAACAGTGCAAGAGGGTTCCCTTTTCTCCACACCCTCTCTAGCATTTATTATTTCTAGATTTTTTGATGATGACCATTCTGACCGGTGTGAGGTGATACCTTATTGTAGTTTTGATTTGCATTTCTCTAATGATTAGTGATGTTGAGCATCCTTTCATGTGTTTGTTGGCAATGTGTATATCTTCTTTGGAGAAATGTCTGTTTAGGTCTTCTGCCTGTTTTTGGATTGGGTTGTTTGTTTTTTTGATATTGAGTTGCATGAGCTGCTTGTATGTTTTGGAGATTAATCTTTTGTCAGTTGCTTCATCTGCAAATATTTTCTTCCATTCTGAATGTTGTCTTTTCATCTTGTTTATGTTTTCCTTTGCTGTGCAAAAGCTTTTAAGTTTCATTAGGTGCCATTTGTTTATTTTTGTCTTTATTTCCATTTCTCTAGGAGGTGGGTCAAAAAGAATCTTGCTGTGATTTATGTCATAGAGTTCTCTGCCTATGTTTTCCTCGAAGAGTTTGATAGTGTCTGGCCTTACATTTAGGGCTTTAATCCATTTTGAGTTTATTTTTGTGTATGGTGTTAGGGGGTGTTCTAATTTCATTCTTTTACTTGTAGCTGTCCAGTTTTCCCAGTACCACTTATTGAAGAGGCTGTCTTTTCTCCGTTGTATATTCTTGCTTCCTTTAACAAAGATAAGCTGACCGTATGTGTGTGGGTTTATCTCTTGCCTTTGTATGCAGAGGGTTTTGTGAATCAGATTTAGTGTAAAAATGTCTCAGGCTATAGTAGTTAACATCTTTTCAACCATGATGATTTTCACATATATTTTAGCTTTTGATTCTTTAGGGTAATATTCTCACACTACAGATTAAAACAATTTTTTTTAAAAAGAACTGAGATAGTTAAATGACTGCCAAGTTTATAAGCTAGTCACTGTCAGGATGAGGATGAAAATCTTTGGATTCAGGGTTCAGGGCTTTTTCTACTTTATCAGAACTGCTGTACTGCAGCAACTTTTAAGTAACTATGGCTAAATTGCCCTGGGGCTGTAAAATAAACATTTTTATTAAATAGATAATGTATTTAGTTGTAAAACTTGTGAAACCATTCAAATGGCCATTTGTTTTTATAATAGTCCAGATTGTTGGTTTGATTATCAATTCACTCAGAAGAGCTACACTGTTTGAAGAAGTAAATAGCCAATAATTTTCTCAACATTGCTTATAATTTTGTAATTCCATTTGGGCATGCCATTAGATTTCCATTGGCAAAGCTACTTTCTAATACCAATGAATTAGCTGAGTGTGTTAGTTTCCTATAGGAGCTGTAACAAATCACCACAAATTTAGTGGCTTAAAATAATGCAAATTTAGTATCTTATAGGTTTGTAGGTATGAGTCTCAATTAAGGTGCTGGAGGGACAGGGCCCAAGGGGACATCTGTTTCCCTTGTGTTTTCCAACTTGTCAGGGCTGCCTCCGTTCCTTGGTTTAGCATTTCAGTCATCCATCTTCAAAGTCATCAGTAGCCTGCGAGTTTTCCCCAGGTTATATCATTCTGGTTCTACACATTCAGAGTCAGATCTCCTTCTTTGACACTCTTAAGGAAACTTGTGATTACACCGAGTTTATCCTGTTAATCTAGGATAATTTCCTCATCTCAAAATAATTTAATCACAAGCTGCAAAATCCCTTTTGCTATATAAGTTAATATATTTACAAATTCCAGAGATTAGGATGTGGGCATCTTTAGGAGAATGGAGAGAACTCTGTTCTGCCTGCTACACTGGGTTTTGATTTTCAAGGTTACGGTCTCCAGGAATTTTCATATTTTATGTCTGGGATAATATATGATTTCTCTGTATCTTTGTTGATCTTGCTTCCCAAATTCAGTTATTTTTGTACTCAGTCTTCTCCATTCTCAATTTTAGAGTTCATTAACACAGATTACAGGTGAGGATTACAAATAAATATAAATTTTCTTCCAATACTCCCAAAAATCAATATTCATTTCCTAAGTAATCAAAAATAAAATTCTTTTAGATTAGGAAAAATAACCGTATTAAATCATAGTAATAAGTTTTCTCAAAGCTGTTCTTTTGTGTCTTTGGCTGGCAGCTACTAGCTTAGAAAGATCTGTTATAAAAAATATTTTCATGTGAAATCTTGATTAAGGGAAATTTTATAGGACCTTAAAACATCAATTAAAGCTTGATTAAATTTTACAGCCCTAAAGGCTAGTAACAATTTCTTTTTCCGGCTAACAAAGAAATATGCCCTGTATGTATAAGGTTCATTAACAGTGTCATGGCTCTAAAACTCTGCATGTAGTAATTATTCCAAGATAGCTATGGGCAAAAAAAGAAAATCTCTAAACTGAGCCCAACAACAGAACTGCATCTCTCTGTCTTTCTATGAATGACTATCCATTGGAGAAAATGTTTTCCAACTAGGGCTTTCTGAAAAAAACTCCATTTCCTGGGTTTGACAAGTTCTTTTCTTGAATCAGCTTATCATATTGTCATTTTCATACCGTATTGGGAATGCATTCTGTTATCATCCAGTAATTGTGACTATAGTCCCTGGATACACCAATATGTAATTCTCCACTGCTTTCATCTTCAGCATGTTACCTGTCCCTTAGCATTCAATCATCATAAGCAATAGGTGTGAAGAAGGCAGCCAACGTTCCAAAAATTGATATTTTCCTCCTGCACAAGCACATGCAACAATTGATTTACAGTAAGCCAGAGGAAAAAGCATTTCCATTATTAGTTCACTGCACCAATCATATGATCTAAGGTACTTTTTTTTTTCCACAAGTGCATAATAGAAGCCAGTTAATGGCCCTTATATGTCAATGCCAGCTGCCTCTCTCCAACAGTAGGTAGTTGCTTCTAGTTTAACCTTAGTTGATAGGAGTGGTAGATACTCAGAATTGATCAATGGATTTCTATGGATTCAAAGGGGATTCTCATATAATCCTAATGAGTTCTGGCAGCTGGCATTTATATGGCTTAACAGCTGTCATAAAAATAGAGAAGAGTTGAAGCAGTGGTCGTTTCCTTTTAGAATTTTTGAAAGGTTTTAGTTTTTCATAATGTTAAATCAGGACCAGATTTTTAGAGTCTTCTTCTGGGTTGTGTGTGTGTGTGTGTGTGTGTGTGTGTCTGTGTGTGTGAAATGTAAAAGGAAACAAATTAACTCTTTTCATAAATTAAACCTGTTTTTCTTCATCATATTCAATTCTAAACTGAGGTCAAGTCAAGAACACCTGATGATTGATTATCTAATTTTCTGATTTTCTGTTGCTAATTGAGTTTTTACATACATTTTAGCCCTATTACCTTTGCTGTTCTCATTGTATTAAATAATAAAACAATAAACATTATTTAGTTCTTTACAGTTTTCACAGCATGTTAGCATACTTCATGTTCTTTACTGCTGTCCATAAGATTGGATGCTGGTAGAACAGTTAATATTATATCATATAATATGGCTAAGGCCAGAAAAATTAACTTACCTACACAAGGTTAATGCTTCTAATAATTTATATAAACTGGATCTTTCCCTTTGATCTGCTGATGACTAATAATATGGTCTTTCTATTTTATTCTGCTACTTGAGTTAGGTCTTTGTGTGGAGAGAGGAAAACACTGCAACTCCAAGTCATTCCAATTTTCCACAGGACCCAAAACACTCATGAATGAAGCCTGACCTTTTCAGCACTCAGAACACAGCCTAACCAATGACCGGAGTACTAGTGAATAATTATGCATGAGCAGATATGGGACATTTATATGAAGTATCTGGTCTCATTTGCTTATCGAGAACACTGACAAGTTTTAGATGATTAAAGTTACCTGTATCAAGAGTGATATCCTAGACTCCAATCTAATTTTAATTACTTGTTTCTCTTCTTCATAACACATTATTCTTACTAATTTGGAAAATTGACAATTGACTTATATCTTCCCCTGAACAGTTCCTCAAAAGTTACAGTAAAATATTTTTCAGCTATGAAAGCTTGATTTTCTACAAAGCTTACTTTATATCAGCCAGTCTGTGAATAATGTCCTGTCTATGTAGAATAGTGAGGCTAGAAAATTATCCTTTATAAATTAAGGTCTCTGGTGTAACATGAAGCCAGATAGAGCAGGAATCTTCATTTTGTCCTGGGATCTCTACTGCAGGACATGTGCTGCACGGTTCCTCGATTGGTATTTTCTTTCCACACGTGCTTGGAAACATACCATGTGTCACATCATTTTCCCTTACAATACCGAAAAAAAAATGAGCCACATTCACTCTAGAGAATTAATCAGAATTCTTTCACTCATGGAATCATTTTCTAACCTTTCCTTCAACAACTTTATTGAAATATATATTGAGGACTTAAAATGAGACAGGCAGGTGGAAAAATATTCATGCTGTTTATATTCATAGACACTAGGAAGGAGGATGTATTAATCAAACCATCACACAAGGTTATAATTACAAATTGTGGTGAGTGCTACAGAGGGAACCTCCAAAGCTCTATGAGAAGAAATAACATGGGTACGACTGGGCTCTTATACTGGGTAAGAAGTTGACAGTGGTTCTCGCTGTCTTATCGACATGTAAGGACTATTTTATCTGAATTCAAGTGTTTTCCCTCTTCCTTTATCCTCGGGTTGCAATATCAATCCTTGTTATTTTTGCCTGTAGAAGAATAGCAATATCTAAAATAATAATAATAATAAGGTTGTTGTTGAATTAGAATTCTTGCAGAGGTGTTTTCTCTTTTTCAAATAACCATCATAGTAGATATTTCTATCCAGGGAAGATCCAAACTGCTGTTTATAGAGAACCCATCTCTTCTAAAACTGACACAGAAATAAGAGGTTTTATATAATTGACTCATCTGAAACGCCAGTGTTTGCTTCTCTATGAATAACTCTGTTTTGCAATATTTTGGAAGAAGATTTTGTCTTTGTCAGTTCTGACAAAATTGAGGTAATATAAAACTGTGGAGTAGGTAACTGCTTTGGAAGAATTCAAACATGTACCTAAACCACATCTGGAACAGTAGACTTGCTTCTTTCACTTTTGCAATGCTGAGACCATATAAGAAAATTTCCTGGAGCATATAAACTACAGCTACATTTTCATTGACAGGATTCAGGTATACCAGTGCATTTGGCAAGAAAAATACATTTCTAAAATTTCTATGTTTATACTCATTACAAAAGTGCATCTCTTTTGTCATTAAAAAATGTAAAATAATAGTTTCTAAGCCCTGCCCTGTTCTTTTTTTGGGGGGGGTGGGGAGCAAGTTGTTTATGTAGTCCCATGACATGAGGTAAGAATATTTATTTTAGCAATACAAAGACTTTGGGGAAACTGTCCCTACTTTCTTGACTTATTGATTGTTCTCCTCTGACCCACCTTGGCAAGGCTATGCACCCCTCCTGTGTTCCCCATTGCATCTTGAACTTCTTCACTCAGCTCTGCGCTGGGAGCCCTTACTCTTTATATATTGTCATCTTTCCCTTCAGATGCGAGGTCCTGATAAACAAGGGACTGGGCCACCTTTCTCAAAATGAATCCCCTGCTCTTAATATACAATAGGAAGTCAAGAGGTATTTGCTGAAGTAATGCCATCCTTTCATTTCCTTAAGCTGTAGAAATTTATTTTATGCTCCATATCAATAATTCTAAGAATGCATATTTTTATACAGATAGATATAAATATTATATGTAATATATAAATTAATTATATGATTATTATATATCATATTATATAAAATCATATATAGTATATATTACTATATAAACATAATTACACTGTTTATATGTAAACATTATTATATTATTATATATAATGTTTATATTTGTTACATATAATATTTATATCTATCTATAATATATATTCTTTATATTTATCTATCTTCCTATCTGTGAGATTTATTCATTAATAAATATAAAAGTCAGGAAAGAAAATTCCTTGGATTAGAAAATTTATGTTCTCTGTTAGCCAAGGTAAGCCATGTGTCATTAATTCTATAAATTGCAGATCCTGAGAATTCTAAATTCAAAGAAATGAATACTTAAAACTTGGTGGTGATTGTTTCTCTTCCTCTGCATTTATGCATGATCAGTCAGGTCTATTGCAGTGATGTTTTGTTTATGTTTTATTCTCTGTATTCGTAGTTAAGTCAATGGGTTTTTTGTTGTTAATTTTAGATTGGGAATCAGATTGGCAGAACAATTGTTGAAAATTATTTACTCACTACACACATGTTCCTTTCTACTTTTTAGTGAGATTTTTATAAGGACAAAAAAAAATTGATGTAGATGTCTAATAAAAAGTAAAAAAATAACACCTAAAATAATGTAGTATGGCACAAGGCAGTGCTTGCATTTGGATTTTCTGTGTACTAATTTAAATATGCTTTATACATGATGATGTTTTAAAGTTATTTATATCATTGAAGTTACATATATTGTTGAGTAGCTTTATTTTCACTGTATTTTTAAAACCATTCAGTGTCCCTTTAAGTGAGAAAATGCAAATGATTTCTTAAATTGAAGATTATTGTTTGCCATTTTTATCTAAAGTGGAGCCAGAGAGGCGTAAGCAGTTTTATATTGCAGGCCTAAAGGATTATTGTGATATATTAGGTAAAACATTCAGGAAGAAAAGGGGCCAAAACACTATAATGTATTATGCAAGGAAAGTGGGTAGTTATCTTCTATATCTGTAGCCACTGCATAGTGTAGTTTTGAAGATAGTAACATTATATTTTCAGTTCACAAATATCTCAATCACGCTGAGCCTTCATTTGGGTAATAAATTTAACTCACTGCAATACTAAACAATCATCTTCCCAGAGAATTGGAACTTTTGTAGATCATGGACAACCCCTGTACTCCCACCCAACTCCCAGGCCCTTTGCAGTTGCATGGGATCACATGACTACTTCTGGCCAATGAGCTGTGAGTGGAAGTGATACATTTAAGGACTGTCCAATAATTCTCCACATCTTGCTTCCTCTGCATCAGTAACCTGGAAGGCATGTGTTGAGAGTGCAAAGCCAAATTATGTTCCATCTTGAATAACCACATGAAAGAATGCCATCCTAGCATGTCCCAAACACATGGCCAACTTGGTAATTTAACTTTTGCTGTGTTAAACCTTTTATATTTATGAGTTAATTTATTAGCACAGGTTACCCAAGCCTCTTTTTTGGTAGCTTTATTTTCACTGTATTTATATATATATATATATATATATATATATATATATATATATATATATATATATTTTTTTTTTTTTTTTTTTTTTGCGGTATGCAGGCCTCTCACTGCTGCGGCCTCTCCCGCTGCAGAGCACAGGCTCCGGAAGTGCAGGCTCAGTGGCCATGGCTCACGGGCCCAGCCACTCCGCGGCATGTGGGATCTTCCTGGACCGGGGCACAAACCCGTGTCCCCTGTATCGGCAGGAGGACTCCCAACAACTGCGCCACCAGGGAAGCCCCCAAGCCTCTTTTAATATGCCCCTGAAAGCATTTTTTATCTCCGTGGTACACTGAATATCTTTTTCCACCTCTACGTCCGTAATGGTCTGATTTATGTGTAGTACGTGTTTAGTTTATTTCACCTAGCTTTGTAGAAAGCTGTTTATGCATACTTTAGAGGATAAAAGCTTCATGAGGTTAGAGATCCTGTCCTAATCATTGGACTGTATACCCCAAACTAGCAAACTGTTTGCTTATTTATTCAATACATATTTTTGATTACTTCGATGTGCTAATTATTAAGTAAATTATAATCTGTACAACTGAAAATGAAATAACAGGGTGTTGAAATAGGTAATACCCAAGGGGAGTGCATCCTTCGGAGAGTTCAGTAATGTGAAGGAGGCAGTTCTACAAAGTAGAAAAGCATACACAGAGGATCTGAGTCTGATGAGATCTTGATTTTGGTAGGGTGTGAATGCTCAGGGTGGTTGGTAAGCATGAGGGAAAATGGAACAAGATGGAGTCACAGAAGTCAAGTAGATCATGCATGGCCTTGCAGACCAAGGAATTCGGATGCTGTGCTATCTATAGTTGAAACCTATAGAATGGATTGAATGAGGGGGGCAATATGACCTGATGGCTGTTTTTTAAGGTCTTATAGTTGCTCTTTGAAATTATTGCTGGAAGATTGTTTAGGATGGAAGGAAGAAGACCAGCTGGATTATTTTGTAGTACTTTGGGTATAAGATAATGGAGTCTTTGTTTATGGTGCGCATGGAAATAAAGACAAGGAAGTAAATCCATGTATTATTTGTATGCAAATCAAACAGTATGTACTGGTAGTAATTTATTCTTGGGGTATCAAAAGAAGGGAAAAAACAAAGGTGACTTCTAGACTTTGGCTTTTAGCTTAAATCAATGTTATGTAGTATGACCAATAGAACTATGAGATAGAAAGAAGGAATATAGGCTTTAATACTTAGAGATTATTTAAAAGTGCAAAATAACCAAATCCAACGTTTTGCTCTATCAGTTTCCTTCAGGATATGATAAACAGATACTCCATTCATAATAGGATGTCTGAAGTGAATAGCCACATGCCTCTTCTAATTACTTGCGCTAATGACAGAACCAAATTGTCTAGCTACATTTAGGATTGATCAAGTCAACACAATTTTTTCAGTCATCTGTGACTATTGACTCACCATATTCAATTTGAGGGACATTTTTATTTTCTATTCCCCAGTGTGATGCTCTTTTTACTCACATTCTTTCCTTGGCATGGTTTGATTTGCTCTCTTGATAAAACAAAGGATCACTGAGAAGTTCTTGGTCACCGTTCTCTGGGCCATTAGTTCAGGAGCTTTGCCTAGTGGCTTCTGCTGCAGACAGGCTTCTGTGGGTTGCATCAGCAGTTTTAGGAAGATTATAGGGAAAAAGTGGGCATCCTTAGGTAAAAGATTTCAATTTCCACTTTCTACCTCTCTGCTGAATATGTGGCTGACTCTTTTCCTACCTATATATCAAGGAGAGGTTTATACCAACTGTTCTTAAAAGATTTGTTAAAGTCTCATTTTCAAAAATGTATACCATGTAATTTCAATATATATTTCCACTTTTCAAGCAGTCTTCACTGGCTTCACTTCAAAGTCATTCTGCTTTGCTTCCACCTTTTACTGATTGATTTATATGTTTTTCTCTGACAAATCTCATTTCCTCTTTTCTTTCCCCAAGAGCAATACCATCCCTCCTGGTTTAATATAATAAAACAGCACTTACTTAAAATAGGGATAATCATAGTAACCATCACATAGAAACTTTAAGATTATTTAAAGAAATATTTCATATAAAGAACTTACCAGAATCCCTGAGCTATGAACTGAATTGTGTGTCTCCAAAATTTGTATGTCAAAGCACTAAACCTCTCATGTGACTGTATTTGGAGATAAGGCCTTTAGGAGGAAATTTGGATTAAATGAGGTTGTAAGGTTGGGGCCCTAATCCTATAGGACTGGAGGCCATAATGAGAGGAATGGAAAGAGATCTCTGACTCTTTCCCAGCACACACACTGAGGAAAGACCATGTGAGGACACAACAAGAAGGAAGCCATCTGTAAACCGGAAGAGAGTTCTAACTAGAAACTGAATCTTCTGCCTCCTTGAACTTGGGCTTCCCAAACTCCAAAACTGTGAGAAATTAATTTCTGTTATATATGCCACCTAGCCTGTTGTGTTTTGTTATAGCAGCCTGAGCAGACTAGCACATCCTCTCATATAGTGGTACTTCCATAGTATTATAATTATTATTATAATAATTTCACTAATCTTGTATCTATGTAAATGTAAATCTTATATCTGAAACTCACATTAGAACAAACTATTTTGGGCTCCCAGAAAAGTATTCCAGTCTTTCTATCCTAAGTGCCTAAATATATGATTTTTTTATTTTCTTTATTTTATTTTACTTTTTGTCTGAAATGCTATGCATCATTTTCTCTGCTCAATAAATGGTACAGTTCTAATGACCAAAGCCATGGGCCAAGGACACACACTTTGACACTCAGCACAGACATTTCTTAATACATACTCTCTAAATTTCCTAAATTTACTCCTTAGGACATATGTTCACTTCTATACCCCTCACCTAAGTAGAGGGTACATGAAGGTCAAGGTATCACTTTAGTTGTAGGTCTGTCTTCAACATACAGAACAGGACCAGTGGCAGGGCAGACTTGGCTATATGTGTACTGATATACCCAATGATAAAATACCCAATGATAAAATGATAAAATACCCAATGATAAAATACCCAATGATAAAATCAGGAAAATTTGAAACATTTCTGTTTTTAGTAGACCATTGGAACATTTCTGTACTTAACACTACTATTAGCCCTAGTCTTCAGTAGAACATATTTTGGAAACTGTTACCACAGGCTCACTGATAGGCTAACACTTGAAAGTACTAGTTGTGTAGAAGATATTTTAAAACAATATGACTTCCATGTAACAACCATAAACAAAGCTCCTTGCCTACTTAAACAGGTCTAATTAGAAGCATAGTCTGACTTCAATTCAGACAGTCTAGTTTCTAGTCTCAAGATATTTGTGCGTGTCCTTGAATATTTGTTTATTCATTCATTTATTCAACAAATAATATTGAGTACCAACATGTGTGCAATTCACAGAGAACCAAATAGGGAATATCACTGTAATCATGGAACTCATATTGGTTTTTGAGTTACATTTACCCAGTTAATCATCATCAATACAACTAAGGCAACATAAACTTTCTTACAGATTGAGTTAAGATTTAACAACAGTGTTTTAAAATGATAAGGCAATAAACGTGTGTAATAGTGGGTTTTTTGGGGGGAGGGTTAGCTCTGATAAGTCTTTTTTAGAGTAAGCACTCATTAATCTTTACCATAAAGAAGAAGGAGGTGATTTGTTTTTTCAAAATGTGTCTATTGTTACTTATGGTTTTAAAAATTGAAGAACTTCAAACTAGTTTAATCAAAAAAAACATACTTATTGGAATGACACTGTAATTTTTTTATATACAAAAAATAGCAGATAACCTGGACTAAATAATGGTAAGAGCCAAAGCAAACAGAGACCTTCACTGAAAAAAATCCAACCAGCCTACATGTCCCTGCATCTACTCATCCTCAATCTCTCTCTCTCCCTAACCCTTTCCTTTATTTGCTTTTCTAAGGTCATGACATTCTTGGCCCCAAAATTTACATCATCTCTGTTTAATAGAAGGGCATTTCTTGAGATTAGTCTTTTTATGAGCTTGTCCAAAAATTCATAGAAAATAGAACTGTAATGAAAAAAGTTATTATTACTCAAAAAGAGATTAAAGACTTAATTCAGTTGATACACAGTGAGGAGCATCTGGACACCAGCTAACTCTCTCAGCAGCTGGATTGGAGTTTTCAGAGAGCAAGGAGAAGAGAGGGGTATGTGACCTTAGAGTCCAGCCAAGGTTGTGCTTCCTTCATCTTCAACTGCTACTAAATTTGTGCTTGGAACAATTGGATTTTTCTAGTTTTAGATGTTTCTTGTTTGGGATCATTGGTGTAATCCTCTCCCAAACTCTCTCAGAACAGTTCTTCTTAGAGCCATTGCTGTTAGCCATTAGGGTTATCTGTTAGTCATGGTTTAATCAAAAAAATAAAGGAGGAGGTACAGGGAAAAAGAGGACAGGAAAAAAAGGAAAAAAAAAAAAGAAAGGAGGCTAGTGTCATAGCAAGGTAATCTAGGTCTAAGTTAATAATACTGTAGCCCTTATTGACCCAGGAGTCCACTCTTAGTCCAATCAGGTTCAGTAGTGGTGGTGGGTTATAAAGTGGAAAGAGAGGCTGGGTTCTTCCTTTGGATAGAGCAGAGGCATTTTTCATAGTAACAGAAATGGGCTGGCACAGAAGAAGTCTAGCGCTGAAAGTAAACAAAGTCAATAAATGTGGTTTTGATAAGTCTAGTTACAGAAGGAAACTACTGACTTCTTTGGCTAACACAATATGTCAGTCAGAGCTGTCTATAAGAGAACAGGTTTACTTCAAAGAGGAGTAAAAATTACTGAAGTGGAACTAGTTAAATACAGTTATTGCCGTGTAAGGTTTTCCTACATTGAGTGAAGATTGAAAAGGAGAACTTTTAACATCTCATACAAATGATTCTATAAAGGGGAATAGAATAAAGTTGCAAAATATTTGGCTTATATGAGCCTACATGGACCTGAATACAATCACTCAATTCAGATTAGCAAGTATCACAGAAGTGTTCTGTTTACACTTTTAAACAAGTGCATCTCCATTATTACCAACCACCCAGAAAGATCACAGGCTACAATCTGAGGAAAGTATCATGGCTTCTTCCATTTGGTAATATATTCAGTGATCACAAAATATCAGTGTACAGCAATTTCAAAACAATGACATTCAGTGCAGCCACTGTGGAAAACAGCATGGAAGTTTCTCAAAAAAACTAAAAATAGAAACACCGTATGATTCAGCAATTCCACTCCTGGGTATATATCCAGAAAAAATGAAAAGATTAATTCAAAAAGATACATGCACCCCAATGATTATAGCAGTGCTACTTATAATAGTCAAGATATGGAAGCAAACCACGTGCCCATCAACAAATGAATGGATAAAGAAGATGTAGTATACATATATATATATATATATACACATTATATACACACACACATATATATGTACACAATGGAATATTACTTAACTATAAAAAAGAATGAAATTCTGCCATTTGCAGTAACATGAATGGGCCTAGAGAATATTATGCTTAGTGAAATGTCAGAGAAAGACAAACACTGTATGATATCACTTATATGTGGAATCTAAAAAAATAATACAAACTGATATATATGCGAAACAGAAACAGGCTCGCAGATATAGGAAACAAACTAGTGGTTACCGAAGGGGGAGGGGCAGGTTAGGGTTATGAGATTAAAAGACACAAACTACTGTGTATAAAATAGATAAGCAACAAGGATACAGAGTATAGCACAGGGAAATATAGCCATTTTCTTGTAATAACTTTTAATGAAGTATAATCTGTAAAAATACTGAATCACAGTGTTATACATCTGAAACTAATATAATATAATAAATCAACCATATTTCAATAGAGAAAAAGCTTCCATAGAAGTTTCCCAAAGCTTTCCACTTAATGTCCTCCTAATGACTAGAAAGATACTAAGTGTAATTATTATTACTTTAATAGCTTGAGAAATCTGTTGTCCGTTAGTAAGAACTTCAGTATAATCGAGGGTGATAATCAATGTGATCTACATAAATGATAATGTAACTTAGCTCTGTGATTGTGCAGGCTTATCTCATTCTTAAAAACAACAGATAAGGGCTTCCCTGGTGGCGCAGTGGTTGAGAATCTGCCTGCCAATGCAGGGGACACGGGTTCGAGCCCTGGTCTGGGAAGATCCCAAGTGCCACGGAGCAACTAGGCCCGTAAGCCACACCTACTGAGCCTGCGCGTCTGGAGCCTGTGCCCAGCAACAAGAGAGGCCGCGACAGTGAAAGGCCCGCGAACCGCGATGAAGAGTGGCCCCCACTTGCCACAACTAGGGAGAGCCCTCCCACAGAAACGAAGACCCAACACAGCCAAAAAAAAAAACCAGGTAAAACAAGTATAATAAAAAAATGGCATTCATAATTATTCTGATTTAGTTTAGCTATTATCAGTGACCATACCTTGATAGCAAATTATCATTATATAATTCTAAAAAGGATATAACTGTGACATTGCCGTACATGATGAGATAATAATAGATTTCTACCAAGTAGGGTGATAACATGCAAATTCCTGGTTCCACTTACCTTTAAAAAACTAATTACATATTATAGGCATATGGTAGGAAACAAAGTGTCCATTCCAACTAAGTTTGTCAGCTCTCCTTTTTATGACCATCTATGAACATTCAATATGATATTGTAAGCTAAATGAATTTATACCAATTATTTGCTTCAGAAATCTCTGGTGTAACTATCTGTCAAAGTACTTCACTGTGAAAGAAAAAAGTAAGTTGAAAAGAAGAATATATGTAACATTATGCTGGGACTCTATAAAGCCATGGATATTATATCATGATTATATGTTTAAGTAGCTGAAAGTCATTTGTAGTCTTAATATGCATGGATGATATAATAAAGGACATGATGAACATGGGCCTTAAACCATGCATGAGCAAGAGAATGGTGACATTTGTCTAAACGTTGCATGTATTCAACACGTTTTGACAGATTTTATTAATGCAAATGATTTTCAGAGAATCAGTGTTCAGTTTCAGAGATAAAAAATGTAAATTTTCATTTCTCTAGTTGAATTACATTTCCCTCATGCTATGCTAGCACTAATTTTAAAAGGAATTGGTGCAATATGTATATCTATATTTTGTGATAGCTATTGTATTCTGAAATTTAAAAGTATTACTTTAGGAGTAACAACATACAACATAGAAAAGTATACTAAAGACTCACTGAATAAGTATTACTTTAATAGGAAAGACACAGTGTGTTAAAGATTTCCTCTTTTGTCTTTGCAATAATGTTTAACTGCAAAGTTAGCTAATGTCATCTCCTAATTAAATAAAATCAGCTGTGAGAAAATTAACAGATGATCACACTGAATAGTTGAGCCAACATTCTTCCAATTTTATCTCCTGCTCTAATTCTTTGGGAAATTTTCCATTATTTTTGCTTTTTATACTTATAGGGAAAGGTCATCACAATATTCGTAAATGAGTCTATATTTATAGTATTTATGCTTCAGTGACATCAGCTAGGTCTTATATATGCATATTTAAAATTTGATATATTCTGCATATATATGAAATATTTTAAAGTGCATGCCTCTTATATGTAAATATTTTTTTCTGCTGAAGATTAACACTGTTAAATATTGACATGCTTTTGGGGCTGTACTACAAGAATCTGAAAACGATTATGATGTATTCACTGTATTCAGTGAATAGTGTATTCATGATGTGTTCACTGTATTTTTTTTTTTAATTAAGTGGTTCCATGGCAGACCAGATAATCCAGATAACTTAGGAGGCAAATGGATGATGTTATGATGATTTAAACTTTTCTCACATAGTGAATTCTTTTCTTTCTATGCTTCTGTTACATAGCAGGATGACTCTATTGCATGCTGACATTTAATACTGATTCACCTGTAGCTAGCACAAGTGCGACTCACTCTACCCTAATAAGCCAGTTATTCCTAACCTGTACCATCAAGGGAAGATTCTATCAACTTTCCTTACATACTTTGCAGAATAAATGCACAAATGTCCTACATAAATTCTAGATATATAAAATCATTTGGTATATCTGAGATATATTATGTGTGTGTTTGTATGTCATGAAAATCCATATATTTAAATGAACGTGTATTTAGTGAACTTTCCTTATTATCCAAGTATTATAAATGGTGTTATGGGATATTCCCAGCCAATATGAAACCAGAACTCTTCCCTTATTTTATTTGCACATTACTAAGACAGTTCATCTCACAGTAAATAGAATCCTTTCTCTTTTCTTACTTCAAGATTCTTCCTAGAAGCTAATGCTGAGAAAAGAAGTATATTAAAGTAAACTTAAAAATGTGACTCACAAACAGCATCTGAGACAAGAAAATAACTTTATTTCCTTAATATAAAAATCAATTAGCTTTTGAAAAATGCAATCAAAAGCTTTAAGCCTTCTATTTTAGGATCTAACAATGAGGTTTTTTGTTTGTTTTAGTGCCTTATCCTAAAAATAGCTAGGAAATGGGAACTTAACCTGCATTCCTTTTATGGGTGATATTTCACAGCCAATGTGAGTGGACTTAATAGTACAGACTCTTAAGAACCTCACATGTTATGGAACATTGCACAGATGTTTATGGGGATTTACACCCCCTTCATTGTCTATGTATTTATTTATAGTTTTAGCATTTAAGAAGAAGCATGAGTGAACTGATATGAGCTCATAAACATTTAGATCTTTCACTCTATATTTTGACATATCCATGTAATTTGGTCACTTCTCCTGACACCTTGTAACTTGGTATACATTTCAGAAAAAATTCCACATGAATTCATCTGTATCAAATAAGGCAAACACTACATTTGCAAAACAAATGTGCGCTAAGCATATGTGAAATGTCAAATACTGCATGCCCTTTGATAGCATGTGAAAGAATGAGATTTAAACTGTTTATAGAATATTCATCTTTTTTGCATATTTGCTTGTTTTCTGCTTTTTTCAAAAAGGATTAATATGTCTTCTAATTATATATAATTTAACAGAATAAAATAAAATAATTTGGCTGAGGACATAAGAATGGAGAGAAAATTAAAGTAAGAAAAATTCTATGAAATGTGGGATTAATTTAGTATACAAAGTCCTTGCCAGCAAGAATTATTTTCTAGAAGTGGGGTTCACATGTGGTGCTTAGCTTTCTGTTTCCGTCTATCTGCATACAGAAAATATGACACAGTTGCATGATAGTACTTTCCAGAAGTTAAATGTACACACACACACACTCACATCTGTTTTCTTAGCACGATGAATTTTTCCTTTTAGTCAGAGAAGAAAATATCTGACTGGCTTAATCTAAGGAAGAATTTCCTATATAGAGAGAAAATGTTGGGCTACTGTCCTTCCAACAGTCCTTCCTAAATGTTGCTTGTCTTTATTATCTTCACATGAACTGAATGGGAGCATGTACACGGTCATTTCCCCTGAAAAGGAACTAGAATTCAGCAAGTCTTTATTGAGCGTTAATTGCAAGTCAAATACTTAAAAGCTAATCCAGGGCCTTGTAAGGACACATTTATGAAACAAAGGTCAGTTCACTTCTGCTAGAGGGAAGCTTCAACGATTCCTCAACAGCAAACATCCTCTCAAAATCCTTTAACACACTAAGGAAGAGAAATTAAGCCCCAAAATTCTGAAGCAAAAAGGTGCAGAATATAAAGCCTGTGGGGAGATGGATACATACACGTATATACACATGTATATAATTTTAAATGACATGCATCTATTGTAGACAGTACAATAGAGAGAGAATTAGTTAAATAATAGAAATGACTGAGAATATTGCTGACCCAGGGTGAGAGAAATGTTGTTTTTGGACGCAATTGAGAACAGTGAATTTGTAATACGCTGGAGACAATTCTGTGTTCTTATCCAAGAGTGGATAAACCTGAAAGTGGGAGTAATATTGCATTAGCAGTTTGCACATTTCATTCTGAAAAATATCAAGGAGAATTAAAGGGGCAAGAGATTAGCTAAGCTATAATTGGTGGGACTTCCCTCGTGGCACAGTGGTTAAGAATCCGCCTGCCAATGTAGGGGACACGGGTTCGAGCCCTGGTCCGGGAAGATCCTACATGCTGCAGAGCAACTAAGCCTGTGCGCCACAACTACTGAGCCTGCACTCTAGAGCCCGCGATCCACAACTGCTGAGCCCGCATGCCACAACTACTGAAGCCCGTGCACCTAGAGCCCGTGCTCTGCAATGAGAGAAGCCACCATAATGAGAAGCCTGTGTACCATAGCAAAGAGTAGCCCCTCTCACTGCAGCTAGAGAAAGCCGGTGCACAGTAACGAAGACCTAATGCAGCCAAAAATAAATAAATAAAAACAAATTAAATATATATATATATATAAAATTGGTTCTGGACAAAAAAGCAATAGAGTTCCACGAAGCAAAGAGCACTTGTGATTTGGGTGAAGTGAGGCACTCACCCAGAATAAACGCCTTGCTAAATCAAACCTGGTTAAACCCAAGACACATGAAATGCATGTGGTTAAAAGGATGGGGGTTAAGGACCATAAATAAAAATGAACCTTTTCACAGGATTAAAACATCTTTATGTTTATGTGAAAACTGTCATGGAACAGGGTGAAGAGGAGGAGAAATTTTACAATTACTTTTATTAGCTTAAACTATAGTCACATTTATGCATCATCAGATTACAGAAAATGTTAGACCAATACTGACATGCCTTCCAATATGATGGTAAAGTAAGGGTTTGATGAATGTAAAAAGGAAATATTTAAGATAAAAAAGAACTTAGCATATACATTTCTCACTAATACATTTAATACTTTTAGCCAAAGGGCCTCTTATTTTAAACTAATGAGGAAAAGAAAGGGTTGATCTTCATTTTCGGCAATAGGAAAAATTAAGACCTTCCTCCTACAAGGCCTAGCATTAAAAGTAAAATTTAATTTAATTTAATTTAATTTTGTGCTGCACAGTTGCTGAGTTGATGTTAATATAAGGTAACTGCTTGGGAAAGAGAATCAAAAAGTAATGTTCCTCCAGGGAATTATGCTTATCCTAGAATAGTGTTGGCCACTTGTGTCAATTCTGATCACCAAGTTGTGATTACATGTGCAAGAGACTTTTTTGGGAAAAGACATGTGAAGCATCAATCAGAAGGTTCGAAAGAAGATAGGAACAGTCTTTGGATTGTGATGCAGGTCTGACACCTGTTAAAGCAAGAAGGATGTGTAGGAAGACCCTCACATGACACAGAGCAGTTCTGAGAAATGGATCATTGGCTGGGCAGATGGGGAATCTTCTAGCTCAAGTCATAGGGGTCTGCATCCTGCAGATTTGCTTTGTGTGGAGAAAGAGAAGAAAAGTTTCTCCAGAGAATTCTTATCCATGGGCTTTCTTTGGCACTGGGTAGTGGTCTCAGAAAAACTTCAAGTCAAAAAATGTAGTTTAAAAATAATCTCAGGTTAAAAGTAATCTCAGAGAACCAGGAGATGCAAGCCCAAATCACCTGTTGAGGAATGTTTCTTAAACTCAGATCTCAAAAATTTCCTCAGATAAAATTCCAACAAAATGAGTTCACAACAAAAACATCACATATCACACAAAGAGATAAGTCACCATAAGCAGGTGTAAAGAAAAAGCAAAATGTATAATCAAAGCTGAAGTCGTTGTGGAACTTGAGAGTTTTAATAATAAAAATACAATTTAAAAAACTGGCACATTACATGTCAGGCCAAGTCCTAACTGCTTTGGTAAGTAACTCATTTTATCCTCACAACAATCCCATAAGGTAGATGTTACTACTTCCACCACATAGTTGTTAACAAATATATGTCCGTGTGTCCTGTTACCGAAAGTGAGGTCTAGCTGCTTGCCGATCAAACGCGAATACTTGAGAGGCAAAGTTGGTGGAAAGGGAAGTTTGCTTTATTTTGGAGGTGGGCAGCCTGGGTTGGGGGATGGTAGGCAGACTTGTGTTCAAAGGACTACTCACTCTCCTCACTGACAATCACGGGGCAAGAGCTTTTATAGGTGAAGGGAGGGGGCTACATACAGAAACAGCACGGTCAGCTCTGACGGTCATCTTGAAACTGGTCATGCGGTGGTCTGACCAGTGTCATCTTGGTTGTTTTAGGTACAGTTAATCTTCAGTTCTGGGGTCAGTTTGTTCCCATTTCTCTGCGGCCAATTCTCAGAATTGCAGCAGCTCATGTCATGGCTACAGTCTGGTCATCCTGTAGTTAACTTCTTCCAGCCGGTCGGGGTCTCAGTAGCTACAGGACAGCTCACAGGATAGGGCTACAGAATGTTATCTGTAGCCCTTGAGGAGGAATTAAAGCTCTTTGACTTTGCTTAATGACTAAACTAGTATTATTTTGTCCTGTTCCTTTGTTTCTGCATTTTCTCATTTCTCTGATTAAACTTTTGTTCGGCTAAAGTTTCTTTACAGACAAAAGGCAGGCAGAGACATGGCGGGGGAAGGATCATAGGGTCCTGCTCTGTTTCACTTCAAGTGCCAAGGAACTGTAGGGATACGGCAGTGTTGGGAGTACAGCCCTGAAGAAAACAGAGAAAACCCACTGCCTTCATGGGGCTTGCCTTTCGGTGAATGCAAATTTCACATTAGCCCCTCTAGTATCTCCTTCTGTCTCTGTGTTTCTCTCTTTCTCTGTCCTCTCTTTCTTCCCCCTACCTCCACACTCATGTACACACACACATACACGTGCACAATCATTTCCTTGGCAATGGAAAATAAATAGAATAGTGGTAACAATGATAGAAATCTAAGACAGCAACAACATGACAGAACTATGTAAAACAGGTGTTGAAAACATCAGCCAATACATGTTATGTAGCCTGGCTACTCGGTGATTGTGTATAAATGAAGGAAATCTAGGAAGAATTTGTGACTTCACCAGTCATTTTCTTCCAGCTGCCTGGTTAGTCCTTAGTATTTTCAACTTGTATCTCTAGGAAGTAATTCTTTAAGGATTCTCAACAATAACAGTAGAATTAAGCGAAACCAGAAAATGTTATGATTCAGACAAGATAAATTCCTCAGCTCTAGATTTTGCAAATTAATTGGTGCAAACACTGAAATGTCTGATTTTTCCAAAGTAGGGATAGTGGAGACAACAATTAATATGTTGTGGTCAGTGTTTCCACTTTCTTTTTATACTAATGCATGAGAAGACTGAATCCAGGTTCTGTCTTTGATTACCATGATTAGTTTCCTTATCTAACTCTATCTATTCATCTTCTTAGATATGTCCTAATCAATCTAAAAATAGAGATTTTCCTAAAATCCAAATTTAGTGAACTTGAATGCAGCTAGTTGTGGAGGCCAATATTCTTAGATTTGTTTATGGTTCATAGCCCAATTTCTTCAAATATGAAATAAAATGACATTATTTTAAACGTTTATAAAATGATATAAGCAAGAGAATGAAACAGATGTTAGTAATTTCAGTAATAGTAACAAAAACCGTTTACTGAGGGATTGATGCAAGCCTGTTATTGGGATAACATTTTATATGCCTTGTATATTTTCATATTCAGAGTGACACTTCATGCTAGTTACTGTTAGTGATCATATTACACAGATGAGGAAATAGAGATGATAAGAAGACTCTAAAGGAGAGAACCTGGACTCACACCAATATTTGACTCAAAGCCCAAGGTCATTCATTAGTTTGTAAATATTACATCTATAGGTGAACCTACCAAAACCCTGAGACATGTGATTCAATACTGTGGTGTTGTCGCATTTAAATTGTGAGGAATATTTATATTCAACAGTATGGAACTTAGAAGCAGAACTTTAGATGAGAGGGTTGTTTGAGTGTCTTAATAAGGATTAAAACCATCAAAGTAAATGACATTTCCTGAGATAGGATTCCAATTAAGGAAAGAAGGTGGCCTGAAACAGGCACATACAGGTGGAGATCCAGTAGGTGGGGAAAGGACTATAAACCTGCAAAGAAAACTGATGAGAGGGTCAGATGGGTAGAAGGATAATCAAGTTAGGGTAGTGTCTTAGAAGTCAAAGAAAGACTATTTCAAGGAGAAAATGGTAAATAGCATCAAAGGCTGGTAGAAAAAGGACTGAAAACTTTTCCATTGAATTAAGCCAATCTGAGCCTATAGATAACTTTCTCAAGCTGCCCACGTGGAGGGATAGGGCTGCAGGTTGTCAGTGTGGTGTATAGGTTTGACATCACCATTGCAGAGAGCAGGAGAACAAGTTGAGTAGATGTGCAATTTCAGGTAATTTAGGGGAAAAAAAAGTACATTTGGAGTAGTGATTAGAAATTTATTCATTAATTTAAAAAGTATTTATTGAATAATCCCAGTGAGCAAGGCACTGTTCTGGGTAGCTGAGCACATTTGGATGTAAAAACAGACAATATCCCCTGCTCTCTGGGAAATTAAGGTCTAGCAGGGTGATAAAGAAACAATGAATGCCAGGTAGAACACGTTACACAGTACTTTCGAAGGTGACCAGTGTTATTTGAGAAACAAGCAGACCAGAATTAGGAAGATCAGGAGTGGTTCAGGTGTAAGAGTGGGTTGCAATTTAACATAGGGTTATAGCAAATATACTTAATTTTGATGATATTTGAGCAGTGATATTGACCAGAGGAAGTACGAATTAACCATGTGGATATCCAGGAATGGCACTCTAGGCAAGGAGACAGGCATGCAAGTTCCATAAGGTGGCAGGCCCATGTGCATGGAGTCCGGTGAGCAACAGGAGAGGAAAAGCAGCAGAGATGAAGGAAACAATGGGAATGGACTATGGGAGCCAGAAAATGGAGGGACTCAAAGTTCATTGCAAGGATCTAGCTTTTGTTGAGTGAAATAAGAGCCATTTATATTGCTGACAATGTGCGCTAGTCCCTGATTTTCTCCAGTAGTGCTCAGTCTGTGGATCGTATGCACTGAGAGTTGGCTTCACCATCTGTTTTGACAGTTACTATACAAAGAGTGACCGAGGAACTGACTTTTGACAAGTGTCTTATGAAAATTCAGGACCATATGCTCTCAGCTTGATAATGCACAGAGAGAAGAAAAGAATAGATGGTGATGTTGGAAGAAAAGAGAGGAAAATGGACTGGGGATTTTATAAGAATGTTTGTAGTTCTCATAACACTGATAAAAAAGATAAGTTGAAAACAGAATTTGACGGTTTTTTGTTTTTTTTTTCAAAATTGGGCCATCCTATTTCTCCTTACTTAAATCACTTCCATTTCCAGAACTAAATTAGTAATTCAAGGTTCTGGGACAATGAGGAGAAAAAAGATTATTGTGAATCAAAAATGTTTTAATACAGCATGATGTTTTAAATAATATGTTTCAAAAAGAAACTAAATACTATACTTCTTGAATTTGCTTTAGAATAAGTTTAAATCTTTTTTCTTCCTTTTTTTTTTTTTGGCCTACAGGCCATTCATTTATTACTTATAAAACTAAACAAAGAAAATGAAGTTTTATTTACCCACTATGTACAAAGAATTAAACACTGGGAAATGTTTTCTTTAAGAAGCTTTAAGAAAACATATGGATGGCCAACAGACACATGAAAAGTTGCTCAAAGTCACTAATTATCAAGGAAATGCAAATCAAAACCACAGTGAGATATCAACTCACACCTGCCAGAATGTCTGTTATCAAGAAGACAACAAATAGCAAGTGTTGGTGAGGATGTGGCAAAAAGGGAATCCTCATGCACTGCTGATGTGGATGTAAATTGGTACATCCACTTTGGAAAACAGAGTGGAGTTTCCTCAAAATAATAAAAATAGAAATACCATATAATTCAGCAATTCCAGTTCTGGGCATTTTCCTAAAGGAAACAAAAACACTAGTGTGAAAAGATATATGCACCCCTATATTCATTGCAGCATTGTTTACAATAGGCAAGATGTGGAAGCAACCTAAGGGCCCATAGCTGGATGAATGGATAAAAAAGATGAGGTGTGTATATATATATATATATATATATATATATATATATATATATATATATATACACACACACACACACATACACACAAAATGGAATATTACTCATCCATAAAAAGGAATGAAATCTTGTCATTTATGACATCATGGATGGACCTAGAAGGTATTATGCTAAACGAAGTAGTCAGACAAAGAAAGACAAATACCATATGAGTTTACTTATATGTGGAATCTAAAAGAAACAAAACAAATGAACAAAATAACAAAACAGAAACAGAGTCATAGATACAGAGAACGAAGAGATGGTTACCAGAGGGGAGGGGGCTGAAGGGGATGAGTGAAATAGATGAGGAAGATTAAGAGGTACAAGCTTCTGTTTATAAAATAAATGAGTCATGGGGATGAAGTGTACAGTGTGGGAAATATAGTCAATATTATTATAATAACTTTGTATGGTGACAGGTGGTAACTAGACTTATTGTGATGATCATTTTGTAATGTATAGAAATATCAAATCGCTATGCTGTGTAACAGGAACTAACAAAGTGTTGTAGGCCAACTATACTTCAATTAAAAAAATGAAGTAAAGAAAAAGTGGCTTTACAAAGCTCACAGTCCAGGGATAAGAATGTCTTGTGCATGAGTAGTGCATGAACAGAGAAAAACACAATAAATACATGGGAGCACATTAGAAGACTTGGAAATAGCTTCTAAGAGGACAGATTAGATGATGATGTAAGATTGTTTAGATTATTATGATTAGGAAATCCATCTTTCAGGACCATACACCAAAGGCAAATCAATATGACAGTCAACTCATTGTTCTTAATTTTGTTCTGAGTAAATATTAACCAAAATAGAGAAGCCATAACTATGATAATGTGTTATTTATAATATATTGTATTGAAATACACAGACACAACAATTTTTAAGAATAAAATCAAACTGATCTACAGAATTCTGTAAGGGTAAACTTTTTTATTAGGAAAAAAAATAATGCAAATTGCACCTATATACTTTTTACATCTAAAGTAAATTTCTGTTTCTTTGGGTGGGTATGGAGGAACTAAAATTACTGTATCCTAGACCTACTGCTCTAATTTTGAGCTGGCTGGAAAATAATTTTCTAGAAAGTCAAGTAGTAATTCTATAATTTACTCTTCAAATTATTTCTTCATTTATCATCTCCACATGATTATCCATGTTGTAGTAAAGTATTTTTCCTTAGGTTAAGTATATGCCAATTACCCACTTTGTGTAAGCCCTGTCAATGCAACACTGAGATTATTCAATGAAATGATTCTGTCCCTTAGTACTCAGAAGGACAACCCACTGTGAATGCTACTGAAGTTATTTCAAAACTTGATTCCCAATAACAGTGTTTACTCTGACATTTTTTACTTGACTTTCCTTATTTAACAGACTAATGATTAAATGAAATTGTTAGTTTCTAGATAACTGGACCTATAAATGTAAAATCTACTTCAAGTGTTAATGATCTGCTTTTAGGATTGTTTAAGTTACTCTGATAAAGGAACAGCAGTGCAAGAAAAATAATCATATTTAAATTAACTGTGAGATCTGACTGCATTTACTAATTCCAATTAAATAAACACTGATTCTTTCCTCAGCTTACACAGAATTCACATAAATACTTGGAGAAAATGTGAAGATTACAGTTCTTTTTATACATGTATAATATACTTCCATTATCCTAAAAATGTTATATACTATATAAGGCAAGAATCATTAATAAATTTATAGAAGCAAATTCCGTTCTCTGACTGGATGTAAGATCCCTTAACACACATTTATAATTACCACACGGGTAACATTAAAATGAAAAATATTCATTTTTTTAGGTATAAATACACTAAATCAAAAGCTCATTTTTGTTTAAATATTTTTCTTCAACTATATCATTTTTAAAAGTCCAATTTATAATGTTCAAAACAAGACCAATCAGCTACCTGTCAGTTATAAATACATTCCACATTTTTTCTTAGAGTACTCAGTAATCAAGTACTTCTATGTGTATCCATTTTGAGTCAGTTTTCAGAGAATCATACTTTAATCAGGAAATCTTAACTTTATAAATATATTCATAATATTGATTTTTTTTAATATTACTGTGCACACTAAATCTTGTATTTACAGGCTAATGAGATACTTTACTTCATGATGTGTCTCCAGGCTAATGGAGATATGTGAACTATTATGATCAAATTGTACATAATATTCTGTATTAAAAGAATCACCTATACATCCCTAAAAAAATCACTATATTTGCACTTTTCTTAAAAACTTACTTTTGCTCAAACATTATTTACAGAAGCTCAAACAACTTAAAACTAGATAATTTGTAATTTGTTTGATTGGATTTTAATTATGCTGCAGAAAGGATATGGAGAAGAAATCCAATAAAGAAAAGATAATTATTTCAAAATATATCTTTAATTTTGTTAGAAAATACAGTGAAACAATGAAAATGGCATTATTAAAACACAAACTTCAAAACAAGTTTCTCCAAATTAGTATATAGAACTTTGATTTGCAACAGAGAAGGTAGTTTGTGTTTTCAATAAAGGTATTTCTCATTAAATTTTCTTGCCTTTAAAATTCTTTACAAGAGAGTTGTTTCATTAATTATTAGAGAGTTTATGGCACGTTTTCTTTGCATAAGATATTTATTTAGGAAAGTACAACATAAAATGGCTCAATCAAAACTGTTTAGTATTTTTTTCTTTTCCTTCCTCCTCTTTTTTTACTGTTGTGGTACTCATGTACCTTCTGGCTGTTGATTCATCTATATTTTTATTTTTATATTCTTCCTAACATATCTGTTAGTTTCCTAGTCTAATTTTCTTTTTACTTTTTTTTTTTTTTTTTTTGTGGGCTCTTGGTTCATGAGCATGGGGTCAGGCCAAAGCTCCTGCAGTGGGACTTCTGAGTCTGAACCACTGGACTAACAGAGAACCTCAGACCTCAGGGAATATTCATCAGAGTGAATTCTCACAGAGTTCCTCATCTCAGCACCAAGACCCAGCTCTACCCAACAGCCTACACACCCCAGTGTTGGAAGCCTCAGGAACACAATCCCACTCATTTAAAAAAAAAAAAAACCAATGATACGGCAAAAAAATATGTCACAGATGAAGGAACAAGGTACAAACCTACAATACCAAATAAATGAAGAGGACATAAGCAATCTACCTGAAAAAGAATTCAGAGTAATGATAGTAAAGTTGACCCAGAATCTCAAAAATAGAATGGAGCCACGGATTGAGAAAATACAAGAAATATTTAAAAACGATCTAGAAGAACTAAAGAGCACACAAACAGAGATGAACAGCACAATAACTGAAATGAAAAATACACTAAAAGGAATCAGTAACAATAACTGAGGCAGAAGAACAAATAAGTGAGCTGGAAGATAAAATGGTGGAAATAACTGCAGAGGAGCAGAATAAAGAAAAGAGAATGAAAAGAATTGAAGACAATCTCAGAGACCTCTGGGACAACACTAAATGCACCAATATTGGAATCATAGGGGTCTCAGAAGAAGAGAAAAAGAAAGGGTCTGAGAAAATATTTGAAGACCTTATAGATGAGAACTTCCCAAACATGGGAAAGGAAATAGTCACCCAAGTCCAGCAAGCACACAGAGTTCCATACAGGATAAACCTTAGGAAACACACACCAAGACACATATTAATCAAATTAACAAAAATTAAATTCAAAGAAAAAATATTAAAAGCTGCAAGGGAAAAACAAAAAATAACATACAAAAGAATCTTCATAAGGTTATCAGCTGATTTTTCAGCAGAAACTGCAGGCCCAAAGGGAGTGGCAGGATATACTTAAAGTGATGAAAGAGAAAAACCTACAATCAAGATTACTCTACCCAGCAAGTATCTTATTCAGATTCGATGGAGAAGTCAAAAGCTTTTCAGACAAGCAAAAGCTAAGAGAATTCAGCACCTCCAAACCAGCTTTACAACAAGTCCTAAAGAAACTTCTCTAAGTGGGAAACACAAGAGAAAAAGACCCACAAAAACAAACACAGAACAATTAAGAAAATTGTAATAGGAACATACTTATCGATAATAACCTTGAATGTAAATGGATTAAATGCCCCAACCAAAAGACACAGACTGGCTGAATGGATACAAAAACAAGACCCATATATATGCTGTCTACAAGAGATGCACTTCAGACCTAGGGACACATACAGACTGAAACTGAAGGGATGGAAAAAATATTCCATGCAAATGGAAATCAAAAGAAAGCTGGAGTAGCAATACTCGTATCAGATAAAATAGACTTTAAAATAAAGACTGTTACAAGAGATAAGGAGGGACACTACATAATGATCAAAGGATCAGTCCAAGAAGAAGATATAACAATTATAAATATATATGCACCCAACTTGGGAGCACCTCAGTACATAAGGCAAATGCTAACAACCATGAAAGGAGAAATCGACAGTAACACAATAATAGTAGGGGACTTTAACACCCACTTACACCAATGGACAAATCATCCAAACAGAAAATAAATAAGTAAACACAAGCTTTAAATGACACAATAGACCAGATAGATCTAATTGATATTTATAGAATATTCCACCCAAAAGTGACAGAATACACTTCTCAAGTGCACATGGAACATTCTCCAGGATAGATCACATCTTGGGTCACAAATCATGCCTTGGAAAATTCATGAAAATTGAAATTATATCAAGCATCTTTTCTGACCACAACACTGTGAGATTGGAAATCAATTACAGGAAAAAAACTGTACAAAACATAAATACATAGAGGCTAAACAGTGAGCTACTAAATAACCAAGAGATCACTGAAGAAATCAAAAAAGAAATAAAAAAAATACATAGAAACAAATGACAATGAAAACATGATGACCCAAACGACCCAGCAATCCCACTACTTGGCATATGCCCTGAGAAAACCATAATTCAAAAAGCGTCATGTACCACAATGTTCATTGCAGCTCTATTTACAATAGCCAGGACATGGAAGCAACCTAAGAGGCATCGACAGATGAATGGATAAAGAAGATGTGGCACATATATACAATGGAATATTACTCAGCCATAAAAAGAAATGAAAGTGAGTTATTTGTAGTGAGGTGGATGGGCCTAGAGTCTGTAATACTGAGTGAAGTAAATCAGAAAGAGAGAAAAAAATACTGTATGCTCACACATATATATGGAATCTAAAAAAAAAAAAAGTGGTGATGAAGAACCTAGGGGCAAGATGGGAATAAACACACAAACTTATTAGAGAATGGACTTGAGGACAAGGGGAGGGGGAAGGGTAACCTGTGACAAAGTGAGGGAGTGGCGTGGACATATATACACTACCAAGTGTAAAACAGATAGCTAGTGGGAAGCAGCTGTATAGCACAGAGAGATCAGCTCAGTGCTTTGTGACCACCTAGCAAGGTGGGATAGGGAGGGTGGGAGGGAGGGAGATGCAAGAGGGAAGAGATATGGGGATATATGTATATGTATAGCTGATTCACTTTGTTATAAACAGAAACTAGCACACCACTGTAAGGAATTATACACCAATAAAGATGTTAAAAAAAAAAACCTATGGGAGACAGCAAAAGCAGTTCTAAGAGGAGTTTTATAGAAATACAATCTCACCTCAAGAAACAAGAAAAATCTCAAATAAACAATCTAACCCTACACTTAAAAAACTAGAGAAAGAAGAACTAAGAAACCCAAAGTCAGTAGAAGGAAAGAAATCATAAAGACCAGAGCAGAAATAAATGAAATAGAAACAAAGAAAACAATAACAAAAATCAATAAAACTAAAAGCTGGTTCTTTGCGAAGATAAACAAAATTGATAAGCCCTTAGCTAGACTCATCAAGAAAAAAAGGGGGAGGACACAAATCAATAAAATTAGAAATGTAAAAGGAGAAATCACAACTGACACTGCAGAAATACAAGGGATTATAAGAGACTACTACAAACAACTATATGCCAATAAAATGGACAACCACGAAGAAATGGACAAATTCTTGGAAAGGTAAAATTTTCCAAGACTGAATCAGGAAGAATTAGAAAATATAAACAGACCTATCACAAGTAATGAAATTGAAACCATAATTAAAATCTTCCAACAAACAAAAGTTTAGGACTAGATGGCTCCACAGGTGAATTCTGTCAAACATTTAGAGAAGAGCTAACACTGATCTTTCTCAAACTCCTCCAAAAAATGCAGAGGAAGGAACACTCCCAAAGTCATTCTATGAGGCCACCATCATCCTGATTCCAAAATCAGACAAAGATACTACAAAAAAAGAAAATTACAGACCAATATCACTGATGAACATAGATGCAAAAATCCTGAACAAAATACTAGCAAACAGAATCCAACAGCACATTAAAAGCATCACACACCATGATCAAGTAGGATTTATCCCAGGGATGCAAGGATTCTTCAATATATGCAAATCAATCAACAAATTAATGAATAAAAAAATATGATCATCTCAATAGATGCAGAAAAGGCTTTTGACAAAATTCAACACTGATTTATGATAAAAACTCTCTAGAAAATGGACATAGAGAGAAGCTACCTCAACATAATAAAGGCCATATATGACAAACCCACAGCAAGCATCACACTCAAGGGTGAAGAACTGAAAGCATTTCCACTAAGATCAGGAACAAGACAAGGATGTCCACTCTCCTCACTCTTATTCAACATAGGTTTGGAAGTCCTAGCCACAGAAGTCAGAGAAGAAAAAAAAAGGAATACAAATTGGAAAAGAAGAAGTAAAATTGTCACTGTTTGATGATGACAGGATACTATACATAGAAAATCCTAAAGATGCCATCAGAAAACTACTAGAACTAATCAATGAATTTGGTAAGGTTGCAGGATACAAAATTAATGTACAGAAATCTCTGGCATTCCTATATAGCAACAATGAAAAATCAGAAAGAGAAATTAAGGAAACACTCCCATTTACCATTGCAACAAAAAGAATAAAATACCTAGGAATAAACCTGCCTAAGGAGGCAAAAGATTTGTACTCAAAAAACTATAAAACACTATTGAGAGAAATCAAAGATGACATAAACAGATGGAGAAATATACCATGTTCTTGGATTGGAAGAATCAATATTGTGAAAATGACTATACTACCCAAAGCAATCTACAGATTCAGTGCAATCCCTATTAAACTACCAATGGCATTCTTCACAGAATTAGAACAAAAAATCTTACAATTCATATGGAAACACAAAAGACCCTGAATAGCCAAAGTAATCTTGAGAAAGAAAAATAGAGTTGGAGGAATCAGGCTCCCTGACCTCAAACTATGCTACAAAGCTACAGTAATCAAGACAGTATGGTACTGGCACAAAAACAGAAATATAGATCAATCGTACAAGATAGAATGCCCAGAGATAAACCCACGCACATGTGGGCACCTAATTTACGACAAAGGAGGCAAGAACATACAATGGAGAAAAGACAACCTCTTCAATAAGTGGTGCTGGGGAAACTGGACAGCTACATGTAAAAGAATGAAATTAGAACACTACCTAACACCATACACAAAAATAAACTCCAAATGGATTAAAGACTTAAATTAAGTCTTAATCTAAGACTTTAAATGTAAGACCAGACACTGTAAAACTCTTAGAGGAAAACATAGGTAAAGCATTCTTTGACATAAACCACAGGAAGATCTTTCTTGACCTACCTCCTAGAGTAATGGAAATAAAAACAAAAATAAACAAATGGGACTTTAAAACTTTTGCACAGCAAAGGAAACCATAGACAAGACAAAAAGACAACACTCAGAATGGGAGAAAATATTTGCAAATGAAACAACAGACAAAGGATTACTCTCCAAAATATACAAACAGCTCATGGAGTTCAGTATCAAAAAAACAAACAATCCAGTTAAAATTTGGGCAGAAGACCTCAACAAACATTTCACCAAGGAAGAAATACAGATGGCCAAGAGGCACATGAAAAGATGCTCAACATCACTAATTATTAGAGAAGCACAAATCAAAACTACAATGAAGTATCACCTCACACTGGTCAGAATGACCATTATCAAAAAATCTAGAAGCAATAAATGCTGGAAAAGGTGTAGTGAAAAGTGAACCCTCCTGCACTGTTGGTGGGAACGTAAATTGATACAACCACTGTGGAAAACAGTATGGAGGTTCCTTAAAAAACTAAAAATAGAACTACCATATAACCCAGCAATCCCACTACTGGACATATACCCTGAGAAAACCATAATTCAAAAAGAGACATGTACCACAATGTTCATTGCAGTACTATTTACAATAACCAGGACATGAAACCAACCTAAGTGTCCATTGACAGATGAATGGATAAAGAAGCTGTGGCACATATATACAATGGAATATTACTCGGCCATAAAAAGGAACAAAATTGAGTTATTTGTAGTGAGGTGGATGGATTTAGAGTCTGTTTTACAGAGTGAAGTAAGTCAGAAAGAGAAAAACAAATAGTGTATGCTAACACATATATATGGAATGTAAAATTAAAGAAAAAGGTACTGATGAACCTAGTTGCAGGGCAGGAATAAAGAGGTAGACATAGAAAATGGACTTGAGGACACGGGGTGGGAAGGAGAAGCTGGGGCGAAGTGAGAGTAGCATCGACATATATACAGTACCGAATGTAAAATAGTTGGCTGGTGGGAAGCAGCAGCATAGCACAGGGACATCAGCTTGGTGCTTTGCAATGATCTAGAGGGGTGGGATAGGGAGGATGGGAGGGAGACTTAAGAGGGAAGGGATATGGGGGTATATGTATGCGTATGGCTGATTCGCCTTGTTGTGCAACAGAAACTAACACAGTATTGTGAAGCAATTATACTCCAATAAATATCTATTTTTTAAAAAAATGTTTAGTCTAGGGACTTCTCTGGTGGTCCAGTGGTTAAGACTTTGCCTTCCAATGAAGGGGGTGCGGGTTTGATTCCTGATCAGGGAGCTAAGGTCCCACATGCCTCATGGCCAAAAAAAAAAAAACATAAAACAGGAGCAGTATTTTAACAAATTCAATAAAGACCTTAACTGTGGGCCACGTCAAAAAAAAATATATTAAAAAAACCCAAAACTCTTTAGTCTATTTTTTGTTACATTTATCAATTGAATATATGACTTTAATATTCTCTTTTTTACATGTGTTTTACATATATGTGCTTATTACTACAAATTGTAAGTATTTTTACAAATACTGTTGCACAAAGAAAAAATCTACTAAGTCAGAATTGGTTTCAGCTGCATAGAATAGAAATCCAGCTATAACCTCATGTCAGCAAGCCATGGAAAAGATGAAGGAAAAAAAAATGGGAGAGATGAAAGAAAATCAGCAAAAAGTACATACCAGATGAGTCTGTCCATTTAAAAATGCTTTCCTAAAAGCTCCAAAAGGTTTCTTCCATGTTTATCTTATTAGTCAAATGGAATCCCAAGTCTACCTTGTCGCCAAGATATTTTGGGGAGGTGAGCATTTTAATTAGGCATACTGCTAGCCAAGATACAGCTCATTGATAATAGATTCTATTAATATGGAATGATTCTATTAATAAGAAGACAGAGGAAATGGATATTAGATAGGCTACTAGCAGTGACTGCCACACTCATTATCGACTTTGCAACCAGATCCCAAAACGCTAACAAAGATATAGATTGCTAAAAATAGCAGTTCAAGTACTTCAGTGGAATCAAAGATAGCAGATCTCACTGTCTTTTATGATTTAATGTTCTGTAGTAATTATTTACTGAAAGCTGCAGCAAGTAAATGTGGGAAATGCAGAGTGTGGAGTCACTTACAACTGCCTTTTTACTCCCTATCTTCTAGCTATGGTTATTCAATATGTCTCGGCAGTGATTTTTTTTTTTTAATTTATACAATGGGAGAAATTTTAAAGTGAGCACATTATTTTGCATAGAGACAATTGTCGTATGACTTCCCATTTTTTTCAAAATTCACGTAATCAATAATGATTTTTAATGACCGAATAAAATATTCAGGAAAAAGAAAAACTGTTGATGAATATTCCTTGATTAATTCTTTTTATTTTATTTATCAGTATTACTGATAATGTAAGTAAACAATTGAAAGTGAACAATTCATTGATTTTAAGAACTACTGCAGGGGCTTCCCTGGTGGCGCAGTGGTTGAGAGTCCGCCTGCCGATGCAGGGGGCTCGGGTTCGTGCCCCGGTCTGGGAAGATCCCACATGCCACGGAGCAGCTGGGCCCGTGAGACATGGCCGCTGAGCCTGTGCGTCCGGAGCCTGTCCTCTGCAACGGGAGAGGCCACAACAGTGAGAGGCCCGCGTACCGAAAAAAAAAAAAAAAAAACTACTGCAGGCTTTGAGTAAATATTCAATAGAGTGTAAATATACTTTTATAGCTGAAGAATATAGTGAAACAAATTGCATATTGACTGTGTTGATATGTATGGCAGGTAAAACATTTTTGTATTATTCCAGCCATCACTTAAAGATTGAATGCAATATTCTTTGTTTCTTTTACATGACAAAGATGTGAGCATCTTTCTGGATGCTGCAATATTAACAATCAGTAACAGCTATCACATTATAATTGGAGAATGAATCAGCAATAATTGTGTCACCTTACACCTAGAAACAATCATGGAGACAGACTGATTCTGAGTTGCTATAGCAGGAATCAAGGGGTTTAGTCTAGCTCATTGCTTTTTGGTCTAGGTTAACCAGGTAAAGTGACCGCCCATGTCTAGTTCTCTAGCTCTCTCTGGAACTTATACATACCCCTTGATCTATTTTGTTCTGCAGAGATAATTTGATCTCAGACAGATCCCAGTCCCAGTATTCCATGTGTCTTTTATAGAGTACACATAGATGTTGGCTTAGCCTATCAAATGTGAGCATATAAGCCCAGAAGAACATTAGGCATAAGAAGAGGCAGAAGGCAAGAGTTTAACCATGACTAAACCTCAGGAATATTAAGAGCACACTGGCTCCAACAAAACTAGAAGCAAGAATGTAGGCACAAAGGGTTGGAAGGAAATAATAGCTAACCCTTAAGAGTGCTTACTTTTTATACTGTAATAAACTCTTTTCCTTTACTATCTTATCTAATCATCACAACCGCCACTATTATCCCCATCTTACACAAAAGAAATTAACTATTTTGCCCGAGGGCATAGCACCAAATTTAGGCAACTAAGTTCCAAAGTCTGTGCTTTTAAAGGATATTCTATATCTACCTAAAAATAGAAAATAAATAAAACAATTAAATTAAAATGGAAGCTTTCAACTATTGCTGAGGTTACTGCTTTGAGAGAAACACTGATAGATTAACCTATCCACGTTTATGACTGGAAAATTACATAGCAGGTGGGCACCTATAGGCTAGACTAGCGGTTCCAAAGAGATGCCTTTAACTGATACTGTTCACTAATAGTAAAATTTATCACAGACGTTATGGAAGACATTTAATGGCTACAGTCTTCTTAGAGACACATTCTGGGAATATATGTTTCTGGCTGCTGCAGTTCTTCTCAGATCAAATCATATTTCTTGTGAAAATAGTGTAGCGTTAACTGATGGAGCATAAACCTGAAGGGATAGTTCAATGGGTTTGTATTCTGAAATGAAAAAAAGAAGTCAGTTTTATTTGCTCTTAGACTCAGGTTTTGAATCAAATAATATTAGATGCATTGGGAATGTTAGAAGAGACTGCCTCAAGTTTGCGTTTTAAATGTCCATGCTTCATTTTTAAGACCAGGATAAAAGTATGTGACCAAAAAAAGCATCTAGAGGTTATTGAACAATTTCCTCGTGGTGGAACAATATGTTGACATTAATTGATATTTGAAGAACTGATGAATCTCAGCTAAGAAAACATAGTAAATAAAAGTTAGTTTGTAAAAAATAAAATAAAAAAGAAAGAAATCAATGACTGCTATTGCTTTAATAAAGGATTCCCTGCAAGTATCCTGCTGCAAAGTGTAAATGGGAGAAGCACTTCAAATCTGAGCACCTTGAAGGGAACTAGAGGACCCTTAAGACTCTTTTTAAGATTGTTTCAGTATTTAATTGACTAGGTGTGGTGCTTCCAACAACGTTTTAGGTGTGTGTTAAATGTAGTGAAAATCAGTTTCTTCTTTATATGTGTCATATTTTGAAGGAAGAAATCTTTTAACTTACCGTAAGAGGGAAGAGAACAAGAAAAGGCAGAGGATATTGGGCTGGGTAATGTACAAAAGGGTGGATTAACTTCTCAGGAGACCAACAGTGGTTCACCAAGGATATTCATTGTAATGTCACAAGAGAATAGATGGTTCTTATATGTTTAAATTTTCTTTCATGTGAGAAACCATTTTACTACTAGTCTTCTTGAAATGCTGACCCTGGAAATATTTTGTACAGACTTAATATCAATGAAATTTTACTCAGAAAATTGCAAATAATAAGTAAGCTGGTTTTCCTGATATTTTGGAGAAATACTTTAAAAATAATTAATGTATGACTTGATGCTAAAGTTATTAATGACACAAAATTATTAGGCCTTATTTTAAGCAGGAAATGATTTGTGTCCTATGTGCTACATAAAATCAACTTGAGATATAATATGCAAGAGAATATTAATGTTGGTACTAATAGTAAAAATTACCCATGATTTTGGGAGAAGGTCTAGAATTGCATTATCATTGGGGTGTATGTATGTATATATATATATCTATATACATAGATATATATATATATATTAATTTTGAAAGCTTAAATTTACTCCAGATTTACTAAAACAGATACTCTGAAGCTTTGTTCTTTCCTTTACTGACTGTTGTTCCTCTATATCACTAACTGTTTTGTTTTTGCTGTGTATGTAGGTGGTGCTTATTATAATTAAATGCATAGGTCACTGAGGAGGAAAATTAACAGTTATATAAGGCACTAAGAAGAAAGTAAGGAGAAGGGAGAATTTATACCTCAATACTGAAGTTCATTTTTGTCTACTTCACACATAATTCCTGGCTTTATATTATAACTTCAGTCTACCAGATTGAAAGAGTCAAAAACAAGAGCAGTCTTTTAAAAAACATTTTTATGGCAACTTTTCCTGCTAAGGAAGTATATCCACAGCCCTCAAATCACTTCATATCATGTAATAACTTTTAAAACTCTTATCCTAAAATTGAAAACTATATTGCAAAGTGTGAAATTACTGTAGACTTTATGAATATTTTTAAATAACAGATACATTACTTAATATATAGTCTATTTGCTTTGGAACATATGGATTTATTTGGTTTACCTAGTTGCAGGGAAAAAAGAAACAACTATTAAAAATACATGTATTACTGACATTTTCATAACTGTCATGAGAAAGAGAGATTCTTGTCCACATGAAAAAGGAAAGTAAAATTTTACTCATTGAACCAATTATACTCAACTATTTATTGTGTGTAAAAGTGTAGGGAAAAGGAGCTGAACATCTTCTTTCTATATGCAGGTGACATAATTCCAGTTATATCATGGCATTTCTAGCTATTTGTCACAGCGTTCCATGGAGAAATATCATTTTTAGACTTATCCATCATTATTTACTTCAAAAGTATATAATGTATAGTAGACTATTTATGGGTAAGATAAATTACATTGTAGCTTTAATTTCTCAGGTTTACAACTCTCACTTGTGACATAGAAGATGAAGAGATTTGACATCCATTTCAAGCATGTAACTATAATTTCATAAAATTTTATGTTCCACAATATATAATGTGCGATAAAAGATGTGAAGTGCAGAAAATACTCACCATTAACTACTTCTTCGTGACCACATGTATGGGCCTTTAAAATAGGGTAAAATCTTGGGGGAAAATGTTTTTTGTTGTTGTTGTTGCAAAACTTCCAAAATAGATTAGAGTAAAATTAAAAATAAAATAAGACAGCATGTGCATTATTAGACTAAGTCAGGATACCTGAGTCTTGTTTCTAGCCTCTCAACTGTCGAGCTGCAAAATATTGAACAAATATTTTAATATCCCAAACCCCAGGCTCTCATTCTCATCACAAAGGAGGAAAAGATTATTAATGATGTCAAAGAAAACAATATCTATAAAATAATTAGTATACTTATATAAATTACTCAAATAGAAAACATTAATATAATTATTAATAATCAAAAGATCCCATTTCCTTTGATTTATATTGTTCTCTACACACGTACCCAAGTCTGATAATAAAGCTTATGTCTACTAATTTCACTCCATGTTATTTTTCCTGTGTTGCTAATGGAGCTTGAAATTGATGTAGTCCTTTTGAATTTCAACATAGATCTAGTCTCAGTCCCTGATAATTTTTGTTGGTACTGACTTTTTCTTCATATAAATTCACTAACACATTTATGCATGAAATTATAATGAAATACATTTAATGTAATTTATCTTATCTGAAGCCATCAGGAAATTAAGGTTCTTTTACTTGTGCGTTAAATTTTATAGGCACAGAATATTTTAATGTATTAATTATTATTAGGCTGCTTTCATGAGTCATCTGGCCCCAAAAGAGTGGCAGATAATTTCACTTGGTGTAATGAAAAAAACACTGGGAAGAGAGTTGGATAACCCAGATTCTATTCTGATTTCTGTAATTAACTCCATGATATTGAGGAAATCACTTAGCCTTTCTGATTCTCAATTTCCTCAACTGTGAAATGAAGCAATTGAAACAACGTTCTCTAAGGTAATTTCCAGTTCCAAAGGCCTGATTTTATGTTGTGACAGAGCCATGCATTGAGGCTAATTTTTTCTTTTCTTTTTAAAGGTATATCTCCTTCTTCACCAATTGAAATTACACTAAATATTTTTCGAATAGCTGATCCCAAGTATTATTTAGTTTAAGAGTTGCCTATGATGAACACAGCTGGGAAACAGCCAGAGTGGTTGGTTTCTCCAGTCAAGAAGTTATGCAGTGGTTTGGACTGGTGAGTTCAAGAGTCATGGTAGAAATAGTTCTAGGACATGAAAAAGCTTAAACCTCAAGTAGAATGCCTTTAAAAAAATTTTATATGTGAACTGATATCTATATATCTGAGCTGACTGCTCAAATGCATTTTTTTTTTGGTATGCGGGCCTCTCACTGTTGTGACCTCTCCCTTTGCGGAGCACAGGCTCTGGACACGCCGGCTCAGCGGCCATGGCTCACGGGCCCAGCCGCTCTGCGGCATGGGGGATCTTCCCGGACCGGGGCACGAACCCGTGTGCCCTGCATCAGCAGGTGGACTTTCAACCACTGCGCCACCAGGGAAGCCTTCAAATGCCTTTTTATTCTTCTTTCTATGAACAGGGCCAATAAGTTTCAAGCATCATTAACAGCAATGGTGTACTCAAAACCAACAAATGATATGCCGAGTTCTCAGAGAAGGCTTCAGGATATAAAATGAGTGGCAACTTTGTCATATCTGCAAGCATAAAAGTATCACAGAAGCAAAGGACTCAGTGTTTAATAAGGCAATGAATTAAGCCTATTTTAAACTAAAATACATCATTATTTGTATGTGAACAGAATCAAAACTTGGAATTAAAGAAACATTACGTTCAACACAAAGTGTTTCCTGCCCCACAATGGTGGAGAATCTGCTTGGGCAGCAGCTAAATTGTGGTATCCTAAAGGTTCAAGCAGAGAATTTCAAAAGCATTCTGTGCATTGTTACAAGTTTTCCAGATGTACGCATGATTCTGGATCGGGGAAAGGAACTGGGGAGAAACTGTGGACCCTGACCCTGTCTCATTCAACATATTCTGCATAGTGATGTAGCTGCTAAGCTTTCTTTAAAAAAAAATCCCATATTAAAAATAAATGCTTAGAACAGTTGGCTTAGAGAATACTCATAAGAACATGATAAAATTAATGAATCTAAGCATTTGATTAAAGTTTAATTAATGGTCATTATTTGAATGGCAAGTGGAGCAGAGGCCTTCGCCACCATGTGAGTGTCTGTACATAAGGGGATAGCACGTTTCATCTGACTTCACACAATGATTTATATGATGACAGCTCTGCTCTCGGTCCTGAGCTCACCACACACCAGATCAACTACCCAGATTTCCCACATTATAAAGTTAAGATTGGCAGACATTTTACTCTGACTTAATACAAGAAACAGTCATTTTAAACCATATAAAGGATGAAAAATTAGCAACAATAAAATCTTTTGCAGTTTTTTTGCTGACCTTGCTGTAGAACATCAGATCCTCTATCCATGTTGATCTTTGGGGACTTACTGATGGATTTGCCCCCAGATCTGTGGAATGCAGTCAGTATTCAATAAGTGCTTATGGTATGGAAAAAGAAGGTGGGTGGTTCTGATTTGGGGTCAGTTAGACAGGATTTTTTTTTAATACCTGGAAAAACCAAATTCAGAGTAGGAGATTTATAGGTTCATTCTACATGGAAAAGTCTGAATGATTCCTGGAATTGACACGATGGTGTCAGAATGACTCCCTCTCTCCTTTCCTTGTTTCTCTCATCTCAGTTTTCCTTTGTGTGTAGACTTTGTTTTCTTCTGTTTTCGAGGTGTCTCCGTTATTGTCCAGCATGTAGAGTGAGATGGAGAACTATCTTAATAGTCAAGCAGGGACTTCTTTGACCGGAAAGGCAGATTCTTACTAACATTGAGCAGATCTGAGATCTGAGGTCTCTGCCCATAGAATGGCCAAAGGGACAAAATGCAGTACTTAACAACATCACTAGATTCACACAGGGGATTGGTACAGGATCACTTATACAAAGGAAGCAGCAAATGTGTTTACTAGAAATAATAAAGATATTGGTAGGAAAAATTAAACAAGCAAACAAATTCAATAATGTGTTAGAAAATTGGAGCACATAACCAAGAAATCAAAATTATCTCTTTAATTGAAAGTCACGACTTACTTTTTAAAACTAAATAACAATAATATTTGATTTCTGTAATTATCTACATGTATCAGTTTTCTCTTGCTGCATCACAAATTCCCACAAACTTAGCAGCTTAAGACAACACCTATTTATTAACTCACCGTTCTGCAGGGAGAAATCTAACACAGCATGACTGGGTTCTCTGCTCAGGGTCTCACAAGGTTGAAACCAAGGTGTCAGCAGGGTAGAATTGATTTCCTTGCTATTGTAGAACTGAGGTGTCTTCATACAGCTAGCAGTGACGTGGGGACTGCCCTCAACTCCCTTCTGTGTTAGCAATTTTCAACATGGGTATTTGTTTTCTTCCAAGCCATCTGAAGTATGTGTCTCTAACTTCCTTTTTCTACACCTAGGAAAAGACCCTTCTGCTTTCAAAGATCACATGTGATTAGATCAGGCTCACCAAACATAAAGTAACCTTAAGGGTTAAGTCCATAGTCTTCCCAGTCCCGGGAATTTTACAGGGAATGTACACCAAGGGGAGAGAAACCTTAGGCAGTATAGTAGAATCCTGCCTATCACACCATATATGTTGGAGTTCAATCATAATTTAGAATTAAGGCTTGATTTGGATTCAGTTCTGTATTATTTATGATCTAAAATAATACAGTGAAGTATGATCGGACCCTGGTTGATCTCAGAAATTCTGTCTATAACTTACCTTAATCAGCAATCAATGATATATGAAGAGAAAAATATTGTAACAAGCAGTGAAAGGAGATCAGTAAAATATATATTTTTAATTTAGGAAATAATGCAAATATACAGTCTATGGTATTCGTATGTCAGTTTCAGGAAAATGTGCTACAAACACACATACATACATGATTCCATGGAGTCTATGAGTTAGTAGGAAATTTTAATCACAAAGCAACTCAGTTTCTTCTGAAAAGTAATCAAACTTTGAGAGATTTATTCATTTAAGGTCTCAATCAATGTCAAATTAAACATCTGCCCTTATAATCCTGAATTCTTTGTTTTAAAAAAATTTGACCTGTAAAAATGCAATAGCTGAAATCAGTTTATTTCACTCAGGCACCCAATACTACGTATCTGCTAAGAAGCAGTCAAAATTGAGGTTCTAGTATCTGTGAAATCTGTGCTCATTTTTCTTTTTTTTTTGTTCTTTCCTTTTAAGGCTAAAGTCAAATTGGACCTATTGTCTCTTTGGTGGTTTCTAGGGAATCCTAGTAGCCCTAGTGGGAAGTGAATCCTGAGAATGATTCTTTCCTTAATGTGTTTATAATGAGAGCTTTAAAAAAAACATAGCTAACCTATACTTAGAAACAAGATGTAACCTATTGCATTTCTTACACAGAATAGTAACTCTATTTCTCTTTAACAAATTGAAATTTAACATCAAGGTTACTCATTTTTATACTTTTGGCAAAAAATAATATTTAAAGTATAAATTATCATGCAGATAAGATAATATTTATGGCACTGTTATAGGATATAAGACTGAGAGAGATGAATTCTTAACAGTAAATTTGACATAAAGCTTAACTCATGATACAAAGAAAGCAACCTATTTAAGTAATTGGATTTTTTTTTTGTATTGGTGATATTATACTTTCAAAATCCACTTAAAGTAGTTACTGTAAAGTGAGGAAAGGAAATAAAAGACTTCAATGAGATGGCTTTGTGCTTTAACACATAAAGCAATCCCCACAGTAATGCATGTTACAGAAAATGGGTCACCTTCAAACCACCCTTGAAAAAAAGCAGATAATATAATTTCAGATTGTGTTCTTAGAGTATTGTTTTAGAGTATGTACATCTACTTGACCTTTATTCATTTTGCAGAAATGTGCAAGCACATGAAAACATGTATAACTACCATCTCTTTCTCTTTCTTTCTCTCACATACAACATGTACACATGTCTAAACATCCTCCCACAAATTCCCATGTCTATTTGTGTGGTTATTAGTAAATTGTGACAAAGAAACCACAGGTGTTAATGACTATTTCTCTAATTAAACAGTTACTCCATTTCGTCTTTAACATAATTGATTTGTATATGTTTCAAAGCAAATTATAGTATAACCATGGGCAGAAACTCAGGAAAATAATTTTCATTGAAGAATTTCACTGATATAAAAGTTAACTATATTCTCTTCAACATAAATATTGTTCACAATTTTCTAGCTGACTATTAATTGTTCCAAATCTATAATTGACACAGCATATTATTTATATGATTTCTAACTATAAATGTAATATCACTTTGTACTTTAAGAAAACACAAATATAGCATTTTTAAAATTATACAGCATATGCTTACAAACATTTTCTATAGAAAATTAGGATTTGAGAGGCATGAAACTATAAAAAGAAACAGTATTTCCAATGGATATCTTTGTTGTTATGACACATAGTGTTCCCTAATGGACTCTGGACTCCTGTGTCTTTGAGAGCAAATACTACGTGATGTTCTCTAGAGCCTAGTGCAATCACTAGTGGGCAGTCCAAAGCATTTTTGAATGAAGCCAATCTCAGGAATTCTTCCATAATAATGCAATTGGGTTTTGTTCCAACTGATGTCACAGAACACTTGGGTAGCTAGCATCTGTGGCTAAGCTAATTATGCTTACCAAATTAAAAGAAAGCTCCTTTGGTTTAAGTGCTAGTCGCATGGGATTAGACTACCTGATTGCAATATCAGCTTTGTGTCTTTCTGTGTGTGTCCCGAGCCAACTTGGCCTCTCTGTGCCTCAATTTCTATATCTCCCAGATGGGGATGATAATAGTAGGGTTGTACTCATATGGTTGTTTTGAGTATTAAAGTGTATAAAGTATATAAAGCCATTAGAAAATTGTATAGCCAAAAGTAGAAGCTTGATAGGGTTTCCTAACATTATTTTGTATCCAATTAGTTTTCTTGCACCTATTTACATAAATGGATATAAGTGAAGTGGAAACAAATATTGTTATCCTGGGCTTGTTTGGATGTAAATAGAGATAAATGAAGGGAAGTGGACATTATGAAGTTAAATTCTCTACAATATCCTCCATATTTTATGATACAAATATTAGAATCCACATTTTACATATGAGGATTCTGAAGTCCAAAGAAATTTGTTAACTTACACAGTAACATCCAGGTAAGAATGAATGGGTTTGGGACTCTAACCCCAAATTTTGATGCTCATAATCATGGATTTTAGATCAATCCATGTTTTATGTTAAAGTTAAGATTTGGGTCTGTCTGCTTTATTAGAGTTATTAGATGCATGTACTAAGAAGTTAGGATAGAACATATAGCTTTTGAAAATTAAATTTTACATGTTGAACTATTAGAATTTAGTTTAAAAATTTTATCTATCAGACTTATTATATTAGCATATCATTTTTTTTGAGAGTTAAGTAAAGCTTATAAAATGTGTAACACAGTGCCTGATATTCAGTAAGGGCTAATAATAAAAGTAATAACATAGAGACAAAATAGTAATAACTTAATAAATGATATCTAGCTATAATGTTGTATTATGATTATTAATAATCCATGATTATTGGCATTATTTTTTGTATATTTTTGGCATTTATTTTAAATCTAGAATAAATCACACAAACCTATCTAGTATTCTGAAAAGTAACAACATTTGAAATCGTACATAAAATTCACTTTTATTCCAAATAGAGATTCTGTTACTGACAATTTGATGACTAGTTTATTGTTGGAAATGTTTTTTTAACCTAAAATCTGGTTTTGTGAAAAATGTTTTACAGCTTTGGAAATGTAGGAAAGAAATTATTTTAACCTTCTTCCCCACATTTTTCCTCCCAAATCCAGGTACCATGACAATGACCTCTTAAACTTTTACAGAAATACCTATTAATATAGTGTGACACTCTCAAATGATATGATATAATCTGGTCAAGGTAAAGTTGTAAAAGATGACAATCTAAAAACGTAGTTAGGATGCCCCTCACATGTAACCACACATGCAATCTTCAAGGAGAAAAAGAAAGATGACAGAGAACATTGGGTGAATAGTATATATTTTTCTTTAATGGGATATATAATATATCCAAGCATAGTAGCTTTTGTTGCTCCCAAGCACTGCAAATAGTCTTTGTTCTTCTTTGCCCGTCCTTGGCTTACCTTGGGGGAGGTGTGGGCCCTTTTGAAATGAATTTCTACTCTCTTAAATAGAAGGTGAAATATTTCCAGATGATAAATAGCTTTGGGTCTGTAACCCAGACAGGGGAGTTCTCAACTAACATTGGGCTGTTAAAGGTAATTTCCAGCCTTGTAAAGTGATATTCCTTTTGCTCAAATGACAACAATCAAGCTAGGAAGAACAAATGAGTCCCCTCAGGGAGCAGAGTGGAATAGAATGTCAAATATTCTTGGACATTCAGTGGCTTACAAAAGAGAGAAATTTTGCATTATGGCATTACTCAGGCAGAGTTATAGATCATCTTTGTGTCTGGTCTTCTTTCACAAATAAACAGTGCCTTAAACATAATCTAATCACTTTGTAGCTGATACAATGGCCACTGTGAGGTTCCTGAGAACTAAGCAGCTACAAAGAAGACAAACTAAGTATTTTATGTTCACCAAGGACAATGTAGCAAAAGTAGTTTGTTTTGTACATAATAAAATTATTTTGTCCAAAGAAATTCACATAAAATTTTCTCATACTCATTTTGGTCCATTTATCTGAATGAATCCTGTATGTAAATAAAAGTTACAATATTACTTCCTAGCTCATGCACTAACTGCTGAACCATAGTACTAAATCATTCTACAGCCTTCATAATCATAGATTTTAAAATTGGAAATAAGTATTACTGTTTACATGCTGTTATTACAGCAACATTTACTGAGGCATGTCCTGTACTGGGAAGCTTTCCCCTAGACTGAATGTATTTATGGAGATGGCTGGTGGAAGATGTCTGTAATCTGTGTTACAAGGATGTCAGTATTAAGTAGGGCATGCTGTTACGGCACCACATTGGCTCTTACATACTTAGAAGCTGAAGAGATATTCTAAGATAGAAGAGTAAAGATTTAAAAACACATTGGGAAGTTTCACGTCTTGCAGACATTCAGAATGGGGCCTAGTTTCCTGAGAAAGATAATGATGAGAAAATAATTGATATAAATAGGCATGATTCTTTTAAACTTAAAGAAAACACAGACACAAAATCCAAATGCAATGATTGAAACTTTCTTGGATATATGTTCAAAAAAAATAAAGAACTGAAAAAGGTATTTGGAGAGACAAGAGGAGAAAATTGAATATGGCTGGTTATTAGGTGATGATGGGCATAATGCTGAATGGGGTGGTGTGGCGGGCATCAGACAGTTTAGCCCATTTCTATAAACTGATAAGTGCGTGAAGGATTGGTGGCTGGTCAAGTAAGTTCAAAGCTACTTACAAGTATTTATATTGAGAGGGTTCCAACTAAGGAGGGGCAATTCTGAAAAAGACTCAGAAATGCCAATGATTAAGAGAAAAGGAGAAAGACATGCAGGGTAAAACATAGAGATTAACTGATAGTCTGTATACAGAATTCCTTCCACCTACATGATAATGCATGGAATCCAGACATAAATGAGCACAAGGTAAACAATAAAGAAACTTTGAAAAAAGAAGTTCTTCTGTAGAAAATATGGAAATAATTAGGGCAGTGATGGAACTCCACTGTGGTTAGAATGTCCCCAACCAAATATCTGAAATTAAAAGGAATGATTAATTCTCTTTCCATTCACCCTAGGACAAAACTGCAATCAATAAATTAAACCCACAAGTTCAAAACTCCATCCTTAAATATGAACAGACAAATGAGAGTCTTCAGACATTTAAGGAAAGCCAGCAATATGAAAGACAAAGGCTCAAATACCAAAAACAAAAAAATAATCCTAAGGAACAGAAAATTTAGGACACACACACACACACACACACACACACACACAAATTAGAGTCCTCAAAAAGATTCAAGAATTCCCGGTGTCCACAAAATAGGAGCACAATTCTATTAAAAAGGGACATTCATAGTAAAGGAAAAAAATCTTGGAAATTAATATACCTGTCGTATGTGTGTGTGCACACATGGGTATATGTGTATTGACTTTGAAAATGCTGAAAATAATCAATAAATAATTTTAAGATAAATTTTAATTTTTTTCACAAAATAGACCAAAAGATATAGAAATGAATGACTGTAGAAAAAGTATATTATTTACAGAAGGTCCATGAGATCTAACATTGAGCATATGAATTCCAGAAAGACAACAGGAAACATGGAGGATAGAGCATAATCATGGAAATAATCATAAAAGGAAATTTCTCAGTGCTGAAGGAAAATAGTTTTTGAACTGAAGGAACTTACTAAGTGCCTGACCCAAGGAAAGAAACACAAACACATATCAACTCACATCTGGAGACAATGTTCAAAACACAAGCACACATAAACACATACTTGGAGACAGTGCTCTAAATAATTAGAATACCAAAATAAAAATAAGATTGTAATTTTAGAGTAAAATAAAATGGGGAGAAAAAAACAGGCTCTTTACTCGCAATGGAAATATAATCAGACAGACATCAGTTTTACCATTGGTTTCTAGAAGACTATAGATACATGCCTTTAAATGTGTGAAGGGAAAATTATTTCCAATCTAGAACTATATGCCCAGACAATAATTAAGTATATGTGTAGGTAAACAAATAAAGGCATTTCTGACATCCAAAGACTAAAGAAACTTACCTCTCACAGACACATTCTCAAGAAGTTATAGGAAAAGCAATTATACTCTAATAAATATGTAATAAATAAATAAATAAATAAAAAGAATACATCTACAAATGGAACAATTCTCACAGAAAAAATGTTATAGGAGATTGGCGGCAACAAACAAATTAGTCAACTAATATAGAAGAAAATATAAAATCCAAGAAATAGTGTTTCAAACCAGGAGATTAATAAAGAAAAATTCCAGGTTGAAAATCGTGCAAATGCTCTAGTTTGGAGTAGGAAGAAAGAGGGGTCCCTGAACAACGTATGTTTTGAAAAGGAGATTTGATGTTGGCCCTGAGAAATGAGGTGAGCTTAAAGATATGAGAAAAGCAAATAATACAAACAAAAAGATATCTCAAAAAACTCCATAGGCAAAATGAAAATATTGTAATCATATCGACACTGTATGTTATTTGGCTATGAACAAATATATGTACATTATTATAATTATCAAAAGAGTGTTAGTGTTTTGTTTAGTTTTATTTTATGTTTTAGCAGCAACTGATGGAGAGGGCTTTGAAGGCCTATGTATTAATCAGGGTTCTCCAGAGAAATAGTCAATAGGATATATATTTATTTATTATCAAGAATTGGTTTGTACAATTTTGGAGGCTGACAAGTCCCGGGATTTGCAGTCAGCAAGTTGGAAACCCAGGAGAACACATGGTATATTTCTATTGCAAAGACCAACAGGCTCGACTCAGAACTGATGTTTCAGTTCAAGTCTGGAGGCAGAATAAAAACCAGTGTCACAGCTTGAAGGCAGCCAGGCAGGAGGAGTTCCCTCTTACTCATGGAAGGGTCAGCTTTTTTGTTCTATTCAGGTCTTCAGTTGATTGGATGAGGCATACCCACATAAGGGACCACAGTCTGTTTTACTTTGTCTATTGATTCAAATGTTATTCTAATCCAGGAATATCCTCACTGATATACCAAGAATAGTCTTTGACCAAATGTCTGGGCATCCTGTGGCCCAGTCAAACTAATACAAAAAATTGACCATTAGAGCTTACTTTTAAAAAAGAGACCAATAAAAAATAAATACATAAATAGACCAAATTGACAAAATCTTTACACTTAATTCTGTATAATACAGACAATGGAATTCAGGGGTGAGAAAGGGAAGGAGTTTAAGGGGACTGTAAATGGGTTAATGTTATAATAGTAGAAAATAGAGAACCACAGTTACGTTGTATGATTGAACTGAATTCAGACCCAAAGTACACGTATACTATTCAGACCAGTGTTTCATTGATAACAAGTAAAATAAGAGATACTAAAACTCTACTGGAAAAAAAAGAGGCGGCATGGGGTTTGCAAGTCAATAAGTATTATTCAAATTGATAAAAGAAATACTATTATAACATTTTTTATTTAACAAATATCCACATATTTTTTTAATAAGAATTCAACAGAAACAGTTAAAACATTATTTCCCTGGTGAATGAGACTGAGAAAAGGAAGGTAACATTGTGCATTACAAGCTCTTCCATACTCTGATTTTAGCCACTTCAATGTAGTACTTTGATTAAAATACCTGTGATTAACTTAAATAGATGTAATAAATTCATACTTATTGATAAAGCAAATTGATATAAAATCCATCTAAAATTCAGGTTATAAAATAGTATGTAGTGTACCACAAAACCTATAGATATATAATTAATAAAGTAATTTTCAGGTATATACATCAAATGAAATACCTGTTAACACAATTTTTGATTTTCTAGCAAAAACTTTTCAGAATCATACATTTCTCCTCCCAACATCCTCCATGCCCTCCTCATGCCTATAACCACCCTAATCCTGGCAAATAGCAAATGGAAATAAAATCGTTGCTGGGTATAGTGATATAAAAAGTATTTCCCGGGGCTTCCCTGGTGGCACAGTGGTTGAGAGTCCGCCTGCCGATGCAGGGGACACGGGTTCGTGCCCTGGTCCGGGAAGATCCCACATGCCGCGGAGCGGCTGGGCCCGTGAGCCACGGCTGCGGAGGCTGTGCTCCACAACGGGAGAGGCCACAACAGTGAGAGGCCCGCGTACCACAAAAAGTATTTCCCATTTTATGTGCACTCTTCAACCCAGAGAAAATAAGAATAAATTTCTTTTTTTCTGCAGCAGTTTGTAAAATATAATCTGAGAGATGCTAGTAAACACTTAACTTTAGATTAGCTTTCTCAAAACTTTTAGACACTGGAGTTCAGATTTGCTTACACTCCGAAGCTAGTCCTCGGTATCTTTTTTAAGCCTCTCTTGGCATCTCATTTTCACGCTCCATTTGAGATGACTTGGAAAACATCAGAAAATAACAACACCGCTTCCACAAAACAACTGCCTGGACAGTGCATATTTCTATAGCTATCACTTATGGAACTCTCTGGGAGAAATTTTTATTTTAAGTGTCAATACTAAAAGATGATATTGTTGGATTTGGCTGCTTCAGTCAGTAAATATAGTCAGCGCCTACTCAGAAACAGCTTTTTTAAAAAAATAATCAGAATAAGAAATATTTCTTGCGTTATTTTTAAATCACTATAAAGGAAAATAATTTTATCCTTGTGGAACTATTATCTTGCATGGAACTTAAAGCCGCTGTGTAAAATGGCATCATGTGATTGTTCATAGTTAACACAACCCAAAGATTCAGCAAGTGAATCCTTCTGTAACCCTCCCGCCTGCTAAATGCAAATAAAACTGAGAAGTAGCTTCATAATGTAAGCTAAGCCTGAGTTGCCTTGCTAAAAGTTTAAGAAACCGAACTCATCTGTAGACATCAAGTTCTGGAATCATTCAAGATTCACAATTTTTTGATTCATAAAAGTTACATTTTTGGTCTTTATAATTACCCTTCTATTTATATTTACCTGTTTATTTAAGGAATTAAGACAACACAAACATATTCATCACATTGTTTATAAAAGGATAAGCAAAACCCATTGAATCATTCAATTTCCTTTGAACAAATGTAGTACAGATATTAAAAAATAATTCTGAAAAGTTTCAAATTATACTGAAAATGATTATGGTATATTGTTATTGAAAATGTTGACTTGTTTCTCATTTTTATATCATGTATATATATATTTATAATTAGATAATATTATATATACATATAAAACATAGGCAAACATATTTCTATATGTATACCCTTTCATTTATATATGAATATATGTGTATATATAATGGAAAGTGTATAAAATGATAAAAGAAGTTATCTCTAAGTAAGAGGGTGATAGGGATTTTTATGTTAGTTTACAACATAAACTATTATGTTATATATGTTCTCTATTCAAATTATTTTATATGTGATACAAAGCAAATTCTGCAATACCCAACATCAGGCCAACATCATTTATTTAACATTAGAATTGACGTTGCAAAAATACCAATACTTTTAGCTAGTCACGCATGTACTGGACTCAATCAATACTAAATAACTAATTTTACTTTATTTATTTAAAAAAATATCTTTATTGGAGTATAATTGCTTTACAATGTTGTGCTAGTTTCTGTTGTACAACAGAGTGAATCAGATATATGTATACATATATCCCTATATCCCTTCCCTCTTGAGCCTCCCTCCCACCCTCCCTATCCCACCCATCTAGGTTGTCACAAAGCATCAAGCTGATCTCCCTGTGCTATGCAGCAGCTTCCCACTAACCATCCATTTTACATTTGGTACTGAATAACTAATTTTAAACATTGCCTGTCAATGCTGGGCACTGCAGGTGATCTTCTTTAAGGTATTAACATGCAATGAACTGCTGTAACCATTCTAATCCTCTCAAGAATTTTACATTCATCCATCTCATTTTCAGTTCAAATTTAACATATTTTCACATATTTCTTCTGAAACTTTAATCTCTGCAAAACCCAAATTTAAATTAGAAGGAAAAGGTAGAAGTGTAAAGAGTAGCAGCAACTGAATTTAATTTGGATGTTGAATAGAGCTGAAAAGACATTTGCTTTTTTATTCATATGTCAGTTTGAAAAGAAAACAGTTCTGATTTTGGCTAAATGAAAATCTTTTTTGGTGACTCTACTTGGATCATATTGTAAAAACCTACTTAAAATTTTCACTTGCTTCCACAATATTACCACATATTCTTTGGAGCCATTGGCAAAATGATCCAGTTTATAAAGATATTGCTTTTGCATTGGGCTTTTGCTTGTCTCATATCTTTAGATAAATTTGAAAGTAAAAGTAAACGTTCATGTGTTGAATATCTTTAATAGTATGGATGAAATTTGTAATTTGAAATTCCTAAGTTCAAATAACATTTATCTACAGCTTGATTTTATGCTTGAAACTTCCTATGCTTCATAGCAGTTCATAAAATATTAGGAGGAAAAAACTTCTTCCTGTTATTCTTTGCAATTTTCCTTAGACTTGAGTAAAATATACAGAAACTTTTAAAGAAAAATCAAAACCTGGTACCCCCTTATAATTTTCTTATTGTTTAAATTATATCATTTACCCAGTACAAATCCTTTGCTTATACTCTTATACAAACATACTTTCAGAGCAATTTGAAGTAAATACAAATTCACAAAATGAATAAAGTCATTTTAATAACATGAATATGAAGGATGACATTATTTTACTGAAGCTAAAGCAGAATGTTGAGTTTAAGAGAAAAGATGTAGCCAAGTTGAGTTTTGTGTTTTGGTATTACTAATATGAATACACAGAACGCCTATTTGCAAAGGATAACTATATAATTTAAAATATTTTCAAAGCTTTTATGTTGTGTTGAAGCATTAAGAAAAACAACTCATTTTTACCCCAAATTTTGCAAGACACCTATACTTGTGTGAAAATTTTAAATCACAGCCCAAATGGCTATGGTCACTTTAAAAGTTTAACATTTTATCTTTGACTGATCCGTTGACTGGAATGAGCTTTTAAAAATAAAAATTTGGGGCTTCCGTGGTGGCGCAGTAGTTGAGAGTCCGCCTGCCGGTGCAGGGGACACGGGTTCGTGCCCCGGTCTGGAGCGGCTGGGCCCGTGAGCCATGGCTGCTGAGCCTGCGCGTCCGGAGCCTGTGCTCCGCAGTGGGAGAGGGCACAACAGTGAGAGGCCCGCGTACGGCAAAAACAAAAACAAAAAAACCCACAAAAAATAAAAAAATTAAAAAAATAAAAATTTGAACATTGAAATCAAATGGCTGTACCTAAATGAGTGAGAATAGTTTGAAACATTTTAGATCAGCATTTGGATAAAAAATAATATTATTTATAAGAATATGTATCCTTTTTAATTTAAATAGAATGTAAATTTATATTATTTATGAAATATGAGTACACATATTCTTAGAGAATTATATATAATGAAATATTTATATCATATTATTTATCTATATACATTTATTCTTGGATAATTTATAGATCTCCAAGACTATGTCCATCTCTCATTAATTCTTGGACTCCAGATTGAAAAACACTGATTTACAGTATCACAATAATAATTTCTCTTCTCTTTGGTCCTCTCCCCTATTATATTGATGTGTGTCTTATTCCATACTGTATTATAGTGAATTATACATGTGTTGAATTTCAAAAGAACTTAGCAGAAATTAAAAATTTTCTATATTATAACATTTCAAATATATAGAATAGATTAGGGCTAACCATTTGCCTGTGAATCTGAAAGGATAATCATTTATTCTACCCATTGCTTGGCTGAGTAATATTGAATAACTCATTGAGAGTCAGTCTGTTAAAATGAGATACTCCATAGTACATATCTGAAATTGACCTGGTATGCCAAAATTCTCCTCTCCTTTCAAATGAAAAGGCTCAGTGTTTTCTGATTTTTTTTTTTTTTTTTTTTTTTTTTACCATATCTCTCACTGGATTCACGTCACTGATTTCTAGCCTCAGAGTATTTGGAAGTTGTATGATTTAATATATATGAGCTAATTTATTTTACAACAATCATTTAAAATGAAACTCTAAGTACACTTAAGAGTTGTGCATTTCATTTTATGAAAATTTTATCCCCCAAAGTATATAAAAGAAGTAAGTGTTCAAAACAGTTGTATTTATGCATGTTGATGGATTTGGGGCTGTACTTTTAACCTCTGTAATGCATGGAGAAATAAGATGGATTGACAGGAGAGTGAATGAAAGGATAGGGATATGATCTATCTATGTGATAAGTCGAAAGCCTATATGATTAAATTGGAAGATAAACAGTGGAATCTCTGAGATATATATAGGTATATATAGGTGTCCACCATACATTTTTTCAACTTTTTTTGGGTGTTAAAAATGCTTATAATAAAAAAAAATGGTGGGAAAATAACCATAAGATTTTGGTTTAACTTTTCTGGTAAAAAATTATACTGCAAGTATGGCTTTTTAACATGGGACCATCTCTTTAATGGTGTTTCTCTGTCTCTCTTTCTCTCTCTCTCTCCCTAAAGCTCCATTCTGACTTAGATAAGGGAGAGGGCACTGTTAAATACACCCTCTCAGGAGATGGCGCTGGCACCGTTTTTACCATTGATGAAACTACAGGGGACATTCATGCAATAAGGAGCCTGGATAGAGAAGAAAAACCTTTCTACACACTTCGTGCTCAGGCTGTGGACATAGAAACCAGGAAGCCCCTAGAGCCTGAATCAGAATTCATCATCAAAGTGCAGGATATTAATGATAATGAGCCGAAGTTTTTGGATGGACCTTATATTGCTAGTGTCCCAGAAATGTCTCCTGTGGGTGAGTAAGCGAATCAAAATTCTGTCAGATGAGATGAGGCCTTTTCAACATTTATTTTCTCCAGGTTGACGGAACTATCTGGTTTGTAACTCAGAAGATTATTCCTGCACTGTAGAGGATACAATTAATTTCATTTACTTTTTTTTCCTACTTAACTTTATTTTTTCTTCCTGATCCATTCTAAATATATGAATAGATACATAAATATCTAGGATATATAACATTCTTCACTATTTTACAATCTTTGCATTTCCCTGAATTCATGGAATTCCTTTGTACTTTAAGTACATAACTCACTTTTTACAGTAATTGATTGTCATTGCAAATTCAGATGCCTACACAGTGTGAAGGTAACATCAAATACCAGATAGTCATTCTTCACTCAAAATAAATTATTCAAAGTATGTATTGCATCTGAGTCTCAAAGTGGTTCAGAAAGGGATGTGTTGCATTCTTTGTAGCTATCCATAGAGACTCTGAGAAAAGGTATTGTACCCTTTGTGGCTATAAGTAACCTACAGTAGTTATTCCATCAAACTAGGAAGCAAATATCATTATGAAGTCATTACTAGAATAAATTTACAGTTAAGCTATAGTATCATCATCATTCTTAATAATTTAAATAAAATATAAATTCAACAACTTCAATTCTCAAAGTCCTATAATATGTATTTTAAGGTCAATGAGTTAAGGATTCCAGCTTTACTGACAAGTTTTAATTATAAAGTTTATTTCTTAGTCACCACTGCCAATCGCTCAATTTATTTCATAGTAACTTCTGGTTTCTAGCACATGTGTAAGATAAAGCTACTCATCACTTCTAGGTTTCAATTTGAAACTCTTGTATATGAGCCATTGTTACTATTTCCCATGTGTGACATTTCTCGGAGGGTTTCTGTTGTCCCCCACAACCATCCCAGACATGCAAGGAAGATTGCACAGACTACCCTGAGGGCGACACAGGTTAGTGGCTGTAGGAGTTGTCACATGGATTTACCATAAATGCACTTGAAATTGTGTCTGTGACCTTATCAGGTATTCAAAGACCATATTCTCTCCTTCACCTAAGAAATCAGCTCAGAGGAGTTCACTTCGATTTAAAATTTTTGTATGCATATTCAGGGCTGCAAATCTTTTATTCAGTTTCTGCTATTTTTTTTTTGAGCTTCCTCTTTTACGTGGTGTTATGATTGCTACAGATTTAGAAATACAACTAGGAAAATGTATTAGAAACTAGTCCCTGAAAATGGGGACAGCTGTTTTTAAAATTGTGTCTTGGTTTTACAGGGGCAGAAAAATGAAGACAGTACTTTGAGGAAAAGTATGACCTTTAAGAAGACAATGCAATCCAGTACATAAATTCTTTAACCTGGTGCTTATTTCATGTAAATTGGAAATATTTACACAAATTTATGGCCTTTAGTGACACTTTATTACTGAAACAGCATCTTAAAGCAAATACACATCCCTCTACAGTATTAGAAAGTTCTATCTTATTAGATAAACAATTAGTTTTTTTGTGGTGCCAATTAGGATAAAGGATAGGGTCGCAGAGCTGAGCCCTTATATAAGGAGTTTGCAGCTAGTGCCTGGAGAGAGGAATAAATCTGGAAAATCAGGCAAAGGGTAGGTGAGTGAAAGAACAAAGTGGGTCCAGCTTTAGTACTGGGGTGAGACAGAATTTGCTGTGCTGCCACGAGTTATCAGAAAGATCTATGCAAGAATAGGTTCTTTAAAATGTCTTCCCATGTACCGTAACTGAAATTTCTCATTGGTTATTCAAGAGACCTTAGTAAATACCTAAACTGGTTTCCAATGCACCCTCCCTTTTAATTTTTTTCTTTTTAATAACAGAACAGTATTTCTTTTGAATGTGGAACCATAACATATGTTATGAGTTCACCCAGGTATTCTTGGACTATATTAACATAACATGTCCTTTTCAAATAAATACTAAGAAGTAGAAACACCACTTGCAAATTCAGTATTAGAAATGAAATACCTATCAGGCACTACTTTTGCCATCTTCTGGAATCCTACCTATAACCAAATACACCTGTTAGAGACCCAGTTAGATTTGCGGTATTTCTTGTTTTGGCTTTTATCTGAGCAACTTAAAGCTAGCCAGAAGATGCTGTGTGTCCAGACATAACATTTATGTCCGTAGAGCTCCTGAACTCCATTCCCAAGCACACCCTTCTTACCATATGGAAATGGTTTAGTGCTCTAAGTCACTTTATCTAATGATTATTCTTTTCTTTATTTTCTTTTTCCACATTCCTTCTAGGCAATTCCTGCTTCTGTGTCATTCTCCTTGGAATATTAAAATAATGTTTAGTCAACACCAGATAGAACTAGCCATGGTGTATTGGGCAATATAACTATTGCGGCAAATCTCACTGTTGGCTTTGTATATCTGTGCTTGAGGTATCCTCTAGGAGATAACTGTCCTTTCCCAATAACTGAGGATGTTCTTATTTCACTTTTAATAAAAGACTCAACCAATTTAAAAAGAATAGAGTAAAATAGCTTATTGTCTAATGCAAAAGGTCAAGAAATAGTCTATTAAGCAAATGTCAGTTTAGGAATAATGGATTGTACATCTGAACATATGATGAATGATTAAATCAGGAATAAAAAAAACTAACAGGAAAATTATAAAAAACATAACTCTACAAAGGGAGGATGGTGGTGAGCAGGGTGGGTGGAGATTTTAGAGGAAAATCAGTATTTAATATTATAAGACTATGGAATATATTTAGTCCCAAAAGTTGAAGAAAATTCTCATGAATCTATGAATTGTTTAAGAGAAAGGTCACTTTGTCACTTGTGCTACATCCAATATGCCATGGAAGTAATTGATATTCACAGATAAAGTGCTTTTACTCTGACCTAAGGAAATTACTTAATGATCCAGATATTCCCCAACTCAAAGTTTCTCCTTGGAGACAAATTTGGACGTTATGAATGTGGTCTTAATTCTATAAGATCACTAGAGTAACAATGAATTACAGTAATGTGCCTTCTTTAATATCTGATGATTTCGCATCAGTAGGGTGTGCGGTTTAAGTTACTTTTCCTAGAGTGCTGACATGTATAACATCTTTAAATCCATATTCATACCTGCATTGTCTTCCTCAGCCTGAGCTAAACCAGTTTTAGGCTGCTGATTTGGTTATTCGTAACCAGGTCCCTATGACACATTTTATAGATGTCAATTGTGAATCATGATTTATTAAGTTAAGACCTACCATTTCCTGAGCAATAGGTAGGGACCAGGTGACCTAATAGAGATTCGCATTCCTTGTTTTATTTAACCATTACAATAACTCCATGCAGTATTGTTTACTATTTGATCTTTATTTTTCTATGAAAATTCCTATGGATCAGAAAGTAGGAATTACTCCCAGGCTCTTTAGAACAAAGTTAATTGCAATCAGTTGTACCCTTTTTCTAGGGTTAGTGGCTTCTAAAATTTCTTTGGGAGCTTTAAATTTATTTTTTAATCTCAGATGAACTTGTAAAGACTTCGGAATTCATATTATATTATTGTATTATATTATAATTTGAGGATGGGGGTCCATGCTTAAAACAAAAAATCTGAGGAATATATCTCTTATCCACTGATTTTAAAAAAATGTTTAGAAAAATTTAAATAAAACAGATATACCTAAAGGAAATTATACTGCTGGTTTCATAGAAAAGTAAATAACATGTACCCCCTTGCTTTTTTCTATGAATTGTATTTTGATTTACATGGAGTTTGGGGATATATTCCAAGATGAAATTGTTGGTGGAGTTTTTGGTAGGTTATTAAACAGAGAATATTTTCTACATGGTCACACTTAAATAGTCCAACTCCAAGAAGGAAATAGTGAAGACTGTGACTATACTTAATATTAATTTATTATACCTTTATTATGATTTTGAAACATACGTAAATCTCCACACTTCCTTGCTTTCATGGAAGTGTTATAGAAAGAGAAACCAAAAAATAATAGAAAACACCTTATCATACAAGCCAGCCATGGCCACATAGAGCAGCTCAAGTAACATAGAATGAACAGGTAAACTATCATTGGTTTCTATCTGTGCCCCATAAGCATAGTCCTTGTTAGCAGACTGGAGAAAGAATGTTGGCTGTTTCCTACAAATAAAGACATTCTCCTCATACAACCAAAATACATTTATTAAAATCAGGAAATTAACATTAATGCAGTATTACAATCCAATCCTTAGACTCTGTTCAAGCTTCATCAATTGTCTCCATAGTGTCTTATATAATAAAATGTTCAAGGTCAAAATCACCTACTGCATTTAAATGCCAGATCTCTTTAGTTTCCTTCAGTCTGGAACAGTTCTTGACTTTTTTTGACTTCCATAACCCTAATATGTTTTTCCTGACCAGTTATTTTTTAGAGTGTCCCTCATATTGGGTATGTCTGATGTTTCATCATGTGAAAATTCAGCGTATGCATTTTTGTTAGGTATATCACAGAGGAGATGCTGTATTCTTCTTGTTGCATTCTGTCAGGTAGAACATAGCTTCAATTTGTCCTACTACTAATGATGTTCATTTTTATTACTTCACAAAGGTTGCATATTACTTATCTCTTGCTGCATAATACATTGACTAAAAACTTGGCAATGTAAAATAACAAGCATTTATTGTCTCACAGGAGCATGGATATCCAGGAGTGGCTTAGCTGGGTACCTTTGACTCAAGGTCTCTCAAGAAATTGCATCCAATCTGTTGGCAGGGACTATGGTCAACTGGGGGGAGGTAGGAAATTGCTTCCATGTTTATTCATGCGGTTGTTGGCACGCCTCAGTCCCTTGCATGGACCTCACCACAGAGCTACCTCGCAATATGGCATCTGCCTGGCTCCAGGATGAGCTAATAGAGAGCTAGAGAGAGAGAGAATACCTATGATCAAAGCCACAGCCTATTTATAATCTAATCTTGAAAGTGATACCCTATCATTTCTGCCATATTCTAATTGTTAGAAGTAAGTCCAGTCCACATTCAGAGAATGGAATTACACAAGAGCATGAATACATGGAACCTGGAATCTCTGAGGGCCTTCTCTACCTACCACAGTCCACCACTGTCCCCAAAGGTATGTCATACAACATATACTCAGCCCCTTTCTAGGACCCTAAAATCTGTTTTGCCCTGATTGTATTAGTTCATATTCCAGAAACTCATCATATAACTCAAGTCCAAGTGCAAATGAGGTTCCTTAGACTTATTTCCTCTTGATCTGTAGACCTGTGATGCTAAAGAGACCAGCTGCTTATCTCACATACACCCAACGTACAATGGTGAGATAGGCATAGGATAACTTCTGTAGACATTTCTGTTTAAAAAAGGGGAAAAGGCACAGAATAAAAAAGAGTTACTGGGCCATGACATTTCTGAAATCTAGCTGGTAAATGCTGAATGCTCTTTGATTAGGTACAAGGACTGGGAATATTTGTCCACAGATCTCAGTTCCACTATCTGGGCTCTTGGTTCTCCATTCTGAGTTATCCTTTCTTTTTCATGAAATGAAAATCAGCATGTACTTGAAACTAAGGAACTCTCTTTGTTGGCTTTCCTCACTGTACAATCTCCAACTCTCCTTCTTCAGTCCACTCTTGTGATGTTTCTACATGTAGAACTCTTCTTAAGAACTTTGTAGGTGCTATGGCCATCCCAGGAGTCCTCATGAGGTTCACTGAATTGGACAAAAAAAAAAACCCAAAAAACTCTTCAACATAAATTCTTCTCTACCTTGGCCCTATTGGAGATGCCTGAAAGACAAAGCCCTTACATGAATTAGAATCCTTATTGTTTGCTGGAAAGAATCTTTGAGTCACACATATCATTAAGCTCTTAAGAGGGAATTTTGTCTGACTAGTCACGAAGCCACAAAGACCATGATCTTACTAAGGTCCTAACAAAACATTTTATAGTCACTCTCATGGCTTTATCTTTTGACCATGCTCTCTATGTCTTGGACTTAACCTTTGCTTAAAAGTCATTTCTTATTTTTAACATCACATGCCATCTGGAAAGGCCAGGAATGTTCAAAAGAAGTAAGACCTGGACCCTTTTTGTTTAAAAGTCACTAGGTCCATTTTCCATTGTCCAAATAAATATAGGCAACAGTTTTGCTAAATTTCTGTCATTGCATAACAATGATGTATTTTCCTCTAGTTCCCAATAAGATATTCTTACTTTGTTGCAAGCCCTCACCTACAGCCCTTCCAAGTGAGTGTTGATTCAACCAACAGTGTGTTCAAGGCACTACTGCCTGACAGTGCAACCATTCCCACATTTTAAGTATTTGTTATGGCAGCACCCCACTACCAGGTATGAAATTGGTATTATCTAGTACTATATAACAAATTACCCCATGGTTTAGAGGTTCAGAATTTTAAATATGTATTATCTCTTGGTTTGTCTGAGTGTCTCTGCTTCAGTTATGGATTTCGAGTTAAGCTGGCTATCCGGAATATGGTCTCATCTGAAGATTCACCTGTGTGAGGAAGCAATTCCAAGCCACTCATGTGGTTGTTATCTTGGAATTGATATCCTTTCACTTCTGCCATATTCTATATATTTGTTAGACAAAGGTGTGAATACTGAAGGCAGTCATACTGAGGTCCATCCTAGAGATTGTCTATATTAGGTGATGATTCTACTGTAAACTTACTCTTTATCTTTTCTGTAAGTATCACATATTTTGTCAAAGGTATCTTAAAACTGGAGGAATAACTTAGCTCTCATCACATTTTCAAATTATCCATTTATTAATTTATATCTGTGTGGTCTCCAGGTTTTGTTTTCTATTACATTGATTCTAATCGATTGTATCAACAAAAAATTAATCAGTTGATCAAAGAAAGAATTGGAAAATTTTATTTGAGCCAAATTTGAGGATTATAATGTGGGAAGAGCATCTCAGAAAGCTCTGAGAACTGTTCTGCCCTGTAGAAGTCAAGACACAGTTTATATAACTTTTTTGAGATAGAGGGCTGTGCATTAAATGATGTATTATTGACAGTTTACATAATTCAGATTTAAGTGCCAATGTGGTGGGTCATGTGACCCTTTACAAGATCAAGAAGGAATGTTATCTTGTAAAAGAATGAAATTAGAATGAAGAACACTCCCTAACACCATACACAAAAATAAACTCAAAATGGATTAAAGACCTAAATGTAAGTCCAGACTCCATCAAACTCTTAGAGGAAAACATAGGAAGAACACTCTATGACATAAATCACAGCAAGATCCTTTTTGACCCACCTCCTAGACTAATGGAAATAAAGACAAAAATAAACAAATGGGACCCAATGAAACTTAAAAGCTTTTGCACAGCAAAGGAAACCATAAACAAGACAAAAAGACAACATTCAGAATGGAAGAAAATATTTGCAAATGAAGCAACTGACAAAGTATTAATCTCCAAAACATACAAGCAACTCATGCAGCTCAATATCAAAAAAACAAACAACCCAATCCAAAAATGCACAGAAAACCTAAATAGACATTTCTCCAAAGAAGATAAACACATTGCCAACAAACACATGAAAGAATGCTCAACATCACTAATCATTAGAGAAATGCAAATCAAAACTACAATGAGATATCATCTCACACCAGTCAGAATGGCCATCAACAAAAAATCTACAAACAATAAATGCTAGAGAAGGTGTGGAGAAAAGGGAACCCTCTTGCACTGTTGGTGGGAATGTAAATTGATACAGCCACTATAGAGAACAGTATGGAGGTTCCTTAAAAAACTAAAAATAGAACTACCGTACGATCCAGCAATCCCACTACTGGGCATATACCCTTAGAAAACCATAATTCAAAAAGAGTCACATACCAAAATGTTCATTGCAGCTCTATTTACAATAGCCAGGACATGGAAGCAACCTAAGTGTCCATCAACAAATGAATGGGTAAAGAAGATGTAGCACATATATACAATGGAATATTACCCAGCCATTAAAAGGAACGAACCTGAGTTATTTGTAGTGAGGTGGATGGACCTAAAGACTGTCATACAGAGTGAAGTAAGTCAGAAAGAGAAAAACAAATACTGTATGCTAACACATATATATGGAATCTAAAAAAAAAAAAAAAAGAAGGAATGTTATCTTTTAAGGAGTTGTCTTGTTGGTGCCTGCTCTTTATTGTTGAGCAGGTATTCCTGCTGATGGGGGAATTTAAGTCAATGCATAATGCAGATACACAATGCACAGTGAGGGGAGAGGGTAGGCCAAAGGGCAGAGAAGAATTTTTATGTTTAAATTTTTCTTGTCTTGCCATAAAACATGAGTTTCATTTCACAATTGATATCATTATTTTAATATTGAAATTATTTTAAATTTGGCCAATGAAAGCTTCTTTAATTTGAGTTTTATGTCCTTTTAATATTACCCTTAATTAGTTGAATACTCCCTTACTCTCTGGCTCAAAAATATGTTTGGGACTTGTCTTGCTTATTTGCTGCCTCAGTCCAGAAGAAAGCTATTTCTCCAAGGAGCTCTCTCCTCACCCTTACGGAGAATAATGTTTAGAAGCCCAAAATCTGGCTGCAGCTTGCTCTCTGTTATTGGAGTATCATCGCTCCCAGCCCCTCTCAGTGGGTACAGCTAAAGAATATATCTATGGACATATACATACATAATATTTATTTCTGCATCCTTCTACATATTTTGAAAACCATGATTTTGTACCAATACCTTCAACTCTAATCTAACACAGCCATTCATTTCAGGTTTGTTTGCTTGTTTTTTTATTTTAATCCTTGTATAATTTATAACTTTCTTTTCCAAGAGTGAGAAATCCAGCTCTTGTTGTCATTAATATATTTTCTTATTTGATCAAGCCTAATCTTTCATTGCCACTACCCCTGCACACCCCTTGCAGGTGCCCTGATGACTCCATGCCAACTTTGAAAATCTGCACTGGCTGTTTCTCTTCTCCACTGTAGATGGAGGTTTTGCTCACCTCATTACAGCTCTAAATCCATACACAAGGCCATATTTCCCCCACATAGGTGACTTCCTCATGAGAAAAAATCTCTGATACCCCCTGTCAGCCCTTCTATGTGGACACATCCCTCATTGTGCTCTGGCTTCAGTACCTTGATTTGGTCTATTGCAGCTTTTCCCCAACTCCTCCAATTGCCTATCTCTGCCAGCATCAAAGTTCAGCTAGGCTTTAGGACTGAATTATTCTAGAAGATAAGCAAAGAGGAAATGGCTTTCTTTGATTCTTAGAGGGACTTAAGCTGTTTCTAGAAGTGCTTACCTCCGAGTTGTATTTTCCACATGCATTAACAATGTTTAAATCATTTGTTTTGAATTTCCTCCATAATTTGTTGAGCTGAGGCCAAATTTTGATATGAGAGGCCAAAAATGACCTAGGAAGTAGTTGATAAGGCCAGAAGCCAAAATAAATATACTGGTTTTTCAAAAAAAATTTTTTTTCCATATTGGGACATATCTTTTCTATTCATAGTCAATGAAAAAAGATTTCTACAGAGAGACAGAGGACAAATCTCTGTTGTAACATGTTCTAGCCACACACTGTGTGGGCACTGAACTTAAGAGTCCAAATCCATGCTCTACCATTTCCTAGTTGTGAGGATTTGTGTAGGTTATTTGACCTCATTGTGCTTTGGTTTTCTTACTTATAAATGAGGAATAAAAATACCATATTCCCAGAGGTATACTGCAAATAGTAAAGGAGAAAATGTATAACTAACACTGATCCCAATGTCTGAAAAAAATGCAATCAATAAATTGGGGAGGATCCTGTTAATAATTTGGCTATCATTCTCAAGAAAGTAGCAGGAGAATGCCTAACCTGTAGACATCCCAGCTAATTATCTTACCCCTTTTTTCTATATCGTCCCTCCCTGTGACACACGAGCTCAATATTTACTATTGTTTTTTTTCAAACTATGCCAAGTCTATATAAGAACCTAATAGACTTTCTATCCCAATTTACATTTACTTTGGTGTAGAGTACTCTTTTCTCTTATGTATAGAGACAAGCTGTTGATTTGTAAGAAACACCAATTATTAGATGACACTTTTGCTTTGCAATCTGCTGAGTGACTTTCACACATTTGATGAAATTGAGCAAGGTCTGGTGATCCCTCTGGTGTCAGCTGCAAAGTGTCCACAGCACACAGCACAGCAGAACCATTTTCAGGGCCATCGAATATTATGACTATGTGTTCCAAGAGTGTTTTATCCCTGTTTGATTCCTATGTTTTTATTAGTGGTGCAATTGCAAAGGTAACACTATTGACAATGTTTGTGTGGCCTTGAGAGAAGCGTATGAATTGTTTTAGTAGCAGCACAGTGTGTCCCGAAACATAAACCGTTCTGCATTGATAGTTGCTTTAGCAGCCACTGATCAGCCATAAATGTTAAAAATTAACAAGAAGTTCCTTCTTTTTTTTCTTTCCTAACCACCAAATGACTCTAAGCGTTAAATAAATGTTAGCAGAAGCTGCTTCTTGACCACCGAGTGGTTCAAAACATTAAACATATTTTCAATGTATTACTCTTTTTCCAGCCTCCAAGTGGTTATAAACCTTAAATATGTTTTATAAAAACTGCTTTGCCAGGATGTAGGAAGTCCAGCTACTAGCAGGATAGCTATCAACATCATTTTTCTTTGAAGTTGGCCTCCAGCTGTGGTACTGTTTTTTTTTGTTTGTTTGTTTTGTTTTTGGTTTGTTTCTTTTTTTACCTTATTTACTCTATTCTATTTATTTTTTGTACACAAAGGCAGGCAGGAAGCTACCTTGGCCCAATTGTTTCTTGCTTTATGATAAGTGATCATGGGAGAGCGGTTGCAACTATAAAAAACCCTGCAGGCAATGGAGAGTTCTCTGAGGTTCAATTGCTTGTACTGGGTATACTACATAGATGTCAGCTCCATTTTCCAAAATAATTTTTGTTTCTGCTTTCCATTGTGCAATGTGTTGAGGTATGAAGATGGGTATAAATTAAGCTTGCTATTAAGGAAAATAACTTCAAGCAACCAGACACTGATGGATTATACTCGTTGATCAAGGTGAAAATATTCCATCAAGAGAACAGACTCAAAGACAGACAAAATGGCAAGACTACTAAGTTAATGATATCTCTAACCCAAACATGATGAAGGACTTGAAATCTATGTCTGGAAATAACTCAGTATGACAACAGCGTGCAATTCAAAGACAGTAAAGAACACGTCACTATATAAAAGTCTTTCTAGGAATCAGCAAGGAAAATCTGTTTATTTTAACCAAATTCACAATATCCAGAGTGGCACTGATTCAATTGAAAATATGAATCTGCTCTGTTATTCCAGGCAGAGTATTCATCAAGCCAAATAAATACTCAGAAAAGCTTTTATTTGTACAGAATCCAAGTGTTTTCCAAACCATATATTTTATTTTGCTAAATGTTTTATTCTATGTATATATTAAACAGATTCAAAAATTTATGGGACACCTATTAAGTACCAGACACTTTTGGGAATTATGGTTAGAACCGTAAGAAAAACAGACAAAACTTCTACCTTCAGAAAGCTTTCATTCCAAAGGTCTAGTGCAGGGGGCAGCAAACTACACCCTGTGGGCTTCTGGCACATCATCTGTTTTTATTGGGGTACAGTCACACTTGTTCATTTACGTGTTATCTGTGGCTGATTTCACACTGCAATGGCAGAGTTGGCCACAGAGACCAAATGGCCTGCAAAGACTAAAATATATATAGTTTGTTTAGTTTGTTGAGCCATGTGTTGGGGGATTATCAGAGTAGGTTAAGGTAAGGTCAACATTTTAAATAGACACATGAAGAAGGAGGGTGTTTACTACAGAAAAAACTTCCTCAAAAAGTAAAAAAGAAAGAAAGAAAAAAAAAAGTCAAATGGCAGGACCAGAGGGTAAATGAAGGGCAGAAGCAAGTCCCACAGTAACAGGGTGCATGAGGCATGAAATTGTACACTCCCATTTACCTGGTGCTGAAAGGAATATTTTGAATTTATTATAATTATGTAAGCACTGCCTTAAAGTATTAAAATTTCATGATAAAGTATTAATTTTTCTGCAAAACAATTCTCATTTCAATTACATAACTGTATTTTTAAATTAAAAAAATATTAAAACTGAAACTAAGAAGTTTGAAAGAAGAGAACCTCTAGATTAGGTTGAAAGATTCTTTCCCCAATGGTTTCTCAGGATTCTTAAGTTCTTTGCCTCAATAGGAAAGTTGAAAATTACTGAAACCAAATGTGAAAACAACAGCCAGTATTAACAATTACTACCCAGTAAGTGTTAGAGGAAACTTCCTTAGAAAGTAAGGTTGATGAGTTGATCAAGGTTGGCACTATTTTCATTTCTGACCAAGAAACTGAAACTTAAAAACAACAAAAATATCAGTGACTACAATTGTATAAATAATTAACAAAAAAGCATATCAAAACATGGTACAATTTGTTTAGTTGGCAATGGCACTAGAAGAAAAAGAAACATCAATTAAACTGTCAGCCATGTTAATTTTGCTTCTGAGAAAAACATTGTAATGGGATAATTTCATGAAACGCTTTGATGGCAAGAAAGTGCCAAACTATGATTAGCTACTGAACAATTCAAATTAAACAAGAAAGCAATTGGTGGCAGCCTGACTATTGAGAGGTTTTGTTTCATGCCTTTTTCTTCTCTTTTTCCCTTTGTTTAATCAAGTATATGCTGTTTAACAGTGAAATAATTTATTGTAAAAACATTGTTATCATGAGAATTTAGTAGAAACTTCACTATAAGAGGAGAAAACATATTTCCATTTTTAAATCTTTTTAAAAATACCATTACCATTTCTGAAAAAAAAATTGTCATCTCCATAGAAGTAGTATTTTTTGTAACTAATATTAAGTTCCTATTTAGCTAAAGGCCTCAGTTAGAAGCAATTCACTCATATTATTATGTTTATATTTCTATTGTCAACTATATTCATTTAGTATTTAAACTGAGTTCTCTTTCATTATTCTCATTTCTGCCCAGTTAGCCAGAGTGGATATTCTAGAATTTAACAAGGTCATGTAAATTTTACTACCTATATTTCTTATCCTTCTTACTTTAAAATAATAATCTGGTATATACCTAAACTAACAAAGAGTTCCAAACATCAGAAATACCAATGGGATTATAAAGAATTCATTTTTCTATCAGTCTTAGTTTTGTACAAAAATGTGCTTGAAAACAATGGATAGGCTTCCCTGGTGGCGCAGTGGTTGGGAGTCCGCCTGCCGATGCAGGGGACGCGGGTTCGTGCCCCGGTCCGGGAGGATCCTACGTGCCGCGTAGCACCTGGGCCCGTGAGCCATGGCCGCTGGGCCTGCGCGTCCGGAGCCTGTGCTCTGAAACGGGAGAGGCCACAACAGTGAGAGGCCCGCGTACCACAAAAAAAAAAAAAAAAAAAAAAAAAAAGCATAGAAATTCTATTTTGTATTTTTTTTTTTTTTTTTTTTTTGCGGTACGCAGGCCTCTTATCACTGCGGCCTCTCCCGTTGCGGAGCACAGGCTCCGGACGCACAGGCCCAGCGGCCATGGCTCACGAGCCCAGCCGCTCCGCTGCACGTAGGATCCTCGCGGACCGGGGCACGAACCCGCGTCGCCTGCATCGGCAGGCGGACTCCCAACCACTGCGCCACCAGGGAAGCCCTGTATTTTTTAAATTGTGACTTATGTGTCACCTGAACAGTAACAGACCGCCCTGCCCAATTACTAAGAACACTGTTTTCATATGTTAATTCCCAATAACGGAAGCAGATCTAGAGTTTCTAAACCAGGGAGAGCTTTTAGAGTTAAATAGTTTTGAGTTTTTTTCCTGCAATAATAAAATTATTATTTTGTATATAGCAGAAAAAGGAAAACTTTTAAAGATTATTTTTGGGTCCATGTATTTATTTCTGATGAATGTTAGTGGAAAATATCTTAAGAAGGAATAGTACTACTGACAAGGGCAATGTTAAAAGAGTGTTTACAGAACACTGGTAAGAAAGGTCATAATTCTAGAAAGGCAGAATATTACAGGGAAAACAAAATAGACCTGGAGTATCAAAGATCTGCATCCAGATTTTATGAAATCTGGGGGGAATGTTTAGAAAAGTGCTTCCTTTTTGTAAAGTTTGATGGTACTATTTGCCACTAAACATGTTATAAGGATTGAAAGAGATACCATTTATCAAACAAACAAACAAACAAACAAAAATATTAAACCCTAGAAGGATTTTAATAAAATGCTAGGAATTTCTTCCTTCTTTCAGCAGCTTTTTCTCCTTTGGGATTTTAGATCTGGAAGAGACAAGAGTCTTCAGTTACATTTTTTTTTCCTATTTTCATCCTTGCAATTGTTCCTGGTAAATCATATAAGAAGGACAATTCTAAAAACATCTCCTTCTAAGAATACATATTTTTTTATGAAATACAATTCATCCAAAGTATTTGAATAGAGACTCAGAACACAGGAAATGAGATATTATGGATATAAAATATAATAAAATACTGTGCAAAAGTATGTCAGGTGGATGTTAAAAGTCATGTCTTAGAGGTTCAAATTCATGAAAGTGGACTGAACAAACAAATTTTTTCTTCTTTGTTTCAAAATACCATTGAAATAACACAATATAGTACTTAGAAAATATACCTATAGGAAGCTGGGAAGCATTTCACTAGCAGACCAAAGAGTAAGGAATTTCTGAAGGATATAAATTATATCAGAGGAACTTATGGTTTTGGCCACCATGTAATTATTGGTATTAGGCTTGACTTTTCACCATAAGCAATGATAAAACTGGACGACCTATATAAAACAACAGTTTTTTAATGTATGTGCCAAGTAGTACAAGTTTGTCACCCTTGAGAGAAGGGAAGCCATGAATCAAGTCCTACATTTAGCTGGACTCTTTGATTAGGGGCACTTTTCCTACCATGGCACAAGGAATATGACTCTAAGAATAATGTCTAGAGACAGAGATTATAGGTGGGAGCTGCTGAAGTGATTGCAAAACTTGAGGACTGCTGAAGTGACGGGAACTTGTGTAGAAAGTAAGGAGAGGCGCAGAGAAGCACTGAAAAGTCAGAGTAAGGGTCTAGGAGCGACTTTCACCAAGGGCTGCTCTGTGCAGGCACAGAATTAACCTCTATGCCCTGCTGAAAGCAGATACTTTGAGGCTGAGATAACACAGGGTGGGGAGATGTTGAAGTTATAGACTAGCCACAAGGGAGAGATTTCACTGGACATCTCACACATTTATGTGAGGCCCCAGAAAGCCTGTGCATTAGGAGTAAGGGCCATTTCCTTCAGTAAAGGCTATGTCCTCTGTCTAAAAACAAAACTTGAAAGAGACTATTCTTAATAAAGAATTAAACTAGGCCTGAGAGATCAAAAGTATCTGCCAGTAATTTAACTGCCTTTAAAGAATTATCTTAAGACCCTTTAAAATAACATCCAGATTTTCTACAGTGTATTATTAAAATTTTCAGCATACAATAAAAACAAATACGAATTATGCAAAGAAGCAGGAAAATTTGATCAATGATCAAGGAACAATAAACAGTTAATAATAATAGACATCATGGCAACTCAGGTTTTGAAATTAACAGATATATATTATAAACCTATTTTAAGACTAATGGAAAATATAGTCATAATGATAGAACAACAACAAAAATAATAATGGACATTCCAGAAATAAGAAGTACAGTATACCCAATTATCTGTTCACTGGCAGGACACAATAGCAGATTGCAGGTATCAGAAGAAAGACAAATGACATTGAAATCAGAGTCTTTGAAATTACACAATCTCAAATAAAAGAGGAAAATGCTGAGATAAATGAGATTGACATGGGATGATATCAAACCATCAAACGTGTAGAGTTAGAATCCAAGAAAGATAAGAGACAAAATGAAGCAGAAAAATATATTTGAATAAATAACTACCAATGTTTCCAAATTTTTATTAAAAATTTCAACCTTGAGGTCCAGGAACCTCAAACAAACAACACACACACAAAGCTTAAAACAACCAATAGTGTAAATAAAATAGAATAATTTATAAATATTCATTTAATCTGAGGTAAGACTGGGAAAGTTAAGAATAAAAACAACTGGGAAAAAAATCCAACAAATAGTAAACAAATGGCAACATAGTAGATTTAAACACAGCCATATCGATGACTAACTGCAACATACTAAACACATATTAGTTTACTAGGGCAATTGTAACAAAGTACTACTGACCGGTGGCTTAAACAACAAAAAAATATTGTCTGTTATTTCTAGAGACTAGAAGTCTCAAATCAAGGTGCTGGTTCCTTCTGAGGGTAGTGAGGCAGGAACTGTTCCAGGCTTCTTTCCTCAGCTTGTAGGTGGCTGTCTTCATGTACACATCGTATTCTTCCTGCTGGTGTGTCTGTATCCAAATCTTCCCTTTTTATAAGGATACCAGTCATATTGGATTAGGATTCTAATGACCTCATTTTAACTTGGTTACTGCTGTAACAACCCTATTTCTCAATAAGTTCATATCCTAAAGTATTGGGTGTTAGGACCCCAACATAACCTTTTTGAAGGAAACAATTCAACCCATAACAGACTCAAATTAAGAGGCAATAATTTTCAGACTGAATAAAAAAGAAGACTGAACTACACACTGTCTACTCTGAACGCTCTTTAAATATATAGACAAAAATAGCTTAAAACTAAAGAAAGTGAAGGAAGATATTCTATGGAAACATTAAGCATAAGAAAGCTGAGGCAGGGCTTTAACACCAAAGTGGTGTTTCAAACAAGATGAATTACTAGAAATAAAATGAGATATAAGAAGGGTAAATTCTTCAGAAATACATTTTAGGGCTTCCCTGCTGGCACAGTGGTTGAGTCTGCCTGCCGACGCAGGGGACGCGGGTTCGTGCCCCGGTCCGGGAAGATCCCACATGCCCCGGAGCGGCTGGGCCCGTGAGCCATGGCCGCTGAGCCTGCGCGTCCGGAGCCTGTGCTCCGCAACGGGAGAGGCCACAACAGTGAGAGGCCCGCGTACCGCAAAAAAAAAAAAAAAAAAAAAAAAAAAAAAAGTTAAAAAAAAAAAAGAAATACATAAGAAATACATTTTAATTCTCAATGTAGTATATATTCATTTAATAACAGAGCTTCAAAATGCATGGAGTAAAAACTGACAGAACCAAACAGAGAACAACAACAACAACAAAAACCCTTTACTCATAGTTAGAGATTTTAACATTCAATTCTCGGTAATTAATATATAAATATGAAAGATTTCAAAAACACTATCAACCAATGCAATCTAATTTTCAATTATAGAACATTACACACAAAATTACATCATAACTTTTTTTTTTTTTTTTTTTTTTTTGCGGTACGTGGGCCTCTCACTGCTGTGGCCTCTCCTGTTGCGGAGCACAGGCTCCGGACGCGCAGGCTCAGTGGCCATGGCTCACGGGCCTAGCCGCTCCGCGGCATGTGGGATCCTTCCGGACCGGAGCACGAACCCGTGTTCCCTGCATCAGCAGGTGGACTCTCAACCACTGCGCCACCAGGGAAGCCCCATCATAACATTTTTATCAAATTTAACCTGGAACATTTGTGAAGAAGGACTGAGTATTCTAGGCCATAATTGTATAAATCAGCACAGTCCCCAGCCTTTTTGGCACTAGGGAAGCCTTCGGGAGTGGTGGGGTGATGGCTCAGGCGGTAATGTGAGCGATTACAGATGAAGCTTCACTCACTGGCCCGCCGCTCACCTCTTGCTGTGCGGCCTGGTTCCTAACAGGCCGTGGACCAATACCAGTCTGTGGCCCGGGGGTTGGCAGCCCGTGGTATAAATTGCATAAGATTAGAGTCTCTTCTGAGGTAGAGCAATGGTCTTTATGTTGTTTGGGATACTGGTTAAATGGTTGTGTATATTTGTGAAAGCTCAGCAAACTGAACACTTATGTTCTATACATTTTACTGCATCTAAATTCTCATAGATAAATAAATAGATAAGTAAAAAAAAGGCAAACAAGTCAATCAATCATATATAAAAATCCTGGCAGTTAATCCCAATAGATATGCATAGTCCATATCCCGTACTGTCAAAAATGAAGACTTTCTATAAATGTTATTGTTTGTTTGAACAAAAAAAAAAAAACACCCCAAAACAAACAAACAAAAAAACCTTGAATCAGAAGTAGAAGTAATGGAATTTGGGCATACTATGAGTCCATCAGGGAATTTATTACACATGCTCGTCCTCCTTATTCATAGTCAATGTTTGCCTGAAGTCTTTGCTCTTAGAAGAAAACACTCTGTTCAGCTCTCTAAATTATGAGTTCAAAGACAGGTGCTCCCAAGCATTGGTAGCAGAGTCCTTGAACACCATAGCAAGCAGAAGAGACGGAAATGGCCCCGGTTTCAGAAACCTACATATTGAGCACTGAAAAGAAAGCCCAAACCACAAAAATCTTTCCCATTCTGACCCTCACATAAGTAGCACAACCAGAGTTTTAATAACTAGAACCTGCAATTACTTGACTCAAATATTCTCATGTGAGCAGAAGAAACAATCTTTACTTGTAATACTTAATCCAGACCCTCGACACCAGATATGAAGCGAAAACCGGCAATCATCGAATGTTTGAATAAAAACAATAAAATAAAGATATAATATATAAGGAAACAAAACAAATATTAAGGAAGTAGAATTAACAAAAGAAAGTAAAATGTAAATAGCATTATATCCTCAGAGAGAAGAGTCACTAACATATAAAATAAAACAAACTGCCTATTACAAACAACACTCGGGTATGTTAGAAAGTGAAAACATCATTGCCAAAATGAAATGTAGCTGATATGCTAAATAACTGAAAATACAAAGTTGATGTCAAAAGAGTATTCCAGAATCTGAACTGCCTATTGGGTTGGATTTGTATCATTAAAAGTAAGAGCAACTATTTAAACAATTTCCTTGGATGACCAAGACTTGTTACTTTAAAGATGGCAACATTGCTAGTTTATTAATACATTTTTGTGTACTGTTTTTAGACTTTATTTTCTATGTTTTTACAACTGTATGCTAAATTATAAATAATTTATCCTAACCTATATTCCTGTATATTAATTCTACCTTTGATTTTGTTTAATCTGCTTGAGAACATATCCTGATTTTTTTTTTAATTTGAGTAATTACATTTATATTTATTTAATCTCCCAATGATATTTTTATCATTTTTTCTTCTGCAATTTTTGGAACTTTTTAAAAGTTTCTGAGGAGTAAAATATATATTATCATCATCCAATATTGTCCAATATTTAAAGTCTTTGTGGGTTTAGCTTTATTTTTTTAATGTTTCTGTTAATTCTAGTTAATTTTTCCTTTTGTTTTATTGTGTTCCCTGAAAATATTGTAAGGTTTAGGTTGAAGATATCGTTATAAAGTATTTGAATTTGCTTCTACCTGGTCACTACATAAGTGAGGCTACCTTACACAGTGTTCGTCTTGAGATTAGCTGGGTCACATAGGTCCAGGTCATAGGTCCAAGATAGGACAGGTTTACATCTGGTTCATCTTACTCTGAGGGTGTAGGCTTTGGTGATATTAACTTTTTGGAGGAGAACTCTTGTTACACTTCTTAACATCTGTTAGACTGAGACTTTTGTTTCTTTCTCCTTTACCCTGAGACTGTCAAATAAACCTGTATATTGGTAGGGATCAGAAATGTCCTGCTGGAAAGGTAATATCCTCACCTCTCTGGATTCCTCTTTTGTCTTTAAGTTTGAGCTGATAGCTCATTAAAATCTTGTAAACTCTCAATGCTTATTAAAAAGTGTTTTAAAATGTACCATAAGTGGTATTTTGGACTGTTTTCAGCGGGAGGTATAGTTCAAATAACTTATCCATGCATTACTGAAAATTGAAATCTCTGCCTATTCATATATGCAGTATATTTTGTATGTTTGGTCATTTGTCTTTTTCTAATTAATTTTATTTTAGAAATCATTTGTGGAACCTATATTTTATGTGAAAAGAGATTGGCATTAGTTTAAGACAATACTAGTTCCACTAATTTCCACCTGGATGATGATAGGCACGTGATTTGACACTAGAAAGCATGTATTTCCCCCATTTTCTCATTGTAAAATGGGAATACATAACTGGGCTGTGTATGGTTTAAAGAAATTAATATATAAAAATCTAACATGATACCTGAAAATAATAGGAACTGAATAATAGCTCTCTCTGCCACTAAAATTCTTGGATGGGACTGTTACGAAGGAGCACACTGTAGAACTCTCTACTCAATAATGTGAACTGCATCATTGTCTTCTGGGGCAAGTACTTCCTCCAAACAAATCAAACCATTTCACTCACACAACTTTTCTCTGTCTCATAACTTCCTGCTATTCTTCTGTTTGCATTTAATAGAGGTTAAGCTCTTTGCTCACAATCATAACCAAATGGTTCCTAGAGAATAAAGCTACTGAGAGAAGCCAAACATTGATTGAATTAATCACCAATCTCTCTTTCTTTCAGAGATAATATCAGTTTTTCCTCCAGTAATAAAATCTCTCTTACCTCACAGTAATAAACCAGGCAGATGCTCTGATAGTTATAAGCAACCCACAGAGCTTCAGAATGCAGTCTTACTTCTGAATTTTAGCTTGTGGGCATTTTTTTAAAAAGATCATTTAATTTACTAATAAAGTTACACTAACTTGGTAACTGGGAAGCAGGCACATTTCTCCCCAATGTGGTAAGGCAGAATGAGCTATCAAGTTGTTGTCCTCTTTTTTGAAATGATTAAGCATTAATTTAGATATAAAGAACACACACACAGAGTACTCTGAAGGGATGAAGATGGGGAAATAAAGCACACATGCTCAGCCATACACAGAAGACATATGTAACATCTCATTTTAACTTCAAGGACAGGATGAGTGCCAATATTCTAAAAAATATATTCTAAGTTTTTTTTAATTAACTAATCTGTGTAATTAAGTAGATATTTTATTGCCAATCAATATGCCTGAACCAAACTTACAGCAATGAAAATAAATATTGTTATCATTAATTTATAAAAAATCATATTTGTGTATGCATCAATATTATCTATATATTCTGATTAAATGATACACTGCTGAAAGGAGGACAGAGATAAAGCTTATTTTATATCTTAGAATTTTTTTCCATCTATGTCAACCTAGGGGATGGGACTTATACCATTCCAATGTTATTAATTCATGTGTAATTGGTGTCTATTTGCTTAGAGGTATTTTTTGTTTGTTTGTTTCCCATAACTCTGGTCTGAGAGATATCATACAGTGACTTATATCAGTTCAGGTTGAAGGGAAATAAACCAGTCCACTCCCAAATGTTTTCATACTTTAATTGAGGTGGAGTAGGGTTGGTGTTGAGCAGCTTTCCCTACCAAAGTCACAAGTCTCTGGCTTAAGTCTACTTCCTTTTTAGGAAATGTTCTTCCTCCTCTCCTTAAGAACAAGGGAAGTTCAGAACTTTCGTTTGCATAATTAAGATAGTGCAAGGAAGTACTTTTATTATCAAGGATATCTGTTTCAAAGGGACTTTCTTTTAGCACAGAAGAATAAGTGGAATATTTTTGTCTGTTTTTATTTTGCATGTGAATATATTTTAATTCAGTTTCATCAAGTAAAGGAGAATTAGGGAAATTATGAAGTCATTTCAGAAAGAAACAAGGTAGACAAAGTTTATAAATATTAACACTCTTAAAAAATAATTGTCTGTATGTCTAAGTCTAATCATGTTTAAAACGTTATTTTTGTAAATGAAAATGCATTGTAAAATATTTAGAAACAATTTTACCTTTTTTTATTATTATTATTATTTATTTTTTTTTTGCGGTACGCAGGACTCTCACTGTTGTGGCCTCTCCCTGTTGTGGCCTCTCCCGTTGCGGAGCACAGGATCCAGACGCACAGGCTCAGAGGCCATGGCTCACGGGCCCCGCCGCTCTGCGGCATGTGGGATCTTCCCAGACCGGGGCACGAACCCATGTCCCCTGCATCGGCAGGCGGACTCTCAACCACTGCATCACCAGCGAAGCCCCTTTTCTAACTTTTTAAAATTTTATGTTGCTGATTTGGTATCAATATAGTCTTGCCTACATGTTTTAAATTAATATTTACCTGATATACCTTTACCTATACTTTTACTTTCAACTTACCTATGTTGTATTTGAAGTTAGTTTCATGTAGTGGGCATATTGTTGGACTTGGTTTATTTAGAACATTTATATTTAAGATAATGATTGGTATGTTATGGCTTGTCTGCCATTTTTTATTTGTTTTCTGTTTGTTTACTATGTTACCCATTCCTCTGTTTCTCTTTTTTTGCCTTCCTGTGGGTTATATGAACACCTTAGGATTCCATCTTTATTTTAGTGTTTTGGGGTATATGATTTTGTTTTGTTTTCTTAGTTGCTCTAGTTAAAATAATGTAAATATATACAATAACTTATAGTCTAGTGTTATTGAAGTTTTACCACTTTCAGTGAAGTATAGAAACCTTATTTCTATGCAGGTCCAATTTTAATCTTCCTACTTTTTAAGCATAATTATCAAATATTCTTTTAGTTTTCCTTCATTTCACAGTGTCTATTTTCTTCCCACCGCTGAAGGATATCGTTGCTGAATATAGAATACACACTTCACAGTTTTTTCTTTCCATACTTAAAAAAATTATTTTCCACTTTCTTCTGGTTTTTGTGGTTTCAGATGAGAAATCTACTATCATTTAATTATTATCCTATAAAATGTATGATTTTTCTCTGTTTTCAAGATTTTTATTTGTCATTCACCTTCAGAAATTTAAGTATGATGGGTCTTGACATGGATTTCTTTGGATTTATCCTACTCAGGATTTGCTCTGCTTCTTGAATATTTAGTTTTATGCCTTCCACCAAATTTGGGATGTTTTCAGTCATTATTTTTTGAATACATTTTTAGTCCCATGTTATCTTTTTTTTTTAACATCTTTATTGGGGTATAATTGCTTTACAATGGTGTGTTAGTTTCTGCTTTATAACAAAGTGAATCAGTTATACATATACATATGTTCCCATATGTCTTCCCTCTTGCGTCTCCCTCCCTCCCACCCTCCCTATCCCACCCCTCCAGGCTGTCACAAAGCACCGAGTCAATATCCCTGTGCCATGCGGCTGCTTCCCACTAGCTATCTACCTTACTACATTTGTTAGTGTGTATATGTCCATGACTCTCTCTCGCCCTGTCACAGCTCACCCTTCCCCCTCCCCATATCCTCAAGTCCGTTCTCCAGTAGGTCTGCGTCTTTATTCCTGTCTTACCCCTATGTTCTTCATGACATTTTTTTTCCTTAAAATCCATATATATGTGTTAGCATACAGTATTTGTCTTTTTCTTTCTGACTTACTTCACTCTGTATGACAGACTCTAGGTCTATCCACCTCATTACAAATAGCTCAATTTCTTTTCTTTTTAAGGCTGAGTAATATTCCATTGTATATATGTGCCACATCTTCTTAATCCATTCATCCGATAATGGGCACTTAGGTTGTTTCTATCTCCGGGCTATTGTAAATAGAGCTTCAATGAACATTTTGGTACATGACTCTTTTTGAATTTTGGTTTTCTCAGGGTATATGCCCAGTAGTGGGATTGCAGGGTCATATGGTAGTTCTATTTGTAGTTTTTTAAGGAACCTCCATACTGTTCTCCATAGTGGCTGAACCAATTCACATTCCCACCAGCAGTGCAAGAGTGTTCCCTTTTCTCCACACTCCCTCCAGCATTTATTCTTTCTAGATTTTTTGATGATGGCCATTCTGACTGATGTGAGATGATATCTCATTGTAGTTTTGATTTGTATTTCTCTAATGATTAATGATGTTGAGCATTCTTTCATGTGTTTGTTGGCAGTCTGTATATCTTCTTTGGAGAAATGTCTATTTAGGTCTAAATGTCTATTAAGGCCCATTTTTTGGATTGGGTTGTTTGTTTTTTTGTTATTGAGCTGCATGAGCTGCTTGTAAATTTTGGAGATTAATCCTTTGTCAGTTGCTTCATTTGCAAATATTTTCTTCCATTCTCAGGGCTGTCTTTTGGTCTTGTTTATGGTTTCCTTTGCTGTGCAAAAGATTTGAAGTTTCATTAGGTCCCATTTGTTTATTTTTGTTTTTATTTCCATTACTCTAGGAGGTGGGTCAAAAAGGATCTTGCTGTGATTTATGTCATAGAGTGTTCTGCCTATGTTTTCCTCTAAAAGTTTGATAGCTTCTGGCCTTACATTTAGGTCTTTAATCCATTTTAAGCTTATTTTTGTGTATGGTGTTAGGGAGTGATATAATTTCATACTTTTACATGTACCTGTCCAGTTTTCCCAGCACCACTTATTGAAGAGGCTGTCCTTTCTCCACTGTACATTCCTGCCACCTTTATCAAAGATAAGGTGTCCATATGTGCGTGGGTTTATCTCTGGGCTTTCTATCCTGTTCCATTGATCTATCTTTCTGTTTTTGTGCCAGTACCATACGTCTTGATTACTCTAGCTTTGTAGTATAGTCTGAAGTCAGGGAGCCTGATTCCTCCAGTTCTGTTTTTAGTTCTCAAGATTGCTTTGGCTATTCGGGGTCTTTTGTGTTTCCATACAAATTGTGAAATTTTTTGTCTAGTTCTGTGAAAAATGCCAGTGGTAGTTTGATAGGGATTGCATTGAATCTATAGATTGCTTTGGGTAGTAGAGTCATTTTCACAATGTTGATTCTTCCAATCCAAGAACATGGTATATCTCTCCATCTATTTGTATCATCTTTAATTTCTTTCATCAGTGTCTTATAATTTTCTGTCTTATAATTTTCTACCTAAGGTCTTTTGTCTCCTTAGGTAGGTTGATTCCTAGATATTTTATTCTTTTTGTTGCAGTCGTAAATGGGAGTGTTTTCTTGATTTCACTTTCAGATTTTTCATCATTAGTATATAGGAATGCCAGAGATTTCTGTGCATTAATTTTGTATCCTGCCACTTTACCAAATTCATTGATTAGCTCTAGTAGTTTTCTGGTAGCGTCTTTAGGGTTCTCTGTGTATAGGATCATGTCATCTGCAAACAGTGACAGCTTTACTTCTTCTTTTCCGATTTGGATTCCTTTTATTTCCTTTTCTTCTCTGATTGCTGTGGCTAAAACTTCCAAAACTATGTTGAATAAGAGTGGTGAGAGTGGGCAACCTTGTCTTGTTCCTGATCTTAGTGGAAATGATTTCAGTTTTTCACCATTGAGGATGATGTTTGCTGTGGGCTTGTCATATATGGCCTTTATTATGTTGAGGAGAGTTCCCTCTATGCCTACTTTCTGGAGGGTTTTTATCATAAATGGGTGTTGAATTTTGTCAAAAGCTTTCTCTGCATCTATTGAGATGATCATATGGTTTTTCTCCTTCAGTTTGTTAATATGGTTTATCACATTGATAGATTTGCGTATATTGAAGAATCTTTGCATTCCTGGAATAAACCCCACTTGATCATGGTGTATGATCCTTTTAATGTGCTGTTGGATTCTGTTTGCTAGTATTTTGTTGATGATATTTGCATCTATGTTCATCAGTGATATTGGCCTATAGTTTTCTTTCTTTGTGACATCCTTGTCTGGCTTTGGTATCAAGGTGATGGTGGCCTCGTAGAAGGAGTTTCGGAGTGTTCCTCCCTCTGCTATATTTTGGAAGAGTTTGAGAAGGATAGGTGTTAGCTCTTCTCTAAATGTTTGATAGAATTCGCCTGTGAAGCCATCTGGTCCTGGGCTTTTCTTTGTTAGAAGATTTTTAATCACAGTTTCAATTTCAGTGCTTGTGATTGGTCTGTTCATATTTTCTATTCTTCCTGATTCAGTCTTGGCAGGTTGTGCATTTCTAAGAATTTGTCCATTTCTTCCAGGTTGTCCATTTTATTGGCATAGAGTTGCTTGTAGTAATCTCTCATGATCTCTTTTATTTCTGAAGTGTCAGTTGTTACGTCTCCTTTTTCATTTCTAATTCTATTGATTTGAGTCTTCTCCCTTTTTTTCTTGATGAGTCTGGCTAGTGGTTTATCTATTTTGTTTATCTTCTCAAAGAACCAGCTTTTAGTTTTATTGATCTTTGCTATTGTTTCCTTCATTTCTTTTTCATTTATTTCTGATCTGATTTTTATGATTTCTTTCCTTCTGCTAGCTTTGGGGTGTTTTTGTTCTTCTTTCTCTAATTGCTTGAGGTGCAAGGTTAGGTTGTTTATTCGAGATGTTTCCTGCTTCTTAAGGTGGGCTTGTATTGCTATAAACTTCCCCCTTAGAACTGCTTTTGCTGCATCCCATAGGTTTTGGGTCGTTGTGTCTCCATTGTCATTTGTTTCTAGGTATTTTTTGATTTCCTCTTTGATTTCTTCAGTGATCACGTCATTATTAAGTAGTGTATTGTTTAGCCTCCATGTGTTTGTATTTTTTACAGATCTTTTCCTGGAATTGATATCTAGTCTCATAGCGTTGTGGTCAGAAAAGATACTTGATACAATTTCAATTTTCTTAAATTTACCAAGGCTTGATTTGTGACCCAAGATATGATCTATCCTGGAGAATGTTCCATGAGCACTTGAGAAAAATGTGTATTCTGTTGTGTTTGGATGGAGTGTCCTATAAATATCAATTAAGTCCATCTTGTTTAATGTATCACTTAAAGCTTGTGTTTCCTTATTTATTTTCATTTTGGATGATCTGTCCATGGGTGAAAGTGGGGTGTTAAAGTCCCCTACTATGAATGTGTTACTGTCGATTTCCCCTTTTATGGCTGTTAGTATTTGCCTTATGTATTGAGGTGCTCCTATGTTGGGTGCATAAATATTTACAATTGTTATATCTTCTTCTTGGATAGATCCCTTGATCATTATGTAGTGACCTTCTTTGTCTCTTTTAATAGTCCTTATTTTAAAGTCTATTTAGTCTGATATGAGAATTGCTACTCCAGCTTTCTTTTGGTTTCCATTTGCATGGAATATCTTTTTCCATCCCCTTACTTTCAGTCTGTATGTGTCTCTAGGTCTGAAGTGGGTCTCTTGTAGACAGCATATATAAGAGTCTTGTTTTTGTATCCATTCAGCCAATCTGTGTCTTTTGGTGGGAGCATTTATTCCATTCACATTTAAGGTAATTATGGATATGTATGTTCCTATTCCCATTTTCTAAATTGTTTTGGGTTCGTTATTATAGGTCTTTTCCTTCTCTTGTGTTTCTTGTCTAGAGAAGTTCCTTTAGCATTTGTTGTAAAGCTGGTTTTGTGGTGCTGAACTCTCTCAGCTTTTGCTTGTCTGTAAAGGTTTTAATTTCTCCATCAAATCTGAATGAGATCCTTGCTGGGTAGAGTAGTCTTGGTTGCAGGTTTTTCTCCTTCATCACTTTCAGTATGTCCTGCCACTCCCTTCTGTCTTGTAGGGTTTCTGCTGAGAGAGCTGTTAACCTTATGGGGATTCCCTTGTGTGTTATTTGTTGTTTTTCTCTTGCTGCTTTTAATATGCTTTTTTTGTATTTAATTTTTGACAGTTTGATTAATATGTGTCTTGGCGTATTTCTCTTTGGATTCATCCTGTATGGGACTCTCTGTGCTTCCTGGACTTGATTAACTATTTCCTTTCCCATATTAGGGAAGTTTTCAACTATAATCTCTTCAAATATTTTCTCAGTCCCTTTCTTTTTCTCTTCTTCTTCTGGAACCCCTATAATTCGAATGTTGGTGCGTTTAATGTTGTCCCAGAGGTCTCTGAGACTGTCCTCGGTTCTTTTCATTCTTTTTTCTTTATTCTGCTCTGCAGTATTTATTTCCACTATTTTATCTTCCAGGTCACTTATCCGTTCTTCTGCTTCAGTTATTCTGCTATTGATCCCATCTAGAGTACTTTTAATTTCATTTATTGTGTTGTTCATCATTGCTTGTTTCATCTTTATTTCTTCTAGGTCCTTGTTAACTGTTTCTTGCATTTTGTCCATTCTATTTCCAAGATTTCAGAACATCCTTACTATCATTATTCTGAATTCTTTTTCAGGTAGACTGCCTATTTCCTCTTCATTTGTTAGGTCTGGCGCATTTTTATCTTGCTCCTTTATCTGCTGTGTGTTTTTCTGTCTTCTCATTTTGCTTATCTTACTATGTTTGTGGTCTCCTTTTTGCAGGCTGCAGGTTCGTAGTTCCCGCTGTTTTTGATGTCTGTCTCCAGTGGCTAAGGTTGGTTCAGTGGGTTGTGTAGGCTTCCTGGTGGAGGGGACTAGTGCCTGTGTTGTGGTGGATGAGGCTGGATCTTGTCTCTCTAGTGGGCAGGTCCACGTCTGGTGGTGTGTTTTGGGGTGTCTGTGGACTTATTATGATTTTAGGCAGTCTCTCTGCTAATATGTGGGTTTGTGTTCCTGTTTTGCTAGTTGTTTGGCATAGGTTGTCCAGCACTGTAGCTTGCTGGTCGTTGAGTGAAGCTGGGTGCTGGTGTTAAGATGGAGGTCTCTGGGAGATTTTCGCCGTTTGATATTATGTGGAGCTGGAAGGTCTCTTGTTGACCAGTGTCCTGAAGTTGGCTCTCCTACCTCAGAGGCACAGCCCTGACTCTTGGCTGGAGCACCAAGAGCCTTTCATCCACATGGCTCAGAATAAAAGGAAGAAAAAGTAGAGAGAATTAGTAGAAGTATGAGGAAAGAAAGAAGGAAAGGAGGGAGGGAAGGAAGGAAGGAAGAAAGAAAGAAAGAAGCAAAGAAGGAAAGAAGGCAAGAAGGAAAGAAAGGAGGGAGGCAGGGAGGGAGGAAGGAAGGAAGGAGGGAAAGAAAGAAAAAAGACAGAAAGAAAGAAGATACAGTAAAAATAAAATAAAGTATAATAAAGTTATTGAATTAAAAAATATTTATTTAGGAAAAAAAAAGGGACAGATAGAACCTTAGGACAAATGTTGGAAGCAAAGCTATACAGACAAAATCTCACACAGAAGCGTACACATACACCCTCACAAAAAGAGGTAAAGGGGGAAAAATCATAAATCTTGCTCTCAGAGATCCCCTCCTCAATTTGGGATGATTCGTTGTCTAAAGGAGGGAAGGAAGGAAGGAAAGAAAGAAAGAAAGAAAGAACGAAGGTAAAGTATAATAAAGTTATTAAAATTAATTATTAAGAAAAAAATTTTTTTTAAAAAACATGGACGGATAGAACCCTAGGACAAATGGTGGAAGCAAGACTATACAGACAAGATCTCACACAGAAGCATACACATACACATTCACAAAAAGAGGAAAGGGGAAAAAATCATAGATCTTGCTCCTAAAGTCCACTTCCTTAATTTGGGATGATTGGTTGTCTATTCATTCCACAGATGCAGGGTACATCAAGTTGACTGTGGAGATTTAATCCGCTGCTTCTGAGGCTGCTGGGAGAGATTTCCCTTTCTCTTCTTTGTTCTCACAGCTCACAGGGGCCCAGCTTTGGATTTGGCCCTGCCTCTGCGTGTAGGTCGCTGGAGGGCGTCTGTTTTTTGCTCAGACAGGACAGGGTTAAAGGAGCCGCTGATTCGGGGGCTCTGGCGCACTGAGGCCGGGGGGGAGGGAGGGGCACTACGTGCGGGGCGGGTCTACAGCGGCAGAGGCTGGAGTGACGTTGCACCAGCCTGAGGCCCGCTGTGCGTTCTCCCGGGGAAGTTGTCCCTGGATCCCGGGACCCTGGCAGTGGCGGGCTGCACAGGCTCCGCGGAAGAGGGGTGTGGAGAGTGACCTGTGCTCGCACACAGGCCCCTTGGTGGCGGCAGTGGCAGCCTTAGCGTCTCCCGCCCGTCTCTGAGGCCCGCGCTTTTAGCCGCGGCTCGTGCCTGTCTCTGGGGTCCGCGCTTTTAGCCGCGGCTCGCGCCCGTCTCTGGAGTTCCTTTAAGCAGTGCTCTTAAACCCATCTCCTCGCACACCAGGAAACAAAGAGGGAAGAAAAAGTCTCTTGTCTCTTCGGCAGGTGCAGACTTTTCCCAGGACTCCCTCCCGGCTAGCCGTGGTGCACTAACCCCTTCAGGCTATGTTCAAGCCGCCAACCCCAGTCCTCTCCCTGCACTCTGTCCGAAACCGAAACCCTCCATGCTATCTTTCTTACCTCTTTTATTATCATCTTATAGGTCTCTGAGATTCTGTTTGTTTGTTTTTTCCCCCAGTCAGTTTTATTGATGTCCAGACCAAATAAATTATATTTGTATGTCAAATTCATTGATTTTATCCTCTGTCTCCACTTTACTATTTTGCCCATCTACTGAGTGTATCATTTCCATTATTGTATTTTTCAGTTCTATGATTTCCATTTGGTTACTTTTTTTTTTTTTTTTTTTTTTTTTTTTTTTGCGGTATGCGGGCCTTTCATTGTTGTGGCCTCTCCCGTTGTGGAGCACAGGCTCCGGACGCTCAGGCTCAGCGGCCATGGCTCACGGGCCTAGCCGCTCCACGACATGTGGGATCTTCCCGGACCAGGGCACGAACCCGTGTCCCCTGCATCGGCAGGCAGACTCTCAACCACTGAGCCACCAGGGAAGCCCTGGTTACTTTCTATAACTTCTAAATCATCGTTAGAATTTTTAATTTTCATTTGTTTCAAGAAAATGCAAAATTGCTTATTTAAATACTTGGACAATGGCTGCTTTATAATTCTTATCAAATGATTCCAATCTCTTGGATGAATTGGTTGATTCCAGTTCATCTTACTGTTGTTGGTATCTGTTGATTCTCTTTCATTCAGGTTGTGATTTTCCTAGTTGTTTGTATGACAAATTATTTTTTATTGTATCCTGGATATTGTTGATCTTAGGAGACTCTGGACTTTTTTTATCCAATAGAACTCTATTGATTTTTTTAACATGAGGAGTGGGTGGGTGTTCATGTTCAGCTTCCTGTTGGGCCCTACTAACATCACTCTACCAAAAGTGGGGTGACTGTCCCCTTGAGGACTGCTGAGGTAGAAGTTCAGTTATTCCCTCCACCCACTGGCAACTTCCTGGTGAAAGTGGAGCACTGACTAACACATCTCTGTTGCCTCCAGATGGGGATATAAGCTCGGTTCCCTGATTCACCTCACTGACATCAGGGAGGGGGAAGTGGGTTCTGATTCATATCAGGTTGTTGCTGTCAAGGAGTGAGGCTAGGGATAGGCTATGAAAGTACCTGGTCTGATCATTGGAGATCCTATCACAAGTTCTTACTTTTATAGTACTTATCCTTATGGCTTAAATAATCCATGCCAGCCTATCACCATGGAATATATGAGAGATAACATTGCATATTTGTTCATGATGTGGACTCTGGGGCAGGGTCTGAATCCCAGTTTCATACTTGAGTATGAATATATTTATCCATATGCAGAATCTTCAGATGCAAAACTAGCTTTGTCACTCATCATGTCTTAATTTTCTTATCTGTAAAATGGGAGTGCTTAGAGCTCATAAGGCAGTTCTGAGAAAACAAGAATTGAATGCAAGCAAAGCCCTTAGGACAATACCTGGCAAGGTGTTAAAATTTCTTTAGATGTTAGCTTTTGTTGTAAATCCAGTTCTGCTCAAGACAGTACTATTTTCATTGTTATCTCAACATAGTTATTAATAGTGCCCTTATTAACTCACAAAGGTATCCCAGGTTAGACAGTAAATTATATAATTATTTTATTTATATTGTTTATTATATAACTATCACCATTTACTCAGTCCTTGAAAATTCTTGAACTCTGTGTCATCAGCATTCTTTACTCTGCTGAACACAGTATGAAATGTTCTATTCAAAGGCTATTTTAAACGGTGAATTAGAACAGAAATATGCAGTTCAATTTCTTAGTGATATCGAGCAAGGAGGTCTTTTGACATGGTAGAAGGAGCACTAAACTGGCAGTTAAGAGAAATGCCTAAATATGTTTAGAAGGATGCTAGTTTTATTTCTAATCTCAGCTACTGATATAATTAAAATGCTCTGTGGCTCAGCTTTCTCCTTTGTAAAAACACAAGATTGGACAAGATTATCAATAAAGATACCGTTAAAATTTTACTCTGAAATTATATATAGACATAGCCATTAATACAGATATATAGATACAGATATGGATATGATTATGAATTTAAAAAATGGATATGGGCCATTGCCTTAAAATTTTATGTTTTATAACTAAATTATTTTCAGGGCTGGGTTTATAAGTATGTGACCTATGCATTTGCACAGAGCCCCGTGCTAGAATGAAGTTTTTAATCATTTTGAACAAGGTGTCCCGTATTTTAATTTTGCACTGGACCTTCAACTTCTGTAGCTGGTCCTGTTAATTTGTTGACGAAACTCCTGTCTAGAAAACTATCATATCAATCAGGCAATGGTTAAGAAAACAATTTCTGCAGTTAAATATTAAATTCTAAATCAGTTTACACAACAACACTAGGAATATTGCCTCCCATTTTCTATTTCTTTGTGTCTGTTCTTTAAAAGTTAAAGTACAGTTCATTCTTGAGTTGCCACACTAGTGAATGCAATGGCAAAGAGAGGAACAGCAATGTAGAATGCTGCTCTGTAATTATAAAACAGTGACACAGCTCCAGATAATCCTTTTGTGTGCTGGCATTGATTAGGGTGTTTTGGTTAAGTCAAAACTTTACCTGATTAAAACCTAGGTTCATATTTTATTTTCTACACACCAATATTAGGGAGAAGTACCACATACACAAAATTATTATCTGGAAAAAAATAGTCAACCTTGGAATCAAAACATATGTCAGCAATTGGTTACATGTAAGAATAAATTAAATATTATGTAAATATACCTACTTAAATTTTTACTGTAAGCTTTTTTTAAAGTAACTCTAAATAGAAAAAAAATATGTTTCTTATATATATATTAATGTATAGATTCTCTGTGCCCTGCTTATATATTTCTCACAGTAGTTAATACCAACTCACTACAGGGTCATCTGGGGGTTTCACATTGTTTTGGGATTAAATATTGGGATTTGACATTGACACTACCCTTGCGTTTTATTTCAGCCTAGTGAAGCAACTCACAAATAGACTGTAGGCAATATTCCAAAGAAAATACACCATTAAACAAATAGAAATGAGAGTTATATTTCTAGTGTTAGGATGTAAAATGTTTTAGAGTTTTGAATATATACATTTGTGTATGTATATATATAGATATATACATTATACATGATTATATATTTTATGGATAAATATACTCAAAATTTCTCTCACTATAAAAATTAAAATATAAGAAAAAATTAATAGAACACTAGTAATGTGTAATGAAAAATATAAAATCTTAGGCAGAGAGTCAGGAAATCTAGATCTATATCTACTATTTTTATAACTATATGTACAACTGTATTAGTCTCTTATAGTGCCTGTAACACACTGCCACAAACTTAGTGGACTAAAACAACACAAATTTACTATCTTACAGTACTCGAGGTAAAAAGTCCAAAATGGACTTATGGGTTAAAAACAAGAGCTGCATTGTTTCTGGAGGTTCTAGAGGAGAATCCATTTCTTTGCCTTTTCTACCTTCTAGAGACCACCTGCATTCCTTGTTTATGGCCCTTTTCTTCAATTTGGAATCACATCACTTCAACCTCTGCTCCAAAGTTACTCATCTCCTCTGTCACTCTAACTCTCCTTCTTACTTATATAAGGACCCCTGTGATCGCATTGGGCCCACTCAGATAACCTAGGATCATCTTCCGATCTCAAGATCCTTGGATACTTATATCTTCAATGTCCTTTTTGCCATGGTAGGTGACACAGTAACAGGTTCCAGGGATAAGGATGTGGACATTTCGGGGAGCCACTATTCTGTCTACCACAGGAGACAATCTTCACTTTCCAGATTTGAAAATAAAATACTCTTCCAAACAACAAGGAAGCTAGATTAAGAAATAAAACCAGCCATGTCAGTCTCCACATTGAAACTTGAGAATGATTACTACATCCTTCATTCTCATTCTATGTGGAGAGACATTCCATTGTGTGCCTTGTCACCTAATGTCTTTCAAGTCAAAGACATCAGCCAGTTTGCCAAATATATAGTCTAAGAGTTTTTGATACAAATGCTTAGATTTCAACTACATCTAAATACACAATCACTAATTTAAGCTTGATTTAGTGGAACAGACTTTGAGTCCCATTTTTTAATGGGAATGACCAGTCACATTTTTCAAGTTTAGTTTTAAGCATAAATTGACAAATTATTCATAATTTGAAACATCTGGACTCAAAAATTTTAAAAAAGAAATTTCCATATAATGAAAAATGAATGTATTAAGTATGTATACAATTTAAATGACTGTTATCTTAATTTCTATATTTTCATAAATGTTGAACAACTTCAGAAACCATTATCTTGTTCCAAATATTGTCAAGCAAGGTGCATTTCCTTTTGATGTTTAGATGGTTAGATTATTTCACATTTTTCTCTTAGGGATTATGTTGCTATCGCAAAACTTGCCTTTGGCTAGAGTCAGCTGCCTGCAAATTTTTACCTACCAATAGTCAAAATTATATTGCAAACTAGTGTGGTTTCTGGTAACTAAAATAACCTGCAGCTAGCTTGCAGGCAGCAGTGAATATTAAAATGGATGTACTAAAGTTCATTTCAGAACTTCAGTCCCCTTGGAAGTGAAGGAAAATCCGTAACTGTGAAGTCTGTGACTCTCTCATGAACATAATAGATTCCAAGTACAAACACAGGCTTAGGGAGAGTTTACAGACAATTCTGGGATTTATGTTATAAACTCAGATAATTTCTTTTTTCAAAATAAGTATAAAAGATAGAGGGAGAGACAGTGAGGGAGAAAGTCAGAGATACAGAGAGAGACAGAGAAATAGAGAGGGAGAGACACCGCCCAAAATGCATATATAGCATTTTTTGTGATCACTATATTAGGATTATCTAGTAATATGGTTAACTTTATACTACGTGGCATAACTGTGTATAGTCAGATTCATATAAATCACTTTCTGAAGAAAAATAGATGTAATTGGATACTAAACTAGTTTCTCACAGCTTATTTATTCTCAAGGGTATATGTGGTGGGGGGATGATGGTGGGCCTTTATAACTCAACTGTTTTTTGAAATAGTTATGAACTTCATAAGTTAAGTGAAATAAACTTGATGAGAGTGTTTTGCATGTGGAAAAATGTAATAATGTTCTCACATTTATGTCAAGTAAACAAAAATTGGAAAGGTTTTATTTTTATCCCCAAATAAATGAAAGTAAATTAATACATTTTGAACAAGAACAGCCTCATACTCCCTCCAGGATGATATCCAAAGCCTTAAGGAAGTTTGGCCTGTGTTTGGAATTTGAGACATACTTTTAATAAATAATAGTTATTTATAAAGCTTTCTATTTTTTTATTTAGCATGTAGCATGAGTATACAATGAAATGATTTTTCAATAGTTTCTCTGATTTTTTTTAATTTTAAAAAAATTCTCAGTTATTTTTAATCATTAGGCAAATGGAAAAATGCAAGCTCATTAGGTAAAAACTGGTTAAGCATACCCAAAGCAGAAATAAATTTTCATAAGTTCTTTTTTTTAATTTAATTTTTTTTTATTGAAGCGTAGTTGATTATAAGGCTGTGGCAATCTCTGCTGTAGAGCAAAATGACTCAGTTATCCATGTATACACATTCATTTTTTAATATTCTTTTCCAGTATGGTTTATCACAGGATATTGAATACAGTTCCCTGTGCTAAGTTCTTGTAATTAATAGTTGAATAGATATTCAGGTTTTCAGAGTTAAAAGCACCAAAGCATATTTTAGGCTCTTTTTCCATTTTTGTCTTAAACATGGCTATCCATGCAGTGAGTAGTGCATATTTTTATACACCTTCCTTTTTGAGCATTTTAGTAATTGAGGTTAATTATTTGCAATTATTCTGAAATAACTCCTAGTAATCTAAAACTAATTTTCTTTCATGATGAATGAAAAACGCTTTACTTTTATTAAGCAAAAATGAGAAGAAAATAAAATTATTTAATTGAATAAAAGAGATGAGAAAAACTCATTTTAAATTTTATTGTGACTGCTGTATATGGAAGCTTTATTAAAATATATATTTTGTGAAAGTGTGTATTAAACCCTAATCAAATATTTGTATATATAAGCTTATTGCATTTTAAAAATATGATTATCATGTATGTTTGAGGAGACTCATTTATAATATATAGAACCCAAAGTGCAGCTAATTTTTCCTACTCTTCCTGTACTAATATTCAAAGTTCTTTTTTTCTGTAATTTTATATTTGTACAAAATATACGGTGACTATATATCATTTTTCATTTTAGTACAGTTTTTATAAAGGTTACCTATTATTTACACAATTTTTTTTTCTTTGTCAGTACATATGCAGCAAACTCATTTTTTAGAGGGCTAAATATTTTTCTATAACACAGACATACTGAAATTTATTTATCCATGTCCTTATTAAGGGATAAATAATTTGCTTCCAGGTTTCATGATTATAAATAGCGTTTCAGTGAACAGCTTTCAATATATATCTTTGTGCCCATGTAAGAACAAAAGTATTTCTGAATTCACCTGGAAGTGTAGTAGTTAGATAAGAATGTATGTTTCTAAGAATTTTTTCTCAATCTCTCCCTATTCAAACCCGGTGGAAGAAGACAAGGAAATATAGAAAAGATAGAAATGAAGAATTCTACTTTCTCCGATCTTGAAAACGAACTTGTGAGAAGAAATAGAGAGTCAAAGGGAAAAAGTAAGAATAGAGGAAGAGTGAGGTTAGTCCAAACAAAAGTTACTGACTTGTCAAATTTTGAACCGATATTTTCCTATTTAAAACACTTCCCATTTTCAGAGTAAAATTCCCTTTCACATTATACAAGGCCTTCATGACCTGACTTACAGGACTAATACTGTTCTGTTATACGGCCCTGTTGTGCATCTATATCATTATACAACCTAGAGCTCCCATGAGCCCTGGAAACTCCTATGCTGCCATCTTGCTGACCTCACTCTCCCAGGCTGTTTTAATCCTACATGACTTTGAATTTTCTTTGCTTAAGTGGTTTGAATTTTTTTAAGTGCTTTGAAATTTTCTTTGCTTAAGTGCTTTGAATTTAAGTGCTTTGAATTTTCTTTGCTTAAGTGATTCGTTCCATCCCTACACGAGTTGATTACCATAATTTCTTAAGTACTCTGTAGAAACTATCCTCTTTGCTAAGATTTTCCTGACATCAACTTAAAGCATATTTTACATATCTTTCTCCTCTCTCATCCCTCTGCAACTAGCACACCTCTACTACAGAGCTTATTAGACTTTGTAGATATTTTAGTTTAAATGGCTGTATTCTTTAAGCTTCTTAAGAGCCATAAACTTTATACTGTAATTTATTCATTTTTGTATGTTTATCACATAGCACACTGGCTGAGGCAAGATGTATGTTTAATACATATCTATTCAACAAATAAGTAAATATATGAAAAAAATAGATGAATGAACGAATGAAAGGACCTAGGAAGTGGAAAACAGACTTATGACTGTTTAAACGTTTCTTCTCAATTAATTTAGAAATATGAGAAAAAAAGTCAAGGGGGAAATGCTACCCATTCATTTAACGAAGCACATTAGTTTCATCAAGAATCATTTCCCCTGCTCTACTGTTTCAGATTTGTAAAGCTTCAAAGTTTGCCAATATCTGTGTAAGCATGACTGAACTGAATAAGAATTTTTAATAACATACCATAATTTAAAGATGGAGCATTTTGGGCTTCCCTGGTGGTGCAGTGGTTGAGAGTCCGCCTGCCGATGCAGGGGACACGGGTTCGTGCCCCAGTCCGGGAAGATCCCACATGCCGCGGAGCGGCTGCACCTGTGAGCCATGGCCACTGAGCCTGCGCGTCAGGAGCTTGTGCTCCGTAACGGGAGAGGCCCACGTACCGCAAAAAAAAAAAAAAAAAGAAAAAAAAAAAAGATGGAGCATTATAGAAAGTGAAAACAAATATATAAAATTATCCTATGATCCCATCACTAAGAAACACTGTAATCTGTTTTAACTTAACACAATATATGGTAAACCATCCAAATATGATTGGAAGAGGTAGAAGTGGAGGAAGGAAAAAAATGAGAAAAATCAGGGAAAGGAGAGAAATGAATGGAGAAGCAGGAGAATGGGGTGGGAAAAGAGGAAGAGAATTTTTTTTCCTCCCCCACCAACATCTCTTCCTCTCAGAAACCATGCACATGCGCGTCCATATAGAGACACACATACACACATATTTTGTCCTTCTGTGTATATATATGTGTATGTGTGTGTTTCTCCTTTTCTTATTTTTTTAAATTTATTTTATTCATTTATTATTTTTTTGGCTGCATTGGGTCTCTGCCGCTGCACTCAGGCTTTCTCTAGTTGCATCGAGAGAGGTTAACTCTTCATTGCGGTGCACGGGCTTCTCATTGCGGTGGCTTCTCTTGTTGCAGAGCACAGGCTCCAGGCTCACGAGCTTCAGTAGTTGTGGCACATGGGCTCAGTAGTTGTGGCACACAAGCTCAGTAGCTGTGGCTCGCGGGCTCTAGAGCACAGGCTCAGTAGTTGTGGCACACAGGCCCAGCTGCTCCACGGCATGTGGGATCTTCCTGGACCAGGGCTCGAACCCGTGTCTCCCACAGCGACAGGTGGACTCAACCACTGTGCCACCACGGAAGCCCTCCTTTTCTTATTTTTAACAGAAGTTTATTTCATATCTTCGTTTATGCATCAAAGCATGTCTCCAAGGGCTTTCCTTATGAGCATATACTTCTTTTTTCAGAAATTTGAGTGGTCTGCTGTGTGGCCATATCTGGAGTTAGTTGAAGAGTCCTCTGTGGATGGACACTTTGTTCTCATTTTTCTTTTATGTTCTTAAAAATACATTCACATTTTAAATTAGTTTTAATTCATAATAAAAGAATTTTACACTTACCTGGAACTTTATGGTTTAAAAATAACTATCTTATATATTATCCTATTTAATCTTCATGTTTGTCCATTGTTACAAATAGAATGTATAACCATGGCACAGAAAAGAGGCCTGATGAAGATTTCTGAAAAAATGAATGAATAATTGAATGGTTTCAGACTTTCCATGGGAGGTAATTGAGACTCAGCAAATTTTAACTATTGTCATGTTCAAAGAAAGTATTGAGTAGTAAAAACAGGAGTAGAATTTGTCTTTGGACTCTATTTATTGGACATTCTTGCTATTCCAACTGAGAATTTGTGAATTTAATCATGTAGGTTGGATGCATCTCAATTACCTTGTCAAAGGAAATGATATTGTGTTATATTTGACAAAAACATTTTCATATCGATCATCCTAATACATCAACTCTGTCTAAATATAGAGCACACTCTGAATAGCACCATGCTTAAATATGAAGCAACTTTTTGGGAAGCAATCTATACTCAGGCAAACCCTCTTTCTATTACAGTAGTGACCTGTATTAAGGTGATACTGTGTATTATTATTTGTAATAATTTAACAAATAATTACTAAAATATTCTCCTGATAGAAATTATTTATTTTGCCCCAGCATGAACTGTGAAATATAGAGATCATTTTTACCCTTTGTTCCTCCTCCAAATGGCTGAATAATCTTTACAAGATAGGAGTATGTTTTTATAATTATTAAAATGTTTCTGACAAACGTAATCTTCTGTGACTAATATGACCAACTGACTCTTATGAAATGTACCAATTAAAATGCATATCATTTCTGGTGAATTGTATGTGTGTGTGTGTGTGTGTGTGTGTGTGTGTGTGTGTTACTCCAATATGGAATTGTAAGTTTGTAAGAATTGAAGTTGAAAAAGATGAAGTGATATAATGTTTTCCAAAGAAAAACACCCTGTGACACAATTTGCTGTTTTCAAGCAATCCTTTTGTCAAATAAATCTCACAGCTGTGCCTAGAATCCATAGATAGTAAAAAGATTTAGTGACTGCTTTGTGCTTTCTGTTAGTTTTATCTTCTATCTGATTACAAAAGTTCCACATGGCAGTACACTGCCATGTTTGAGTTCAGTGAATAAAAGTGTAACGAATTCTTCCTGCATTACTGTTCCTTTCCCACCTCCTTTATCCAACAGTTGCCATGAACTTCTCTCCTATACGTCTGTACTTGGGTTCATTATAATCTCCTATTCTTATGTTGGTGTTTTCTACCATTTAATTTATATATCTAGAGCAACCTCCTGTTTCACAGTTGAAAATTTCCTCCTCTACCAGTGTTAGTCTGTTTACATGTTTTGTTAATACAATCTCCAGTCCAAAGGGGTTCCCCCAGGAGCATTATATGCTGTAGAATATGTAGGGCATTTTCCAGCTGTTTTTAAACCCCTCCTTCCACTTCGCAATGATTCTTGATATGCCCCCAATTAATCATACCTTAATTATTTAAAAGTGCTGTTTTTTATCAGCTTGATTTAATTGATGTGCATTTTGGAATGCTAAAAAATGTCACCTGTGCTCTGCTCTGTTCTCTGTTAGAACGCTGTCTTTGAAGCCCAATGCAGTTTTCATTTTAGTAATACATAAAGCTCATTAGATTATATAGGTTATTTTCCTCATAGTTAATTCTGATGTATAAAAAATAGAAATAATTGATGTTCAAAGTAATAAAATTAATAGTAGCACAAGTAAGATGACCTACAAATAATAGTTATAAACTGGGGATACACACCATGGTGTTTAATCTATTTCAGTTTTAAATTGTCTTGGTGACTGTGATCTACATATTAAACTCGTGTATGTCCAGAGAATATCTTCCATTTGTTTACAAATACTCTACCTAATGAATATTGATGATGGTCTGCTAATGTTGAATATGCATTTTTCATTTTTTTCCCTAAAGTCAAAAATAGCTCTGGCAATATATTACATATAATCAATGATAAAGAAATTACGAGTTTTGTTGTATGGGTGTTTTTAACCCATTTTACTACTCTGAGATTCTAAAAGAAATAGCAAAAATAATAAAATGATAGGGGAGAATGCTCATGTTTGATAAGAACTTGTGTGTGGGGCTTCCCTGGTGGCGCAGTGGTTGAGAGTCTGCCTGCCGATGCAGGGCACATGGGTTCGTGCCCCGGTCCAGGAAGATCCCACATGCCATGTAGTGGCTGGGTCCGTGAGCCATGGCCGCTGACCCTGCGTGTCCGGAGCCTGTGCTCCGCAATGGGAGAGGCCACAACAGTGAGAGGCCCGCATACCGCAAAAAAAAAAAAAAAAAAGAAAAGAACTTGTGTGTGACTTTGTCCAGTATTGCAACATTTAATACTTTCTCTTTTATTATTTCTTTGAAACAATATACAATTATATTTTGATAACAGATGGGGTAATGAAAACATACAACTAGAAACCACAATTCCTAGATGTTTCAAGCTTTATTATGTCACAGTTCCTTTCACAGAGAGAGCTGGATATTTTTTATTTATAAAGTTAGTGATTATAATGTCAGTGTTAATAGCGATAATATACTTTAGGTAAACCCAAACACACAAAAGTATTTCTTTATCCAGCGATGGAACTGTTATTTCTTTCTTAGGAAAGAAAATGGAGACAGCAAAACATTAAAGTTATTTACTAACTTGGCTAATTAATAGAAAAATATTAAGATTAAAATTTTCTAGAGTTTGGAAGTCTCTAGACCATTTTTATTATGTATCAATATGAGTTTCTATGTGCTAGGTAGTTTTGCTGATGCAAATGTATTTGACAAGAATATAAGATATTCTTAATTCTCAATACTTCAAATAAAAATGACTATTTTATTATGATAAAAGCAAAATGATTTTTGTGTTCCCATATTGTGTCATTTGTATACAATATACTAGTGTTGTTTTGTGAGACTCAATCTGGTGATAGGGAATTGACATCAATACAACAAGTAAAAATGCACTGATTAAAAAATTGAAGAGTTAAACATTTTGTTTTTTCAATCTCAGAGTGTGCATTTCAAGTGCTGATCATTTGTGCCCTCATAGTATTATTTTGATTTGAAAAATCTCTATGACACCTTGACATCTAAATCATTGAGACTGATAAACGAAATTTTTTTGTGTATGTGTGGTACGTGGGTCTCTCACTGTTGTGGCCTCTCCCGTTGCGGAGCACAGGCTCCGGACGCGCAGGCTCAGCGGCCATGGCTCACGGACCCAGCCACTACATGGCATGTGGGATCTTCCTGGACCGGGGCACGAACCCGTGTCCCCTGCATCGGCAGGCGGACTCTCAACCACTGCGCCACCAGGGAAGCCCTAAACGAAATTCTTTTTTAATTTGGTAAAACAGGAAAAAAAAATACCATTTTATTTCTCCAAAGAAAATTTTTGAGGGTAGAAATCTGACCGTCATTGGCCAAATCATTTGGTAGCCTAAACAGAAACTTGTTTTGAAATGACACATTATTGTATTTTTAAAAATGGACTTAAAATTGGAAAATGATTTAAACCACAATGTAGCAGGGAGCTTGTGCAAGAGTCTCATATGAATAGCTTTTTAAAATGTCATTTACTAGCCTAAATGTCAGTCAGTATTTGGCATATTTATTATGCATTGAAGAAACAAATGGCACTTTGCTTTATTCAGGAATAATATTGTTCAAGTGCAGGGATTAGTGAATATTTCTTTTGTTCATTGATCCATTAGTTCATGCAACCTTAACTCCTAGCACTCTGGGATCTGAACTGCTGCTGATCTTGTTAAGTTTATTTTCAAATTACTTCTTTATTAGCCTATTCTAGGTAGTTTCTAATTAGACATCCCCAGATGGTATGAATCAAGCAGCTGTAGTCTCAGCTGGGAACAAGCGTGAAGGAAATGCTCATCGTTTTATTCTTTTCTTAGCTTTTTTTTTTTCTCTCACAACTTTCAATATTCTCACAGTCTTCACAGGCTTTTGAATACTGTAAATCGTTGGATCATATGCTCTGGCATACTAATAATGTATCCTGTTCTAACAGGAAATACGCAGGGTCTATGGATATAGTGAGCCACTTGGATTTCTGAATGATCCAGATCTTTCATAGAAAATATGTCCATGAATTAAAATTAATACCAAGAACATTTTACACACTTAGAGCTCAAGATCTTTTGGAGCAAATTCACTGTCCTTAGCTGTTCATGAACTTCCCAAATCCTTTAAAAATCTATTTTGGGCCATTGGTTATAGAATGTGATTCAATAATCCACCAGTTTGAGTCTATCTTAATTAAGATACAGTTCATTTGAGTCATTTTTTCATAATAAAAATAAAGTTATTAACTATTAAAACCACAATTATCAATAATTTTATGTGTTCTTCTTACTGTTAATCCACACATTATTTCATTAATCCTAAGAACTGTATGTGCTATTTTCACTATATGGTATTTTTAGTCTAAAAAGAAACTGAGGCTGGAGGAATTTCCAGGAGCAGACAACAAGGAATGCGGTAGAACTGGGAGTTATTATTCTAATAATGATGACCACCATTTATTGGGTACAAAGAGTCAACTGTGTGCTAAATTCTCAGTAAGTAGATTATATTCAGGACAGCCTTGTAATGGATCTTCCAAACTTGGATATTTTGATATAGGACAAACGTCAGCTAGATGAGATGATGGGAAATGGCTGTAAACTAGGATTTTCCCTGGCAAAACAGGATGTAGGATCACTATATAAAAACTCAAAAACTGTAATCACTCTGTATTTTAAACTTGGGAAAATGAGATTTAAAAACCGTTCCAAAAACCATTCCTCAGCAAACATAACTCACAAGCAGTAGTACAACCAAGTTGGCATCAGAGTCGAACCCTTCAACTTTGAACTATCCTTCCACTCAGAATTATTAATCAATCCCTTTCAAGGGCACTTTTCTTGCTCCAAACACAAGCACTCATTGCCCTCATAGTTCATGAAAGCCTGTGTTCCTTTCCCACCCTCCACCCATTACATCAGGGATTTGAGACGCTATTTCTAGTAAATCACAAATATTGCCCATACTTCCTATGTCACTAGCCAACTGGTGGGATTTCTGATGACATTACCTAACACCAAAATATCAATGACTTGCATTGCATTCCCTGAGGAAAACTATTTGGTGTTCAAAATGAATGATTCCAGGTAGAATTTCAGGGCAGCATTTTGGGCTGTGGGATTTTGCAAACATATGAAGGCAGTATCATCGGGCATATTAGCTCAAGAGGACATATCCAGATAACAAATCATAATGACTTGAAATTGTTCAGTTTTCCTGTCTTTCAAATATACTTTATTAGCTTGAAAATTAAGCATTTATTCGTTCCGATTGTAAAAGTGACACATGCTTGGGTTGGAATATTCTCTATCTGCCACCACAAGAAAACTAATTAATCTAAATCCTTGATTGACCCAGATAAGCCCAGGTTGGGGGACGGGGGAACAGTAGAGAAAAGAGAATGAAAGAAAGTAGGACTCAATGAAGGACATGATGAGAAGGAAAAATTATACAAGAAGAAAGGGCTGTAATGCCTTGGGATCATTAGTGAACTTTCTTTCTGTCCCACTCTCTCACCACCCTACCCCTTCGAGTTCTCATTAACAAGCTATTCACTTCCTGGCTAGTTGGAGAATAAGATGTATGTTATGAAATGATATGTATCACTATATATTATTTTTTCTCAGTCACAGATTTTGCACCTAATTACCACGTCACTGCATCCTGAAATGGAAAATGTTTTATCTCCATGTATCTTAGCAGTCTATTATGACTAGGAGAGAGGAAAAAAGTATATAGAGTCAGTTATCATAAGTTCAAACTACATTTTGTTTTGTTTTCCAAAAGAGAGAACATTTACCTATTTCATAACCACAAAGACAGCCACCTGATTTCATATGTTAGATGTTGACTGGGGAAATGAAGACATAGAAAACCCCCCTACAGCCTTATTTTGATACCCCTATGGCTTACCCCTTCTTCTTCATTCTCTAGGAATGCTCTAATTATCATAAATCTCCTTGTTTGTCCCATCCATTCTGAAAACCTGTGCAGTGAGAGCGAATTCTGACTTGTCTTACATGATCCATACTATAATATATGGGAGAGCAAAGAATGAAGGAGGAAAATCAAGAATGATTAAGAACAAAGAAAATGTGTCTGCTTTGAGAGAAGTAACATAAAAATTGAAGGAATAAGTTATACAACAAATGTTACAGATCACCCAAAAATGCAAGATGGGATGTAGATTTTGCCATTTTCTGGATTAGTCAAAAGACTAGTACATTGAAAAGATAAAATATCCAATGGCATTAATCGGTTTATTAGCAATGAATGAAGGATGCCAAAAGTAAATATGCAATTAAGAATTAGTATACACGTTGTTATACAGCAGAAACTAACGCACCATTGTAAAGCTATTGTACTCCAATAAAGATGTTAAAAAAAAGAATTATATCAAAAATGTTCTTGACAAAACCAAAAAAAGACATGAACATACATTTTAAGGATGAAAGACACAAATGGTCAATAAACTCTAATCCCCATATAACACTGTATTGCCCCTCTCCTCTCTCTATCTCCCATCCTTCTCCAACTCTTTTTTTTTTTTTTTTTTTTTTTTTTGCGGTACGCGGGCCTCTCACTGTCGTGGTCTCTCCCGTTGCGGAGCACAGGCTCCGGACGCGCAGGCTCAGCGGCCATGGCTCACGGGCCCAGCCGCTCCGCGGCATGTGGGATCTTCCCGGACCGGGGCATGAACCCGTGTCCCCTGCATAGGCAGGCGGACTCCCAACCACTGCGCCACCAGGGAAGCCCTTCTCCAACTCTTGACATGAGTCCATAGTGCTCTTTGGAGCATGCAATCCATCATAAGCAAAATTCTATATTTCCTCAATCTCTTCTCTCTTATTCCCTTTACTTTCTTGCTCTGAACAACACTGATGTCTTCCCTGAGAATATTTCTTCTCCAAAAATTTTTGTCAAGTGATGGCTGGTTTTTCTCCCCCAGGCTTTGTGCTGGGAACTCTGGAACTGAGAATGAGTTTTTCATTCTCCTTGTTGTCGTTTCTGAATCCAACGTGGGTTCTACCTACACTCTATAAAAATACACATCAACCCCTGTTAGTCTCTCTCCAGTACTACCCTCATCATATTTCTTGATGATTTCAATCTTCATAAAGCTGACTGATGATCATTCTAAATCTCTAGCTTCGTTTTCCTGTTTCCTTGAACTTTCACTCTCACTCTCTCTGACACACACCACACAACTACACACACACACACACACACACACACACACACACACACATGTATACCCACAAGGACTTTGTCATTTAACTACTTTAGCCACTCACTCTCATGGTTATAGGCAAGTGTTTTTATCATCATGGTATTTTCAATAACTGTAATCTCCACAACCTCAATTTCAATCATGTCAATTCCTGATCACAATCTTACCCATTCTTTCCCTCTAACCATGCAATTCTAGAAAATTCCTCCCACTGAGGACTATTATTCATTTATTTTAATGTCTCTTTACATTTAATCCCTCCCATCCATGGCATTACATTCTTTCTTACCCATCTTAAGTGTTATTGTTGATTATTATTATCACTGCCTTGCATACAACTTGAAGATTTTTGCCCTGACCCTGGTTAAATCTATATGTTTACTCCATCCTTATAATCATGACAATGTGATGCATCTGCAGGTTATATAGCACAGACATGCCAGTTTGTCTGCTGTGACTACAAGCTCCAAGTGGTCCCATATGCCATTTAGCTATCCCATGAAATTCCCCATGTTCATTCAGTTGACTACTAGCCTAGAGACTCTTTCTTGTATGTTATGCTGTTTCCTCAAACCTCCAATACTTCTCCACACTCTCTCTCAACTGATGTCCTAGTTCAATTTTTATTGAGAAAATACGAACACTCAGAAGAGACTATCTTCCCATCACTTCTACCACTGTCCCCACATCTGTGCACATACACTTGGCCTTCACCCCTGCTACTCTGGGTGAAGACCAACCCCTCCACTCACATATTATTTCTATTCACTTTTGCTTGTTCAAGGACATCTTTCAAGCACAAGCAAGCCCTTTGATCCCTTCCCCTTTCCCATGGTACCAGCGATATCAAATCCTGCCTTAGAGCATCAACTGGTTTATTTAATAGTTGGAATTAATAACATGCTTTTTGTTATTAATCCTGTCTTCAAAAGTTTATTCAACCTATTTCCCAAACCCTAGGGCTAGCACATTCACAGATTCCAGTAAAGTTAGTAGTTAGAATGGCCTTGCCTAAAAGATATTGGTACCTAAGAAAATCACATAGAGAAAGAGACAGAGAGACAGAGACAATGACAGAGAAACAGAGAAACAGAGAAACACTGTAGTTTAGCATTCTTTGGAAATTGGACTAAGATTTTCATTGGTTCCGGTCAAAATCCAAGGTTCCTTCTAAAAGTATCCACCAAAGGCTAGGAGATGAGGAAGTTTATCTTGTCTGTGCAAACCTCAATTGCAGAATTTAAGCCACATCAACAATTATGTCATTGAGTTACCTAGAGCAGCCCAAAGTAGGGCAGTCTGATTCCCAGGGCACTCCAACACCATTCCAAGGTCAGTGGTAGGGTGGAAAATTCAGTTTGCCTTTCTTAGTCATGGTCAGAGCTTCCTGAAGCAAAGATATGCACAACACATTCAAAGTGTGTGACATATGATTGTTTTTTTCAAAAAAATGTCACAGATCAATCTGAACTTTCAAGGGAGATGAAAGACTCTAACACCTAAAGAAAGATGACAAGATGTGTATTTTCATGACAAAATATAATTTAAAACTCTTCAGATACTCCCTCACAAGACGCCAGACATCATTTCTTTTTTTCACCAAAAGCATATTATTGGAGTCATAATTCACATCCAAGGAAACAGAATAGAAATTCAGTAGAGGATATAATAGTCTACTTTCAATTGTTCTGTCTGTGCTTCCTGGCCTGTTTTTGCTATAGCAACAGGGCACACTCTGTGTATACACTTATCTTATTAATTAACATGAAATAGTGAGAAACTATGCCCAGCAATATAAAAAAGTATCCATGATTACATATAGCTGACCAAACTGATGCTTAGGGTTCTTATATCTAAATGCAGCTGAAGGGATGCAAAAATATACACAAAAAAGGCTAATCAAAGAAGAACCAAATTGATTCCAATGGGTAAATACATGGAACTATTTCTTATAATTGACAGTGTCACTTTACGTGGTGACAGTAGCTTCTAGTAAAATGTAACATATTGCTTTTATTTTTTGATCAAACTTGGCCAATTGGTCAAAAGAAAATTCCATGGGTTTTGATGGGGAAACACTCAAAGATGGAATTCAAGAGTCACACTCAGAGGCATTCATATCAGTACCAGAGGCACAAGTCATATCATACCAGAGTGTTATTGTCAATTATAATTAGAGACTTATTTCATTTTCTGTTATTCGCTTAAATGATAAAGAATCTATTTAGTCAAATGTTTCAGAAATACAATGTTTTAGACAAGACTTGCGAGGCAGTTTCCTTTAGAGTCACTCTTGCATATATTCATGGATTTTTTTTTTTTCAATTATCTTTTTTCACAAAGAAAAAAACTGTAAAATGCATTGTGATTTTCAGGAAGATGACATGTACCCTAAAGCAATGTGAATGTGTCTTCAGGAACATTCAGGATCCGATCCTCCAAACTTCAGGGCTGTAGTCATACTGTAACCTGGGTTTTTTCCTTTGTTTTTACCTTTTTTTTCTCTTGGTTTTGATTGTTGTTTGTGTTTTGTTTTCAGTTTCTTCATACCAAGAAAAGGACAACCAGATTCTTGATTAAATTAAACATGTCAAATTCCTCAGGAAGATCTACATTGGCATGCATTATTGTATATGATAGTTCTAACTGATTATCTCAGCCAGGAAAAAGCATTAGTAAACTGTGGCATAGTGAGTAAGAAGTTCTAAATAATATAGTTATTTGTAGCATCACCTGAAAAACTCAGAATAGACAATCTCGGTAAAATCTATGGAAAAAGTGGCTACATTTGAATAATTGTGGGTAGTTGGTATTCAAAGCAAAATTTTCATATCAGCCTCAAACTTGTCACATAAAAGAAGGCTATGAAATCCTTGCATTGTCCAACACTAATATGACTTAAAAGGAGCTATCTTCCAGCTTTGAGAAATAAGCCATGAGAGATAGAATATAGGCTAAGGACAACAGTGGGACAAATTAAAGAATAAAAGTTATTTCTACCAGTTTAAAGTTTGAGACTTGGTAGAAGTTAGAAAGGGTTGCAGGTAGTAAATGAATAGCTAGCAACTGAACACAGAAATTTCAGTCCTTCGTACTGTATTCCTGATTCTCCCCCAGTTCACAGGAGCAAAGCACCTGGTGACTGTGGTTGTAACTTTTAGTTTTCCTATTAGAAAGTTTGGATTAATGATACCATTAATGGAGTTATTACAGTCTGAGCAATTGATTGCTTTAAATGGGAAATGTAAGTTACTACAAAGAGGAAGGAGACGGTAGGCTAATTCTTCTCTGACAATCCAAACTTTTCACTTTCTCCACTGTGGATACAGTACACGACCAATACATCACAGCTGCTAGTAGCGTATCTTCATGTTCCAACAATCAACCATAAGTCCTGAATTCTGTAGAAGAGAAACTTTGATTACACATGTCCACGGTGTTAAAAAAAAAATACTGATCTAAAACCCTACCTAAGACTGTAATAAATGGTCTTATAGAAAACAAGAAATGTTGTGATGGCTAAAAATATATCACAATCTACATGGCTTACAAGATCTCACTTTGAAGCAACACCCCAAACTTATAGAAACAAATTAATAATACAATTGTCAAGGTTAAAAAGCAAAAGATTTGTCGGTATGGGTATCCTAGAAGGATTGCTATATATTCTCTACAGAATCACCAAAGAAATCAGAAGCAACCTAGCTAATTGAAGACCTGGGGAGCATAAGGAAATATAAAAGCTGTCCTCATGTATCTGAAGAGCTGGAAGGAAGCCTAGACGATTTAGTTTTGCTCTGGGAGATAAAACAAGACCTATTAGGAAGATTACTCTTGGGGGTAGAAAGAGCTGAGACGGGGCGAGGGTAGGGTTGTAAGTTGGGACAATGTCTCAGTTCAGTGTAATTAATAACTAACTCTGAGAGAGGTTTAATAAAATTGAATTATATACTGGTGGTATGTACGTGATCTATGTATATCCATATCTATACATCTATCTACAGAGAGAGTGAGAAGCTTATTAATGTGTTCAAGCACATGCTGAAGACTATTTCTCAAAAATCGTAAGCAAAATATTCTTGCATTTGGATAGAAGTGTGAGATACTGTTTGCATTAGGCTACTTTAAATGTCTCTTCCAATCCCCAAATTCTCTAATCTACCAATCATAACATAACTTAGCTGTACTGTAGGAAAAGGGAGAAATTTGATATAGGAACGATATTAGAGGGATAATTAATAGACTTGAATTAGTAGAGAAAAATATGCTATAAAAGGGGTTTGATAGGAGAATCTAAGCAATGTTTTCCATTCCTTTATGCCTTCTGGAAGCATATAAGTGGATTAAATTAAAAAAAGAAAGGAGGATGGAGGTCGAGTGGATTGCAAGTAGTTTTTCACCACCTGAGGAAAGGATACAGAAACAGCATTTACACTCTTTTTTTGTAACCAGTATCTATATCCACCTATCTAAAGCTGAATGAGTCTTGTAGCTGATAGCATTAAATTTGAAATATATTGCCTAATAACATCTTATTGTCTACCTTTACATGAAAGGTTTCAGCACAAGAGAATTGAACCTTGGACACTATTAAAAACTCTTTGGTTCTGTTTATAAGAAAGATTAGAGATCAGTACATTCATCTGTATGTTCAATAGTCTTTTTGGTGAGCAGATGTAGATTTGGTGACCCATAATTCAGCGTTTCTGGGAAAAAAATACTTTGAGAGACAAGGTTCACCTGAAAATATTCTACACAAGATTTCTCATTTGTCATGTTGCATTTTTCTCTTCCAGTTTAGAAACAATTTGAGATTTTGCCAACAAGTTAGGTAGTCTGCAGAAATGCAGCTAAGTGGGCATTTTAAAATTAGCAAATAGTATAAAAAGGAAAGCCAGCAGTTTTACACAGGGAAAAGCTTTGAGTGGGCTACCTTGTCTCTCCCTGATGGCCCCAAAGTTTCTGAGACGGATTTTGTTCATTTTGAAGCCAGCCAGAACACACAAATAGCAGAACTCCAGTTCACACTACACAGAAGGAAATTTGTCGTGGCAGATTTTCCCCCCTATCGTATCTATAAGAGAAAAAGGAAGTGGCATCACTGAGGTATGAGCGAACAGAAAGGATTGTATTTCTTTTTCATCTGGTGATTGGACTGACCCCAGCGCACTTTGCTGCGACTCACAGAGGCTGCTTTAACTAATTCAAAAAGGAGCTGCATGATGAGCTGGTCATGGCCTCTAACACTTGCTTCTGGCCTCACACAGTTTGGGTTGGAAAGAGCAGAGTCCCTCAGTAGCAAATAAAGGAAGAGAAGAAAATTGCTTTAAGGGGAACTAAGTTAAATTCAAAAAGAGCACATCCACTTTCCTGTAGGAATAAAGTACACAGGTTAGTTTCAGGACCAGATGGAAGATATGCAAGATCATCCTTGCTAAACTTATCTTGACATTATGACAGTACAGATGCTTCCAACTTAACGATGGTTCAATGGACATTTTTTTTTTTTTTACCTTATGACGGTGCAAAAGTGATATTCAGTAGAAACCATACTTCTAAGTTTGAATTTTGGTCATATGCAGTAAGATGCTCTGTTGTGTTACTGAGCAGAGGCAGCTTCCAGTCAACTAGGTGATCACGAGGGCAACAACCCATACACTTACAGCCATTCTGTACCCAGACAACCATTCTACTTTTCACTTTCAGTATAGTATTTAATCAATTACATGAGGTATTCCACACTTTATTATAAAATAAGCTTTGTGTTAGATGATTTTGCCCAATTGTAGGCTAATGTAAGTGTTCTGAGCACATTTAAGGTAGGCTGGGCTAAGCTACGATGTTAGGTGAATTAAATGCATTTTTGACTATGCGTTTATGGGGACCATGCATTCTGACTTACATTAACCGCATCGTAAGTTGAGGAAGATCGGGATATGGGCTATGCCAACTTTATGTAAATTTATCTTATTTATGATTTTAAGGTTTATAAGAGAATTTAGGATTGGAACACTAAAGCTATATAATTCTTTACTTCTAAAATGTGAAGTATCATGCCTTGTGCCTCTTTAAAGTTCTTTTCTTTATTCCTCACATTGCCCAAGAATAAAGTCCTCAACAAATGCTATTGATCAACTTTATGTCCCTCAAGGACAGACACAGAAGACATTTTAATGTTTTTAGAGGAAAAAGACTTTTCTATATGTAACTGCTTCCTAAAATGTGAGCAGCAGATGTAGAATTAGGAAAAATCTGCAGTTTGCAAGCTTTTGCTGCAGAGGAGGTTTTCTTTGCTGAAGCAAATTTGACTATCTAAACATTCATGATCCTTTTTCTTTGTCTCACTACTATTCCTATTTTTTCCAGTTACTTTCCTACATGTTTTTGGATTGTTGGAAGCTCATAAAAATGAAATAAAATTACAGGAGTGAATACACCACACAACATCAAACTTGTGTCTATACCATCTTAAAATGCCATACTGTTTCTTTGAATGGCTTCTTGTGTCAAGTCACAGAAAAGGCTACCTCGACTTTGAGGATTACTGACAGGTAGTTCCAGAGTTTCTAAAAGTAACTCATGTTCCTCTAAAACTTCAACAATTTTCTGATGGAAATAAAATATCTGACTTTAGAGGCAAGCTACTCTTTTTCAGTCAACATATTTCTATTTGTTGTAATTGTTAAGCAGCTGTATTCCACCAGGGCTGGGACGTCTGTCTGATTTTGCATTATTCCTTTTACTTAATGCTTGGACAGGGTTGGTCTCAATAAGTATTTGTTGAATGAATGGATGAAAGAGCAAATGAATGAATGTTTTATACAATATTCCAAACTTTTTTACAGTGTATTATATATGCATCCATAATTATATATTTTAAACAAAATATATCATAATATTACTAAAAGGGAAATGAGAAACAAAGTAAAATGAATAAAACATGTTCAATGTTTTCTCATTTACTTCTTACAAAATGGGTATGAGGATATTTGCCCTAATATTGTCATTGGGAGCATCAACATGGGATAGATATAGAAATCTTTCTTTTCTTAAATATTTGAGGGGATGTCATTCAGAATTTCTAATATTAAAACGCTAACTCTGACAATGAGAATGTTTGATCCTCATGTGACAGGATTATAATGATATTTAAATAATGAATATAATGTTAATTAAAATTTTAATGCATCAAATGATTCCTCACAAATAGTGTTGACTTTTAGATTTATTGTATTTATGTATTTATTAGTAAATTATTATGTATTTATTAGTCTGTTTCTCCGTGAATGAAGTACATCTACAGCAGCTTTTGCGAAGAGCATAGTGACATCTAGTGGTGAAAATAAATACTGCAAATGGCTAAGGTTGGTGCGTGGAAATTTGAGGGTCAATTGTATTGCAATAAATCTGACAATTTTGCTAATAGAAGCTAAGAAGAATTTGCATGAAAGGAGGAAAAATAGGTGGTTTATTAGATAATGGCAAATCTTGAATGGAATTGAAACATTATTCATATGTTTGTTTCTGTGTGCAATAAAAGAGATTTTAAATTGTCAAATCTAAAAAACAATTAAGGAATAGAATTACAACTAAACTTTGAATCTTTGAGTCTGGTTAGTAACATTCCATTTGAATCTTTTTGTCTGGTAAATAGTATTTTATAAACCGATACACGGTCTAAGTATATAAATGCGATCAAACATTTCAGCCTAAGCCATAGCAAGGGAAATTGAACGTGGAGAAATAGCTCATCTGTGTAAAACATTACTATGTGGAAAATAAAGCCTTAAAATAGATTTATCCCTACATTTCAATATAAAGAAGCTTTGACCAGGTGACAACATTTTTCTTTTTTATTTGTGAATAGTTTGGGTCATATTTTCAATAGAATAGAATTTTGTAACTAAAAATTTGTTTTAATGCAGTTGTTATCAATCCATGTCTTTGTAGTAATTATCATATTGACTTAGTGGCATTTAATCGGGCTTTGAAATTTAAAAAGAGCAAACAGGTAATGCTTGCAGTATTGCATTACAATAGGCATAAGTTAAAAATTTTTATTCTCCAACAATCTAACTTAAATGTCTGTAAAATGAGAAGTATACAGGCTATATGGTAAAGAAACTGATAACCAATGATGAAATAACTAGAATTTAAATTATCCAAAAAAAGTAATTGGGGTTATCATATAATTTCTATCTAAATTAAGATAAGTGACAATATGATGTTATAATTTATACCAAGATATATTCAAATACTTTGTTAAGAAAAATGGATTCTTAGACACAAGGTATGCCTTAGTATAAAATAAACATTATAGTATATAGCTAAGAAATTAAAACTACTTTAATCCCAATATACATTTAAATGCATGTAGGAAACTGGAATAAATTTTCCAGTGTGTGACGATTAATAGTGAAATAACAGTTTCTAAATGGTAATTTTATGTGTATTTTAAAAGAAAATAAAACAATTGAAAGTATCCTTTAAATAACACTGTGTATCAGTGTATTTATTTTTGTACTATATATGAAAAAGCACCTTAAAGGTATTAAAGGAATATTTTCAATAAAAAAGAAACTTTATAACTTTCATCTAGAGCTAAAATGAACAAGTGTTAAAGATTTTATTTTATTTATCTTATTATTAAAGGGAGAACCAGTAAGGTGTTACAACTGGTATAAAGGAGAAATCAAAGGAGCACAAATTTATATGAAGAACAGTAATGTTGAAATGAATTTGAAAATCTGGTTTATCCACAGGACAATAATCGAGTTCCAGCAGCCTTAAGTAATCTGTATTTTTATGGACAAGAAATATTTGCATTAATATCTGTTTTCTCTAAATTAACTTCTATTTCTACAGAGTTGTTTAAGTAGCCTACTCAAAGTCTTCATCCCATAGTCTTACCTTCATATAATTACTGAAGCCTCCAGCATTTCATTGAGAGGTTAGTCAGTAATCTATCTTGCCTATTCCAAAGTCTAATTTTTCCTTGAAAAATAGACTTAGTAGGTTCTTCACATCCAAAGTGAATGATACTTAATAGTTATTACTCAGTGTCTAGCATGGAAAGTAATAACCATCAGTGACAACTCAGGAAGCTCTAAGAGTATGACAGAAACATTTTGAAATAGTCAAAGAAAGATTAAGATTTTTTACATAATATTCACTTCAGAGCTGCAGTAGCTTGCAAATAAAACTTCAGCCAAAGCACATCCTATTGTATATTTCCCTACTTTAGTAGTGCAAAAGGAAAAGTCTTCTACTTTTCTAACATGAAGATCATTACACTGATTCATGTGTCAATAATGAAAATATCACTATGATCAGTGAGAATCTGCAACAGAATACATAGTAAAATTAAAAATCAAACAGAACTATTAGTACAATCTCTTATTCATTAACTGCTAAAATTTGAAATATGATTGCCTCTTTCTTTCTAAAAGTAGTCTCCAGACACAGCAATGCAGAATATTAACAAGCTCTTTCCTTTTTTCATTATGGTTGAAAGAGTGGGTTGACATTATAACAGCTTTAGAAAGTTTTATTCATTATTTTTGTTTATTTGTTTCAGTCAATGAAGATTCAAAATATTGGAGTCACATCAAAACCTAAAACAAATCTTTCAGTATGTAACATATAGATAAAATATCATAGATTGTGGATCACATTTGACTTGTTTGTTTGTTTTCCACCCCCATTTTGGGGAGTGATAGGTGTTCTAAGCAGACAGTTTAGGTCTTATGGTGGAAACACATTATGTCCTATAAAATGTTCCACCCAAATACAGCTGAGCCAGGATTTAGATCCTCCCAATTAGACATAATCTCCATCTTAAATTACAACTCCTAAATGTCTCTCTTACAACATATCACTTTTCATCTTGCATTATATTTTCTCCATAGCTGACCTGCAAGCTCTTTGAGGGAAGCTTGGTATTGTTGGAAGAAAGTCCATGTGGGTTGTGTAATTACATGAATCTATATTTCAGTTTTGTTTTGGCTCTTACTAGCTCTTTGGGCAAATTGTGTAATCTCTCCAAATATCAACTTCTTCGTATGTGAGACATGAATAAAATAAATTTCTCACAAGCTCATGAAATAATTAGATGAGATAATATTTTTAAGTTAATTGACACAAAGGTTTTAAACAGTATATGCAAAAGAAAAAAAAAGAAAAAGCTTTATTTTCAGCAGAGTTTAAAATTCTTTTGAACAAAGTAAAGATTCAATAGATATTTGTTGAATAAATTCCTTAATAATAGACAAAGTGTATTCAGACATCTACGCATTTTTAATTTGGTATTTTATTCTGCCATGTCCTAAGTGAGGCCAAGCATTTGTTACAATGGTGGACCTACTGCAAATTTATTGAGCTAATCTAAACGGTGGCTTGCTTTGTTTTTCTTCATGAAATGAAATAACAGTGAGCCTGATAGCACATCTTTGTTTAGAAAAAATAGGTACTGGATGATATTCCACATATTCAGAAGACTTGGCTTCCATCAAAGAGAGGATGGGTAAAGTTAAGGATTTCCAGAATGATTTGTACTGATCATAGGTGATTTGGCTATTCAACTGGAAGAGCTGATGAAGCAGATTTTGGGTTACGTATAAGAGGAAGAAAGAGTAGCCTTCTTTGACAATGTTTGACTTCAAGAAAATAATGGGTAAAATGAAAAGCTATCTAAATATGAACCATTACTTCTATTTTAAAAACACAATCACCTTCAAGCCTGTATTTCAACAAAAACAGTCTAAGTTAGAGACATAAATCTATTTTATATTTACCTACCCATTTGCTTTCATTTTCATTCCTGTGATACATAAATATATTAAAAATAACTGAGAGGTAAGTTCAGAAAGTTATAATAAAAATACTGAGTACAATTCTATTAAATACAATTTCAAAGTCCAATTTCTTTTTTTAATCTAATATTAATGATATTATTAAGGCTTTCTAAAAATCACTATATAAGTATTCCTTTAAGGAAAAAATATTTCAAGAACAAATGAGTTTTGCATGTATAAATTACTTTTTGCAGAAGAAAAATTTTAAATCCTAAATAATTTATCTTCATTCCTTAGTGACTCAGAAAAACTAAGTACAGTATCTTAGCAAGACTACTTTTAATAGTTTTATATTTCTAACCATGTTGGAATGAGCTTTAAGATTCTTTCCAAAAATCTGAGATAATTATCAAATAAATCAGAAACTAAATATTAAAATCAAGCTTAGATATTATCTTCTGTGTTTCAAAGACAGTCAAACTTCTGTAGTTTCTCATTATTACATGATGACTAAGAACTGTGAAGTAGGGAGAAAATAAAAATACAAGGTTTATAGAATATCTAAAATTGTTATCAATAAATGCTGGAGAGGGTGTGGAGAAAAGGGAACCCTCTTGCACTGTGGGTGGGAATGTAAATTGATACAGCCACTATGGAAAACAGTATAGAAATTCCTTAAAAAAACTAAAAATAGAATTACCATATGACCCAACAATCCCACTACTGGGCATATACCCAGAGAAAACCATAATTCAAAAAGATACATGCACCCCAATGTTCAAAGTGACACTATTTACAATAGCCATGTCATGGAAGCAACCTAAATGCCCATCGACAGATGGAAGATGTGGCACATATATACAATGGAATATTACTCAGTCATGAAAAGGAACGAAATTGAATCCTTTCTAGAGACATGGATGGACCTAGAGAGTGTCATGCAGAGTGAAGTAAGTCAGAAAGAGAAAAGCAAATGTCATATATTAATGCATATATGTGGAATCTAGAAAAACAGTACAGATGAACCTGTTTGCAAGGCAGAAATAGAAACACAGACATAGAGAACAAACATGGACACCAAGGGGGGAAAGTGGGGGTGGGATGAATTGGGAGATTGGGACTGACATATATACACTAAGATGTATAAAATAGATAACTAATGAGAACAGGCTGTATTGCACAGGGAACTCCACTTCGCTGTACAGTAGAAACTAACACAACATTGTAAAACAATTATACCCCAATAAAAAATAAATAAAATAAAAATGTATGTTATTGAACTTCATCCTTTTGCAGGTAAACATATAGAGAAGAAGGTAATATGAGGGGGGAAAAAACCATCAGGAATTAAACTGCCAAGATCTGACCAGTTAAATGAGGGAGAAGGCAAAGACTATTATTGGGATTTTTGAAAAAGACACAATGAGTAACCTCTCTCATGACCTGAATTTTGAAAAAGTTGAGAATGGATACTGGAGGGAAGCATTCGGAGACCAAAAGACACATCCATATCTAGTAAGATTGCTATTGAAGAGTGTAGGTTATAATCTACATGGAGGTTTTCAAATACAAAATCCCAGATTTAGACAGATTTAATCATTAGCAGTGTGAAGCTGGGTCACAAACCTGCCATTATCCCTCCTCCACATGTACCAAGTAGATCAGCTGGAGGAGCAGGAAATTCATTCCCCTACTTGGGGCAGAGAATTGAGTAAAGGTATGGGGTATGGAGCCAGGGCAATGCACAAGGAAACATCAAGTGCAGGATGGGCCTAGAGACTGTCATACAGAGTGAAGTAAGTCAGAAAGAGAAAAACAAATATTGTATAATATCGCTTACATGTGGAATCTAGAAAAATGGTGCAGATGAACTTATTTGAAAAGCAGAAATAGAGACATAGAGCACAAACATATGGATACCAAGGGGAAAAGGGGGGTGGGTGGGATGAACTGGGAGATTGGGATTGACATATATACACTACTATGTATAAAATAAATAACGAATGAAAACCTGCTGTATAGCACAGGGAACTCTACTCAGTGCTTGGTGGTGACCTAAATGGGAAGGAAATCCAAAAAAGAGGGGATATATGTATACGTATAGCTGATTCACTTTGCTGTACAGCAGAAACTAATACAACATTGTAAAGCAGCCATACTCCAATAAAAATGTAAAAAAAAAAAAAAAAAAAAAAAAGCAGGAAAGATGTGTTACTCCCCACTCTCCCAACCCTGGATAGTATTTCCTCAGTAGAATTCTCTCAGGGGTGCCATAAACGAAGTCTTCACATTTTTTACATTTTATCTGCTACCATTTGTGTGTGTATCTGTGTGTGTTTAATGTTGAAAAAAGTGGGCAACCTAGATTAGGAGAAGAAAAACAAAAATAAGGGAGCAGGATGGGGGTTGTGGGGAGAAGAAAGAAATACTTTGGTTCTTATAATTAGCAAAAATATGTATTTAAATCTAAAGTGTATCTTCTATTACTTTATAATAAAAAGTGATTGTCTCCACAGTGTCAATGAATATAACCTTAATTCATACATGAATATTTTTTATTCATCTATCTATTCAATAAATATTTTTGAACATCTAAGAGTGCCAGGTATGGCTGACACTGGGCCCTGAGACAAATACTATTATGTCTAATATAATCATAACACGTCAACAGTAACAAAGATGATTATGTAAGTGTTCTATCTACAAGGAATTCAGTGTTGTGTGCTCCACAAACCACACACCCACATAAATGTAATTATCTTTGTCTCTTATATACTTAACACAGTGTCTGGCAATTAGGAATTTAAAATAAGTTACACGTTCATTGAATGAGTTGAATTCAGGAAGATCATAATTATAGAACAGGTTTATTTTCTTTCCCTCACCACCTCCAAACAAGATCCATTGAAATAGTCTTCTTGCCTCTGAATTTGAAACTTGAATATAAAATGTGTCCCTTTTGTGGTTTTCTCAAAGAGTCCAGTTGTCAAACATCATTTTTATCTGATTCAAATCTTCCTTTTGTTCTCAGATCAGGCCTGATTGGAAGCCAGTGTTGGGGATGTAGGAAGAATATCATTAGTTTCTTCTCTCTTCCTTGCCCCACGTAACATACTTCCTCCCCACTACTCATTGACTGTGATCTCCAGTACCTCTGAAGTTGGGCTTGTAAAAGGCAGTTTTACAGAAGAGTATAACTGTCGTCTTGATTGATGTTCTCTGGGTACAGCTAACTCAAAGTTCAAAGAATGTCTCTAATTTGTGGAACACATCTGTGGTTGCTGGGCGGTACCACCCTGGGGACAATGGCTCTGTGCTGTGGCCCAGGCAATGCTTCATTTTGTTAGCACTTGCTTTTACTGGTTTCACTTACACAGTCTCTATCTGTGGGGTTTTCACAGTCTTTAGACATTCTTTTAAAATAAAATCCCTTTCAAAACCACTCAAGAATAGTTCTATTTCAGAACGTCCACATCTGGCTCCTACAATGCAGCCTCTCTACCCTGTGGTTAGTGAAGTAGAGCTTCCTCTACCACTGTTCTAGTAGTTCTCTAGTGTTCTACCTCTCACACTAGGCCCCTTTTTTGGTACTCCCTTCTTTAAAATTTTTCAAGTATGGGTCAAGCGATCCCTCTGAGCCCCAAGGTCCCCAGTATACTAGTCAAGCCTTCCCAAGCTCTCCATAGACCTTCGTTTGGTTTGAGCATTATCGGGAGAGAAGGAGAAGGCTAGAACCCTGCATGGCTTGTCTCTCCAACCTGGCTGCACACCGCAGTTCACCTGGGAGCCTTAAACACTGCCAACATCTATGTTCCATGTTCCACCCCCAGAGGTTAGAATGTAACGTTTCAGGTGTGGCCTGAGCAACTTAGTGATTCTACTATGTGGTCAAAGTTGACAAAGCTGCTCTAAAGACACCCTTCCTAGTGACACCCCCAAGAATAACCTGGGGAGTGGCTAATGGTCCACTTGAGGTAGACTGGTTTGGGATCACCCTCTGGGCCAACCTTCCATAGATGCTGCAGAGCTTTACAAGTATGAAGAAATTGACACCTTTTATTCTCAGCCTTGGGACTTCTATCAAAACTCTGAGAAAGCAGAAGTTCTATTTAAAATCCCGTGGTGTTAAGTGTTTGTTGAAGTGATCTGACTGAATGCAGAGCTGATGGGTGGGATTCAGAGTTATGAAAGTCCCTGGGGAAAAAAACAAAGCTGCTTAACAATTTTCTAATCCATTTCCTTTCTGTGTCTCATTTTGTTTTCAATCAAAAAGCATACTATGTCCCTGGTTTTAAATATCATATTTAGCTTACCTACTATCTACTAGAATCAAAAAGTGTCAAAACTGAACGTCTCAAAATCACACAGCTTGAGTCTTAATTTTCTCTTGGAATATCTAGCAGCTGATAATTTTCTTTTTAATATATTTTTGGAAATAGTCTCCATCTCTCTTGATGTCCTCTGACTTTTATGATAAAAAGTGTACACAAACTGCCCAAACTAATTTCTTTTTGTAAATCTTAGTGTTTTGTTAGTCAATGGATTTTGCAATTGGGGTATTTGAAATAGTTCAATCCACATAATATAGCCATTATATTCCAACAAATTTAATGTAGTTTCAGAAGTTACCAACTTTTCCAAAAGAAAGAAATTTTTAAAAGACTTTTTGAGGCTGAATTAAGTTTGAAAATAAAATAAAATCTGAGTGTGCTACAAGTAAGGATTAATATTTGAATAATTGTATAGCATTTTATATAAAATAATTTTACTTCCATTTTTTAAGCTGAGAAGTGATTGTGATCAAAAGAAAAAAAATACAGGTTTCCTCTCAAGAAATACAAGTGTAGATGAATATTTTCCATGTAATTTGAATAAACAATGTCAAAGTTAAAATTGTATGCATCTTTAGTTTATATTTTTTAATTATATTTTATTAATTTTCATAAGGAACCTCTCCAACAAGAGCACAAGCTCTGTATGGTTTCAATCATGTTTAATCTTGTTTTGTATCTTCTAACATACCTTATATATAGTAGATTTTTAATAATAATAAAAAATGTTAACAATAATATCGTAGTATCATTTCATCTAGCAGCCCCTGTTTTAGCAATTTAACTAAACCTTAGACAAAATTAAACTAGTGATCAACAATACAGGATTTCTAATAAGTATTTAAATATAAACACTGAGTATGATCTCTAATTTATAGCTGGAGGACGATTTTATTTTTACAGTTTGTATAGCGATTTGATACTTCTACATACTAGGATTTAGATCCTGACTTTAGTGAAGAGCTCAGGGTTTTTCTAAGAGGTAGTTAAGATAAATAATGAAATGGCCATCAGTGGAGAGAAACAGTTACTATGTCTATCTGTGGTCTTTTAAGAGAGTAAATTAAATACTTGCTTGGGGGAAGAAAACAACACATATGTTATTTTCATTTCTTATAAATCAACTTTGCAAAATAATATCTTTTAAACACTACAAGACATTAGGTTGTTGTACATAACAAGGCGGAGCCTTTGAGAAATACTCCTCGAGGGCATTTTGGTTCCAGAAACAGAAGTTGCTAACTGGGTTTGTGTTGTTGAGTCCTCTGCTTCCTTTACCCTTTGGGCTCTGAGTTACTGAGGTCCCGGAAGGGCAAACATGGAGGGCCTATCAATCACCTTTCCCTTAGAGCCAAAGAGGGGATGACTTTTTTGTAGATAAACCTCAGTGGAAGGTTTATGTAATGAGGTTTCTCAGATTGGTGGAATCTGTCCAGTTTTATTCTATCCCGTGTCCGAGCATCTTCTCCTCCTTCTTTTAGTAAAAAATAAAAATAAATTATATATCTATATCTATACTCTGTTGGGAACTACCTCTCCTTTACTTTTCTCCACTTTTTGTGCTGTGGGTTCCAGCAGCAGCAGCAGTTCCAGAGATAAAATAGATTTGGTCAATCGGTTGTAAGTTCAGGAATGCCACACAATCCATGAGTTCCCATTCTAAGGCTTCTGTTAGAGTTCTCTGTTAAGAAAAGGACATTTTCTTTCTCCTGATGTGAGTGAGAGAGAGAAAAAAAATAAACCTGAAGCCACAGGCAGGTTTGTTGTCACTGTGTCTGAAAAAAGAGACACTGCAAAGGAAAGCAGAGCCTGGAGATGAAAAGCACGAATCCTGACGACAGCTTTGGAACCTCTGGATCTGATATGCTTGAAGCCAGAGCACTCCTGATTTCTAGGTTAAGTGAGTCAATAAAGGCCATTTCCCCTTAAGGTAGTGTGAGTTGACTTTCTATCACTGGCAGCCGGAAGAGTTCTGAATAATGGATCTTGGATGCTGTGTCTGCAAGTACAAACACATTTTTCACATGGTAACTCATTTATTTTTATTTATTTAGTTTTAAAATTTTATTTTATTTATTTTTATACAGCAGGTTCTTATTAGTTATCTATTTTTTAAACATCTTTATTGGACTATAATTGCTTTACAATGGTGTGTTAGTTTCTGCTTTATAACAAAGTGAATCAGCTATACATATACATATGTCCCCATATCTCCTCCCTCTCCGTCTCCCCCCACCCTCCCTAACCCACCCCTCTAGGTGGTCACAAAGCACCAAGCTGATCTCCCTGTGCTATGCGGCTGCTTCCCACTAGCTATCTATTTTACATTTGGTAGTGTATATATGTGCATGCCACTGTGAGATATCACCTCACACCTACTTTCTGGAGGGTTTTTTTTTTTTTATCATAAATGGGTGTTGAATTTTGTTGAAAGATTTTTCTGCATCTACTGACATGATCATATGGTTTTTCTCCTTCAATTTGTAAATATGCTGTATCACATTGATTTGCATATATTTAAGAATCCTTGCATTCCTAGGATAAACCCCATTTGATCATGGTGTATGATCCGTTTAATGTGCTGTTGGATTCTCTTTGCTAGTATTTTGTTGAGGATTTTTGCATCTATGTTCATCAGTGATATAGGCCTGTAGTTTTCCTTCTTTGTGATATCTTTGTCTGGTTTTGTTATCAGGGTGATGGTGGCCTCGTAGGATGAGTTTGGGAGTGTTCCTGCCTCTGCTATATTTTGGAAGAGTTTGAGAAGGATAGGTGTTAGCTCTTCTCTAAATGTTTGATAGAATTCGCCTGTGAAGCCACCTGATCCTGGGCTTTTGTGTTTTGGAAGATTTTTAATCAGTTTTAGTTTCAGTGCTTGTGATTGGTCTGTTTATATTTTCTATTTTTTCCTGGTTCAGTCTAGGAAGGCTGTGCTTTCTAAGAATTTGTCCATTTCTTCTAGGTTGTCCATTTTATTGGCATATAGTTGCTTGTAGTAATCACTCACGATCCTTTGTATTTCTGCAGTGTCAGTTGTTACTTCTCCTTTTTCATTTCTAATTCTATTGATTTGAGTCTTCTCCCTTTTTTTCTTGATGAGTCTGGTTAATGGTTTATCAATATGGTTTATCTTTTCAAAGAACCAGCTTTTAGTTCTATTGATCTTTGCTATTGTTTCCTTCATTTCTTTTTCATTTATTTCTGATCTGATCTTTATGATTTCTTTCCTTCTGCTAACTTGGGGGTTTTATTGTTCTTGTTTCTCTAACTGCTTTAGGTTAGATTGTTTATTTGAGATGTTCCTTGAGGTAGGATCATATTGCTATTAACTTCCCTCTTAGAACTGCTTTTGCTTCATCCTATAGGTTTTGGGTCATTGTGTTTTGTTATTTGTTTCTAGGTATTTTTTGATTTTCTTTTTGATTTTTTTCAGTGATCTATTGGTTATTAAGTAGTATATTGTATGCCTCCGTGTGTCTGTATTCTTTACAGAATTTTTCTGGTAATTCATATCTAGTCTCATAGCATTGCGGTTGGAAAAGATACTTGACACGATTTCAATTTTCTTAAATTTACCGAGGCTTACTTTGTAACCCAAGGTATGAGCTATCCTGGAGAATGTTCCATGAGCACTTAAGAAGAGAGTTTATTCTGTTGTTTTTGGATGGAATGTCCTATAAATAGCTATTAAGTCCATCTTGTTTAACGTATCATTTAAAGCTTGTGCTTCCTTATTTATTTTCATTTTGCATGCTCTGTCCACTGGTGAAAGTGGGTTGTTAAAGCCGCCTACTACGGTTGGGTTACTGTTGATTTCCCCTTTTATGGCTGTTAGTATTTGCCTTATGTATTTCAGTGCTCCTATATTGGGCGCATAAATATTTACAATTGTTTCACCTTCTTGGATTGATCCATTGATCATTATGTAGTGTTCTCTGTCTCTTGTAATAGTTTTTACTTTAAAGTATATTTTGTCTGATATGAGAATTTCTACTCAAGCTTTCTTTTGATTTCCGTTTGCATGGAGTATCTTTTTCCATCCCCTCACTTTCAGTCTGTATGTGTCCCTAGGTCTGAAGTTGGTCTCTTGTAGACAGCATATATATGGGCCTTGTTTTTGTGTCCATTCAGCCAGTCTGTGTCTTTTGGTGGGAGCATTTAATCCATTTACATTTAAGGTTGTTATCGATATGTATGTTCCTATTACCATTTTCTTAATTGTTTTGGGTTTGTTATTGTAGGTCTTTTCCTTATCTTATGTTTTCTGCCTAGAGAAGTTCCTTTAGCATTTATTGTAAAGCTGGTTTGATGGTGCTGAATTCTCTTAGTTTTTGCTTGTTTGTAAAGGTTTTAATTTCTCTGTTGAATCTGAATGAGATTTTTGCTGTGTAGAGTAATCTCGGTTGTAGGTTTTTCCCTTTCATGACTTTAAATATGCCCTGTCGCTCCCTTCTGGCTTGCAGAGTTTCTGCTGAAAGATCAGCTGTTAACCTTATGGGGATTCCTTGTATTTTATTTGTTGTTTTTCCCTTGCTGCTTTTAATATTTTTTCTTTGCATTTAATTTTTGATAGTTTGAGTAATATGTGTCTTGGCATGTTTCTCCTTGGATTTATCCTGTATGGGAATCTCTGTGCTTCCTGAACTTTGTTAACTATTTCCTTTCCGATATTAGGGAAGTTTTCAACTATAATATCTTCAAATATTTTCTCAGTCCTTTTCTTTCTCTCTTCTTCCTCTGGGACTCCTATAATTTGAATGTTGGTGTCCTCAATTCTTTTCATTCTTTTTTCTTTATTCTGCTCTGCAGTAGTTATTTCTACTATTTTATCTTCCAGGTCACTTATCCATTCTTCTGCCTCAGTTATTCTACTATTGATTCCTTCTAGAGAACTTTTAATTTTGTTTATTGTGTTGTTCATCATTGTTTGTTTGCTCTTTAGTTCTGCTAGGTCCTTGTTAAACGTTTCTTGTATTTTCTCCATTCTATTTCGAAGATTTTGGATCATCTTTACTATCATTAATCTGAATTCTTTTTCAGGTAGACTGCCTATTTCCTCTTCACTTTTTTGGTCCGGTGGGTTTTTACCTTGCTCCTTCTTCTGCAGTGTGCTTCTCTGTCTTCTCATTTTGCTTAACTTACTACATTTGGGGTCTCCTTTTCACAGGCTGCTGGTTCATAGTTCCCATTGTTTTTGGTGTCTGCCCCCAGTGGCTAGGTTTGTGTAGTGGGTTGTGTAGGCTTCCTGGTGGAGGGAACTAGAGCCTATATTCTAGTGGATGAGGATGGATCTTGTCTTTCTGGTGGGCAGGACCACAGCCAGTGGTGTGTTTTGGGGTGTCTGTGACCTTATTATGATTTTAGGCAGGCTCTCTGCTAATGGGTGGAATTGTGCTCCTGTCTTGCTAGTTGTTTGGCATAGGGTGTCCAGCACTGTAGCTTGCTGATCATTGGGTGGAACTGGGTCTTAGTGTTGAGATGGAGATCTCTGGGAGAGCTTTTGCCATTTGATATTATGTGGAGCCGGGAGGTCTCTGGTGGCCCAGTGTGCTGAACTCGGCTCTCGCACCTTAGAGTCACAGACATGATAACTGGCCAGAGTAGCAAGACCCTGTCAGTCACATGGCTCAGAAGAAAAGGGAGAAAGAAAGAAAGAAAGAAAAATAAAATAAAGTTATTAAAATTAAAAATAAGGAAAGAAAGAAGAGAGCAACCAAACCAAAACACAAATCCACCAATGATAACAAGTGCTAAAAACTATACTAAAACAAAGAAACAAACAAATTATAAAAACGGACAGAAAGCATCCTAGGTCAAAATGGTAAAAGAAAGCTATACAGACAAAATCACACAGAGAAGCATACACATAACTCACTCACAAAAGGAGAAAAAGGCAAAAAATATATGTATATATATATATCATTGTTCCAAAGTCCACCTCCTCAATTTGGGATGATTCGTTGTCTATTCAGGTATTTCACAGATGCAGGGTACATCAAGTTGATGGTGGAGAATTCATCCGCTGCTCCTGAGGCTGATGGGAGAAATTTCCCTTTCTCTTTGCACAGCTCCCGGGGTTCAGCTTTGGATTTGGACCCGCCTCTGTGTGTAGGTCGCCAGAGGGCGTCTGTTCTTTGCTCAGACAGGACGGGGTTAAAGGAGCCACTGATTCGGGGATTCTGGCTCACTCAGGCCGGAGGGAGGGAGGGGCAAGGATGCGGGGTGAGCCTGTGGCAGCAGAGGCCGATGTGACGTTGCACCAGCCTGAGGCACTCTGTGCGTTCTCCCGGGGAAGTTGTCACTGGATCCCGGGACCCTGGCAGTGGCGGGCTGCACAGGCTCCCGGGAGGGGAGGTGTGGATGGTGACCTGTGCTCGCACACAGGCTTCTTGGTGGTGGCAGCAGCAGCCTTAGCATCTTATGCCCGTCTCTGGGGTCCGCGCTGTTAACCGTGGCTCACGCCCGTCTCTGGAGCTCCTTTAAGCAGGGCTCTTAATCCCCTCTCCTGGCGCACCAGGAAACAAAGAGGGAAGAACAACTCTCTCGCCTCTTCAGCAGCTCCAGACTTTTTCCCGGACTCCCTCCCGGCTAGCTGTGGTGCACTAGCCCCTTCAGGCGGTGTTCACGACGCCAACCCCAGTCCTCTCCCTGGGATCTGACCTCGGAAGCCCGAGCCTCAACTCCCAGCCCCCACCTGCCCCGGCGGGTGAGCAGACAAGCCTCTCGGCCTGGTGAGTGCCGGTCGGCACCGATCCTCTGTGCAGGAATCTCTCCGCTTTGCCCTCCGCACCCCTGTTGCTGTGCTCTCCTCTGCGGCCCCGAAGATTCCCCCTCCACCACCCGCAGTCTCTGCCCACGAAGGGGCTTCTAGTGTGTGGAAACTTTTCGTCCTTCACAGCTCCCTCCCACTGGTGCAGTTCCCGTCCCTATTCTTTTGTCTCTGTTTTTTTCTTTTTTCTTTTGCCCTCCCCAGGCACCTGGGGAGTTTCTTGCCTTTTGGGAGGTCTGAGGTCTTCTGCCAGCATTCAGCGGGTGTTCTGAAGGAGTTGTTCCACGTGTAGTTGTATTTCTGATGTATTTTTGGGGAGGAAGGTGATTTCCACTTCTTACTCTTCCGCCATCTTGAAGGTCTCCCCAGTAACTCATTTAGGTAAGTGGTGGCCTGGGTGTTAAATGGGGAATAACTGCTAAACACACCCCTATAGATAGTAATATAGCTGAGAAACATACATTTTCTAAACTGGAACAATCTAATTGTGTCAAATAACAGCTATTTTCTCTCTGTGACCAAAGATCTCCCATTTGACACCCATAGCATTTGGAATTCCACAACCAATGAAATACCTCTTGAAATGGGTGAAGGAAAAGATATTTAAGGTAATGATTCCTAGGTTCCAGTCTATGATGATGTTATCACCAATGAGTGACAAGATGGGAAAATATCAGGACAAAGTCATGCTTTATTTTTCTTCCTTTAGTTAAATTATCTTTATTCTGAGGTTCTCTCTCTCTTTCTTTTTTTCCCCTTATAAATGTCTCTAAGGAAATGAACGTACAATTTGTACTGTATTTCTGTAATGTTTATTTTGCTTTGTTGGCTGTCCATATTCCCTAGAATAAAATATGGACAATGATTTACTGACCTCAAGTTTTATTAGTATTATTGTTGTCATTGTTGTATGAAGATGATGAAATGATACTGGTTTGAGAAATCTCAAAGTATAGGAACCAGTGTTTTATTGCAGCTAAATATTCTCTTCTTGATTATAATTGCAGTGTGTGACAACTCATTACATCTTTCACTACTGGACAGTGAAAAATTGTTAGAAAAACATAAAGTTTACAAACTTGTTTTTTCCTGTTTTCCTGAAGATAGTTCAAATATACCTGTATACTCCTCAGCATTGGTTAATGCCTGGGGTTTTGGGTAGCCTCCATCCTGGTGTATATTCTCTGGGGCATGAAATAAATGGGTTAAACACAAGCACAAGTGTGATACAATCACAGTGGTATGGATAAAGTTTTCAAAGTTGTGAATAATCATTACTGGAGTTACGACACATCCCAGAATCAATGGACAAACACAAGAAGGGAAGATATTGGAATAATCCAATAACAATTGGAAAGGTTTCTTTAGAAACTTGGGTAGTGATGATGTTCAGACAGATGTAACCTAAGTTACTGGAAAATAGAAAGAGAGATTTTCTTTATTGTTTTTATGTGGTCTGTTTGTTTCAAGAGCTCTTCAAAACTATTAAATCAGAGAAATCTTAGTAAAACTCAAACAAATATGTTCTCTTTTTCACCATCCTCATTTATCCCCTGCTCCTAACTTGAGGAAGATCTCACAAGTGTCACATGAAGCAAGCAAACAACAAACCTACTCTCACTGTCTGATTTCAAAAGCATTAAGGAACTATAACAGCCTTTTCTGGGGATTTATTGATGATAAAGGAAGAGGTCAGAGTAACATTGTTTGGAAGCTTAGCTTCCCTTCTTGTATTCATGTCGTTTGTTATGGGCTTTTGTCTGTCCCTATACTATAGGCAGAAGGTGTTTCTCTGCTCCTTGTTTGGGGGCGTGACAATGTGACTTGCTTTGGTCTTTTTGTATGTTGAGAGATATGACACAAACAGACACTTGACATGTGCATGCACAGGTGTTTTAGTTTTGTTTTGTTTTATTAATGCTCTATAAATGCCATGAGGAGAGCTTCTGCCAGATACCTGTTTATAACACTAAGTTGGGTCCCAGAATAAAAAGTCCTCAGCCCAACCCACATGGGGCAGCCAAGCACAGCTGGACCCCCAGATTAAAACAGAGTCACTAAGAACAGTTCAGCTTAAATCAGCAGGACCATGAGCATAAGAAGAATTGCTTTTTGTAGTTTGCACATGAGTTTGGGGGTATTTATTACACAGCATTTTATTGTGAAATAACTGTTACAATTGTTATCACAGAACATCCTAAGAATTTTCCTTTCAACACTGTCTCTCTGCAAATTCTCAGTTGCTCTGACAGATATACTAACCTACCTCCTCTTTCCCTATTTATCTATGCTATGATTTTATTCTTCTGTTCAACTATCCATTAAGTGAAATAACCGAGAGGAGAGCACTTTCTGCTTTGCAGATTTGTATCACTACTTTCCTTTAACACAAATACTACAGGGTCCCCGCTGAGAAACACAAAGAAATAATCCATCTTCGCAAGTCAAGGGAGGGGATAGGTAATACTTACATTTTTCACTTCACTGGAACAGTTACAACCCCTGGGGCACTCTTCTGAGCTTATGACATGGATAAACTCACTTGATCCAAGCTCATTTTTATACAGTTTTATAGCAGTGAAAACAGAGTCTTGGTAAAGAGGTGATATTATTCTGAGAACCTAAAGTATTTGGGTAGAATATGTCTGGGCAGATAATTTTCCATTTTCTAGAAGAAGGCAGACAGTAGAATCTGTTCCAGAAATGTGAAAATAAAATTCCACACCGAGAAGAGCAGCAGAAATTTTATTCTGGATCACATTTCTACCAATATCCTACCCTAGAGGCTTTGGGTAGTCCTAAGGTTTTGGTAAGGAAGCATGCAAGTGGGTCTTCTTTGATTACCACCTGGGATAGAGCTGGGGTAGGGACTCCCAGATACAGAGTAATCATATTTTACTTCCAACTTTAAATTGGTTGCAGCAAGCGTATGCTTTTCGGAAGCTATTTCCATCAAGCTCACATTGCCTGATACAGATTATCCCAGTGCCCACCTGCAGTCCCCTCCCCTTGCCAACACAGAAGCAAATTATATTTCATGTGCTTGCTTTGCAGTTTCACATACAGACTCCACTTCAGTCTCACCCGGTGCTCTCAAGCTTAGTGAGAAAATCATGCCACTCTTGTCCTCTTTCCTTTCCTATCTGGGTCACTGGCTTTGTGCTGTCATATCTTTCTCTGCGTCTTCCTCCAACTCCCACCTGCCCACACCCCAAACAAACACAAGAGGACTTTGGCAGAAGGGTTTTCAGTTTAACTTTATGCTATTTTTTAAAAACTTTTCATTCCCTTTATCACCTTCTGACTGGCAGCTATGTGCAGATCTGTGGCACTTCAGATTTTCTAGTGCAGGGTGAAGTACTGTTAGAGTTTATATGATCAGTCTCCCCAATAAGAAAAACAGTCCCAAAGTAGGTTCTTTCTCCATAAGACTGAGGTTGTCTTTCGTAATAGCCAGCTTATCACATTCACTGCTGACTTTCACAGGAGCTGGGCTCTCTCTAGCCAAAACCATCATTTCTTACTTTATATTTGTGAATAATGACAGGGGGCAGCTGGAGAGAGTATGGGCTCAGAGGAAACCAGATTGCTGCTAAAAGTGTTGCATCAGGTGTTGAAGGAAAACGTGGGGCTCACCTGTGAACTAAAACAGTGTCAGCCTCCAAAGTTCTTATCAGTTGCCTAAACTCTGTGATTTAAGAAACACAATAAAAATGAATATCTCCTTTTGGGAGTTGAAGGAGAAAGCAAAGACCAGCCTAAAGGTTTATGCTCTGTAAATCATGCAAGACAACAGAGTCAGGAAGTGACTCATTTGTGATTATTATTCAGCACCTCTTAACACCTCTCCTTCCCGGGAGAGTGAGGTGATGAGAAGAACTTCAGAGGTGTCTGTTTCTCTCCTTTTAGCTGTCTATTTATTATTCTGTAGCTAATAAGGTGTTGCTATCTTCTAAAGTATGTGTCAAAACCTCATTATGTTGAACATAGAGCATTACAAACTTCAGTGTTTGCTAAAGATATAAAAACAGAAGTCTGCTCAATGAATATGTGTGGCAAAAACACTAACAGGAACGGCCGGACTAATGAAAAACGCTAACCTGCCTGCTTCACGCAATTATATACACATCTGGAAAATATTCTATTTCAAGAAATTAATCTATTTTTGAACACGAATTCTATTTTCTAAAACTGCTTAAAATGCTAGTCTCTAAAAAGGATTTGAACATTGAATATTAGAAGTTGACATGACTTTATAAATGTAAATGCTTGCATATAGTACCATATTATCAGAGTTTCTCTTAAATTTTCATTTCTTTCTGTTGTCTGACTTTCTCCTTTACATTCTTCCTTCTTTTCTTTCAAAATTTAATATTGAGAATCTAATACTTACCAGGCAGTGTTCTAGACACCATGAATTTGATCAAAAAAAGATAAACAAATAAATGGATATAAGGTCAGGTGGTTATAAGTGCTAGAAAGAGAAATAAAGCAAGAAAAGGGGGAAGGAAAAGGAGTGACTGACTGCTAGGTATTTTATTTTATTTTAAATTATTTCCAACAACGTTGAAATATAATTGATACATAACATTATGTAAACTTATGGTGTGATAATTATATATATATTATGTATATATATAATTATGTATTATATAATTATAATTAAAACAATGTGATAATTATATATATAATGTATATATATAATTACCACTATAGAATTAGTTAACACATGCATCACCACACAGTTACCCCATTTTTGCAGTGAGAACATTTAAGATTAACTCTCGTAGCAACTTTCGAGTATACTGTACAGTATTATTAACTAGACTCACCATGCTGTACATTAGAGCCCCAGAAGTTATTAATCTTACAGTTGGAAGGTTGTACCCTTTGACTAATATCTCCCCATTTCCCCCACCTCCCAGCCCCTTGTAACCACCAATTTTATTCTGTTTCTGTGAGTTCAATTTTTAAGATTTTATAGATAAGCAATAACATACAGTATTTGTCTTACTCTACCTGACTTATTTCATTTAGCATAATGCCATAAGTTCCATCCATGTTTTCACAAATGGCAAGGTTTCCTTCTTTGTATAGCTGAATAACATTTGACTTTATACACACACACACACACACACACACACACACACACACACACACACTATATACCCAGAAATGGAATTGTTAGATCATATGACAGTTAGTTCTATTTTTAGTCTTTTTGAGGAACCTCCATACTGTTGTCCATAATGGCTGCACCAATTTACATTCCCACCAACAGTGCACAAGGGTTTCCTTTTCTCCACATACTTGCCAACACATGTTACTTCTTGTCTTTTTGATGATAGCCATTCAAACAAGTATTAAGTGATACCTCATTATGGTTTCGATTTGCTTTTCCTTGATGATTAATGATATCAAACACATTTTTATGTACCTGACGGCCATTTGTATATCTTCTTTGGAAAAATATATCTCAACTCCTTGGCCCATACTTTAATTGGATTATTTGTTGTTTTGCTGAGCTGTGTGAGTTGCTTATATATATATATATTTTTTTGCTTATATATTTTGGATATTAATCTCTTATCAGACATATAGTTTGAAAATATTTTCTCCCATTCCGTAAGGCTCCTTTTCGTTTTGTGGAATATTTCTTTTGCTGTGCAGAAGCTTCTTAATTTGATGTAGCTTGTTCATTTTTGTTTTTGTTTCTTGTGTGGTAGGTATTTTAAAGATCTCGATCAAGAAGGCCTCTCTGATGAGATGGCATCTGACCCCAGACTGGAATGAATGAGCCAACTGAAATATCAGGGGAGAAGAACTTTCCTAGCCCAGGAAAACAAAAGAGGCAAAGACTGAGAGGAGAGTACATTTGACTGAAATGGGTAGACTTGGAAGGAGAATGATGGGAGGGTGGATCACAGTGATGACCAGAGCCCAGCCATTGTAGTCAGTTGCAAAATTTCTAAAACTGAAGTTAAAAAATTATAGAGCAAATTTGGTTTCATATAGTTATTTTCCAACCAACCAGTGAAGAAAATGCAGATTCTGGGAAGTCAGCAGTTGTTGTCTATTTTATTCACTGCTTTATTTCCAATGCCCAGGAGACTGCCTGGTCAGCACTCTATAGTTGAGGAAAGTCCGTAATAAAATTAGGATATGGTCACAATTGGTATAAAATTATTCACTCATCTCTTTTTAAAAATTATTTTGTTTTTACTTTCTTTTAACATTTGTATGTTTTTAGTGAGTTTTAAAGCACATACATTGAAGCAAATGGTTCCAAAATGCTCTAAGATGAAATAATTCCCTACAAAATTGTCTGCTGTCTTCCTCCTCTGCCTCAGCCAACTTCCTGTGCTCACTGATGCTCAGTTAAAAGTATTTTTGATTTTTTTCTATTTATCTTTTATCTTGAAAGATAGAACTTCAGTGGTAATCAAAGCATACATTTTTATGCTATGCAAATACATATGTCCTTGGTTTCCCTCAATACACTTGTAAACTTTATGGTTATTGTGGAGGTGGGGAGTTCCTATGTGCTTTTTCCTATGTGCGTATCCTCAACCTCACCTTCCAGTTGTGCAAAACATGTCTCAGTACATTAGCTCTTCCCTTAACTTAGACTCTTGAGGAAGTCTTCTCAGTCTTCTCTAGCCACTCCAATCTGGTGGGGTTGCTCTCTAGAATCCAGTGCCTGAGGGATCTCCCTTGATCATCCTCTTTCCTCCCAACTGTCTCTTGTGTTCACTCCTTCTTTTCCCCAGAACTTCTGATCTTCTGCTTCAGTCTGCTTCCATGGTTTGGAGGAGCACCTGTCCCCTCCCCAACTGCTTCCTGTGACAGGATGCATGGTAGGTAAAACTCTTTGAGATCTTGTGTCATAAAATAGAAAAGAGGCCAAACACCCTGCAAGAAACATGACGAAAATGTAAAATGAGGTTTATTGGCAGAATTTAGGGCAAAAATCTAGCAAAGCAGACAATGGTTCTAACTGCCCAACACAGACAGGGATGGAGGTTGGAGAAGATGGATGCTTCCGTGAAGCAACTACAAATGTGGGTCCCTGATGTTTTAAAAATTTCCGATCTTGAGTTGTGTTTTGGGTCTATTTTTATCCATCATGCAGAGCTCTTAGTGAGACATTTTCATTGGGAAATTCATGTCTTTACTTTTAGGAAATAAATTGGAAGCTACATTGTTGATTTTTCTGAGTCCCATTTTCTCTTCTCCTTCTGGATCTCCTATTACTCAGCTACTCATCTTCTAGTTTTGGTTCCTACTTTCCGTCTGTTTTTTGCCTTACTTTCTTGGAGATTTTTTCAAATCTCTAAGATTTGAAAAAAATCAAAAGATTTTTTTTCTTTTAACTCTTATTATTCATTTGTGCTTTTATTTGTCATCTCTTTTGGCTGACTGCTGGCCCAAGAACCATATTTTGAGTAACAAGAATCCAAAAGAGTCTCATTTTCATTTAATAAGCCTGTATGTTTGTTTATTACTTGCAAGTCCCATTCATAACCAAAAGGGGGCAGACCTCTAAAACAGACCCTACAGAAGGCAACAATATAGAGATAGAATTTAATAATACTGCTTTGTTTGTATTACCATACTTTTAATAGATTCCATCTATTTATACCTTCATCTGTTCACTTGTTTTCTATACATATTTCTTGAGTGTTCACTACATGACAGATATTGTTGTAAGTTCTATACATGCCAAGAAAAATGTTTTCCTCAGTGTCTGCTATACATTCAAGTGATAGTGATAATAGTGCAAGAATAGGCAGATAAAGCAAAAATTAAGAAAAATAAGAAATAAGAAAATTAAGAAAAATTGATAAAATAATTGAATGAATGAAGTTTGGAAAACCTCACCATGGCTATAGAAGACTGAGGGGCTGGGATATTATTTGCCAAGTCTGGATTAGGTGCAAACAGACCGAGTCAGTAAAACACCTGATTTCTTGAGAACTCAGAGTTGATACAAAATTATATGTGGAAATGGATGGTTGAAGTAAGACTGGAGACTTGACAGAGACAGAATCCAGATAGATGCGATGGTGGTCATTTGCCAAAATTTGACAGCAAGGCAAAAATTTTGTTATGTAGGTATGAAATCAGAAAGCATTGAAGCTATAGTTTCAGGGATATAATAAATCAAAGTAAATTGAAATATATAAATTCAGTTGGGAAAGCATGTCATAGAGCTAGCATAGTTCCAATGAGTTTCTGACAAAAAAGGATATTTGAAAATTTTCAATCAGAAGCTATTTAGCTGGATTTAGAATGATTGAAAATTTGCATGGCCTCTTATCATGTGACATGGATCCCACCAGGTAGAAATAAGCCATAATCTGACATAATTATAAAATATATACTTCCCCCTGTTTTGCCCACTTTTGGAACTGAAGTCTTAACTCTACTACTTAATATAATTCCTAAGTCCCAGGCATTTTATAGACTGTATAGAAACATTTTGTTCTTTTGTACTGGATTTTAGAAGATGCAAATATTTTATTGAAATAATTCAACCTACATTTTACAGTGTAAAATATGCAACACGTGCTAGAACGTGAACCATCTCACTACAGATTTGGAGAAAACCTTGAAGAAGTACGAGTAATCTCTTCTCTGGCTGAGTCTAGATCAACCTTTTAAATTCATTTATATTATTCCACAAATATTTACCAAGCAATTGTTCTGTCTCAGAGACTTTGCATGCAGGAACACTGGTGAGAGAGAACAGCATGGAGCCTTTGTTTGCAATGTGACATATGCTGTGGGACTGTGATGCTTACTTCTTTTCTCAAGAATTTCTCATCTTTATTTAAGCACAGGTTTTAAGGATGAATGTGTGATGCCGCAGCCCTTTGCATCTGTGAGTGTTTAGCATCACTGTTGCTGTTTCGCACTGTGTTAACTCTGCTAGCTCTTCAGGACTCTCCTGACTTGTGCTGTAATGGTGGTGGGGATCAGAGGAGGTGGGGCTTGAATTGTTTCTTGAAATATTTATTTTCTGTTCAAAGTCCCAATTAGAAGTGATCACCCAGAGTGAAGAAATAGAAATGACACTTCCCGTGGAATGTCCAACATTTGCTTGTTACACTGTATAACTCCCAGATCACTGCCAGTTTTTAATGCATCAGTGTAGTTTTACTGGAATAAATAGTGAGTGTAATAACATTGATAAAGCTAATATAACATGATATAAATGATGTGTTATAGCCCTTAGCAATTTAATTATGTAGGATTGCTCTTAAGCAGATTAGATACCTGTCCTATATAGATTTTATTATTATTTACTGGTAAAAGTTTTGTTGATTATTGTCAGAAATAATACCTAACATATCAAAGTTACTTGAATAACTACTAAATAGTGTTTCCCTTCTTTCCATCTTCCCTGCTTTCCTTCCTTCCTTCCCTCCTTTCTTTAATAGATACTAAGGCACATGCCCTGGAATGCAAGAGCATATATTCTGAAATTCATGACCATATAGTGTAGAGAGCTGGTACCAATTAGAGTGATGATTATAAGTAGGTACATTGGAGATACAAATTATGAAATTAATATTATAAATTAACATTCATATATCTTTAAATGTATTTATATCTATACCTATAACTAATAGTATATTAGTATATCTATAACTAATAGATCTATTCATATTTATGTCTATAACTAATTATAGATATTTTTTATTCACATGATTTACAAATAAAATGAAATAATTTGAGGATTACAAAATTTTTTGGCAGTTTCCTTATCTTGATTTTCTCATCTTTATAATGGGAATTATGATGAGTTGTGAAAACAAACATGAATCATATCATAAATGTTAAATAATATAATAAGCATGTAGCACTTAGTGTGTTTCCAGGCTCATAGCTAATATTCAAAAACATTAGAATAATGTTAATAAAAATAATAATTGTTTTTAAACAGAGTCCTTTTAAATTAAACTTCCAAATAACTTTCTTATTTGTTACACTTTCATCCTATTTACATTTCTTAAATGTGTTTTCTAGACTATTGGATTGCAGCCTTGCCTTAAATGTCTCTGAAAACTCTGATTTCTTTGCCATTGGAAGTCTTCAAATATTTGAGGCCATTTGAATTTTAAATGAGTTCAAATTTTGAGGTTGTTCTTTTTCTCCTAAAGAGTGCCTATCTTTGATTTTTGCAAACACAATAAACTTGACATGTTGTAACTTTAGCCTTGTTACTAACAAGCTCTTTAATTAGGGTCTTGATTGACCATATCCAGGAACTGCTTTCATGGCATTTTACAAAGTATTTATTTTCAAAGGATACTATGCTAAGTTCTCTGCTTATTATAAGAGATGCCTTCAGACTGCCCTTGTATTCAAGAAACCTACAAATCAGGAATGAAGCTAACTGTGTATATAAAGATCTATAATGTGAGGTGACATGCAATAAATAATATAAGTAGAGAGTTTTGTGAAAGCACAGGGGAGGAGAAAATTAATTCTAGCTAGAAAGGTCATGGATAAATTCATGGTGGTTACGATACTTAAATTTAGATTTCAAGGATGAGTATATTTACAGCAAATATAAAAAGTGTAGGTGGGAAGAACCCCCCGGTGAAAAGAAGGAGGAATTAAATCATAGAGGTAGAAAAACTATATTTGGGAACTGAGAAGTGAAGTTTTCCTGGAAGACAAGACAAATAGTGAGAAATTGGCTGGAAAGAGAGTTTGAACCATGGAGAAATGCCTCTTCCATTATAAATTCTTTCTTCATTTTGTTTGAGTTCCCATGATAAAATTCAAGATACATGGTCATCCCCTCTCCACCCCATTCTTCATGATTACTTATCTCTATTCAGCTTGACATTGTTGTTTACTTATCAAAAATTTCTTTCATAAAATCTAAATTCTCTCTCCTCAAATGGTTTCTTTAAGAAATTTTAATCTACATTTCATGGCCTCTGGTATGGATTCTTCTTATAATTTCTTCCCAAAATAAACCAACCTTTTGATTAATTCTGATGATTTAAGCAGTGGTTGAATATTCAGAATAGTACTTTCACTACATAAGGTCACACTTTTAATTAAAAGGGAACACATCACTTTTATGATGACTTTAGTAAAAATATCAAAGCTGTTAGAGACATTAAGTGGCATATAACTCACAATTTTCTTTACATTTTAAAATGTTGCTTTCTATAATTTAATTATGGTATATAATTATTTTTGGAAGTATTTTGTTGGTGTCATAAGAAATGAAGAAACATTCTGATACACTGCAAAAGATGAAATTTGGAGAGTTATTTTTACTTTGATTTTTTTTAATGGCTCTGATAAGTGTTTTGTAACCCTGAGTTTTTAATCTCATAAATTATGCCAGGAATATTTGTGAAATCTTCATATAAAACTAATTTTGTTGCAAATATATGTATACATAACTGACTTGTAGTATATTCATGTTTCTGTGATTGTTTCAGAGTTAGCTTAAATACAACAAAAAAGAAAAACTGACAGTTCTCTCTGTCAGTTTCTTTTTTGGGTAGCTCTGAAACTTTGAGGTATATAAAATAGGTTAATTATAACCGTCCTTAGAAACCTCAGATCACCTTTGTCAGTAAATTTTCATTCAACGTAACAGACATTCTATGCTCCATTCCTCTTCAGTAACATCAAGGTTTCACTATGGAGATTTTGTTGTTGTTGTTGTTACCAAAATATAAAAGAAATCAATGTCATATGCTCTGAGGATGCCAGAAGCTTTCTAGATGTCCAGAGTCATATGCATCAATTATTTTTGACCAACGAACTCCAATTCCTGGATTGACACTGAAAATTTCTCTCAGCCAGATTTGTAAAGAAAACCTGTGACCATTAATTAATGGGGACATTGAAAATGACATGCCAGGCTGTGTGATTCTATTTACAAATTTTCTTTTTTCCTACCACTTTATTGAGCAACATTTCAGTTGATCATTATTTTCCGGCAATTTCTATTGAGGTAACACAAATTTTATGTTGATTTTTTAGACAATTTGTTCCAGATTTAGTCATAAGCAGCTATTTATTTTTTTGGTTATTTTGTATTTTCCAATTACTCTGTGAATATAGAATGGAAAACTAAAAGTTTTACTTATTTTCTTTTGACTTTTTCTCCAGCAATACTGTAAATTGAGACTTCTAAATTGTCTTTCTGTGTCAACTTCTCTCAGTATGACAATCTCTAGTTACATCCATGTTGCTGCAAATGGCATTATTTTGTTCTTTGTTTACAGCTGAGTAATATTCCATTGTATATATATACCACACCTTCTTTATCCATTCCTCTGTTGATGGACATTTAGGTTGCTTCCATGTGCTGGCTATTGTAAGTAGTGCTGCAATGAACATTGGGGTGAATGTATCCTTTCGGATTATGGTTTTCTCTGGGTACATGCCCAGGAGTAGGATTGATGGGTCATATGGTAGTTCTATTGATATTTTTAGTTTTTTAAGGAACCTCCATAGTGACTGTATCAATTTATATTCCCACAAACAGTGTAGGAGGTACAGTATCACTTTTCTAAAGTATCTGGGAGGCCTGGAGTGTCAGCAAGCTTAGACATCTGTCAGTCATTCAATGATAGTTACTTTTGTCTCATACATTTTCAGTCATTTCTCAATCTTAAGGAGTTTATATTTTCTTGATTTCAAAATGACAGCTAAATTATGTTTATTTACACATCAGTTAGATTGTGGATTACCTTGAACTGCACTCAGTGCTTCCACCGAGTCCAGTCTTTAATGGTTATTATGGCAACCTGATGTTTTATAGGGGAATGGAAGCAAAAGAGGTGGAGTTCCCGTAGTCTGCTGAGAATTGTTATAAGCTGTATTGCATCATATTCATGTGACAGCTTCTGAAATTGTCTATATGTATGGAAAAGAGTGTGCCATCTCTTAGATATTTTAGCTGGGGAAAACATGTTGCTTGCCACATTTTAATTGCCCAAGCTGTGAAGATACAATCTATATTTGGAAAAGAGCTGGTATTAAACATATTGGTTGTTTATAGGAAAGATTCATGTATTATAACTTTTCAAGATCACACACACACACACACACACACACACACACATATTCTTACAGTCCTTTGGTGACTCTCAAACCTTTATCCATTTAAGTACATATGATTGGCTATCATTCCAGCTGACAGGGCAGAGAGCGTGCCTCATTTATGACCAGAGTTCATCTCTTAAACCTGAAACTAAGTGGAGCCATGAAAGCCCATCTGCCTTTCCTAAAGGTAGGTGGTAGCTCCCAAGGGAAGGGGGTTGTTTAGTCTGGTTCATTCTTTTCCTGGAACCTGGGGTGCAGCCAAGAGGCACACATTGCTGAATGGACATGAGGTTTGAGGGACCCTGTCCAGTGCTGTAGTGGGTGCACCTACGCTCTGTTTGCTCCGGTGCATGGGGTGCTCTTAATATCTTTACCATCATGCACAATCTGTTGAAGGAAATGATGGGTACTTATACCTGCCCACTTGGCAGGACTTGAGCCTTTCTGGATGGTAGGATTGGGCTCCCTTTCCTCAGTGACTGCAGGTGGAGAACAGAGACCCCCTGGGCTCTGACACACTTCAAATGGCAAGAGGTGGTCTGTTGTCAGCAGCTCAGCTGGCCCCTGAGGAAAGAAAGAAAGAGCAGCAATGTGGCTAAAAGAGTGATGCAGTTTCCCATGATGTCACCTTTGTAGCTTAGAGAAAATACCCTGCTGCTCTAAAGTTTGTTTGTTTCTGGAACAGTAGGTTTTTTAATGGAAGGATGAGCCCTCTGTGTGCACTCTGCTAAAAAGGCTCCATGCATTAATAAAATACATGGATTCAGAGCCATAATTTCTGCTCTCTACTCAGCGCTAGCACAAGCCTACTCATTTCTGGTTTCTTTTTTTCTTCCCTCATGGAACCGTAATGCCCTCCCTTGCTACATTTTTCATTTGGACCACAAACGTTAACCCCATTAGTATCCCTGCAGAAGGGATGTGTGAGGGGCAGGGCGTGGAGGGTGGATGGTGGAGGGAGGTATATTCCATGTCTCTCAGAAAGTCCTTGGAAGCTTCATACAAATTTATCTCTTCTCGTTTGCTCTGTTCTCTTACCTAAACTGTCTTCCAGCCTCCCCTTTTACAACAAATAAAGCTAAATGGCTTAAAAAGTCAACGAATTAGTAATAGAATAGCAGGTTAAAAAGTAATAGTTGTCTGAAAACCAGTCCTTTTTCAGTTTATTTAGTATACAGATTCAATTTATCTCACATTTTAATTAACTTGAGCAAATATCATCAACCACCTATGCTCTATGCAGTCGTTCTTATGTATGGGAGCTTTTGGAGGGATTAGAAACAGTCAAAGTCATCCAGAAAGAGAGACTTACGCAGATAATATTAGATTTCTTTATATGTTCTACAGAGATAAAGATAATAAATCAAACAACTCTATCTCAGTTTCAAAGCTTGGTCAGAAAAACCTTTTGGAAGTTTCAAATGCATTTTAAATTCAAAAAAGAAACAATGCTCTGATATGATTTGGATAAAAATTATGAACAGATTTACCAGAGTAAAAAAAATCAGGTTACCCTTTTTTCAAATTGTATGTTTATTTTGGGGTGTGTGGTGTGTGTGTGTGTGTGTGTGTGTGTGTGTGTGTGTGTGTGTGTGTGTGTTTTACTGTATTTCTACACTGATTAAACACCCATTGCAATTTATTTTGTTGTATGTATTATATGTGCATGTTTAAGTATATTTCTACACTTACTAAACACCAATTATAGTTCGTTTTAGATCTATTTCCCTTAATTATTTCAATGTACCAGCACCTACAACAGCCCCATTCACAAGTATTAAATAAATGGTTTCTTGAGTGAATAATTAATTAAAGTACAAAACTCTTGAATCCTGCTTCTAAGAAGTAAAACCTGTATTCCTCGATTCTGGCTGATGACACAGAGAAAAATCTTATGTAAGTTAACTATTTGCTTAAGGAAATATTTCAGTTTATCTATAATGCTTCTAGGTTTCAACACCAGTAGTGGGGAAGGGTTATGTAATTAATTCTAAATGTTACATTTGTTTTTATATTGTAGCAAATGTGAAAATATACAGCACTTGTTAAAAACAATCTTAGTGTGACTCTACACTTGTACATTTTACAATAAATATGGATCAAAATTTCAAAACTATTTGGAATTTTTTGAAAAGTTGAATAGCTCAAAAAAACCTAATTTTGTAGTACTGCACACATTCAAAGACATCGTTAGATACAGCTGCTGACAGTTAGAGACAGCTATAAAATGTAGGCAGCACTATTGAACAAGAAGAAGAGCCCAAATATTCCTCTAGGTGTGTCTGTGCTCATAAAGAGATGTGTCTGAACTTGCCCCTTCTTTTATGTGCCCATTTCTATATAAATTCTTTGTGCACTTCCGGACCCAATTTCGTTCTCTTCTCCCACCCTGTTGAATTTTCCTTTTATTGTGGCCATTTGTTTTTTCAGATGCTTATTAGTGTAATTCCTGAATCCTGTCTTCTGCCCTCAACCACAGCTTAGACTAAATAGTTCCTGCAAAAACCCATTTGGACCATCCATTCATGCTTGCAATTTCACAATTATTTGCAGGTAATGATCAAAACTGTTCTAAGTCATTTAAAGTGCAGTGCAAATGAGATGCCTGCTAGTAGATATGGATGTTCAAAAGATAGGGATAAGAGCGAGATGCAGGAGAATGTTGTTAAGTGGCTGGTAAGTGGTGGGTAATGGGGGTACAGCCATCAAAGGCAACCTTGAGCTACTCAATCCTTGTATCCAGAGCAAGATCCATTCTATGTGAAGCATTGCTGATTGTTTACGCTTTCTAAGCATTACTCTACATCATATTAATAAATTTGGGGATATAATCATTTTATTAATTATGTTGTTATTTAAGTACATTTATTGGATTAATCAGCTTTTGTAAGGAAGAAAACAGAAAAGAATATGCTTTTGCTTTTCCTAATACCACTTCAGGCAGCATCACAGTTTCTTTGAGGATCAGAAGACCCATAGATCAGATCCCTGAGGACCATTTCCTACTAGAGTTTCCAAAAGATATCCCACTGTAGACAAATTTACTTTGGTACCAACATTTTTATAAACATATTTATTTATGTTCCTGTATTTACATCAGAATAAACATTTCTAATATATGACATGAGTTTCTGCCACAGGAAGAACTTATGGCTTTCAATACTCTGATGAATAAAATTAGACTAAAAGAGGAAAGTTTATTTCTTTCTCAATCCAAATTAATCTCTGGATCTAAGTAACTATCTGCATATGATTGCGAAACCTGAGAAAAGTGACAACAATGAAATACGCCACTTATTCTACTGCCATCCTAAAATCACCATCCACTCTACAGCTGTAGGATTCTCTAAGGGGATTTTGTTGCATTCCAGGAAAAATCATGTTAAACCAACAAGATAGCTCATCACCATGACTGATAATCACCCTGAGCCTTGCCAAATATCTGTATGACTAAACCCAGAAGTTATTTCTCAATCATTAGTTTTTTTTATTATTAAATAAAAACAAACAGAATTACTAAAATTATCACAGGAGTCATTTCAAAACATTATGCATTTTTTATTCTCAAACTAGAGTTCAGTTCTATAATCCTTCTTACTTTTTGATATAATGGTAAGAATTTAAATATGATTTTATTAGTCTGAAGTCAAAGCAATTTAATTTAAAGCTGAGTGTCTGGTATCAGCTTGTCATCATAGTCAGGGGCAGCTAAATTTCCCAGCACAGAGTGAGAACAAGTCCAAAAGAACTCAAATTAATAGCCATCAATTAAGAATAAATTTAGAGTTTTTCCTAGTTTTCTCTTCAGTCCTTCCTTCCTCTCTTCCTTTGAAGTTTTGATTTGATCCAGCCCCACACTCTTGCCTTGTTTTGAAATAATTAATAAGGTACTCTTAACAAGAAGAATTAAGTAAAACTAGAAACTGCACCAGAGAATATTGTTTTACTCAAGGAAAACATTTACTGTCCCACACAGAGATAAACTCAGCTACTCTGGTCTCATCCAAACATAGATGACTTAGCTCAGGAATTCTGAGTTTGTGATGGATGCAATGTTAATACTTCTTGTTGAATTTTCCAAAAATAGGGTTGGGCCTGAAAACTCCATATTTGTAAATTGATTTTGTTTCAGATGTAAAAGGGATTGGAACATAGTGTCAAACATCTGAGGGTGTATTTTTTGCAACACTTAGTCTTTTCCTAATTCTTTATCTCAAATGTTATACTAACCCACTAAAATCTATGAGATCCTATTCTTAATATAGAACTATACATTGCAATTATGATATATGCATGCAATTATGATATTTAGAAATATGCATTTCAATTATGATATATGTAAGTTACTTACATATACCATATGGTGGGTCATTCTTTTGGGAAGGTGTTTTGGGTATATTGACATATTAACTTTTGGACTAAATGTCATCACTGATTGGAATTCTATTCTACATTCTATGAAGACATTTATCTAATTTGGGTAACACTGACAACAGATACGACAATTGTAAAAAGTTAGATTTTTTTCTCTCTTTCAACTTGTTTTTTTATTTTGTTATATTTCTTTAATATAAAACTATATTAATTTTTTTAATTTAAATTTTCTGTTTTTCCTTTTTCTTTTTTCTAAATAATGCTATTTACTTTTACTTTATAAGCTATACCTGACAGTGTCCTTGTATTTTTGATACAGTCTTCTAAAATAAACTTGATTCAGCTACTCTACTTTTCAAATATATAGGAGATCACGAAGAGTCTTGTACTTTATGTACATCACTATTGCAAAATCTACGTATCTTGAGTAACTGTGTAATTGTGCTTTAATGGGGGTGGAACACATCTTATTTATTAACATGCAAATTCAAATAAATAAATATAAAACTCATAATAATCTTTTATCATTCTCCACTGAGTTTGAAGTCCAGTGTACATTAGAAGAGTGAGAGCACATGAGAAATACAACAGTTGAAATCCTTCCTTAACCAAATAATTATCTGAAAGTAAGAACGCAGGTCTTTTTACTCTTCTTATTTGCCATTAACTATGATACAAAAACATTGAAAGAATTGTATTGACTTTACACATTTATTCAAGTTTGATTCATGAAAAGTTATTCTCATTTAAGTAGCCATTAATTAAATATTGGGTTGGCCAAAAAGTTCGTTTGGGTTTTTTCCATAAGATATTACAGACAAACTCTAAAGAACTTCTTGGCCAACCCAACATTTGTGGTGGATGCTGTGCTGGGTAATGTGCCTGAAATGGGGAGATTAGTGAGGGAAATAAATCTTAACCGTTAAAGTACAGTAGTTGCTTAGATTCTAAATACAAAGAAATATCATAAGACACCTCCCCCGCACCCAAACACACACAAAGTGTGAGTGCTTGCTATAATTTGGCAAAGCTAAAAGTAGGACATTATGACTGGAATTGATTAAGCATCAATCATTTATAAGCCCTTCCTATATTTCCTGAAACATAGAATGAAGCTTTGAGATTTATATTTTGTTGATCAGATATGGCTTGTATTATAAAAGGAAGTGCCTTAGGCTGTACCTGATACTTTACCACATTCCATAAGCAATAAAAGTCAAACCTTGCCAGTTGGTAACTTATATGCTGAGAACAGCAGCTCCAGCCTCTGCTGCAAGCACAAAAACGGTTTTAGGTAAAGGCATAGAGAAACAGTAGTATTACTTTTATGGATATGGTAACTTCTTACATCAGAGAGGAAAAAAAAAACGGGAAAAAAAACATGTATATTTAGTGATGTCTAGAATGCCAAAGAGCGGAAAAATATGTCTTCCTCATTTTGTTCAACATTCAAGACAGTGATGACATGTGTTATCAAGGCTTCACACATGTGAATACCTGGACGAGAAAAAGGCTTCTTTGGGTAAAATTTTTTGTTTCACATGACTTCTGTAAGAGCAGCTTCAAGAGTCTAGCTTCACAGTATATTACTGGTAATATTTTTCTTTCTAAAGATAAACCCAGAAAGGCGATGTTGGCCTGTCTGGTTACAGGCACAGCAATTACAGCTTTGTTAAAACCGCCTCTGACAGGGAGGGGAATGTGCTCGGAGCCTGGCGGGCCTCCAGATCTGAACTGCAAAGAGTGGGAAACCAGACATCCCTCGCCCACTCTGTTATGCTCAATTACATTAGTATTAAAAAAAAATCCCTTACACATTTTGGGGCTCAGAAATTAAGACCTTTTTAAAATTAAGTACTTTTATTATCTAATACTATTTTTTTAAATGTGTCATTTTTTCTCTTTTTTTATTGAAAACTGTTTGAGATAAAATATAAAAAATGTTATGTATGATGAGGCATGTTGATCTTCTATTTTCCTAGTTAAAAATATGACTATTAATATCAGCACACTGTCTGCCTGCCATCTTTTTATTAATCTGCCATTTACTATCTTAAATGCTGGTGAGGTGGAGCCAGTGAATTGGCGATTAAAAAATTAGAGAGATAAAAGAATAATTTTGTGGTAATAATATTCTAGGTAGTTAGACGATTTCATTGTTGATAGCTAAATATTTTGTATTGTGATAGAAGAAATCCTTTTAACATTGTCTTCTCCAAATATTGAAAGCTATTTTGTCTGTTGATCAAAATAACATGAACAGTTTGATTGAGGGTCATGGTGTACTCTCAAGAAACTTTTGTAAATGTGTGGATTAAGGACCTTGGGGAGATAATAACACAGATTCTGAACCCATTCATTTTCATTTTCATTTTTTCTTCATTAATACAACTCATACTATTCCTGAGCAATTCCCTTGTGTGTTTGGAGGAACACGTTCATTTCTACTTTCTGGTATTCACTTATATCACTTTCATCACTTGGACAGTTTTCTTCCAACACTCCTTTCCTCCAAACCCATTATTCAAATTCAAAGTTCAGTCACCTGTGCACCACAAACCTTTCCCAACTACTCTAAACATGTAGATCAATCTCATCAAACCATTTTTCATTTGATTGTCATAAACTTATGTTCTGTCTGGTCCACTGTTCTAATTGTTTTGTGTATCTTACAATTTGATTGCAAACTTCTTGAAGTCAGAGAATATAGCATGGATGAAATGGGGTACACATTTTGCTTATTTTTTAGTACCAGTTCCTAAATCATCAAAAATTTAATAGGGATATATAAAAATATGGATTCTCAGAATCTCCAGTGATGGAGTAAAACAAAATCTGTATTTAAAACATAAATAAATAAACTACTCAGGTGATAGTAATGATCTGTCAAATTTGGGAAATAATTCAGATGAGATGGCATCACTTTCTCTTTTCATGCCCTCCACAGTCACCCCATCCCCAAATTCACACATCCATATGTATGTAAGCATCCACCTCCACACACATGCATGAACCATTGAGGTTAGCCACATGGATGAAATAGGGACTTTTGGTGACAGTAGGGAATGCAAAGAAAACTTGATTGGTTGTGAGAAGTTTTGACCCTCCTGGTAATGGGACTAGAAGACAAAAAGATGCAATATTCAAACAAGGCTGTGTGGGAATCTGGACATTAGAGAAGTATCTCCAAAGTCTCAGAAGAAAATGTGTAAAAGAGGGCTGGAGAGTTAGCCGTTAGCAGCGTCGCACACCTCTGGAAGGGGCCTGGCAACATCCTACCTCATTAAGGAGTGAAACTTTATGATGTTTCTCAAAATGTCTTCAAGATGAGAATCATAATGAGTGCTTGTTAAAAATAGATCTAACCAAGCACTTTCATATCATTGGTTTTAGAGTACTTGGAATGGCATCCTGTAATTGATTTCTTATTTTATAACTTAAGGAATATATATATGCACACACACACACACACACACACATATATATATGCATATATATGTATATAATTGTCAACAAAAACTCATTGATCACTGTATTCCAGGCACTGTTCTAGATACAAGAGATACATACTACTGTGAACAAAACAGACAAAATGTCTGCTTGGAGGGATTTGTATCTTACTGAACCTGTTTAAGTACATTCTAAATTGTAACATAAAATGCATATCTTATCTGGTAAAGTAAGTTTAAAACACTGATCTAAAGTCATTACCCTTTGTTTAGACTGTTCAGATTTGTAGTTGTTACTTTACTTAAAGGAACCAGGGCTATGGAACAGCTATGGAACAGCTATGGGGGTAAGAGGCATTTGATAAGGAGAAGGGCCTAAGATCCTTCTACACATAGGTGGGAGAAGATTCTACAATCTTCTTATATATAGATGGGGGCTGTTGGGCTACATGGTGCTTAGAAATGGTAAGCCATGTCTATAACTTGAGTGTGGGCTTCAGAGTCAACCAGATCTGCAACCTTGTCACAGCTTACCAGTTATTTGATATATGAGCACTGAAAACTATCTTAGCCTCTCTCTTCCTTAGATTTCCATTAGAAGATAACTTCCGGAGATATGTATTTTTAATTATTAATATTTTGCAGACAAGAAAACAGAGCTTAGAGATGCTAAGACATTTGCCAAATTATAGATAGATAAATAGATTTCTTTAAAAGCCTATACATGTGAACAATATACATATACGGACATGAAACATTCTTGATTTCATCAATTACTTCGCACCACTAATTATGCAAACCTAAATGTTATTTCAGTGGTATCAGTATTCATTGCTTAAGCTCTAAATAAGAGACACAGTTTAGAGTGGAGAAATCTTATCTGGTCTATCATAATGGAATTCCTTTCTCCTTCAGCTACATTTTCATAATAGTAAATTTACTATATTTTTACATTATGGTTATTTATTTCTTCCATCTCTACCAAATAATCATAAACATCTTATTTAAATATTTTATCCACCGTAACATATAGAGTCTAAAAATAACACTCAAGTAAGGGGTCAACAAATGAGTAAGTGAAGGAGATTCAAAGAATCATCATCAGGGAATAATTCTAAAGTAGGGAGGTAAAGAACAATGGAAACATAATCAAAAGTCTTCTCAGATATTGCCAAATTTAGAAAAAAAAAGAATAAATTTAATGAATTCAAATAAATTTGCACAAGTCTGAAAATCCTAATAAGAACTTTCTATCCCTTTCCTTATCAGTTGATTACATAAATAGTGATATTAATAAAATACTGCTATTGTCATATAAAAACACATGTAGATAATAAGAACATTTCCATTGAACACTGGAGGAAACTACTGGCTCCATAACAGTGATGACCACAAGTACTGGCTCGCTGCTTCATGGGCAGAGGCAAGTCTGTACCAAACTTATAACACTTTCTCAGCCCACCATTAGTCCATGGTACATTGATCTGGCTCTGCCCTAAAGAAACATATTCTGACCATACACGCAGAGCTGTCAAAAGGATTTTATTGTTCCATCTTAAAAGATAAGCCCAAATCAAAGATCATCGTACATTTTAGGAAAACTACAACATAAATCATTTAAATGAGAAAAGAAAGATCTTGCCTATATGAATTATTTGGAGACACATTTAAGAAAAAAATGAGATATTTTCCAAGGAATAGAACAGTGTTTAATTTTTTTAAATGTGAGGAAGGAATAAGGAAAATCATCAGTCAAGAGCATCTAAGGATAATAGCTCTAGAAAGAGAAGACTGAGAGAAGCTGAGACAATTATGAAAGAAATAGTATAAGAGGCATATAATCTATGGATATGAGCAGTAGGTTGAAATTATTCACCCAGTGGACACCCTGAATAATGAATGAAAAAAAGAGATGAAAATATCAGAATGCCAATGATTAAGAGAAAATTCCAAAATTTCAGAGGGGAAAAAGAAGCACACACACACACACACACACACACACACACACAAATCAAAACAAAAAGAGGAGAACAAGCAAATAATTCACTTTATTATTTATTTATTTTTTTAACATCTTTATTGGGGTATAATTGCTTTACAATGGTTTGTTAGTTTCTGCTTTATAACAAAGTGAATCAGTTATACATATACATATGTTCCCGTATCTCTTCCCTTTTGTGTCTCCCTCCCTCCCACCCTCCCTATCCCACCCCTCTAGGTGGTCACAAAACACTGAGCTGATCTCCCTGTACTATGCAGCTGCTTCCCACTAGCTATCTATTTTACGTGAGTCTGTCATACAGAGTGAAGTAAGTCAGAAAGAGAAAAACAAATACCGTATGCTAACACATATATATGGAATCTAAGAAAAAAAGAAAAAAAAAGTCATGAAGAACCTAGGGGTAAGACGGGAATAAAGACACAGACCTACTAGAGAATGGACTTGAGGATATGCGGAGGGGGAAGGGTAAGCTGTTACAAAGTGAGAGAGAGGCATGGACATATATACACTACCAAACAATTCACTTTAAATGGAGAATGAGAATGACATTAGTCTTCTCATGAGCAGCATAGAAACAGGATGAACCTTAGGAGTCAATGAAGTAATGGATTTTATGTTATAAAGAAAGATGATTTCCAACCAAGAATGACCAATCCAGGTGATCAAATCTATTCCAAGGATAAATTCAAGGAAGTATACATACAAAAAACATTCCCAATACATGTTTGGAAATCATACTAGGATCTCCTTCTTCAAAAATAAGGGACTAGGGCTTCACTGGTGGCCCAGTGGTTGAGAGTCTGCCTGCCAATGCAGGGGACACGGGTTCATGCCCCGGTCCGGGAAGATTCCACATGCTGCTGAACAGCTGGGCCCGTGAGCCATGGCCGCTGAGCCTGCGCATCCGGAGCCTGTGCTCCACAACGGGAGAGTCCACAACAGTGAGAGGCCCGCGTACTGCAAAAAGAAATAAATAAAAATAAATAAAAATAATAATAAAAATAAGGGACTAAACCAAGAAAGAATTAAACATGACATGGACACATCTGAGGTATCCATCCAGCAAAGCAGTGTAGGAAAGAAAGCAGGTGCATGGAAGGTTGGTGGGGAGAACTACTTGAGAAAATAAGAATTTAATAACATACTGATATTAATTAGTGTTTGGAATGTTTGTACTGCACTGATGATATAGTAAAGAAAATAGAGTGTAAAGAAGAAATATAATTAAAACTCTATAAAAACCAAAAACATTTATATAAAACAAATGTAACAAATGAACTAAGTATTGTTGCTTTTAGCCATATGAATTTATTCCTTGATAAACTAAAATATATTTGTAATTTATACATATAAATCAATACACGGGACTTGTATTGAGATGCAACTCCAATTCAGAATGGTGAGATATGAAATTATATTATCCAGGCCATGCGTTCAAGTTTGCTACCAGCAATAGTGTTTGAACATATATTGGGGAGCTTGTACAAATCTTTTCTTAAAAGAATGAACCATTTTGAAGCTAAAAATTATGCTTCTAGCTCCCCAACCCAATTCAATCTGCACATAACCATTTTGCTGTGACCTAACCGGTGATTCAGAGCAGTGGCTGAGGAATCAGACCAACTGAATCATAAGCTAGTTCTAAAGTTGTTCAAACTTGGGCAAATGATGTAAGCCTTGTTGCCTTAGTTTCATCACCTGTAAAAAGTAGATGATAGTTTCTTTCTCACAGTATTGTTGTGAGGATTAAATGCACTAATATAAAGGAAGTGCTTAGAACAGAGCTTATTATAATAAGTTATTGCCTGATAGGGTAGTTGCAAAAATTAGGTGAATACTATATTTGAATAATGAAAACAGAATGTTGCCTAATATAGCACTATAAAAAGTTTAGCAATTCAGTATAGTAGTTTCAGTATAAATGAAAAGACATAGATACCTGCCAGAATGCAAAAGCAGTACAGCCAATCTGTTTCTGGTTCAAACGACTTGGGTTTTCCTGATTAAAAATTTAATTGAAAACACTGATAAACTAATAATGATAATACATCTTTTTGATAATTTCCACAATTGTTCCACATGATCTTTGTATGTGTCTGTGTGAGTGTGTAGCAATAAAGCAAATTACATAGATATCACAAACATCTTGACAAGAGTAAATTCAGGCAAAGTATGATTTCCCATAATGGGAGAATCAGCGTGAGGCATCAGTGTCTAATTTATTAATTTATCACAAACAAAAAAATCCACTGAAAATAACTGGTGCTAAAAATGTAATGCTGAAACCTAGGCATTGCTTCTTTTTTTTTTTTTTTTGCGGTACGTGGGCCTCTCACTGTTGTGGCCTCTCCCGTTGTGGAGCACAGGCTCCGGATGCGCAGGCTCAGTGGCCATGGCTCACGGGCTCAGTCGCTCCACGGCATGTGGGATCTTCCCGGACCGGGGCACGAACCCGTGTCCCCTGTATCGGCAGGAGGACTCTCAACCACTGCGCCACCAGGGAAGCCCTAGGCATTGCTTCTTAATCAAATATTGGCAATATTGTTTGCTCTAATCTTTAAAAAGTTCCTTTGTAATCTATTTTCAGCTTAAGACACCTATTATTCATCTTCAATTTTCAAATAAAAAAATCATGAAGTGTCAAAATGCCTGTAAAATCAGGGCTTATATACAAGATTAATTTCCACTTTTTCTGAAAGTGAACATATGGGCTTCAAAGGTGCTAGACTTATAAATAGTAAGATTAAAAGAAAAAGATCCAGGCCTCAATGTACATATTTCCTATTTATTCTTAGGTGTGTGTAGCTACTTTGACAATTTCTTGTACACTTTCTAAGTATTCAGTTTGTTTGAAAGTTTTATTTTATATATATTTACAGGTCCATTAGTAATCATTTAATATCAGGCAGACTAAAACTTAAAAGTAATACTAAGTTTAACAAAACAATATTGACCACTTGAATTAACAAAAAAGTGTAATATAACCCTTTTTCTTTTATTGTGGTGAGAGCACAACGTACATGAAATCTGTCCTCTTCACAAAATTTTAAGTGAACAACATAGTATTATTAACTACAGGCAGAATGCTGTATAACAGATCTCTAGAACTTGTTCATCTTGTAGAACTGAAACTTTATAATCATTGAACAGCAGTACCCCTTTCTCCGCTCCCTCAGCCCCTGGCAACCAACAGTCTGCTCTCTGCTTTTATAGTTTAATTATTTTAATACTTTATGGCAACCAACATTCTACTCTCTGTTTTTATAGTTTAACTATTTTAATACTTTATGTAAGTGGAATCATGCAGTGTTTGTCCTACGACTGGCTTATTTCACTTAGCATAATGTCCTCCAGGTTCTTCTGTGATGCTGCATATGGAAAGGTTTTCTTCTTTTTTAGTCTGAATAATATTCCATTGTACCTATATACCACATGTTTTCCACCCATTAATCTGTCAATGGACACTTAGGTTTTTTCTATATCTTATCTACTGTGAATAATGCTACAGTGAACATGGAAGTGTGGATATCATTTTGAGAACCTGATTTCAATTCTTTTGGATGTATACCCAGAAGTGGCATTGCTCTATCATATGGTAGTTCTATTTTTAATTTTTTGAGAAATTTCCGTTCTGTTTTCCACAGCATCATTTTACATTCCCATCATTGTACATCCCCATTAACAATGAACAAGGGACAGGAATTCCAATTTCTCCACATCCTAACCTACATGCCCTTAAAAAAAAAATAATAGCCATCATGATAGGTGTGAGGTGATATCTCATTGTGGTTCCAATTTGCATTTCCAGGTTGATAAATGGTATTGAGCATCTTTTCATATAACTGTTGGACATTTGTATGTATTCTTTGGAGAAATGTCTGTAAGTCCTTTGCCCATTTTTAAATCAAATAGCCTGTAGGTTTTCTTGCTATCAGTTTGTAGGGGTTCCTTATACATCTTGGAGATTAACCTCTTACCAGATACATGATTTGCAACTTTTTTTCCTATTCTCTAGGTTGCCTTTTTACTCTGTTGACTGTTTGCTGTACAGAAGCGTTTTTGTTTGATATAGTTTTATTTGTCTACTTTTCCTTTAATTGCTTGTGCTTGTGGAGTCATATCCAAAAAATCTCTGCCTAAACCAATGTCATGAAGATTTTCCCTTATGTTTTCACTACAGTTTCAGTTCTTACACTTAAGTGTTTCATCCATTTTGAGTTGATTTTTGTGTATGGAATAAGACAAGGGTCTGATTTTTCTTTTTGCATGTGGATATCTGGTTTTTCCCAATACCATTTGTTAAAGAGATTATCCTTTCCCATTGTGTATTCTTTGATCCCTTGTCAAAGACCAGCTGACCTTATAAGCATGGATTTATTTCTGAGCTTTCTATACATTTTCAGTGGCCTATATTTTTATCTTGGGATGAAAGAATGGTTTAACATACATAAATTAATTAATGTGATACACCACATTAACAGAATGAAGGATAAAAATTGCATAATCATCTCAGTAGATGGAAAAAAAACATTTGACAAAATTCAACACCCTTTAATGATGAAAACTCAACAAACTGTATATAGAAGAAATTTATCTTAATATAAAAAAGACCATATTTGAAAAGGTCATAACTAACATCCTACTCAATGGTGAAAAACTGAAAGCTTTTTAAGATCAGGAAGAAGCCAAGGTTGCCCGCTTTTGAAAACTTCTTTCAACATAGTACTGGAAGTCCTAGGCTGAATAAATAGGCCAAAAAAGAGAGAGAGAGAGAGAGAGAGAGAGAGAAAGAAAGAAAAAGAAAGAAAGAAAGAAAGAAAGAAAGAAAGAAAGAAAGAAAGAAAGAAAGAAAGAAAGAAAGAAAGAAAAGAAAGAAAGAAAGGGCATCTAACACTGAAAGGAAAAAGTAAAAATTATTTCTATTTCCATATGGCATAATTTTATACGTAGAAAACCCTAAAGATGCTCCCCAAAACTATTATAATTAATTAATGAATTCAGTAAAATTGTAGAATACAAAAATATAAAGTGAGTTTCATTTCTATCACTAACAACAAACTATCCAAAAAACAAATTAAGAAAATAACCTCATTTACAATATCATCAACGAGAGTAAAATACTTAGTAATAAACTTAACAAGGGAGGTGAAAGACTTGTATCTTGAAAACTATAAAACATTGATGAAAGAAATTAAAGAATAATAATTGGAAATACAATAATGATGTTTCCAATATTTGGAAAAACATCTCGTGTTCATGGATTGTAAGAGTTAGTATTGTTCAAATGGCCACACTACCCAAAGTGTCTACAGATTCATTGTAATCTTTATCGAAATCCCAATAGCATTTTTTCACAGAAATAGAAAAAACAATTCTAAAATTCATATAGAACTACAAAAAAATCAGAATAGTCAAAATAATCTTGAGAAAGAAGAGCAAAGCAGGAGTCATCACACTTCATGATTTCAAAATATCTTAGAAAAGTATAAACATTAAAACAAATAGTGTACTGCTAAAATCTCAATTCCAAATTAAAAAAGAAAAAAAGTTATACCAAGTATAGCCAAACAAAATGGAACAGCTCAGTCACTTTACAAAGATCTCCTGTGCTTCCTGGAAGTGATTCAGGGGAGTGGCTAAAGACAAAGTCTTTGTTGTCAACTGCCAGAGTTATCCCAGCCTCACAGTTTACCAAGAGTAATTCAGCATTTGTAAAAATGGAGGTGATTAGAGGAGATAGGATCGTTTCAAGCATTAAATGGAATAATGCATATAAAATCTTTTGGTCAATATTTGATACACTGTGGTAGTTCAATATATATTAGTTATTGTACTCTAACTTTTTCTTAGGAAAGAAGAGGGAGCGACAGATGAGTATAATTTTCTGAGTCCCACAAAAGAAATCATAAAATAAACTTAAGTTCTTTGAATACTACCTTTTAAGATCAGAGTTTTCTTTTGGTTTTGCTTTTTTTTTATTCTTATATTCTCAGTGCATAGTGTAGTATTAGCTGCCACAACGATGATCACTTAATTGATGGCCCTATAAATGAAAAGCTAATGAAATTTCTTCCCAGAGCATATCTGAAGAGGTGCCCTGGTATTTAGCCTTAATCACTATATTATTGGGTTGGGGTTCTTGGGTTCCTGTACTCTGGACATTATGGAAGACTCAAGGCATCACCTCATTGCAACATCTCACCCTTCAGACTTAAAGATGGAAGGCATAAGATGCTGAAGCTTTCTCTTTCAGATGGAAAATCCTAAAAATGAGGTTTAGTAGGACCCTGCATTCTAATACTTGGACTCACAGGAAGTGGATGCCTGTGGATCAGAAAATATCAGGACAAAAGAGAAAAAATAAGACAAAAAGCAATATATGTAGAGCAACCCAACTGGAGAATGATCCTAATCAACAGACAAGCCCTAGCTTTGTTCCCTAAAGTCACAGACTAAAAGAAAGCCACGCTCCTGGGCCTGATTCTAGTGGAAGGAAACTGTGAGAATCTACAGACAAGACAACAAGGGAGACCACAGCAGCAGGACATATAATTTTCTTGGACATGTAACTCCTCAGTGGGGTATTTAGAGAATGAACCTAACTGCTATCCAAAACTTCAAAGACATGAAACCTTCTGCTGAATGTGGCCCTATGTTCAGTGCTCTAAAGAAGTAAGAGGAGAACTTGGAACTGAATCTCAGCCCCAGCATGCATTAAGGACTGGTTTGCAAATGAACTTCCAACCAGCTGCTAAATCTTTACAAACAAGGGCATCAAACCCTTTCCTGAAATTTATCTTCTCACAGCTTCTTTTTTAATACCACAAACCCATAATTCATAATTGTACCCAGCAAAATTGCCCTTCACCAAGTTTTCAATCTACCTTTTAAATCAAATGAGTCGAATTCATGACTGTAATATTCTGAATATTCTTGTGCTTCTGGAGCATCATCTCCTGCTGTCTGTCCACTTTTCATTTGGTCTCTTTTCTGTCTCCTCAACTGGGTCATAAAATAAATTCATGAATAATCCCATCTAGCTATAACTCACTTTCTTTTAGGCTTTTAATCTCTTTTTGTCTTTTAATCTGCATTATATTTTATGGCTGGCTTACAACTTGAAAGCTTTTAAAAAAATACTGTATATGAAAACTCCATATAGTAATATATTCACCAAAATATGGGAAAGGAATAATTTTAGCAAGATGGAAAAAAAGTCATGATAAATAATAGAATTATAAGTGGATTGAGATATAGCTTTTATTTGGAAATAATGGCATAGTTAATTTATGACATATTTTTGTCATCAAGCGTGTATTTTAAAGTAGCATCAAATTTTACCAATTTAAGTAACAGGAATGTCTCCCTGTTAGCATATATTGTGCAGGTTATAAGTTCAATGTTCCATACAGTATGCATTAAAATTATAGTTTAGTGATATAATGTTTTTTACCTTTCTTTTTATGTGTTACTCTGAAAAGTTCAAAGGGGTTAATAAACAGATCACTGTCCTATAAAGTCGTGATAATACATATGTTATTTTTCTTTTTTGATGAGTTTTAAAACTCACATGCAACTTTTAAAGTTTTTTCTAAATGAAAACATACATTACCATGAGAAAGATATCTATAACTTTTTCAAATTCAAATCATAGGTTCCATTCTCAGGAGAGAAACTTATATGAAGTGACAATTTGATAAAAACTTAGGTGAAGTGAAATAAAGTTGATAAATCAATCAAAGTTTAATCTTATTAACTATCAATTTAATCAGGGTCTTTTGTCTAGAATTACAACATGTGTTTATATCCTGGAATCTAAAGACATCTATTCCAAATCTCCCATTTTATAGATGAATAAACTGAGACCAGATTATTTGTCTTTTCCATTGTCATTTGCACATCAGTTGAGAGAATTTGGATTAGAAGACATATGAAATCTAGTAAAGTTTGAATTTTGTTTAGCTGCAGTACATTTCTACCCTGATGAGTTGGATTACAATGAACAAGTACGGATGACAATTGAACAACACAGGGGCTAGGGGCTTCTACCCTACATGCAGTTGAAAATCTGGATCTAATTTATAGTTGGCTCTTTGTATCCATGGTTCCTCCTTATCCACAGTTCTACATCCCTGGGTTCAACCAACCATGGATCATGTAGTAGTGTAATATTCACCATTGAAAAAATTTGCATATAAGTAGACCCAAGCAGTTCAAAGTTGTGTTGTTCAAGGGTCAACTGTACTGTATTGTAAGTGTTTAAGTCTTTTATTTCTTTAAAAATTGCTAAAACTAAACGTCAGCCTAAATCACTGCAACATTTAACCACAGCAACACAAAAGGAACAAAATCTAAATATTAAATCACAGTACTTATACACAAATAACACATCTTTCTCTGTTAGCTAAGATTAGTTAATCAATAATGGCTAAAATTACTGCTACTTTATAGCTGAACATGCTTTCTATCAGTATACATGTTTATCTTTGAGCACTTTTAAATATTGCAGTCATGTGGCATCATCCTATCTTTTGAGTTTGTGAAATAATCAATAATCAAGATCACTGGATTCCAGGTAATGGGAACTGATAGAACTAGTTCTGGACTTTATTGTAATGAATTTTCCATAGATATGAACTCAGTACAGTCCTTGTTTTTACAAAAGTTTATTCCCTTCCTTAAAACTGGGAATAGAATCATACACTCTTCGATAGATTTAGCAGGGCTTGATATGTCGACATCACTAACATGCTAGTAATTGATTTCTTGTATTTTTTTGCCACTTTGTGTTCTAAAGTCACTTTTGATTTGAAGCTGCTCCTTTGATTTCTGTAACAGACAGCAAAACAGCATCACTGCCATAAAGGTTAAGACCAGGGGACATTGAGTTTTTGACCCAAGTCAAGAGATGTAATAAAGGCTTCACTGGAAACTTCTAACATGGGCTGATCAAAAATATTTTCTAAGCCAAAATCATTTATTTTTTATTAGCTTATTCAAGAGAAATTTATTAAGAACCTATTAGGCACCAAGCTCCATAGTAGGTACTGGAATTAAGAAAGAACAGTACGCAGACTTCACTCTATATGGAGTGATTGCTGCCTAGTGGAAGCATGAGAGACGTGGCATGACACTCTGTAAGCATATGGAAATGAGTTTCTGGAAGAGGAGTTATTGAGGCCAACTGTTAATTTGGGCTGAAGTTCACCTGGGTGAAACGAGACCTTTCTGCTATCCACAACCCAATCTATAAAGAGCAGGATATGAAGTAACACTATGTCTTAGGGAAATAATATTGTACTGAGGCAGCATAAAGTAGACAGAAAGTTTCATAAGAGATAAACCTGGAAATGTAGGTAAAGGCAGATTCACAAAGGGCATTAGAAATAATGCTGAGGACAAAATCAAATTTGCATTTCTGAAAGATGAATGTGGCTTTAACTACACAGGTGAATGGTAGGTGGTTATGAGAGGTAACGGGGAGATTATTAATATCTTAAAGTCATAATCCAGGTAAGAAACAGTAAAATTTTGATGAAAAGTAGTGACAGAATGAAGAGTACAAACACATTTTAGCAATGTTTGGTCAATAAAGGGGACTGGAATGGATGTAAACAGTAAGTGATTTAAAAAGAAGTTTAGAATGTAACCAAGAAATTGGATGTATCTTGGTCAAGTTAACTGGTAGTTTTGTTATTTAAGCAACTGGAAAATATAAATGATGGTTCAGTCACTAGTACCTAGAGGCAAATATGAGTGATACTGTAGAGTTAGGCATATAGGATGAGAGATAAAACTTGGGGTGCATGAACCTTTAAAGGGCAGGGAGAGGAAAAGGGTGTGTAAAGAAGACTGAGAAATGGTGATCAAGGAAGAAAGAAGAGAGCCAAGAATAAATGATGCTGAGGAAGCCAACCACAGTTGGAAGCAACCTGAAGAAAGAGATTTGCATCAACCAATTTAAATGCCCCTAAAGAAGACAAGTAGACATGAGGAGCCTCTTTCACTGGTGGTAGAAAAGATCAGTTAATCAGAAGCAGTACTGAAAAGCTGAAGGAAGGCAGTTGTGGGCCTAAAATGTGCTAATAGGCAGTACTAGGCTCAGGAGAAAGCAAGATTTCAACTAAGGGAAGGAGCCAGTGGAAGTATTCTGTGGAAGTGAAACAATGAATGAGTTTGTCTGTAGTACACCCAGTGGTAGACTGGATTATGAGAAGTGGCTGGGAAGCAGGCAATAGTGGAAGAAACCAGAAGGGGGTGATTTACATATATGTTTAATGTACACTTTGCAAACTCTTTATGGAATTCAAATATGTTTCCAATTCTTGGTTGAGAGGCTCAGAGTTCTTACCCAAAAATGAATTGACAGAGCTCTAATTTTTGTGGAACAGTGGATAAAACATATTTCCCGGAAGGGAGATTTGGAGAAACTGAGGAGTTGAGGTTTCGAATGAAAAAAACAGATGGATATCAGACTATGAACGGTTTTGAAAGAGTTCAGACTGTGTGTAGTGATTCATAACATACCACCGAAGGATTTGGACAGAGCCGTGATACGTTCAAAGCCCTGTAACCAAAAGACTAACCTGCAATAACGGAAAAGTTATTTTAAAAAAGAGGTAAGATTGGTTTCTGTTTCAATTTGCAGAAAGAGTTACTGGAATTAGAAGGAAACAAGGAAATCATAGCCCATCATCATAAAGTTGAAGAATTTTACCAACCATTTTGATGTGGGCGCCCTATGTGCCATTTACTATGCAAAGCAATTTACATGCATTAACTCATGAACGAGTTCTACGAGGACCCTACTACTTGTACTCACATTTTTAATTTGAAACAACAGAGGCTTAGAGTGTTTAAGTGACTTGCCAAAATTTTGTTAATTCGGAAGTAATAGAAAACCCCAATCCATCGCCAAGTATACAATCTCATACAAAAAGGGATGTATGGTCCCAAATCATCAAAATGCTTACAGGTTGAGCTTCAGGCAGGTTGGGTCAAGACTCCCCATCACCTTTCCTGGAATTCCCAAGTGTGTGTGGCCTCTTGTGTGTGTCCGTCTCCAGTCATGTTTCCCCCAGATGTTGAAATAACTACAGCCAGACGTTTGTGCACCAGAGTGCAGAGAAAAAGAAAAAGAGAGCATTTCCTAGAAGGTCCTATCAAATATCTCCTCTGGTTTTATTGGCTTGAAATGGGTTATATTTACATTCCTGAACCAATCATTATTAGCCAGAAAAAAAGGTTCATGTTTGTTAGTTTAGACTTGAGCCAAATGCATCCATGGAAGTCAAGTTCCTTGTAAGGTATACTGAAGTGTGAGGGAGAGAGTGATATGTGAATATGTATATGAACAGTTATGACCATTAGGTGGGATTATTTTTTTCTGGGGGATTACTACATTATCCACTACAATTACAGTACTATCCTTACAGAAGTGAAATAATTTGCAAAGGATCATTTATCTATTTAATCGCAGAACTGGTTCTAGGTTTCCATACTTCTGACTTCTGGTGTATACACACACGTACACACGTATACGTATATACATACATACATACACAGTTTGCATTTTTCCTTTTACTAAAACTAGATAAAGTGATAAGTGGTTAGGAAGATAGATACAGATAATAGAGTAGATACATACATACATATATGCATATATACATAGATCTCTCTTACCCTTAACATGGCAGAATCATCCAATCAAATAAAAACAAATAATTTCAGGTGTGTTAGGTGTGTTTTAAATAAATTCTAATTAACTGGTCCTTAGTACCTTGGCTAAATGCATTTGAATCAGAAGTAATTTCTTTATCCTTTAAGAATATAAAGCTACACAGCAAAAATACAAACCTTACTGAATTATAGCTGAGAGCCATTGAGTGAATGAATTCCAAGCTCATACATTTTTTCATGATTTCTATGGAATTTCCCAATGACAACTTCTGTGAAAATAATTTCTAAATTACATTAAGTACAAAGGAGACAACATTGTACCATCACTAGAAGTCAGAGTTCAGTTATGTGTTGCTGGGAGCAGACATTAGGGTTTGTATTGGTGTTCGTGGTATAGAATTCTTGGCACACAACAGAGAGATAAAGTGCTCATTAAAATGGATTCACTTATCCATCAAAGTACATTTGAATCACAAGGTGTAAATATGTATAATCTAAAATATTTAGAACATATCTGGGAAGAAAGTTTTATAACCTTAGAGTGCTTCTGGATCATTGGACTGAATAACAAATCACAAGTTGATGTCACAGCATTACATGTGCCAGGGGATACTCTGAGGCCAGGCTGAGCAGAGTCAGAGTTGGTGGCAGAGGAAACCAAATTGCCTGCTCTGATCCTAGAAGTACAGGTCAAGGGAGCATAACTTCTGTCCTGAAGGATATTTTTGGCATATGTCTTTTTTGATCCTTAAAATTTCTGATTACTTCAGGCAGGTTTAATAAGTATGCAAACTCTTCATTCTTGTGTCTCTAATAAAGTGACCCAATATCGTCAGAGTCCACTTGTTTACATTTTAATATATTTTAAACACACATCTCAAAATCACATTTTTCTACCATACAGGAGATAAAATCCAGATTAGTATTCAATATTCAAATAATATTCAAATATTAAGGTATGGGACTTAAAGACAGGAATCATACTAGTGTATATGTTTGGGAGTTGTCACCCTCTGTGTGATGCAGGAGAACAAAAAGTGAGTATATATGTATTTATTTTATTTTACATATACTCAAATAGCACATATTGTGTGGGAAACTATTATAATTTCCTTATAAATATTAGCTGATTAAATACTTCTATAAAACGAGTACTCTTTTTTCTTTTTTTTTTTTTTTGGTATGAGGAAACTAAAACAGAGATGTTAAGTAATTTGCTTGAGGTCTCACAGTTTGCTAGTGGTTGATCTAGGATTCAAACCTACGTATTAAGGTTCCAGAGGCAAAGATGGTAAACACAATGGCAAGCAATGTAGCCTGTCCTAATTGAAGGAATCTCCTAGGGAAGGTGTGTAGGACTGGACTTCACAATGATGGCTACTCATCAGACTTATCTGCAGAGATTTTTAAGTGTTTCTGATACCTGGTCCACCCAAGAATAATTAAATTAGACTTTCTGATAAGGGCCCAGGAATTGGTATCCTTAATAATCCTTGTAAATGTCTTATATGCAGCCCTGGTTGAAGATAAAGAGGACAGAGGAGCCATTTACAACTTTACAAATATAGAGAGAATCAACAGAAGGAAGCTAAGAGACAAGTGTTCATAAGCAGTGCAGTGAAATCTAATGTAAAATTGATAAAGACTCAGTTCCCTTAAAGAGTAAGCTCACCTGCTGTGCATGTATGTTTAATTTTACTGTGTAAAGTCTACTATAGTTATAGTTTCAATGTCTTATAGTAACCTAGGCCTGTAAAGTATGTCATATGTGTGCACACGCCCTCATTTGCTTCCCTCTATCTGACTCATTTCTGAAACCCTCTCTGCTTTACAGTTCTCTGCTGCTTAATGTCTTCTTTATGGGATAAAATGTACATTTATTTTCCAATCTTATTTGGAAAGAAAGTGTATTATATTTATAATTCTATACCTTTTTAACTCTGCATTATTTCTTGATTATAATGCAGTGTATACATAAGGCAGAAGCAAAGAGAAAATATGTTGCATTATATTTTTATTTCTTCTCCTGTTTATGCATCAATCCTGAGAAGGGTTAATATTATTCAGCAAATAAATGTATATTGACTTTCATCAGATTTGTGTTCCAACTTGTGGCTAAATCTTGTTTATGTGATTTTTTAAATGTAATGTCACTCATTTCGGGTTCTGCTTTCTTAAATGAGAACAGAGATGTGCATTACAAATTCAAGACAAGTTAAGCTCTCAATTTAGTGTTAAAAAAACTCTAAAGGCCATAACTAGGTTCCAGGTTGCCCATTTCAAGTATTGTGTATTGCATTTGTGTCTTTTGTGTGTATTTAGGAGTATTACAAGGGTTCACCAATAAACATTTATTTGGGATGTAATTCATGACAGACATTAGATGTACAAAGAATGAATATGGAAGGGCTTCTGATGTAAAAGACTCTGTATTCCATGAGAAGAACAAATGATGCGTAGAGTTTAAAAAATCAAAATGTACTAAGGCTATTGGGAGTACACAGGAGTGGACAAACTATCTGTGCTTGGGAGCAGAAAAACAAGGACTCACAGAGGTGACAGTAGAACTGGGACATCAGGAGTGAGTCGGATTTCTCCAGATGGTGGAAGTCAACGTCCTTCAGGCAGCAGGATCACCTGGGCAAGAGCACAGAGGTGTGAAAGAGCCTCAAATAAACAGTAAATAAGTATGTACAGTGACTGCATGGGGTCCCTGGCAGCACAGTTGGAAATTAATCTGGGAGGGATATCGAAACCCATTCATGTCATGCTAGTCATAGCATGTCAGTGAGTTTAGATAATGTTCTTTCATTAGGAATAAAAATCCATTCGAAGTTTTTTTTTCTTTTTTAATTCTAACATTTTTTTAAATGAATGAGAGTAACTTAATCAATCTCATGTTATAGGAAAATTACTCTGATGCTCCTGTGTAAAAGGAGCTGGAAGAGGAAGCAATTAGAATGCTCTGGAGCCTTGCAGTTGTGAGAGTGAAGATTCAAACCAGTTGAGACAGTGGCAGGGCAAAGACAAAAAGCAAAGGACATATTCAATTTATAGACTGTCCTTAAACATCTGAGAAGTTTTAAAAAATGAAGAGGTGATAAATTCAACAGAATCCAATTATGTTTTCAATGTATTTCTAGTAAATTTGTTTATTTAATACCCTAAATGCAAAAAAAATACATAGAATATAAACCTGTCATGCTGGAAGTGGTGTTTGACAGAAAATAATTAAGTAGCATATTATTTTTTATCGTATGTTGAGAATAGTACCTGGTGCATGGTGTGGACCACTGAACATTTCTTGACTGAAGGAAGAATGAATGAATCAACAGATCAATGCCTACTTTAGCTGAAATCTTGAGATAGTTGGGCTCAGTTCTATTACCACCTGTCTACTATTTTGTATGAGAATGACTTTCAGTATCAATAAGAACGATTTTAACATCATTGGGCTTCAATTCTTTCATTGTGAAATGCAGGCATTGTGTCATTATTTCTAAAATTCATCCCCATTGAGAATATTAATCTTAATGAAATCAAATAAAGTATATCACATCTTGCATGAGCAAACAGAAGTAGGCCATGTGTAGTTGCATTATGAAAGAAAGCTGGCTTACTTTCTCTAGGCTCCAGAACCCACATCATGTGCATGGAATAGAACTTAGGGAGGAGAGATAATTAAAACTCTCTGAACTTCAACATTTAGAGTGGTTACATTGTCATCCTGGGTTTCAGTGATAGAATAAACTCCAGGATGATGGCTACAGAGAAGAAGACTACTCCAGTTTCTGTGGATTTCACTGACTGTATTATTTCCTTGTTTCATATCAAACATGCCCCAACCACAACCTCCCACTCCTACCTCTTGGGTATTTAGTGTTTAATAGTGTCAGGAACCGGTGTGCTACACAAGCACTGACCAAGGTAGCCTTTGGAGATGTATGTGCTCCAGACAATTAGTTGCATCTTCTTAATGAAGGGAGTATGAAGTCTCTCTTTTGCATTAGTTTGGTGAAAGCTGTGGACCAGTAAACAAAACAAGCTGATATAATGCTGTTTAATTGTGTTCTTATAAACTCATATAGAGGCAGCTCAAAAACTCTTAAATAACTTACATCAGAAACTGCTTTTTCACTAAACTAGAGTTATTCACCACTGTAACTTAGTGTATATAATTTTTTAATATCATGGATATAATTATGGATGAAACAAGTGTCATTATTCTTGCTATCCCGTGATCCTTTTGAGTTGGACAAAAGTGGAATTGAAGGATGCATATTTGCTGTTTCTATAACTTATGGGAATACTTCTTAATTCACTCCTTTAACATTTGAGCTTAAAATTATTAACATAAAGAATTTAATATACATTTGGAAAATATTTTTTCTATATACTTAGCAAAAATGTATTCTGCATTGAGCATATGGTGACCATTAGATAAAAGTTTATTAAATTTGTTACTACATACTTTCTAGAAGATATAACACTTTTTTCTTCAAATATATCCTCAGAATAAAACAACCCACTGCTTTTCAACTGCAATATTTATACCTATAATTGGGCATTATTCAATATTTGTAGACTTTACCTGTATAACACATGTGTTATGAAGTGATAATGAAGTTCTAGGTAAGTGATTTTTCTGGGGGGAAAAATCATTACCTAGAAGAGAGGAGGGAAGAGGGGAATTGACTCTTGCAACTGTTCATTCTTACATCATTAAGGAGGACATACATTTGATGAATCCTTAATATAGGTCCCCAGTGCCTACCAATGCTTACTTGTCCAATAATTATTAGAGATGCAGCAAATATTGCTGTTGATGATGATGAAAATGATAATGATAGATGATGTTGAATAATATCAGTTATCATTCTTCACAGCTTAGAAATGTTTGCCTACTTTCGGGAATTCCCTGGTAGCTCAGTGGTTAAGGCTCTGAGTATCCACTGCAGGGGACACAGGTTCAGTCCTTGGTCAGGAAACTAAGATCTCGCAAGCCGTGAGGCCAAAAAAAAAAAAAAAAGTTTCCCTACTTTCCTTCTAGTAGTGTCTTCTCCTGGGAAAGACTGTTGTAATAAAACATATGCTTTATCTGTTGATATAACTAGGATTCACCAAAACATCTTAAGATAAAGCATTTGGCATTGAAAGTCTACTGAAAGTTACGATTTCTTACTTTTTCAGCATTCTAACACTTCATGTAACAAAAAAGTAGAGGTGAAGAGATGGTTCATTCTCTTAGCTTTTAGAGCAAACCTTTAAGATTAAGTTTGTTCCTGGTTGGCACTGTCTTAAGAAAAAAGCCTGAGTGAGTAAATGGAGCAATCTTGCATTCCCCAAACTGACAGTTACATTGAATGCCTCCAAGAGATGAAGAGTGTTCTGTCCACTGTGTAACTTTGGATGCACATTTCACTCTCTTTATGCTCAGTAGGCATTTCCTTCCTTCATCAGCAGCATATTATTTTATTTATACTGAGTTTGATAATTTTGATTCTACTTTGTTCTCAATTCAGAATAGTAACACTGAATGGACATTAAGAAGAGATACTCATTTAAAAAAATCTTAGAGGAAGACTTAATTATGACTATGAATATGTAAGACAAAACTGCTGAAAAAAATCTCCCGTTGGGCTTCCCTGGTGGCGTAGTGGTTGAGAGTCTGCCTGCCGATGCAGGGGATACGGGTTCGTGCCCCGGTCCGGGAGGATCCCACGTGCTGCGGAGCGGCTAGGCCGGTGAGACATGGCCGCTGAGCCTGCGCGTCCGGAGCCTGTGCTCCGCAACGGGAGAGGCCACAACAGTGAGAGGCCCGCGTACCGCAAAAAAAAAAAAAAAAAAAAAAAAATCTCCCGTCAACTTCTCTTAGTACATAAATAATATGGCCAAGTGTCAAGAGATGAGAAAAGCTACAGATAATTTGGATTGTCTTTAAAGTTTTCCTATGTCAGTGAACACAGAATAATTCAGTCTTGAGGCATAAAGGTGCTTCTCTAGCTAGAATTGTAATTATTTTCGGTTCCTCATTTTCTCAAATATTCTGTCCTAATTAAAGGCTTCCTAAATGAATATGTAATTGTTGATTTTTAAGCTGCAATTGCAAATTACTTACACCTTCTAAAGTTCGGTAAGCCTTTAAACCTTTTAGCTCTTCTATTGATATCCTAATCATGCAATTAAAGCATCTACAGTAAGCAGATGAGCTAATGCAAGCGGTGTCATGTTTTCTTTGGTGTACAAATCAATAAATCGATTGTGATGACTTTCAGGTCAATGACCTAGCTACTGGAAATGGACACAGCTTTAAAAATAGATATTTAAAATAGGTATCACTTGTACTAACAGCTAATATTGTTGCTCAACATTTTGGTTATAATAGTTCAGTTATTCTCAGTGACTTCATATACTCACTGAATTAAGGAATACCATATTCCAAAGGAAAATGGAGTCCAGAAGATAAAAGACATGACCTTGAGCTCTATAAAACAAAGATGCTAGAATCATATGGTCTTATTTTCCAGGTGCTTATGTGCTCCAGGTCAAGGCCACGGATGCAGATGACCCAACCTATGGAAACAGTGCCAGAGTCGTTTACAGCATTCTTCAGGGACAGCCTTATTTCTCTATTGATCCCAAGACAGGTAACTTTTTTATTAGAGACAACATTATCACCTCCCTTTCCCATTCTAACACTGCAATAAAGATTCAATGTGCTCCCCATCTAGCAAAGGAAGATAGGATCTTAGCTTGCTGCTGCAGAGCTATTTCTTTCAGATTGAACTTGGTATAAATATAAACCTTTTTACACATATATGCCAAGTCCAAATTTGTTAGTTAGGAATTCTTTGTATGATTTAAATTTTCCAAAGTCTAGGAATATTTTTTTTTGTTTCTTCTAGCTAAAATAGCTTTTTATTTCAGTTTTTCTTGGTTGGTTTCAATTATATTCCATTTTGGGCCTAATCAACCCAAGATTATGGAGTTTCTATTGCTATCTTTATAGATGGGGTTATGGATGGTGACTTTGGAAAAATATAGACTTATGCTTCTAGTAGGGGAAAGAAGAGGGCTGACAAACTTGAAACCCCAAGATCATTAATTCTTCTGGTCTATGTTTTTGAAGCCAGTCTCGTTTTTAAGTCAAACCATTGAAATTCCAGTTTTAAAATCTATGGAATCTATGGAAAGTATAGAAAGGGCAGGAAAACATGCAGGACGATTTTGTATTCCCTTTAAAATGAAACGAGTTCCCCCTGTTTCTAGAGAATCTGTTTTTGAGTGAAGATAGTTTTTAAGGAGCTGCAGTCATGCTGACCAGTTATCAAAGCTCAGTGTCACAGTTAAAGCAGAAACTCTGTAATGACAGTTGTTTTATCAACTCTTAAATAATACATAACATGTTGCATATTAAATTCAATACTGTTTATCACATCAGTTTAAAGTAATGGAATAAACTGTTAACATACTGGACTAAAAAGTTACTTTTAAAATTTGTAAATAGATCTTTAAAGAGCTACATTGATTTGAAGGGTATTCGTTTCCGACACTATACATGCAAATGGATTAAACATTTCAAAATTTATACTTCCTCAGAAGAGTGTGGGAACTGGAATACCAATTAGATATAGGTTAGTTAATAATTAACCATGGATGGATGTTGCTTGGAAACATAAGGTCAATTAAGTGAAAATAAAGAACCAGCAAATTTTCTGTCAACTAAACCTGCCATTCTGTCTGTCCTCACTTCTCACCCTTTTCATCAAGACAACAGGGGGCCAGAAACCATCAAAAATGAATGGAACAAGTCTGGGAGCTGCTCCCTTTTGTAAACTTGAAAAGGAATAGATTGTAGTAAGGACAACATTAGTCCTTTAAGAAGGGAACTTCAGTGCTGAAGAAAATACAGAAAGGTTCAGGACAAAGAAGCTCTTTTGGTTTGGAAGTAGGATCAGAGATCAAAAGCCAGGGGGTCAAATGTTAAGAGTGAGTGTGTAATGGGGAGATTACACCTAAAATGTAAGTTATTTTCCAGAAGTAGGCAGTGAAGACAGGAGAAGAAAATGTTTGGCAATATAGGTATTGAGGAAGTTTTGTGGTGGCTATTGTTGTTTAGCTTTGGGAAAATCATATATTTGTGGAAAAAAGGGAAAATTGTTGATAAGAAAGTTTGGGGAAGTTTTCAATGAAATTTATGATGGTACAAAGCTCCAGAGGAATTAGGAAGGTTTGTGCAATAGGCCAAATGTATAGACAAATAATGAGATTATCTAAGATACTATACATCCTTTTATCAAATGGGAACATTATGGGTTATTTTTTCTTATACAGTTACATTTTCCAATTTTACCATAACTGGGAATCTAACAGAAGTAGAAGTAAGGACAATATCTGTCTCCTAGATCACTTCAGCCTCTGAGAAGCACTTCTCACAGACAGAAAGGATGGGAGAAAAAGAAAGGAAGGTGTCTAGAGATTGGTGAGGAGGGAGGTTTTTAGTATTAGGGTACGCTTACTGAGTTTCAGTGATTAATTATATAGAGTAGATGAGTTTATATACTCAGAATAAATGTGGCAGAAGCAGGATCAAAGATTTAATATTGGAAAAATAACTATAGACGGAGACCATACCTAACTAAAAAAGCAAGATAAAAATCACACAAAGGTGAATTGAAGCGTAAAGCGTGGGTACAGAATATAATTGCTTTGGTCAAATTAATACTGGACAGACAACAATTACATGAAGGGTTTACTTGCCCTCCCATTGACTTTACTTGTTCAATATCAGCTTTAGATAAATTCTAATGCCTTCAGAAAGTATCATTTTACAGAAGAGTATATATATTCATAATATGCCTTTTCTAATTGTGTATTTATATTTTTATATCACGCTTATTATTTAGAACTGAAGGTGCAACAATTCTGGCATGAACTATAGAATAGATTTTTTGAAGCATTGATTTTCACTGGAGACAGAAGTCTTGATACTAACAATGCCCCAGACCACTAGACAGGAAAAGAGTGGATGGTGAGGCAATTCATTAATAGAATGATAACTAGTTCTTCATGCACAGAAACCATTAAGAAGACTTTTTGTCAAATTTATCACCTTGTGGTAGGTAAGAATAAATCAAAACTCAAGGATAATTGCAATTTCTCAGAAATAGCCCCCATATAGCTTCCTTTTATGATTCCTTTTGCTGTTATTAAATAAAATGCATGAAAAACTAATATTACCTAAAATTTTCCACATTTGAGTGTAGGAACCAGTTTTAAATAATTTCTAAAGGAAGAGTCTTATCAAAACTTCTGGTGACTAAGTATTTATGAAGAGATAAATATAACTATTTAGTATTTGTTTGGAATGAGAACATTTTTTTAAAGGTTTTCATTGACATTGCTGTTTGACAAGCATTCCTAGCACCTCTATCCAAGGTATAAATATGGCAGGTTTATTTATAAATAATATAAATTGATGCATTCTATGAAATAAGCCCCGAATTGAGTTTAAAATTGGCTAATTTGGCAATTATTTGGCTTACCTAAGAGAATGTTTACTGTAACTTAAAATTTGCATGCATTCATGTATATGCCTCAATGATTATTAAATATTTTAAAAAAACAGAAATGTAGATACATTTATAAAACATTAAATAACATTGATCCTTATTATATTTAATGTTTATAAAACACTAAAATATTTGTCATATTGGCATATTATATTATTATATATATTTTACACTTAATATTTATGATACATTAGAAAAACACTTATCTATAAAATGTGAAAGAGGTATTGTAGTATTTTATTTGATGCATGAAATTGAGATGCTAAATATTTCCAGAGCATTGATAATAGAATTATTTCATTTAGGAAAACAAACATTATTGTAAACTTGAGTTTATTATAAACTTGACTGATCTCATGACTTAATTTACATTTAAAATTCTTTTAAAGTATTTGAATTTTTCCCTAAACGATTTCAAAATCTAGTCTGAGTTGGATAACTAGATATTGCTATTTGGTGTATCATGTGGTGATGATATGTTGATTTTTCTAAATAATCTGAGCTCCACCTGAGAAAGCATTATATTGATAATACTATTTTATCGCAACATTTTAAAAAATCTATAAGCTTTAAATGGCTCTGTCATGGTAAAATATATATTTTGCTATTTTAACCATTTTAAGTGTACTATTCAGGGACATTACGTACATTCACATTGTGTAACCATCACCACCGTCCATCTCCAGAACTTTTTCATCAGTGCCTTTTTGTTTATGTGCACTGTCAAAAGTGCATATTTATAAGTCTTTATGTTATGTATTTACAAGTGCATTTTTAGGATTCATATGAAAACAATTGAATGAGAATGGGATTTCATGCATGAGTTACTTTCTTTTTTTCTTTTATCCACTATCCTGATACTTCACGCTCTATGATTCTGTCCTAGCTTCTGTTTGGGAAATCTGATGAAGTGCTGAGAGAACTGACACTTTCTCAAGATTTTTAGTTCGATTATCACCTTTTGATTAGAGATGATTATCTTCAAGCTTACTTCCCAAATAGAACATCACCCCCCCCCCGACTGATATTTATTCTTTTCAGTCTTTAAAAAAGAATGTGTTAGTGTTTTAAAGCCCCATAGTGAAATTAAAGCATGGGTCAGACTTTATATTTTGGGCTAATTCTTTATATAAACTACTATGTACATATTTACAATGTTTTATGGCCTGAGCATGCCTTTGACTTTAATTCAGAGAAAAGTCTTACAGGATTTAGAGTCAGTGCTGGTGAGATAAAGACAGAAACTCTTTTTTTCTTCAAGAGTGAAATAGGAAATAAACAATTATTAAGATTAAACAACACATGCCATTATCACTTTTGTAATATTTTACATATATGCAGTAAAATTACATGACTAAAAATGTACTGCAGACAATGGTTCCCTTGTATTCTGCCTTGTCACACTTCACGAGAACTCTGTGTGAACTCCAGTTGCCTTATTTTAGAAACCACGGAATGCACACAACTGCAGATGGAACTCAGACTATTTGGTCTTGAAAGGAAAATACTCCAGGCGGATGTGATACATGCCTTTCGGAAGTTGTAGAGCTCTCATGTAGAAGAGGAGCTAGCTGTATTCTCTGCTGCTCCAGAGGGCTATCAATGGCATGAATTACAGGAAGAAAGAATTTTGGTTTCATTAGGAAAAAAAGATGTTGATGATTGTCCATAAATAAGAGGGGCAGGTACCTCATGAGATTGTGAGCTTCATATTACTGGAAGATTTAAAGCAGGTAATGAGCGATAAGCCAGCGGTGCTGGATTTGGGTATGGATTTCCTGGATTTGGGTAAATTGATGCACATTTATTTATAACCAATGACCTGGCAGGTTCTGTGCTGCCAGGATACTGAGATGCATCAAGCCGATCCTCAACTAGATCCCCATCTACTCGGGGGAGGACATCAGGTCCTCAGAAGATTACATTTGGGTTTTCTAGGATACCACTCTATGATATGTAGTGTGACTACTGGGCACTAGATATAGACTCACGAGAGCGGGGAAACTCCTGAGAAAAGAACTTTTGGGGAAGTGACTTCTAAATCTTAAAGAATAGTTAAGGCATGTTATGGTGCAAAGTCGGACCATACTGTCTTTAAATTTTCTTCCTACCTAAGATAACCTGATAACTCTTCTTGTCCTCAAAATACATTATTGGCAACAGTTTTCAAAAAATTATACACCTTATCTGTGTAGTCATGAACACCATATTTTTAATAAAGCTTAAGAATGTACTAGCTTTTAAAAAAAATCTATTACAGAAGCAGTAGGAAACTAATTCAGTATAGAATTTTAGTTGGAATGACCAATACAGTCCTATGAAGATGACTTTGATGACAGATATGAAGGAAGTAGAGCAGCTGTTTATGGTTACGTCTTGGAAAGAACATTTCCAGCAGAGGGAAGAGAGGGTACAAAGCTCTAGTGAACAAAGGAGGGAGTTGTAAGAGATAAGATCAGAGAGTTAAGATCAGGGAGTGGGAAGATGGAGATTATGTGAGGTCTGTAATCTGAGCGACCTGGACAATCTCTAAGGATTTCTGATTGGAGGGGCTCTGTGACTGCTTCATGCTCAGACCTAACCACTGTGACTGCTCTTTAGAGAACAGACTAGTGGTCTAGGTCTCCTCTGGACTCTAATCCTCAGTGAATGGAGAATGCAGCCATTCATCCATTGTTCATTCTACCTTTCTGTATCTATCTTTTCCTATCTGTATCTATCTATCTATCCATCCATCCATCCACCTAATCTATCTGAATAGTCTCAAATTAATAATTAGCATTTTTCAGGCTTTATTGAGATATAATTGGCATATAGTGCTGTGTAAGTAAGTGGGGTACAACGTGTTGATTTGACACTCTTATATATTGCAAAATGATCACCATCATAGTGTTAGCCACACCTCCATCAGGTCACATAATTACCATTTCCTTTCCATGCTAAGAACTTTTAAGAACTACTCTCTTAGCAACTTTCCAGTATATAATACAGTAATATTAACTGTAATCACCATGATATACATTCTATCCTTATAACCTATCCACCTTATAACTGTAAGTTTGTGCCTTTTGACCAGAATCTCCCCATTTCCCCCACCCCACAGCCCCTGGTAGCCACCAACCTACTCTGTTTCTATAAGTTCAGCTGTTTTAGAGTCTACATATAAATGATATCATAGACTTTTTGTCTTTCTCTGTCTGACTTATTTCATTTAACATAATGTCCTCAAGTTTCGTCTATGTTGTTGCAAATGGCAGGATTTTTTTTTTCATTCTTATGTTTGAATTAGTGAATTATATTCCATTATATCACACCTTCTTTATCCAATCATCTGTTGATGGACATTTCTGTTGTTTTCATATCTTGGCTACTGTGAATAATGCTGCAATGAACATGGAGCACAGGTATCTCTTCAAGATCTTGTTTTCACTTTCTCTTGATACATACTCAGACGTGGAATTGCTCGATCATATGGTAGCTCTATTTTTTACTTTTTTTTAAGGAACCTCCATACTGTTTTCCATAGTGGCTGTACCAATTGACATCCCTAGTAACAGTGCACCGGGGTTCTCTTTGCTCCACATCCTTGCCAACACTTTTTATCTCTTGCTCTTGACTTATCGATAACAGCCATACTAAGAATCATGAGGTGATAAGTATCTCATTGTAATTTTGATGTATGTACATTTCCCTGACTATTATTGATATCAAGCACCTTTTCATGTAACCACTGGCCATTTGTATGACTTCTCTGGAAAAATTTCTATTCGGTTTCTCTGCCCATTTTTAAGTAAGATTTATTTTGTTTGTCATTGAGTTGCATGAGTTCTTTATGGTATGGATATTAACTCCTTATCAGATATCTGATCTGCAAATAGTTTATCCCATTCCATAGGTTACCTTTTCATTTTTGTCTATTATTCCTTTTGCTATGCAGAAGCTTTTTAGTTTGATGTAGTCTTACTTGCTGATTTTCAAGATGCCTTCCCAGAGAGTTTAATTATCTTTGAAAACCACTATCTCACTTCTCTCCCACTCTGTGATCTTATTTTATATCATCCCTCCCAACAGTGGTATGTTACAGCCACATCAACCTCCAAGTTCTATTTTTTTTTTTTTTTTTTTTTTTTTTGCGGTACGCGGGCCTCTCACTGCTGTGGCCTCTCCTGTTGCGGAGCACAGGCTCCGGACGCGCAGGCTCAGCGGCCATGGCTCACGGGCCCAGCCGCTCCGCGGCATGTGGGATCCTCCCGGACCGGGGCACGAACCCGTGTCCCCTGCATCGGCAGGCGGACTCTCAACCACTGTGCCACCAGGGAAGCCCCAAGTTCTATTCTTGTATGTTTTGAAGAAGTAGTGCTCTCCTCCTTTTAGTCCCTGGGATACTCCTCCCTGGGTTCTTTCTAAGTCAGCCTCTTCCACTTCTCTGGGATTGCAGTCTTTCCTCAGAGGGGACATTTCTGATACTACCTTCAAGAGGACTTTCTTTCATTTTCCTCATAACACCAATCACCATCTGAAATTAGCTTAATCATTTAAAAGCTTCTTTATGACCTCCTCACCACTTTACAGGAACACATACCCATTAAATATACATTCCATGAGGGAACCTTATACAGAGACTCTATCAATTATTTTCCCAGATGACAACAGATGATACCCAGTTGGGCAATTTGAGATTAGTTTAATAAAAGGACTCTTTATTAAAATGCAAGCAGATTGTAGGGAAACCATAAGGGATAAGGCCGAATCTGGAGAAGAAATAAGAAGTGGATGCAATTACCACACTGGGGTTGAAGGAATGAGGGTGTTCTAGAGTCACAGGCAGAGACCATGGCAGGAGAGAGTGTGGAATGGAAAGTGGGGGATCCATGGAAAGAAAACCCCAAACTCATTCTCCTTCTATCATCTAATCTCTTGTCAATTGGCCCAGGGCAACCAGAAACCAGAGAGCAGAGAGAGGTCTAGAAAAGTATATATAGTGGAATTGGAGGGGCAGATGGAAGCCATTATACCCTTAAAACTAGGAACAGTGCCTGAATAAAACATATATTTTAGTACAAGTGTTGACTGAATCTACTATCCCATGTTTCAATACTGCAGTTCAGCACTCAATTCAAGAAAAAACTCAGATAAAAGCAAATCCTTGATTATCACATGTAATATTTCATGATTTTTCATATGTAGTATTGCATTATTTTCATCTCAAAAAGTTTTCATCAGCATATCTAACCCATTTTTACAAAATAAGCTGAGATCCACCAAAACTAAGGGACTTGCCTATAACACCAAGGTGATTGCAAAGGGAGAATATATCCCCTGGCAGATTTGTATCCTTTGGTACTATAAGGTTTTATAACCTTAATTTAAGGTTATAACTCTCTCAACCATATATTTCCATTCATATTGGCAGAAATAAAATCTATTTTTCTCATTCTTAATTTGCTCTAATTATCTTGCATATGTTCGAAAGTTCGTCAGGTACAAGACCATACCAGTATTCAATGTAAACTTGCTTATCTACTCTTTTTTTTTTCTGAAAAATAGGGTTTATTTCATAATTATTTCAAATTAATTAAAGTTTGTGGTATCACTACGGTGGAGTACCTGTGGAGTATTTATACTGTTTTATAAAATGCATGTTTTTTCTTTTTAATCTTAAACTATTATCATACAAGTTTGTTGCTGTACCTTTATATACAAATACTGAAAAATAGAGATGGATACTTGAACCTAAATCTAAGATCTGAAGTGACAGAATGTACCATTTCCTTCGGCTGGTTGCATTTTGCTATGGAAGCACTTTAGTCCAGTCGTTTTCAAGTTTCCTCCTTGCTCAAGACCAGGCAATCCATTTTCATTTGTTTGGTTTTAAATGTTAGGAAGTATAGAAACAACCAGTGGCCATAAGAAGAGTAACTTTTTGAATAGGAGATTCCCCGCGCGCCCCCACCCCTGGTTTTTTCAATAGGCCACAGTATTTAAGGATTCTCTACTCACAATGAATTTTGTTGTCTGCCTGATTCCCCAGATTCAACTCTAAAAAAAAAAAAAAAAGAAAAAATTCTAGAAATGCCGTATGTTATTTCTCTGGGACAGTGGCTCCTAATGAAAATGGTGGTGGGAAGGGGAAGCACATCATGGTTATCAGAGGAGATTTCCTTTGAAATTACATACACAACCCTTTCCTCTCTAAATTCTAACATACAGTCTCCCAAAAGCAGCATTAAACTAAAAGGATGGCTGGATGCAGCGGCTAGATCACCTATCAGACACAAAATGGAGGAGTGCAGGGCAGTTAGGGGTATTCATAACAATTACATCAAATCATCAGAAAACAACTCTAGTCTTAAATAAGTCTGATAATGTTTATTTGCTCTCTTTTTCATAGAATCAATGTTTTACATATGCATACATATATCATAAAATTTATATATCAAACATATTTGTAAATTTTATTGAAAATTTTCATACCAGAAATTGAGTAGAGTAAGAAATATACATATATACTTACTGGAAATGAACTGAGTAAAGATAAATCTGTTCAACAACAGGAAAATACGTTATGAGTATGAATTCAACCCAGGCATTTATCTAGAAAATACAAATATTATAAGGCAGGCAGAAATCATGTAGCTTAAGGCATGTAGGACCAGGCCACTGAGATACAGAGATGAAGAATCTTAGTTAAGACACTTGGAAATGAAACATCAGAAATCCAAGCTGAAGAAAGGACAAACAGATTGAAGTAAAAGGGTGTCAGTAGCAGTGTATGAGTAAAACTGCAGGAGCAAAAAATGGAACTTGCTTGGCAATTTCCTGCCAAGGGCCAAAAGAAATTTCAGATTGTAGTTAAGTCTGAATTAGCAAAAGAACAGCATTAGGTAAGTATAGATAAAGTAAGGATGTATATTCAGTTTGTGCTTAGGATTCTATATTTTGTGTTGACAATTGATATTAAATTTGTTATTCATATATGCCTTATTATTTAAGAAATAATATCAAAGACACGTGGGTTTAAGACAAATTTTCTGCAATTTCTCCCTAAAATCATTAGGTATAGATTGGAATTTGTTATAAAATTTATCCACAATTTACCTGCAATAAATCCAGAAGGTTTTAGTTGTTACACTATGAATAAATATAAATATGAATACAGACATAAATATAAATTAGTTCTGCACCCAAACACAAGAACAGGAAATGAGTAGGCTATGTAAATATGCATATATATCATGATTCATGATTATAAATTATTTATAGGGACTTCCCTGGAGGTCCAGTGGTTAAGACTTCGCCTTCCAATGCAAGGGGTGTGGGTTCAATCCCTGGTTGGGGAGCTAAGATACCACATGCCTCGTGGCCAAAACACCAAAAGATAAAACAGAAGCAATATTGTAACAAATTCAATAAAGACTTTAAAAGTGGTCCACATCAAGGGCTTCCCTGGTAGCGCAGTGGCTGAGAGTTCGCCTGCCGATGCAGGGGACACGGGTTCGTGCCCCGGTCTGGAGCGGCTGGGCTCGTGAGCCATGGCTGCTGAGCCTGCGTGTCCGGAGCCTGTGCTCCGCAACGGGAGAGGCCACAACAGTGAGAGGCCTGCGTACCGCAATAAAAAGTCCACATCAAAAATAAATGAGTAAATAAATAATTTATAGATTCCTTCCTTCAATTCGCCAGTCATTCCACTAGTCAGATGGTCAACCATTCTTACTGAGTTTTTTCTAAATGACAAGCACTCCATTAGAGGTTGTAGTATAGTAACTTGGTGACAAGAGAGACAAAATCCCTGCAATGGCAAAGCTTAATAAGATCTAAGTACAAAAAACCTGTGGCTAATATAAGTAAGAGGAATCCTGAAAGACAAACTAAAATACACAAACGAGATATTCAAGTGTTCAAAGAAGCAAAGTAATATATATGTATCCCCAAAACTAGATAAGAATGAAGAAGAAGATGTTATTCTTTAGAAATCTCACCTTCAGTGTAATCACTTAATTTTTTTACTATATATCTAAAATATATATTGTCTAACAATTTAATTCTTTTTTAAAGGTAGGAGCATTCTGTATAAATTATGTCTAACTTGGTTGACTTAGTGAATGACGACCACCTTTTAGAGCCAATACATTGTTCCTTAACCATATTCCACAATGCTGCACAGCATTTCACTCTATGGCTATTACCACAATATATTTAATTATATCCTAACCATTGGATGTTTTGGGTGTTTCACTTTTTAATACACAGAATTTTTGTTAGCATGTTTTTTTGCTAATGAATCTAGATAGAATCATTTTCTTGTTGTGGACTATTTTATTTTGGAAAACTCACCGTTTGTGATATTTATCTTTTATTTTTTCCCCCCTTAAGGTGTTATTAGAACAGCTTTGCCAAACATGGACAGGGAAGTCAAAGAACAATACCAAGTCCTCATCCAAGCCAAGGATATGGGCGGACAACTGGGAGGGTTAGCTGGAACGACAATAGTCAACATCACCCTAACAGATGTCAATGACAATCCACCTCGATTCCCAAAAAGTATGTTTTTCCTGTTAAGTCGAAATCAGTGCAGCTTTTTAAAAAATGTCTTACATTTCATTGAATTTTACAGGAATTGTAATAATTTTCCAGACACTTTTTGTCTTTAGGAAGCAGAAGCTAAAAATTAAATGTCCTCAGAATTACATTTTTCCATTAGAATCATGCATAGTGTGATTTTAATAGAAAAAAATATAAATGAGTCAATAATTGTACGAATCATGTTATCAATTCTTATAAAAGTAAAATATTCACAATAGGTTGGGATCTTGTCTAATTTCTTACTAGTTGAAAAAGTAATATAAATATGAAAAGTACAATGTAATTTAAGATTTATGACATATATGCCACTGTACTATTTGTTATATCATATAATTAGCATAAAATTTTCTGCCTTCACTTTATCAATTTTATGTATTGAATCATTTCTATATACTTCCCTGGAGATATCAGATGACATTGCAGTGATGCTATTTCTCTACTTTAGTTGTATTTTATTTTAGTTTTGCAGTAGGTGAAAATTGCTACACTTTCTATGATAATAGAATAATTCACACCTATATCTTCTCTGTAACTCTATATTTCTTATTGAAAATGAATACTTCTCACTTGTGTTACATCCAGTTTTCTTTTGCAGTATTATATTTAACACCAATAAGTGCCTGTTCGACTTCTGGTACATTTTCAAGGATTATAGTTCAGTGTTCCTAGGATTTAGAATACAGAAACTGTTTCTTCCATTGCTTATATAAGTAATTTGATAAAGTCACTAGACACTCATTTGCATGAACAGTTTTAAAAAGCAAAACAAGGCAAATCATTTTCTTCTTCTAACTCCAGGAGAGTTTGAGTTTATCTACTAAAGTATATAGCAATGAGAATATTTAACTAAATGGATATTTTATTCCTTTAGCTGTGTGGTTTTACATAATTTACTACTTTGTCATTTTTGTCTTAAAATGATCAACCTATATTTTCTTATGGAAATACACTTACTTAGTGATCAGAAAGTCAGTGCACCGAACGAATGTTATCAAAGTGGCAATTAGAAATCATTATACTTTAGCAACTGGGATGTATATGACAAATGGCTAGTAAATATAGGTTATGACTAATAACACGGAGTCCTAGAGCAACACTTTCCTTGCTTTCTATTCAGGGAAACCGAAAAAATATAAATAAATATTTCAAAGGAGAAAGAAATAATGCATTTGATTCTCTAGAATATGGCATTAAAAAAGAACATGTTCTCACCTCAAAAAGACTGATTTTTAACAATTTTACTGCTTATTTGTGGCAATCTGTAATAGCTAATGGAGGAGACTAGTTTGAAAGATTGTTCTACTTTTACATAAAAGGTGACATTGTACATTTGAATTCTGTTTTGGATTTGTGCATAAAAAGTGTGTTCAGTTTAGAGTATAAGAAATAGCAGAGATCTTCCTAGGTAGTGTCAGTATTCTTATTGACAAGGATGATAGTGAGGTTTTTCAGATGAAGAGTGTAAAACTCAACCAGTGGAAGGAAATAACTTCTGGGTATGGATGAAGGGTGATTTGCAAAAGTTTGAACAGCCATCCAGACAAATAGGCTGGAGTGCAACAAAGAAATGAAAATATCTTAATGGGAGAGAAACTAGAGTATGGTTAGGGAACCAAGATGGCATGCTCAGTTCCCAGGGAGACAGGAAGATCAATTCCAGATCTTATGTAGTGAAAAGAATCTGTGCAAAGCAGCAGGCTTCTTTGGAATTTATTCGAAGTTGAATCTGTAGATCTAAGCGTAACTAGATGAGACCCACTAGGAAAGATTATGGGGTTAAGGGCATTTGAACTTTTAGAGCATTTTCATGCTGTGTCAGGAACTTTATCACTTTCGTATTTCCTTTCCTCAGAAACACTCTGAGATCTTTATTTTCCACATTTTACTGTTAAGAAAACTGAGACTTAGATTAAGTTGCCCAAGATCATCAACACTGGCAAAGGCTTTATTTTGATACTAAAGTTCAAATTTCTTCTAGTTTAACATACGAAAATGAAAAGATAGTCTTTTCTTTTACCTGCCACTCTGAAACCATATTTTTTAGACACGTCTGCAAAAATGTCACATGACATAGGCTGAATTGTCATCATAAACAGAAATGAGAGGGTAGAAGGAATATACCAAATAGATCACTGTGATCTAATTATTTTCTTCTTGTGTTACATGCATATTCGAACTATAGCCTGAAAGTATAATAGGTGAGAGATATTTTTGAATCATGAGAAGGAAGAGTTTTCACATTTTTCATGAATAAAAAATTAATCCCCTTGAAATCTTACATGCCTTTGTGTCAAGCCCTTTTTACTGTACTGTTATTTTGATTTATATCCTTCAGAGGAAAAAGACAGAATACATTTATAAACAGAAAAGCCACCTCTTTAGAAACCAGTGCTCTTTCTGCAGGAATATTTCTCACATGGATCAATTAAACTGAAAATATGACATGAAATGACAAACTAAAATAATAGCTTTTGAATGTAAAAGTCAAGAAAACAAATATTTCATACATAATATAACTTAACAAGAGAATTTCCCACAGCTAGCTAGATTTGTTCATGTCTGTTAAGCAATTATGCTGAGAAGAAAATCTTCCTTCAATTGAACTTCATGGAGTTACATCTTTTTCATTGCTTAAAAATGCACAAGAGAATTTCTTAAAATTTACTAATCATAATTCATTTTGGCTTTGTGTGTGTACATATGCATGTGTGACATTGTTAAGCACCCATTTCCATCCATTTCCTTCTATAAATCTGTTAGAAATGAAAATAAAATTAAATGTCATGGCCATTTGTAGGATGCAAGTGTAAATAGTTTGCTGTTTTACTGTTGCCCAATAGATGGTTCCTGAGGCATCAGAATTTCCTGCCAATTTCATTTGATGATGGTGACAATGATATTTACTAATAAGTTACCATGTGTCATGCATTATGCAAAATGATTTGCATATATATTCCCATTTAGCTTTACAATGACTGTATAGTATTTTCTCAATTTTAGAAATAAAAGAACAAGGGTATATTATTAATAAAAGTTAAGTAACTTGTCCAAGATCACACAGCTCCTAGGTAGGAGAACCCAAGACCTAATCTTATGAAGGGACTTCAGAACTTTATCACTTTCCCTCTTAAAAGGCAATTTGCCTTTAATGTCTGTGTTTTGCCCCAAAAGTCCTACAGACAGAACTGTTCACAAACAAAGGAGGGAATACTGTTTCAGAAATAGAAATAATACCAGGCATGTTAAAAGAGCTCTACCTGTAGTCATATAAAAACAAAATATTTTCTTTGTAAAATCTTTTACATATACTCATATAGCTTCCATCTATGATAATCGAGGACATCCGTAGAGGATTTCCATCTGTCAAAATAAGCTACAGCAAAATGCTTATGGTTTCCATTACTTGAATTTTAAATAACAAGACCATATAACAAGCTGATCTAAATTATACATTATGAGATCAAATCGATTAAGTTTTGTGGTTAATTCACATTAGGCAAAATAATTCTCTCACTTGTCTCTTCTGTGTAATAGTTTTGTAATGAATAAGAAAACAACTTAGGTGAAATAAAGCCCTCATAGTTTACATAAAAAGGGATAATTTGTAGGAAACATAAAGAAGTGTTTGCTTCTTTTTCCTTTCTTTTTCAATATAATAAGCATTTAAGAGAACTGTTTGTATGGTAAATGGATTCAAATGCAGAAAATAAGACATTAATATTTATTTTATGACAAATTCTTAGTCATAAATAAAACAGTATTTTAAAGTAAGTCTGTTTTTTAGGAATTCCCTGGCACTCCAGTGGTTAGGACTTTGAGCTTTCACTGCTGTGGCCCAGGTTCAATCCCTGGTTGGGGAACTAAGAAGATCCAGCAAACCAACCGCAGAGTGAGGCCTAAATAAAAAAACTAATAAATAAATAAACAAAATAAAGTAAATCTGTTTTCATCAAATGCCCACCAAACATGTTTATATTGACTGTTTCTAGTTTCACGACAATTGATTCAGTTATAAGTCAATAAAATATTATTTGTACAATAGTTATTTTCTAAAACATATAATTGTATCCAATATTATATCTAGAACCATGAACCCAATTATATCCAGATGGGGCACAAAGTCTGTTTCTCTTTGTTTACCATTTACCATCTTTATACCTGGAAAACTATAAGCTTTGATACTGAAATTTACTTAGTAAAACCATGTAATAAGTCATTCCGAATACAGAATTAAAGAGTAATTGAATTTTGACAGCTACTCAGATCCAGCCTTAGAAAATGTACCATCACGTTCTGCCAGGTGTCCAAAGTTTGACTGTCATGGGGATAACTGAGATTGACTACTAAAGATATAAGTTCATGTGTTAAGTTTATTTTTAGATATAATATTTGTACATTTTTATATTTTTATATTTATTTATATATATATAATTTGAGAATTCAAAACTTTATATAGATTTATATATTTATTTAAATAATATCATAGGAGAAAATTTTTCCTGGATTTTTAGTGCCCAAGATATGTCTGAATATGTAAATTTGTGTATGCTGAGAATCACTTTGGTTCTTTTCACAATCTCTTTCTGTGACTGTTAGGGAGTGAATTATGTACAAATCTCTCCTTCCAACTTATCTGGAGACTCTGGCCAAGGGCCTGCTTCCTACCTGCAGATCAAGTACAAATAACTGTTAACACCCTCAGCATGTTTCTAAATGATGCCTCTGAGGCAAAGGTGGAATTTCTGTTCTTATCACTGCCTCCAATATGCTATTTTAGGTGAAAGAATGAGAAAGAGAAGATGGTGGCAATTACTCTGAAAGAATACCAAAAGAGGCATGACTAAAATAATGGGTCTTATGTGAGCTCCACTACTATTAAAATGAGAATGACTACCTCAGCTTCACTCAAATATTTGAGATTGGAAGGGTGGCGTGGACCAACTGGTCTGCAAAGTTAACTGTATAGATCAAATGTAAGTGAAGGCTTTCCTTAATTGGAACTGGGTGTCGGTTTTAAATAGTAATAAAAAATTAATATATGAAGGTGTTAATGATATAAATTCATATTTGCTTATGTTTCTCAAACTTAGTACTGGTGCCAATTTAGCATCAACTTTAATACACAGTTTAATTCCCATAATTTAACCTAGTCTGTGGCTTTTAGGTCAGTGCCTCCCAAAGATATAAATATGACAAAAAATTAGATAAGTTGATCTTTGATATTGTATGTATGTATGCTATATGACAATTAGATATGCTCCTCATTTGGGAGGAAATGTTTAAAAATCATTAAAAGTCGGGCTTCCCTGGTGGCGTAGTGGTTGAGAGTCTGCCTGCCGATGCAGGGGACACGGGTTCGTGCCCCGGTCCGAGAGGATCCCACATGCTGCGGAGCGGCTGGGCCCGTGAGCCATGGCCGCTGAGCCTGTGCTTCCGGAGCCTGTGCTCCGCAACGGGAGAGGACACAACAGTGAGAGGCCCGCGTACTGCAAAAAAAAAAAAAAAAAAGCACTGGAAATCATAAATTTTAGGGGTTAAAAAATTATACAAAACGTTTATATTCAGGTATCTTCCAGTTCTCACATAGAATGTGAGCATGAGTCATATTTGATGACTCTTATTTCTATTCTTGAAAAATAAGCCAAGACATGTTATAAAACTAGATTTTTACTAAGGGAAATAAGCACTTCAAGTTTAATTCCCAAATGGGCCTTTGTCTACTTCAATAAAAATAAATAAGAAACAACTACTTCCTGAAGATAAGGCATGCAAACGATAAACTGGGACTTATTCACCAGTGGCTCTCCCAGGGGTTCTCAAATTGTATTTGCCTTAGGAATTCCTTGGGATCCTATGTCCCAGCGAGGGAAGTTCTGCTTCAGTTGACATAGCTTAAATCCAGAAATCTGAATTATAGATAAGTGTTCCAGTAGATTGTGATATAGATAGTCTGCAGGGCACAATTTGAAAATCTGTGATGAAGGAGCAAGTGTTGATTCTCTGAGAAGGCTTTTTCATTATTCGTTAACTAGAGGTAATGAGTTAATTATTTTGTACCTCATGAGAATTTTTTTTTTTTATTTATTTTATTTATTTATTTTTTTTATTTTGCGGTACGCGGGCCTCTCACTGTCGTGGCCTCTCCCGCTGCGGAGCACAGGCTCCGGACGCGCAGGCTCAGCGGCCATGGCTCACGGGCCCAGCCGCTCCGCGACATATGTGATCCTCCGGGACCGGGGCACAAACCCGTGTCCGCTGCATCGGCAGGCAGACTCCCAACCACTGCGCCACCAGGGAAGCCCGAGAATTTTTTTGATTCATGCAAAATTCCACCTATTTGGGTGGAGACTGAGTATTAAAATGTAGTCTTTTTTTTTTTTTTCGCGGTACGCGGGCCTCTCACTGTTGTGGCCTCTCCCGTTGCGGAACACAGGCTCCAGACGCGCAGGCTCAGCGGCCATGGCTCACGGGCCCAGCCGCTCCGCAGCATGTGGGATCCTCTCGGACCAGGACACGAACCCGTGTCCCCTGCATCGGCAGGCGGACTCTCAACCACTACGCCACCAGGGAAGCCCGACAAAATGTAGTCATTTTAAACTAAGTATTTTGAAAGTTTATTTTTTTTAAAACATATTAAGCACTCATATACAGTTGTATGTCTTGTTTAGAAGTTTTCCAAAGAGTTTATGGATGTCAGATACTGATGCTTTAAGGCTGAACTCAAACTGGATCAAAATGAATACAATTTGAAGGCAAGCTCAGTGAAAAACTTAGCACTCCCAGTTCTCCAATGAGAAGTGATTAGTGAGTTTCACTAGACTCTACGCGGGCAGATGTAAGCAAATGAAAAATAGCAGAAATAGAATGTTTAAATAATTTTTCATTGCTATAATTATCATTATTCACATCATATTGTGCTTTGCTAATGAGTATATGAGTCCTTTTAAAATAGTGCTGACACTTTTTGATGACTTATTTCGTTCTGTTTCCCATGTGGCAAAGTATAAAAGATTGTAGCCTGGTTGCTCCATTGCCCCATTAGCAGACTCTCAGAAGAATTATGCTTATGAGCTGGATGGCCAGTGACCTTCTTGAGGCGGCAATTAGAATCATAATATTATTTTAAACACTTTTACCCAGAGTAAAGGATATATGCTATGATTGTTAATATCATTTCCCTAGTTTGCTTAAAATGCTTAAGTTTATTTTATTAATATTTCAGTCTTTGAAAATCACATTATAGTCAATTAAAAATTCCTGCCACACAAATGGGACCTAATGAAACTTAAAAGCTTTTGCACAGCAAAGGAAACCATAAACAGGACGAAAAGATGACCCTCAGAATGCGAGAAAATATTTGTAAATGAAGCAACTGACAAAGGATTAATCTCCAAAATACACAAGCAGCTAATGCAGCTCAACATTATAAAAACAAACAACCCAATCCAGAAATGGGCAGAAGACCTACATAGACATTTCTCCAAAGAAGATATACAGATTGCCAACAAACACATGAAAGAATTCTCAACATCATTAATCGTTAGAGAAATGCAAATCAAAACTACAATGAGATATCATCTCACACTGGTCAGAATGGCCATCATCAAAAAATATACAAACGGGGCTTCCCTGGTGGTGCAGTGGTTGAGAGTCTGCCTGCCGATGCAGGGGACGCGGGTTCGTGCCCCGGTCCAAGAAGATCCCACATGCTGCAGAGTGGCTGGGCCTGTGAGCCATGGCCACTGAGCCTGCATGTCCAGAGCCTGTGCTCTGCAACGGGAGAGGCCACAACAGTGAGCGGCCCGTGTACCGCAAAAAAAAAAAAATATATATATATATATACAAACAATAAATGCTGGAGAGGGTGTGGAGAAAAGGGAACCCTCATGCACTGTTGGTGGGAATGTAAATTGATACAGCCACTATGGAGAACAGTATGGAGGTTCCTTAAAAAACTAAAAATAGAACTACCATACGACCCAGCAATCCCACTCCTGGGCATATACCCTGAGAAAACCATAATTCAAAAAGAGTCATGTACCAAAATGTTCATTGCAGCTCTATTTACAATAGCCAAGACATGGAAGCAACCTAATTGTCCATCAACAAATAAATGGATAAAGAAGATGTGGCACATATATACAATGGAATATTACTCAGCCATAAAAAGAAACGAAATGGAGTTATTTGTAGTGAGGTAGATGGATCTAGAGACTGTCATACAGAGTGAAGTAAGTCAGGAAGATAAAAACAAATACTGTATGCTAACACATATATATGGAATCTAAGAAAAAAAAAAAGACACAGACCTACTAGAGCATGGACTTGAGGACATGGTGAGGGGGAAGGGTAAGATGGGTTAAAGTGAGAAAGTGGCATGGACATATATACTCTACCAAACGTAAAATAGATAGCTAGTGGGAAGCAGCCGCATAGCACAGGGAGATCAGCTCGGTGCTTTTTGACTACCTAGAGGGGTAGGATAAGGAGGGTGGGAGGGAGGGAGATGCAAGATGGAAGAGATATGGGGATATATGTATATGTATAACTGATTCACTTTTTTATAAAGCAGAAACTAACACACCATTGTAAAGCAATTATACTCCAATAAAGATGTTAAAAAAATTCCTGCCACTTTTATACAATCATATATATGTATTTATTCATACTTGTTCTTGATTCTTAAGAGAATTGAATGAATTGAATAATACTATCTTTACTGTTCTCAGTCAACAGTGCACTCTATAAGACAAATATCTATATGTATAAATATATTACAACCACAGTAAAATTCCATAATAGGAATATGATCAGAATAATTATTGGCATAAATAGGATACAGTTATTAGATCTAGCTGGGATTATTAGGAAATATGAAGGATAAAGCATTTAAGAAGAAATATATAGTAAGAATTTAACAGACTGAAAGAGAGAAAGTTGGTTGAAGAGTGCCGCACTCCTGAATTATACACATGTATTTATGTATGTATGTGTGTGCTTTTGAGTAGAGAGGCAATATCATAAATCAATATGTTTAAAAAATAACTTTGTTAAGTTGGTAAACACTGAAGTAGAGAGATGTGGCACAAACCCAGGGCAGTTGGAATAAACAAACAGCCAGAATTGAGAAATACACAGCAGCAGAATGGAAAGGACTTTGTGATCTATTGGATTCAGAGATAAGTAAGATAAAGAGCATGTGAAGAAATTATTTAAGTAGGAGATGGTTTTTCTGCTGATATGCTGAGATTTGAGTGGAAATGAGCAAATGATGGCTGAAAATATAGGGAACCTCAAAGAGAAGTCAGAGTCAAAAAACATTTCCGAGAGACATTTAATGATAGAAGTGATGAAGGAAACTTGAGGCATGCATGAAATTAATCAGATTAAAGAGGGCATAATTCTTTAATTTTGAATGTAAGAAAATCCAGGAGGCGGAATGAACAAAGGTATAAAGAGAAGCTTAAAAATCACCACCTCAAACCTTTAATACATATATTTCTGACAATGGTGTATATTTTTAACCACAGTTGTGAAGGTATCCTAAATTCTCATTTATGTCACATGGTTTAAATCTATTTCATATTTACCTTATTATTGGTCTTAGCATTTATATAGGCAAAGAAATTGGACTTATACAGTATTTATGAAAGTTAAACATGATATAAATAATACTAAAACCATGGAAACAAAATATTTTGCACATAAGATATCTATTTTATTAACAAATATTGGACACAATAAATTATATCCTTTAACAAATAATGTTTCATGGATTGCTAGTTTTATAGAAAAGTAAATGCAAAAATGGCTATATCATTTTTTTGTATGTATAAAGGCATAAAAATTAATCTCTTCCCTCAAGCAACTCTGTGTATAATGGAGAATTATACTATTTGAAGTAAAATGAATGATAGACTTATGCACACGATGATATACAAATGTGTAAGATGGGTACCAAATCATTACAGAGCAGATCTGAGAGGATGTAGAAGGAATTAATATCAATATTGATTTCTGAAACCTCTAAGAAGAGTTAGCCAGTGGAACAGCAAATGTGTACCAAAATATTTTAGACCATTGAAAAAACATAATGTATTATTTAAAGAATCGTGAAAAAATGGAAGTGCAAAAACAAGAAAAAATTTCATCAAAAAATGACTTGAAGTTGTCATTGAAAGAATGAAGAATAGAATTTATGTAAAAGGGGATTAGGAGCAGTGGGAAAATGAAACATTTTAGGCATAAGCAACAAGATAGGGAAGAGATATGTAGCATTCAATTATAAAATACAGTCAATTAAAGAAAATTTAAACCATTGTATACATACATTAATGCATTAACACATGATGAATATTTAGAAATAAAATTTGTACATCAATGAATTTGGTGCTATTGAAAAAATTAATTTTGGTTAAGTTTATTTTCTAGACTAGTCTCACAATATTTCAAAAAAATCTGTGAAAAATCAAACTCTTGGTTAAATAAGTATTCCCAGGTGAATTTGAATTTCAAACATTTTTCGGGCCTAGTTTGTAAGATGTTGAATATATTTATAATTTATAATAAAACCTCAGGTGTGACCCATTTTTGTGAAATTATTGGGCAATATCAATGAGAATTATCCATCTACTATGTTTTGTTAGGTGGGTCAGAAATTACATAGACAAAGACAAAAGAAATGTTTACATGATTAATGGAGGTTTTAAGGGAATATTAAATGTACTCCATAAAATGAATGCACAACGAAAGGTTATTGATGCACTTGAAACGTTGTGCACTCTTGCCAAGATCTACATCATGTTTACTATGTAATGGAAGTAGTGGTTATATAAATCACATATATTAAAAGTACATATTTTTGAGAATCAGGAACACTTTTTATTCTGACAATCATTAAGTAACATAAATGGGTTTTTGTTTCATAGTTCATTTGGAATTGGTTTGGTTGGAATTTTCAATACTGGCAAGTGAATGATGAGACAAGGCAAAGCCTGTCAAGCCATCCATTTCCAAACTGAAGCCCCATCTGCACTGGCCCAGTTTGGCTTGGGGGTGGACTGGCAGACAGGAGAAGTCTTAATTTTGCACATGGATCAAATCACTAATTAATATGATATACTGGAAATTTCTGATTTCCAGTTCTAGATTTTGGTAATTAAAGTCAACATAAGACTACTATTTGAAAATGAACAGAGAAGGCAAAGCATATTGGCAATGAAGAAAGTCTAAAGGAACAGTGAGAGACAAAGTAAAAATAAGGTTTTTATTACATCTTGCATGTTGTACTTTTTTAGACTAATGGTAACATGATGTGGGATAGTCTAAAAGTTCAGGAAGCTGAACTATCCCCTCTATGATATTATTTTTTTCTATGAAATATGAGACATGGTCATATGAGATACGGTTTTTGCTTTTATTACCTTTTTATTTTCCATAGATAAGGCAAGATCATTTTGTGTGCTATTATACTTCCTTAAGTAATTAAAACACTAAAATATTTATAAAGCAACATTTTACTTCTCTGTAATTAGACGATAAATCACACACACACACACATATACACAAGATCACTATTTGAACAATTTAATGTCTGACTTCAATCACTGAATCAACAGTTTTATAGTAATATGCATTTATTTTCTAAATTTTATTTATTTATTTGTTTTTGTTTATGAAGTTTTTCTTTTGTTTTTTAAAAGTGTACAATTCGGTGCTTTTTACTATACACAAAAAGTTGTGCAACCATCTCTACTAATTCTAGAATATTTTTATCATTCTACTTTCTGTCTCTGTAGATTTGCTTATCTGTACACTCCATAAAATGGAGTAATACAATATGTAATCTTTTATAGCTAGCTTGTTTAACTTAGCACAGTATCTTTAAAGGTTAATCCATTTTGTAGCGTGTATCAAAAAATAGTTCACTTTTATAAATTGACATATATTTGACATACAGTATTATGTTAGTTTCAGGTCTAGAGCATAGTGATTTGACATTTAAATTCATCACTAAAAGATCACTACAGTAAATCTATTGACCATCTATCCTCATACAAAGCCATGACAGTACCAGTGATGATATTCCCTACTCTGTACAATATGACACTGTGATTATTTATTTTATAACTGTAAGTATACACCTCTGAATTCCCTTCACCTATTTTGCCCATCCCTATCACCTTCTTCCCCTCTGGAAACCACCCATTGTTTTTTCTCTGTATCTATGAGTCTGTTTTTGTTTTGTTTTATTTTCTAATTTGTTTTTTAAATACCAAATATAAGTGAGATCATATGATATTTGTCTTTTTCTGTCTGGCTAATTTTACTAAGCATAATACCTTCTAGATCCATCCATGTTGTAGCAAATGATAGGATTTCATTCTTTTTATGGCTGAGTGATATTCCATTGTATATATGTACCACATCTTCTTTATCCATCTCTTGATGTTCATTTAGGTTGCTTTAATTTCTTGGCTATTGTAACTAATGTTGCAATTAACATATGGGTGCATATATCTTTTTGAATTAGTGTTTTTGTTTTCTTTGGGTATATATCCAGAATTGAAATTGCTGGATCATCAACACTTATTTTTTGGCTTTTTGATGACAACCATTCAGACAGGTGTGGGACAATATCTCATGATTTTGATATTTACTTCCCTAATGATTAGTGTTGTTGAGCATCTTTTCACGTGCCTGTTGGTCATCTGTACTTCTTCAGAAAAATGTCTTTTCAGGTCCTATGCCTATTATTCAATTTTTTTTTTGAGTTTATGAGTTCTTCAAGTATTTTGGGTATTAACCCTTTACTGGATATATCATTTGGAAATATCTTCAATTCAGAAGTGTGTTTTTTAAATTTTTTAATAGTCTCATCTGCTTATTTTTGGTTTTGTTTCCCTTGCTGGAGGAGACATATCCAAAGAAATATTGCTAAGATAGATTTTAAAGAACACACCACCTATGTTTTCCTCTAGTAATTTTGTGGTTTCAGGTCTTAAATTTAAGTCTTTAATCCATTTTGAGTCTATTTTTGTATATCATGTGAAAAAGTGGTTCAGTTTCATTATTTTTCATGTACCTGTCTGGTTTTCCCAGCACCATTTATTGAAGAGGTGATCTTTCCCCCACTGGATATTCTTGCCTCCTTTGTTGTAGATTAATTTACCATAAGTGCATGGGTTTATTTCTGGGGGATCTCTATTCTGTTCCACTGATCTACTGATCTAACAGTACCATTGACCTAACAGTACCATACTGTTTTCATTACTGTAGATTTGTAGTAAAGTTTGAAATCCATGAGCATGATACTTCCAGCTTTGTTCTTCTTTCTCAAGATTTCTTTTGCTATTAGTGGTCTTTTGTGGTTCCATACAAATTTTAGGATTATTTGTTCCAGTTCTGTGAAAAATGGTATTTGTATTTTAATAAGATTACATTAAATCTGTAGATTGCCTTGGGTAGAATATTTAACAATATTAATTCTTCTAATCCATGAGCATGGTATATCTTTCCATTTGTTTGTAAGTTTTCAATTTCTTTTATCAATGTCTTTTAGTTTTCAGAGTACAGGTTTTCACCTCCTTGGTTATACTTATTTCCAGGTATTTTATTCTTTTTGATCAAATTGTACAGAGGATTGTTTTCTTAATTTTTCTTCCAACAGTTATTATTAGTGTGTAGAAATGCAACAAATTTCTGTAAATTAATTTAGGATCCTTCATCTTTACTGAATTAATTTATTAGTTCTAATAGTTTTCTTTTCTTTTCTTTTTTTTTTTTTGGTGGAGTCTTCAGGATTTTCTATGTATAAGATATGTCATCTGAAAAGAATAACAGTTTTATGTCTTCCTTTCTAATTTGGTGCTTTTACTTATTTTCTTTTACTTATTTTTCTTGTCAGATTGCTGTGGCTAGGACTTCCAATACTATGTTGAATAAAAGTGGTGAGAGTGGGCATCCTTGTCTTGTATCTGATGTTAGAGGAAATGCTTTCCACCTTTTTACCATTGACTATGATGTTGGCTGTGGGTTTGTCATATATAGCTTTTGTTATGTTGAGGTATGCTTCCTTTATACTCATTTTGTTAATAGTTTTTATCATAAATGAATTTTGAATTTTGTCAAAAGTTTTTCTGTATGTATTGAGATGATCATATGATTTTTATCCTATGATAATGTGATGCATCACATTGATTGATTTGTGGATTTAGAACCATACTTGCATTCCTGGTATAAATTCCACTTGGTCATGGTATATGAACCTTTTAATGTATTGTTTAATTTGGCTTGCCAATGTTTTGTTGAGGACTTTTACATCTATGTTAATCAGGGATATAGTCCATAAATTGATGCTGACCTCACAGAATGAGTTTGGAAGAGTCCCTTCCTCTTCAAATTTTTGGAATAGTTTGAGACAAATAGGTATTAACTTTTCTTTAAATGTTTGTTAAAATCCACTTGTGAAGCTGTCTGGTCCTGGACTTTTGTTCATTGGGAGTTTTTTGATTACAGATTAAACTTCATTACTAGTAATTGGTCTGTTCAGATTTTCTATTTTTTTCTGATTCAGTCTTGGAAGAATGCAGTGCTTCTTGGAATGTATTCATTTCTTCTAGGTTGTCCAATTTTTTGGTATATAATTTTTTGTCATAATCTCTTATGATCCTTTGTATTTCTGTGGTGTCAGTTGTAACTTCTCCCATTTCACTTTTGTTTTTATTCATTTTAATTTCTTTTCTTCTTGATGTGTCTGGCTAGAGGTTTATAAATTTTATTTATCTTTTCAAAGAACTAAATCTTAGTTTCATTGATCTTTTATATATATATATATATATATATATATATATATATATATATATATTTAGCCTTTATTTCTTCTTGGCTCTGTGCTATTTTCTTCCTTCTAGTAACTTTAAGTTTTGCTTATTCTTCTTTTTCTCATTCCTTTAGATGTAAAGTTAGATTGGTTTATTGAGATTTTTCTTCTTTCCTGAGGTAGGCCTATATCATTATAATCTTCTCACTTAGAACTGCTTCTGCTGTTTCACATAGGTTTTGGAATGCTGTGTTTCCATTTTCAAACTCTGTGGTTGTAACTTCCTTCCTGTTTGCCAATTATCATCCTGAGGGTGTGGGTCTTGAGTATAATCCATCTCCTCCCCTTCTACCCATCTTGTCGTGGTCCCTTCTTTGTATCTTTAGTTTCAGAAAATCTTTTCTGTAAGACCTTAGGTTGTTCTCATAGATAGTTGCTCTGTAAGTAGTTGTAATTTTGGTGTGCCCAATGATGAGATGAGTTTAAGTCCTTTCTACTCTGCCATCTTGATTCTCCTCTCTATTTTCTAAAGTTGAAATGTAAATGTAATATTTCAAGTAATTACCTCCTTAAGTGGTCTCAAGTATATGCTTTCAAGTTCTTAAAAATGTTTAACATTCTTATCAATTTGAAATAATTTCTACTTAGGCCTAATTACCTCCAACTTAGTTATTTGTTACATATAGATACGTTTTATGTGCAGCTGAACATTGACTTCTTATGTATTGTTTTTCAGTAACTTTAGGTTAGTTATTACTATAAGCATAAAATGAAATGTATTTCAAAAGAGAAGTTGTAATGGACTATTCCATCTTCTTTTTATTTTCTATTCTTATGGCTGAATGTTGTCACAGTATTGTGTAATTCATTCATTCATTTAATGTATTTATTCAGGTTCTATAATCTTTATTTCTGATTAAACTGTAACATATTAATTTGTAGTTTGTTAAGTAAATATATATTTTTGGTGTTTTCATTAATACTTGGAAATTTTCTCAAAGAAAAAGGAAGGGAAATATATATCCTTTGTCCTTAGGTATTAATGAATGTGCACACATGCACACACACACACACAGTGCAAGTTCTAATAATCAAAGTATAATTTTTTGAGTAGCATTAGTTACTTAGAGGATGACCACTTAGCCTATAATTAAGTAACAAATACTTTTACCTTTGGAATTAACAGAGCACATTACCTGTAAGAAGCTAGAGAATTTGATCACTATAATTCTACCTTAGTTCACTACATACAGTTTTCTCCTTTTCTATGGGAACATGGTTATTTTTGTTCAGCCTAGTATGCATATTTGATAACTATGTAAGTATATATTCTTACTGACTCTGTGAATAATTTCTTGTCACCTGTCTTCTATCTTAATGTGTGTTGTAGATGTAGTGCCATTAAGATGTTTCATATGTGTCAAAAGTAGGATGTCCAGAAAATGATGGCAGTGTAATTACATGGTACATCATAAGCGATCCAACTTTGGCACAGGTGAAGATTTACTTCAGTTTTGAATTAATCTTAATGACCCTAGCTTTATTGCTGTTGAGTTTCTAGAAATGATAAAATGTCAAGTCATTGGAAATAAAATGACAGAACCTAAACAATCTGACAAGACTAATGCATAGTTTCTCTGACTTGTTCCATGTTCTGTAGACTTTATTGCCAACTACAATGTTCTACTGAGAAATGCTTGTCTTAATGAATGCATCTTCCACCTTACTATAATGTATATCTGTTATGCAAAGAACAGAAAATTCAGTGCTCTCTATGTTTTATGTACACTAAAACCTCAATATAGAAAACAGATGTAAGTGGAAAACACTGTTTTACTTCTATTATATCTTAATTTTAGTAGGGCATGTTAGTTGAATGCTATTAAGTCCGTCTTTTTAGGACAAGACTAATATTTCAATTTAATGACAAGTTTTCCAGTGCTGTTAGATAATTATGAATTTTGCAGGCAAACTACATGCTGACAACTTTTTCTAAAACTGCTATTTAACTTATATTGATAGAGGATTGCAAAGTATGCCTGTCTTCACATTTATTGTTATTAGTCTCATAAAATGTTCTTTTATAAAACATAAGAGTCATATCACAGCCTATAGTCTTGAAAAGGCATATATTCTTTCATCTATAGTCTGTATTATCTGATGTCCTTTAGCTAGCCTCTCAGAGTTTAATTTTTTTTCTGACATTGAAAGGTCTCAATTCTGGCTAAACTCTTCACCTTCACTAACCATAAGCCTAAGTGATAACACCAGACTAGATTATTTCCCTTGATTTTTTGATTCTATTATTTTTACTTTTAAATGTTCAAATGAAAAGCGAACTCATAAACCTAACACGTAACCTAAAGTTGCTCCCCCCGAATAGCTTGGATAAAGTAAGCAGAACTTTTCCAAGCTTTTACGTTAGATGCCCATATTTTCCTAAAGATTCCATTCAACCCTCCCCTTTCCCCAGTGATGCAACATCATCACCATCATGCACTGCTTGGCCATGTTTTTAACTTGAAATCCACTACACTTGACAGCTCCCTATCTCTCTCAAATCTCTGCCAGCTATGTCTTCAGTAATTTTTAGTCATGTTTCCTAACTAAATATCCTGTTAGAGGAGCATTTATTTTCCAACATAGACCTCCACTGCTCTATTTGGAAAAATTCAAGAACTTTCCTAACACTTACTGATGTACTGTTAGATTAGACCATGACAGATCACCCTATAGATTCAGGGCTTTTGGTGTTTCTTCATTTCAATATCACAATCACACAATGAGACACAAAGGTTGTAGACACGTTTCTGGTAAATCATAGGTGCTAAGAAAGGAAGAAAAAAGGAAATAAAAAATACTTCACATGTTCTATGCCTTGTCCTCTTTCTTTGGAATTTGTCACTGAGAAATTTAGTACAAGTTTATATAACTGTGTCACATGCTTTCTTGCCACATTAAACAGGAATTCAGGCATCCTTCTGTTTGCTAATATCTCAGGAGTGCTTCAGTAGGATTAGGGTTTAATATGGCTATTGTGAAACACATGCTTTATAGAAACTAGGTTGCAAAAGCCACATTATGTCTTGCTTACTAATCATGGCTATTTGAACTCAGACAAATTCCCCTTGGATATCTGTCTTTACCCTTTTTGGAGGCAATGGGTATACAATGTAACCCATAATTTTATTCTTTTTCTTTGCTCGTGTTTTCTCAAATTCAAACCCTGCTTTTTTTTTTTAACATCTTTATTGGGGTATAATTACTTTACAATGGTGTGTTAGTTTCTGCTTTATAACAAAGTGAATCAGTTATACATATACACATGTTCCCATATCTCTTCCCTCTTGCGTCTCCCTCCCTCCCACCCTCCCTATCCCACCCCTCCAGGCGGTCACAAAGCACCGAGCCGATATCCCTGTGCCATGCGGCTGCTTCCCACTATCTACCTTACGTTTGTTAGTGTGTATATGTCCATGACTCTCTCTTGCCCCGTCACAGCTCACCCTTCCCCCTCCCCATAACCTCAAGTCCGTTCTCTAGGAGGTCTGCGTCTTTATTCCTGCCTTACCCCTAGGTTCTTCATGACATTTTTTTTCTTAAATTCCATATATATGTGTTAGCATACGGTATTTGTCTTTTTCTTTCTGACTTACTTCACTGTGTATGACAGACTCTAGGTCTATCTCAAACCCTGCTTTGAGTTCACAAACATTGGACAGCTCTATAGGATAGCCACTCTCTTAAGTGTTTAGGGAATAAAGCCTAATGAAGCATAATTATAGGCTACGAAAAGTTGCTAGTTTGATAGATAAATATGAATTCTTCAACCAAAATAATTTTATAATGTCTACATAACACTCCATTGTTGCCACTTGAAGTATTTTTATTTGGTATCTATTTATTTATTTAACATTTACATTTTCTCTTTTAGAGAGATTTCTCATATCTTGTTTGAAGGCAGTTATACTGTTAATTAACTATTAAGTTAACTAATTAAGCAAGTATTTTATACCACTGTAAAATGTACTTTCTGTCTATTACATGGAAACAAACAATTTTAGGTAAATACTTAGCTCTCTTGAGACTAAATATATTATATGTCCCGTTGAGGTAATGTCCATTGGATGGATATAAATAAGGCTGATTTTAACATTATAGGAGCAAAAGGTAGATATCCTTTTTGGGGGCAGCGGGTAGAAAGGAAGATGGCAAGATTTAAGTGCTTCCTGGACTAATGAAATTGGAAAATTTTGTAACCGGTTGTGAAACAACAATAGACCTCTAAAAATAAATGGGAATAAAGAATTGACAATTTGGCAGAATCTCCATAAAATGTGGATGATTATTTTTTCTCATATCTCAAAGGAAACAATTGTAATACTGTAATGTAGCTTGTTGAATGAACTTCAGCATCCAAAAAACATATTAAAACCTTCCGAATTTAATTGCTATAAATGTAACTAGAATTTCAAATCAAATTAATTACCCTGGTTGCTTTACTCATGGGAAAGTAGAATCCAAAATCTACTAACAGAAGCTTAAACTGGTGTCAATATTAATTTAAACTTTATATATTTGTGTTTAGTGCTTTAGCGTTTGCATTTCCTCCTATTTTCTTTCTTTCCATTTTTTTGATTTAAACAGACTGCTGTTTAACCTATTAATATTTATATTGGTGAGATATCAGTAAAATAGCCCATATTTTTTTCTTCACGTTATACTTTACAAAATTTTGTAAACTCTTTTAAACAATGTATATATTTTCATTTTTGTGAGATACCATAATTTTTCTTGATTCTATTATATTTTATATAGATAGAGATTTTTATAGGTTTTTTCTGACTCAGTATCAAATTTATAGTAATGTCGGTGCTCCGCCTGGTGGTACACAATAAGCATTTTACTTTTCTCTTTTCCTTAACGTTAAAAAATTGGGAGATAGAAATTTATATCCTGACTTTAAAAGTGTGTAAAAGTACCTGGAAGGGAATCTACTAAAAATTTACTAAGTATAAGTTGAATATTAGTCTGTAGTATACTATACTTAAATCCATTGTAGATTAAATATATGTACATGTATTTAATACATAGATATAAATATATATATATATACACTTATCATTTTACAAGTAATTTTTAGTTTAATGATTTATACTTATTGAGGAAATAGTTCATCTATTATTATATTCATTTACATATATGTTTTATATTTTTGTATGTTAGGACACATAGCCTTATTTTTCTATAAATATCTAAATATCTGTCTTCTATCTATCTATGTATCTATCTATCATCTATCTATGTATCTTTTTAATCTATGTCTTGTATCCTGGATTCTTTTGCATTAGTATCAGTTTATTTCATGAGTATTCCCACCTTCACATTTGATACTGGTTACACTTAGATGGTGCTAGTATGTAAAATATTTCTTCACAGTAATTTTAATTTAACACTTCCTACTATTTATAATGACCAATTGAAATTCTACAACAGAATCTATTGAAGTGAAAAGTAAAATTATTACTCCTAATTATAATCTTTAACTGGATAGCAAATTGCCTTTCAATTTTGCACTATTATATTTTAGAGTTGATTTATTTTCTGTAGACTATATTTTCAAGGCTGGTAATCTTATTATGTACTTTACTAACTCCACTGTATACAAAAATTATATATATCTTATCAGGCATTTTCCATCTGAAAGTTCCTGAGTCTTCCCCTATTGGCTCAGCTATTGGAAGAATAAGAGCTGTGGACCCTGATTTTGGACAAAATGCAGAAATTGAATACAGTATTGTTCCAGGAGATGGGGGAAATTTGTTTGACATCGTCACAGATGAGAATACACAAGAAGGAGTCCTCAAATTGAAAAAGGTACATAGACATGTTTTTCAAAGTAGATTACCCAATAAAAATTAATGAACAGAAAGACTAAAACTTGAAAATGACAGAAATTTTAATTTTCCTTCAATGAGCAATATTTTAAATTAAAAAAAAGACCAGGTGACTATGAAGTATTCACTCCCAGAGACACTTTTATTCTGTGATTCACCAGGTATATATTTTGTGTTGAAAAAATTAGGCCTATTAATTTGCTTAAATCCTTAAAAAATTCTTACCAGAGTCTAATTTTAATTTAATTTTTTAATGTTATCAACTCAGACGAAAAGGTTAATTTAAAAATAAGATCTAGAAGTAAACTCTATGCACACCAGGCTTGGTCTTGCCCCTTTTATTACTTTTCTGAGAATATAAATATCTAATTCACACATTGTTAGTGAACCTGGACCTCAGACTGGAAGAATTCTGATATGGGTGAGCGCTGCTACTGGCAAGTGGATGAAATGAGAATGGGTAGCTCTGGGTTTGAGGGGCTATGACAAGGGAAGTGAAGAGAAAAATTATCAAGAAGGAGGGAGAGGACAAAAAGGTGGAATGCGGTGGGAAGCCCTCGAGTAATGTTAAATTGTTTTATATAAAAGAGGATGGAGAGCAAAATTCAAAATATTGGAAATGAATCCTTATCTCAGTGTATGTAGTTTGTTTTTTGTCAGGTAGGGTCATGAAGAAGAAGAATGTAAATGTGAGAAAGAGAAAAATCATGACTGTATTTGGTGTGTGTATATTATTTCTATAACAATGAGGTAAATTATAGGAATTTCCAATAATACAGCGCAGGCAAAAAAATGAACTTCATTTAATTTAGTACAGTTTTTCCCTCTCCCTATTATAGCAAAGTGCACTCTATTTATCCCAAAAGGTGGTATACCATACACATTTAATTTTGATACTTGTGATTATTTTAACCTGCAAAAAGTATTTTTACATTCAGTCCCATTAATCATGCTGCTGTTTCCATATTTGTTCAGAAACTCTGAATTTTATCAAAGAAACAACATATGTGGTAATAAAAATAATCCTGAAAAGAAACAGTTTTCATGTAGATGATTTATCAACTTTTAATTCCTACTATTGCAAGAAAATTGTGCTTTGTCTAGAAATTAATTTAATCACATGGTCCCATTCAGCAAAATTTTTCATTTATGCTAAATTTTCAGAGTATACCTAGAAAAAAAAATTGTGTCAAATGTTTATTCCATTATTATTTTGTTGTGGTTTTGCTTGTTTTTCTTTTTTCTATTCAGTAACAAATCCCTTAAAATCTTGTCACAATTATTTTTAAATGATCTCAATATATAACAATGCTTAAAAGGTGTAGAGATATTAATTCATATTAAACAGATATAAATTCTCTTAGTAATATGAGAAATAATATTTCATATCAATGATTCATAAAACTTAAGTTTGAAATTAAATATATTTACAAAGTAAAATTGAGGTACAAAAGAGTTACATTGTGTATAATATATATATTTATATTAATTTATATTTACAGAGATACAATGAATGCATTTTATATTTACACATAGGATTTTATATTTTGTATTGATTTACACTTATTTACCATCTATGCCAATAAATAATCAATGTCTTAGTGTCAATCTGGGAAAATGTATGACATTCTTTTTTACTTTTTAACACAATTGAAAAGGGAGTAGTGTGCTAGCTATAGAACTTTATATTACCATGTCAAAGTGGATTACTCATTGAAAGTAATGACGTAGTTATATAAATCAACTTTTTGTAAATACTTATTATGCATAATCACTAAAGCAAGAAGAATATATCTTCTGCCTTTTTAGTGTATGAAGATGTCATAAAGAGTGAAAGAGTCTTATTTATTTTGTATTCATTTTGTTTATTTTTTTTATTTTCTAGTTTTTAAGTAGATTAAAAGTGATATTTGTGAAATTATAGCATACCTTTATTAAAATGGATTTACATATAATGTATAAAATAGTCTGGAAAGTATATCTTGAGGTAAATATATATATATGTATGTTTATAAATACATATATTTTTCCTCCTGCAGTGGATTAATAACCATTGCCCATTTTGCTGGCATAAAATTTGTTATCTAAATAAAGCTCAGGGTCCATAACTAAAATTCATTCACTGAACATTGATGCAACAACCACTGAATCCTAACCCATTCTGGACTCTGGGGGGCAGTGAAGGAAACAGACACATTCACTCTGCTCAAGCAGCTACTGTTCAACCAGGGAAGTTAGACAATAAGTAAATTTAAAAGCACTGTCAGTGTTAAATTTAAGTTTGCAAAACACAAATCAGGGTAAAAATAAGCAATTTAGAGGGTAGTGGCTATCCTACAGTGAGGTAGTCAGAAAAGACTTCTCTGTTAGGATGAAATTTCAGCAGAGACCTGAAGGAAGCAAAAGATGAGCCATATGGTATCTGAGTGATGTGTGCTCCAGAAAGACTGAGCAGCAATTGCAAAATCCCTGAAATGGGAGTGTATGGGGCAAGGAGGCCAGTGGCGCTGAGTACAGTGAATGGAGGGGCCCATAGCTGGAGATGAGGTCAAATATGCCGACGAATGTCCCATCATGGAGATCCTTGCAGACCAGGCAAAGGACTTGAATTAAATCGTGATACGAGAAGACCGTGGCAAATTTCTATCTAAATTACCATTACCCTTGGTAAAGCCAGGATACGCTGACTTTTCTGAGGCGAATAATGACTAGGGAGTAAGGACAGAAATAGACCAGTTAAGAGACTATAGAAATAATCCAGGAAACCAATGATGGAGATATGGTCCCTGATCTTTATAGCAATGAAAATTGTGAGAAATGGTGAGATGCTGGCTAGATTTTAAAGGAACGGCCCAAATATATTTTTATAAATATTCTTAACATCCGGTAAATTATGTCAAACATTTGAATAGATTTGTTTTTAGCATTCTAATTTGTTTTACTCTCTAAATAAGGAGACACCAGAGGCAATCCATACCAGCTAACCTCTTATTCTGTTGGAAAAGAAAATTGCAACCTACAGACTACATTTATAAATCTGTAAAAAATAACTCAGGGGAACATTTTTGTAACAAAATTTTGAAATTATCTGCTTATCTATCTACCTACCTACCTATCTACATATCTGGTGTATGTATTATTTTGAGTAAATGTGTGTGTGTGTGTGTATGTGTGTGCACGCTCACGTGCTCACATACATATATAGATATATGACTTGAATAACTATGGCAGTATATTTTTCTAAAACTAAAACAATGAGGAAATATTCTGTTCAATAAAGCCCACGAAAAACTCAAAATTAATTTAAATAATGTAAATTCTGTACTTTTTATTGAGGTATAATTGACACACAAAATTATATTAGTTTCAGGTGCAACATAATTCAAAATTTTATATATTGCAAAAGATCACCACAATAAATCTAGTTAACATCCATCACCACACATAGTTACAAATATTTTCTTGTGATGAGAATTTCTAAGATTTACTCTTTTTGCAACATTCAGATATGCAACACAGTATTATTAACCTGTAGTCCCCATATAGTATCTTACATCCCCGTGACTTATTTACTTTATAACTGTAAGTTTGTACCTGTTGACTCTCTTCACTCATTTCACCCCCCACCCAACCCCCACTTCTGGCAACAACCAATCTATTCTTTGTAATCTATAAGCCTTTTTTTTTCTTGTTATTTTTCTTTTATGTTTTTGTCTTTTGTTTTAGATTTCATATATAAATGAAATCATATGAAATTTGTCTTTCCCTGTCTGACTTATTTCACTTTGCATAATGCCTTCAAGGTCAATCCATGTTGTTGCAAGTGGCAAGATTTTATTCTGTATCTCTATATCTCTAGGTTCCACATCCAAGGATTCAATCAACTGTGGATGGAAAATATTGGGGAAAAAATTTTTCAGAAAGTTCCAAAAGGCACAACTTGAAGTTGCTGCACACTGGCAACTATTTACATAGCATTTACTTGTATTAGGTATTACAAGTAATCTAGAGAATATTTAAAATATATGGAAGGCTGTGCATAGGTTATATGCAAATACCACTTCCATTTATATAAGGAATTTGAGGATGCTTGGATTTTGGTATCTGCAGGGGTCCTGGAGCCAATCTCCCATGGATACCAAAGGATGATTGTATATACCACATTTTCTTTATCCATTCATCCCTCAATGGACATTTGGGTTGCTTCCATATCTTGGCTATTGTAAATAATGCTGCAATGAACATGGGGTTGCATATGTCTTTTTAAGTTAGTGTTTTTTTTTGTTTTCTTTGGATAAATATCCAGAAATGAAATTGCTGGATCATACAGCAGTTCTATTTTTAACTTTCTGAGGAACCTCCATACTGTTTTTCATAATAGCTACACCAATTTATACTTCCGCCAACAGTGCACAAAGATTTCTTTTTCCTCACATCCTCTCCAACACTCATTTTTTGTCTTTTTGATAATAGCCAGTGTAGCATATATGAGGTGATGTCTCATTGTGTGTGTTTTTCTTTTTTTTTTAGAAGATGTTGGGGGTAGGAATTTATTAATTTATTTATTTTTGCTGTGTTGGGTCTTCGTTTCTGTGCGAGCGCTTTCTCTAGTTGTGGCAAGCGGGGGCCACTCTTCATTGCGGTGCGCGGGCCTCTCACTATTGTGGCCTCTCTTTTTGCGGAGCACAGGCCCCAGACGCGCAGGCTCAGTAGTTGTGGCTCACGGGCCTAGTTGCTCCGCGGCATGGGCACGTGGGATCCTCCCAGACCAGTGCTCAAACCCGTGTCCCCTGCATTAGCAGGCAGATTCTCAACCACTGCGCCACCAGGGAAGCCCTCATTGTGGTTTTGATTAACATTTCTCTGATGATTAGTGATGTTGAGCATCTTTTCATGTTCCTGTTGGCCTACAGTTCTTTAGATATTTTTTGAACGAACACTGTATTATAGGGCTATTTATGTGTGTGTTCAGAGAGTTCTCAGAAAACTTAATCTTGAACTTATTCAGAGTCCCAGAAGAAGTAGATGTAAAATCATAAATATGTATGTAAATATCAACAGCAGTATTTGTTCCATAATGATCTTAAAATTACTCTTTGGAAACTTCTCCCTGCAATATCTCAGCATAGAATTGCAATGAAGAGTTTTGATGTAAAACCAAATTCATACAGAAATTATGTTTTTAAGTATATTACATGCATCTATAAAGTCTAAAAATATATACTCTACATTTGAATATGTATCTGTTTTTGAATATAATGATATTCTTTGTTTTCGGAGCATTTTTCTTTTTTAAGCTCACTTAAAAAATAAATGAAAATGCTTAATATTCTCTGAAGCACATATTCTCATTATAGTTTTATTTCCAAATTTTTCATTTACTTTCCCTTTACCATTTCCCCCCTCTCTCTTCTTTCTGCATGGAGGGAGGGTGTACATGTATAAAAATGATGGTCATGCTTGTATGAGCTGAGAAGAATGAAAAAAAAGCATTTTTATTTTATTTCTTTTAAACCTCAACTTGGATCCAGTTTATGAGCACTGTGACAGAATGCCATCTCACTGTGTCACTTTGAATTCAGAATAACATTATGCAACTTTATATATCTCTACAAGGCACAAGATACTGTTTTTTTTTTTTTTAAAGAAACAAACTATTCTTACTTTATACTTACGTCCTATTGCACTGAGGAAAGAATGAACAAATAAAAAGTGCCCTATATGTTGTTAAGTATTATAACAATAGAAACAATAACAAAATTAGGGTAATATAACTTAAAAATTTTTTTTGTCACATCTAAAAATTAGGTGATAGGTTACATTTAAACTAAGAGAGCAAGGTATTTTAAATTCAGCAATTTCATTCTTACATGAAAAGTTAAATGAAATACATTTTTAGTCAGTAGTTTTTATTTCCTACTGGATAAGTGAGAAAAAATATATACTTATTGGATATAAATATAAAGTTACATGAGTTAAAAACATTCAAGAACGGAAAATACATGTTTATTTATAGGCACACTGTGGTTTTCTTGTTACTGATTAAGAAATTTAGGCAATTAAATAGTGGGATGAATACTTAAATTGTACAAAAGAACAATTTTAATGTCTTGAATAATTTCTAAGCCAGTTCTGTGCTATTTCTACAAAATATCTATCTGGAACTAACAAGTAATGATATCTGTTTAAAATAAGAATGGTAAAGTGATTTCCTATTTATTTTAAAATAAGTAAAACTTTTTTGGAATTAAAAAATCCTTACTATTTTGCTGTTACTTGGCAATATTATTTCATTTCAAATAACCATAACTGTGATCACAGTGAATCCAAGGTGAATTATTTTCTTTTTCCTTAAAAACAGAAGAGATAAAATATTTTATTCTTCACCAGAATTTTAAATAAATAGGCTAAACTCTCAACTGGTCTCATTGGACAATTTTATTTATGTCCCATTAGTCACTAAAACTCATTTTCTTTTTGACATCTCAAATAGCAGGGGAGTGAATTCACATCAAATGATTTGGTAGCATAGCACCATCATGTGGTTAATTTTTGAATAACTCTTAGAAAAAATAAAGAAAATTAGGAATACCTTGTTTTATATAACCAAGCATACACCTCAATTTATTGTTTAAAATATTCCTGTTTTTGTCATACAAACATGAAAATTTCAAAGAAAAATACGTGGTGTTTGTTTCTGTAAATATTATGCTCCTGTTTTTGTAAATACTTATCTTCATCTTCTTTTTAAACATCTCACTTCCCTAGTCTCATCAACTCTCAACTAGCCCCCAAGTTGACATAACCAATGAACATTGTTTACTGCCTTGTAGACATTTCTAACTTGTGTGTGTTAGTCTTTTCACACTCAAAATGTCCAAAGCTGAATTCCTTGTCTTCTCCCAACCAAAGCGTGCCTGTTCACATTTTCTCCTTCCTGGATAAGGCCCTACTTCCTCTCCAGTTCCTTAAAGCAGAAATCTAGGCTTATTCTTATGCTGCTTCCATTACCATGAACTCCCCTTTCCGAATAGGACGGGAAGCCTGATCACTGATTCCTTCTGAACTTGGATTAAAATTTCCCTTTCTCCTCTTCATGGGTTGACCTACAACAATCCTTGTTACTCTTTTCCACCACTTCAATGGATATTTTCTGAGCCACACACCTTATGTTCATCCATTTCCTTTATGAGTGAATGGTTGAAACCTACATCTGTTTATTTTACTCGCACTCCTAATCTGTTTCTGACTCCTATCATTAGTAAGATAAAGAGCAAATAGTATATTTTCTATTATCATCTTCTTCATACACACACACACACACACACACACACAGACACACACTCACACACACATTCACCTACTACATTCCAACCACACCAAACTCATTGCAATTTCTACGGAGGATGCTGTGCTATTCTTCCTTCTGCATAGAAGGCACCACCCTACATGAGCATTTCTATTAATTTTTTCCTGTTCTTTAACATGGCTGTCACTCATGTCCCTCAACAAAGAATTCCTTGAGTCCCTCAGGGAAAGTTGATCCCTCCTTACTTTCTTCCCCAAATGTTACCATTTCTGTCCAAGCACCTATGAGACTTAAAGGTACTCATATTCTAAATGCATCTGCTTCTTTCTACTATAGTTTAAGCCCCTAAAGACACTTTGCCATATCTATATCTGTGTCGCCATGATAAAGGAAATGCTTAAAATATACAGGGTATTTAAATTTCTTTTAAAAAAATCATGTTGGTTTATTGTTTTAATTTCAGATGCAATACTTTTCTTAGTATTCACATACCATGCAGAGTTCAACAAGTTTTTAAAGTATTTAGAAAAATATTGCTTTACTGATTATATAAATGAGAAATATGAAGCTCATTGGAGAAAAGTAAATTTTTCAAGACTACACAACTTGCAGTAAATTATAGAACATATTTGAAAAGCATATACTTTCAACTGTTGTGAAGAACAAATATATATTAGAGGTAAAATGTGAGAGTGGACATTCAAGAAGTTAAAAAGAATTCCCCCTCCCCCGATGGCCATGACTTACACTGCATGTGCCTATAAAACGTATATCTTGCTTAGGCATTAGTAACAGTTGATGAAATCTTTTCTTTCTTAGGGAAAATATCACCACAAGCCCTCAAATAAAAGCACTAGTTGTTCTTCCAATTCTTTTTTATTTTGTTTTATCTTAGTTACTGAATTTGTTGCAAAAATTATTGTCACTGAAATATGGCTTAGAAACGATGCCATGATTCTTAAGTTAATTCATTAAAATTATCAAAAATTTGCAGTTCTGCACAAAAACCTAGAGTTGATAACTTGCCCACAGAAAAATTAAATTCATTTCTAGTAAACAGTTCTGTAAAAAATTTTTTAGAGGTAAGGTATATTAATTATATGTTTCTTCATTTTAATATTTTTACTTGACAGACACTTTTTGTCTGGTAATTCTATTGTTCTTTTAAGCTTTTAAAATTTTAGAACTGAAATACTGTTAAAATTTGTCAAAACTAAAATCTACATTTTAAAAATGGCCACATTTCACTGGTTCCCCTTTATGATAGGGGCATTCTCATCTGATAATGTGACAACTTTTATCCATCAGATAACTGCTTGACATTTTTTGTATGTGTGACATTGAGTTGAATTTCTTCCTCAGTGATGACGGGATATACCAGACCCTCCCATAGCTCCCTCTCACATAAACACACACGCATTCTTCCCCATCTACCCCTGACACACACAATACACATCTGTCTTCCAAGTTTTGGATTTTTCCATAGCACTTATTACCACTTGGGATGCTACCATTTGCTTATTTATCTTATGTCCCATTACACTATTTTCCTCATAAATCTTACCACTAACTGAAAAGTATTATTTACTTATTATTCATTCTGGCTCTCCCTCTCTCTCTAAAAAAAAATGGACTTAATTTAACTCATGAACCAAGATATCCTCAATTCCTACTGTGACAAAATAAAATCTACTCAAATATTTGATTCAATTTATGCAGAATTAAATTGAATAAATCAATTAAAGAAGTAGGTACAGACATCATCTATGGATGATTTAATATGAGACTTGAGTAGTGGTAGAGTTTTAGACTAATTTATTAGCTAATAGGAAAATCTAGCAAGGAGTAAATGAATTGACTACTGTATTGTTAAAAAAATTAAGTTTGAGGAACTTCATTTTCCTTTAAAATGATGCTTGATCTAAAAGTCTTATCTTTATAGTTCAGCCTCGTATCATAAACCTCCCTTACAAGAGCTTGTTCCTAGTGTCTTTTTATCTTTTTCAGCCTGGTATAAATCTGCTTTCTTGTTGCTTGTCTTGAAAAGCATCTTCTCTTTCAGATACATTTACAACCTTCAGTTATTTGGGTTCATTGACAATTTTCCTTTCCATTCACTGTTAAGACCTATGGTATGACTGAGAGAGTAGAGTCATTTCTAAAGGATACATTTTGTTAAGAGTGAGGACTCTACTGTGATGGTGAAAATGGTACATGTTCATCATAAAAAAATGAACCAGTAGAGAAGAGCAGAAAGTAAAGAGCGATGAAAGCACAAGCAGTTGTGGGTCAGAGCATAGTATATGTGAGTCTTCTGCTCAGGGTCTTCCAGGCTGAAATCAAGGTGTAGGCCGCTGCTGCAACTGATCTGAGGCACAGAGTTTTTTCCCAAGATTACTTGTTTTGGCAGAACTCATTTCTTTATGGCTTTATGACTGTGGGCCCTACTTTTTTTGCTGGCTGTTGGTCAAGATCCAGTCTCAGTTCCCAGAGGCACCCCAGGCACTTGTCAGGTGGGCTCCTATATCACAAATTTACTTCTTCAAGGCCAGGAGATCATCTGTAGTACCTCCTTCTACTAAGGCTCACATGATTACATCAGACCCTTCAAGCAAAATCTCCCTTGCGGTTAACTGAATGCTAAGTGATTAAAGACCCTGATTATATTTCAATCATTTATTTTTCCATAAAACTTAACAAATTCAAGGGGTGATATCCCATTCGGTTCAGAGGCCCGTCACACACTCAAGGGCAGCAAATTTTACAAGAGATTATAGAAGAGATTATCTTGTCCTTGGGGGTGAGAATTTTGGGGACACCTTGGGAATTCTGTCTGCCAAAGCTACTTTTCAAATTCCTCAAAATATAACTCTAGCTCTCCGTTTTCACTCAACATTATCTGGAAACATGATGAGGCCTGGAAGAGCACAGGGAATTATTCTTTTGTATTTTATGCCAAAAATTGCTCATCCCTCTTTGAAATGAGAAAATATTTTGGTACTTGAATATTTTATGTAGTTTTTCATGACCTGGACCTCAGCAAAGTAAAAGCAGAGAAAGTGGCTAAAAACAAAGAATCAGAAAGATTATATCTTGCCCAATTTTTTCCTTTTATGTTCTAATGAACAATTAAATATACCCTACTCCTTTTCTTTTTTAAATTTATTCATTTATTTTTATTTATTTGGTTGTTCCAGGTCTTAGTTGTGGCTCGCCAGCTCCTTAGTTGCAGCAGGTGGGCTCCTTCGTTGCAGCATGCGAACTCTTAGTGGCAGCGTGCATGTGGTCTAGTTCCCTGACCAGGGATTGAACATGGACCCCCTGCATTGGGAGCACGGAGTCTTAATCACTGCGCCACCAGGGGAGTCCCTCCATTTCTTCACAGTTTAGGTTTCTTACTGTACAACTCCCTACGATATTAATTGTTTCCTGAAAATTCTGGTTTCACTAACCTTCCTTTATCGAAACATCCTGAGGACAAAGGAACTACTCAACTAAATTCTATTTAATCAATCATTTTCTTACTTTTCTAGAAAGGTTCATAAAACTGAATGCACCCCAAGCAGTACCACAAAATTTTCTATTTATTGTGCGAGAGCTAAATTATTTCCACTTCATAATAATGGATTTCTGTTATGGAATATGATTCATTTCCTAACAATAATAAAATATCCTGTTTTTTCTATACTTGTTTCAGATAAGAGGATTTTTGTTGATTACAAAGTTAGATGAATTTCATTCCTCGGCGCCATCCCACCCCACCTCCTCCACAAAGAGTGGTGGGTAGTCTGTCAGATGAGTCGGATAAAGTCAATTAGAGAGAGATTGGTATTGATTTTTGTTTTTGCTCTTTCTGAGCTATCCAGTTTTATACAATGGCATTGCCTAAGGGCCAGGGTCACGAAGAGGTAAGGCCCTCTAGGATATTATTGTGGCATTTCTCCTACAATTTTCTTCAGTTGTTTGATCACTGCAGGAGATAAGTTTTCAGTCATAAAAGAATATCTGTATGTACAGATAGTTTCTTTCATCTCACTCTTTATCACCCTGCCCACTAAATATTTGTCTGCTGTGACAGGTCAGGAGTTCTTAAAAGGCATAGATTTTGTCTAATCTCCTAAAACAAAATATAGAAAAGGTTTTGGAATTCTCCCTTCATTCCTGGGTTTGAAATGGACTCCAAAGTGGGAAGTCAAGTCCATCAGAGAGCAGTGACACGTTAATTAACTAGGTAAATAAAATTGAGATCTTGTCTAGAAAGAATTTGCCTAATCCTACAGACAATCAGAAGCATTCCGATGTCTAGGAGAAGTATAGAGGGAAAGGATGAAAAATTGGTACTAATTTCTACATTTTAAGAGAAGTTAATTCTGGGCCAAAGAAGGGGGTAAGTATCAGTCAAGGCAGCTCAAATAGCCTTCTAGGCAAAAGGACCTGAGATGATAAAATCAAAATCATCTTACACTAGAAGTTAGGGGTAACTATGATAAAAAATTGTATTGTTTAACATTCATCGAGATGGCATTTAGAGTTTACAAAACACGAAGTATATTTCTATATGTTCTTTAACTTAAACTACCTTGTACAGCTTATAAATTATACATCACTCAGGCATCTCTTATGGCACCTGATTTCTCTTGAATACATCAAATGATGGGGGACTTACTACTTATTCAAACAACTCAGTCATTAAACAAGATGGCAAACCTTATTTATCTTTGCCTCATTCTGTCCTCCTGGAATGTATCCCAGGTCTTACCACCATGTAGGCAATCAACACTTTTTAAAATTAATTTAGTTTTGAATGGTTTCATTTGAGATTTCTTCTTTTTTTAGCTTAAAGTTGCCATGTTTAATAATTTATTGTTAATTTCCCATTGAGAGACTTATAGAATAACCCTAACTGATATTCAATATTTGTAAAGGTTTATCCTTTTTCGTCTCTGTCTTCTTCATTCCAGGATTAACATTCCAAGTAATGGTAACAGTTTTGCATTTTTGGTTTGAATAATATTTTGTTACCCTATTTTGTCAATTGGTTGGCTTTTCTTGAGCCTTATCCTTTAACAAAACACTGTAGTCAAACTGTGAGCTGATCAAAACAGTAGCATCATCATCTCTTTTTCCAGATATTATGTTTCTGTCTGTTTAATCAACAGTTCCAATATCAACCATGACATATTAGTCAATAACTTTACTTATATTGCTTTAAGACAAATGAAAAGTCTTAGCAAGAAGACAGAAATTGAAGAAAATCAGTATTCTATGTAAACAGGTATGAGCTGAATAAATAAAAATATAAAAACTAAAAGAAAGCATTGAGTCCAAGGCAAAGAAATACATGAATAAAAATTGGACGAATTAAACAAAATAAGGGGAACGATTACAGGGAAGATAAAGATAGATCCCCTTGAGTGAAAATTACTGTGAAAGAAACTTAATGTCAAGTCCAAGAAGTGTTACTATTTGCTATAATAAACTTATAGATTTGTGAGTTTTTAAGGATTTCACAGTGATTTTCTTTCTTTTCTTTTCCCTTCTTCACTGGAAAAGCATAAAACAGGAATCTTGTCCTTAAAAGAGAGAAATATACCCACTTTATTTCCCTCAGGTGTACTGAGGCAAAATAGAGATATGTTGACACAGCAATTAGCACATCATGGGAGTCATACCAGAGGGAATTAATTTAGAAAACAGAAACTTCTAAAGGCCCCAGAAAATCACTATGTTAATTAACTATGTTAATGTTAATTTCATGTCTTAGTTTGTCATACGTGATTAGAAGTCACAGCCAGTGACCTTAAAGTTTTCATTTTAATAAAGCACTACAGCAACAACATATTTCTGTAATATAATATTTCCAGTTATTGGGAACATAAAACTAATATTCAGAAAAAGGTAAATATAAGCAGTGTAAAGTGAAAAATCAACGATCAGTGACTCCAAGGACAAATTACAACCAAATATTTTGTCTCATGTTGTTCTTTAATCCTATATGTTCAAAGCCTTAATTCTTGGTCATATATCCTGATCATGCATTACCGTGCCTACTAATTCTATGTGTAATGCGGACAACACAAAGGACCAAAACTCTGGATATAGTCCTTGGCAGCAAAAATACCTAGACATTAAAAGTATTCAATAGAAAAGGATATTATTGTCAAAATAATAAAATTTGTCCAAGAAAAAAACATAGTTTGCTACACCAAATTTTTAGCTGGAATCTAAAAGTATCATTTCAATTTTGTTGTACTTTTAATTACTGCTTAATTCCACCAGATGTCAGTACTGGATAAGAGCATCCTTAATAGGTACTTGATCTGCAGTTGTAACCACTCACGTGAAAGGAATAAGCCCTATGTAGTACATATGTGTGCATGTCATTTAAATGTATGCAGCTGATGACATGTACAAGTTACCCAGACACTTCTACAACTGGTCGACTCTTAAAATGTTTAACTTGTACTTCCCTTACCCACTAATTATTAAAGGAAAATGACCATTTGATATTAACTTGCAAATTACTCTGTCCACCATCGTTGCCACATCCTATATGAATGTATCTCCTCACTTTTGATTTGTCCCCGCTACAGCCATTGGATTTTGAAACAAAGAAGGCTTATACTTTTAAAGTAGAGGCCTCCAACCTGCACCTTGACCACCGGTTTCACTCTGCGGGCCCTTTTAAGGACACTGCCACAGTGAAGATCAGCGTGCTGGATGTGGGCGAGCCGCCGGTTTTCAGCAAGCCCCTCTACACCATGGAGGTTTACGAAGACACTCCAGTTGGGACCATCATTGGCGCCGTCACTGCCCAAGACCTCGATGTCGGCAGCAGTGCCGTAAGGTAAGAAAAAGAAACGTTTTCTTTTCTGTGTCAGAAAGAGAAAGAAAATAAAACAACACTCTGACCAGGCTTGCATGAATTATTTAGAGAATACAATGCTTGAAAATCACTTTACATAGTAAGTATAAGAATAGAAGAAAAAACATAGGATTTAAACAGAAACATCTGATATCAATCCCTGCAACAGGGTTTAGTAGTGACCTGATGTTAGGCTTGTCACTCATGCTGGTCAACCTCAATTTTTTTATCCACAAAAGGGATTTAATAGTAAGCCTAAAAGGATGATTCTCATGAATAACGATATTAAGATACTTTCACAGTGCCTGAAATATCATAGATATATAATACATTTTTCAATTATTCTAAAATCTCTGTCTCTTACCCAAAGTTAGTGCTTGAAACAGATTGTTTTACCGTTTTAAATTTGCAGCTCATTTTTTCACTGTGGCAGTTGTATATGCTGATGGAAGCATAATTAGAGTCAGTCTTAAGGTAAGAGGCATTGTGGAGTTGCTCAAAGCCCAGACTTTGCAAGGAGTTCCTTACTGGCATAAGGCTGCTTGGTAGTGAGTCAACAAAGCAATCGATGGAATAAGAAAGAGTAAGAAAATACCCACCCCCCCGCCATAAATGCCACTTGCATTGCTGAAACATGGTGGGATTCCCTTTTCCTCCCTTATAAATCGATCCTACAACGTATTTTGAGACTTGTTCTGATTCAACTTTGCTTCCTCTGTATGCTTAATCCCTTCCAGGTGCCCACGTGCCTACAAGAACGGGGTGGGGGGGGGGGAAGAAATTAACATACGCACAAAACAGGAACAGACTCATAGACTTTGCGGTTGCCGATGGGGAGGGGGTGTAGGGGAGGGAAGGACTGGGATCTGGAATTAGCAGGTGCAAACTAAAAGGAAAGAGAGAGAGAGAAACGTGATTTGTTCCAAATCTTCTAACTCTAAAAGGTTGAAGCTTATAGTATGCAAAATCCAAACCAAAGAACACATTAAGTAGGCTTTTAAAGCAAAACACTACTCTGTCGACATAGGAAAAATACATAGACATATATCTCACAAGACTTTAAGCCATGGGGTAATTAATGGTTAAAAAAAAAAAAGCATCCTTTCAGCGGTATTCTCAACACATTCATAGCACAGAGAAAAATTTCAGGATATGGCTTGAGAGCATGAAAGCTCTGCTCTTTGTATTTGTCTGAATCCATCCCCCAAAGTCGCCTGAACACTTTCCTTCTTGAAGCATGTCTGTGATCAAGAGAGAACTAAAAAAGCACATTTGTCTTGGGAAAGGGAAGAAAAAGAGCAATTATTGAGTGCCCCTACACGTCAGGTTGAATGCTGGCTCATTTCCTCATTGGGTTCAAGTTGTTTTACATGCTCATATTACAGCATGATTCACTGTCAGTTAAACTCCAGAGAAGTGTATGTATTACCACTGTTCACAGGGGCATTCTCAAGAATCTGCTACGTTAGTAGTTGTTATACATTAATCTGTCATCATTCATCAATCTTGTTCCTGAATACCCTGAGTGTGCTGTTGGTCATTGTGAAAGTGGAAAATGCCTGCTGAGTGGATTCATAGGTAATTTCAAGAATGTAAACAGAATGGAAGAAATATTGAAGGCTGTAAAAAAGTAATAAAAAGGTAAATAAACATGGATTGAAATTCTCTACAGTTCAATAGATGAGAATTATGGGACATAGTGGGACACAATATCTTAGGGAACATGCTAAGTTGTTTAATTTACTATATGTACTATTTTTTATTTTGCTTTATTTTTATTTTATTTTATTTTTTTGACTGCATTGGGTCTTCATTGCTGCACGTGGGCTTTCCCTAGTTGTGGCGAGCAGGGGCTACTCTTCGTTGCGGTGTGCGGGCTTCTCATTGCAGTGGGTTCTCTTGTTGCGAAGCCCAGGCTCTAGGCATGCGGGCTGCAGTAATTGTGGCTTGCGGGCTCTAGAGTGCAGGCTCAGTAGTTGTGGCATGGGGGCTCAGTAGTTGTGACTCGTGGATTCTAGAGCACAGGCTCAGTAGTTGCGGCTCACGGGCTTAGTTGCTCTGCTGCATGTGGGATCTTCTTGGACCAGGGCTCAAACCTGTGCCCCCTGCACTGGCAGGTGGATTCTTAACCACCAGGGAAGTCCATATGTTCAATTTTGAATACTGATAATAGCAAGATGAGGTCGAGATATGAATAAAATATTATTTTAATGAAATACTTTAAAACCAAAAAATTGGAGGGTTGAAAAGTAAAAAATACCACCCAGTAAAGGTAAGGTGAGAATTACAAACTTCTAAATATAAGAAAATGATTAGATCAAGACCGTGGTGTGAAGAATAAAAGAAGGCTACATTTTAGAGAAATTGTCCAGGTACAAGCCTATTTTCTTTATCTGTTTGTTTGTTTGTTTCTGATGTCACAGAACCTAGTGTCTGGCAAGTGCTACTTTATGTGAAATGAAATAGTATCCCCAGTCTTTTTTTCTAATGGGCAGCAGCCTGACTCACTGAAGCTGCAGACAGAGATGGATTTAATTGATCCCCGTGAGGGGTTGTCAAAAGACAGAGGAGCTTTTGAATCAACATGAAAGTTGTCTTACTTTCATTTTCTTGGAGTAAACAATAAACTTGAATCATGTCAGTTGAGGAATGTGGGGTATGGATCATCTCTTCTTGGTCTGAAAGCACGTTCGCTCACTTAAGAAAGATAGTAAAAATATGTTATAAAAAATAAGCATCAAAATGACAAGTTACTTGGCATGTGTAGGTATGCTCTGTTTGTTTTGTCTTCCTTTGCTTTACTGCATTTACTGCTCTGCATTACCCTTTTCATAGGGTTATTGTGGAAGGTATTAATTTAAGATTAGGTTATTCCACACCACTGGGTATTTTATAAATATTATTACTTCATCATCACTGAGCACAGCAAAGAGGCAGAAAGCAATGAAATTAACCAAGGATTGCAAAACCTTAGAAGAAAGGTTCAGTTAGGTGTAATGCCCCCAAATATACCGTATCCTGTCCCCTCTTGTTGTGAGCTTAATTTCTAGTTATTGTTTCCTTTGTGTTTCTAGACTTTGCCTTTAGATGAACTGATTTCCTGTCTCTAATATTCTATATCCTTTGACACTCTTATTATATAGTTCATGGGAATGATTTCTAGTGAGTCCAATAGGAGTATAATGAGTGTACCTACCATTAGTGAGGTGGGGCAGTCTCTTAAGAAATGAAATTTAAAACAGGTGACTATTCAGTTACATTGGAAATTAATATTTGTTTTGGATATAAGTGATTTAAGTTACAGAGAGATTTCAGTGGATAATTCTGCTCAGTATGTGCTATTTTTCTTTTGTTCCAAACATTTAAAAATCTTAGTTATCCTATGAATGAATTTCAAAATAAAATTTAATCAAAGCATTTTTCTGTATAAAATGAGAAAATGGACAATTCCATTCTAAACCTACTCCATGTAAGATGGGTTGGATAAGAGACTGATAAAGTAAACTAAAATCTATTTTATGTATATAAACGTCCATGTGTAAATTATTATAGTATTTAGTAGAACAACTGAATGGTTTATTTTTCAAGTTACCTCCTTTTGTTTGATGATATGTCCAACCAAAACCCATCACGTAATATCAAGTAGTGAAATTGATTAATAAATAGAAAACCATTATCAATTATCATAAGTAAAAAGTAATACATAAAATAATAACTGGTTGTTAAAACATAAATGTCTAAATGAGTCCCACTTAAAATTATCTTATATTCCATATCTGGTCTGTACTTTCCATATCTGGTCAATGCACTTTTGGAAACATTTTTGTATCACTTGAAATTGATTTTTTCATCGTGGATTAGGAGGCTATCAGAGTAGCTGATTTTCATTTGAGGGCCCTTTCCAATACACCAGAAATCTTGTTTTGTGGACAAAAACCTAAGCTCAAATACAAAACAAGCTTAGAGAATGAGAAGAAACAGAGGCCCCACTTATCAAGTGATATCCTAGAGCAACACATATACTTTACTTTAAATATTAATTAAATGAAATGGTAAAAATTAAAAACTTGAAAACTTGCTCACTTTCTATTTTTCTCCTATTTAACAAGATTTTTGTAGGAATTAAATGAGGTATCGGTATAAAATGTTTTATTTTTAAAATTTTTTATAGATTGTATATTTTTTAGATAAGATTAGGTTCACAGCAAAACTGAGAGAAGATACAGAGATTTCTCATATGCCTGTTGCCACCACACATACATAGCCTCCCCCTTTAGCAGCATCCCCCACTGGAGGGATACATTTATTGCAGTGATGAACCTACATTCACATCATAATCATTCAAAGTGTATAGTTAACTTTAGGATTCACTCCTGGTGTTGTACAGTCTGTGAATATATTTATTATGACACGTATCCAACATTGTAATATCATACAGAGTATTTTCACTTCCTTAAAAATCCTCTGAGCTCTGTTTATCCCTCCCCACACCAATTCCTGACCTTTTCACTGTCTCCATAGTTTAGCCTTTCCACAATGTCATATAGTTGGAGTCATACAGTATGTAGCCTTTTCAGATTGGCATCTTTCTCTTGCTATTTACATAAAGCTTTCTCCATATCTTGTCATAGTTTGATAGCTCATTTCTTTTTAGTGCTAAAATGTATTCTGTTGTCAGCATGTACCACAGTTTATTTATCCACTCACCTACTGAACATCTTGAGTGTTCTTTAAGTCCTAGGAATTACTAATAAAGCTGCATAAATATCCATCTACATGTTTTTAACCTGGACATAAATTGTCAGCTCCTGTGTGTCAATACCAAGGAGTGCAATTACTGGATCAGATGGCAAGAGTATGTTGAGATTTGTAAGAGACCACCAAACTATCTTCCAAGGTGGCTGTGTCATTTTGCACTCCCACCATCAATGAATGAGAGCACCTGTTGCTTCACATCCTTGACAGCATTTGGTGTTGCTGGTGTTCTGGATTTTGGTCTTTCTATTAAGTGTGTAGTGGTACCTTATCGTTGTTTCAATTTGCATTTCCCGGATAACATATGATGTGGAGCATCTTTTCATGTGCTTATTTGCCATTTGTATCAATATATCTTCTTTGGTAAGATGTTTGTTAAGGTCTTCCACCCATTTTTAATTGGGTTGTTTGTTTTCATATTGCTCAGTTTTAAGAATGCTATTTTTTTCCCGTGCATACAAATAAGCAACAAAAGGTTTGCCTTTCTTTCATATTCTCAACTACAGATACAATCTCATTGTAAAAGAGAGATTATGATGGATGCATTACTTGTTAAGAGCATGTATGAAGCTTATACATACTCAATTGTCTCACTGAGTCTAACTTGCGCTGAGTTTCTGGACAATGGTTACCTGTGGATGACAAGGAGAGATTACAGATATGCAAACCTGAAATATTATAAAACTCAGGACTAGAATTAAGAAATATGAAAATGAGGGTCATCAAAACTCCACTTTTCTCTTTACCTTTGTTCACAGAATTAAATTCCATCCAATTAAAACAACATCTTACCCTCTATTTCATGGCCTTCATCCTAGACTTCTGCCATTTTAGGTGGCAAAACCACATGCATCCTCATTGCTATTCTAACTCACTTCTCTTTCTTCTTATCAGTGTTGTCTTTTACACATCTATCATATTCACTAAAGACACTATATAACTCTATCACGGTATTTGTCATTTTTAGCTTATTGCATAAATATATATTTACTTTTTTAACCACCATCTTCAAAACCAGAAAATGAAAGGGTGTTGGAGAGTTAAGAATATTTCCTTGTTCTTTAAAATACTATATGCAAAATTAATTTAATTTTAAAATTTTCTTGATGTATTTATACTAATATATAAAGCAACTGGTTAATGAAATGTAGAATGTTTATGTATGTTTATGTGTGCATTTATAATTTTTAATTGATTATAAGCAGATCTAGATCTAGACCTAGATATATAATATAATAGGTCTTTTTATTTTGTAAGCGTCTGTAGACCAGGGTGTTTGGATATAATCTTTATAGGTCTTAATTTCTGCTATTTTATCACAATGTAGTCAGGGATATACTTTTCTTTTTTTTTTTTTTTTTGTTGGTAAAATGGCCATTTGCTTCTTAGCTTCTATAAATAGAATTAATGGAAGCTAAATGCTATCAGTGCATTTGCAAGTAGACATTATACAAAATTCAACTTCAAAAAATAATTCTCTCTCTCTCTCTCGAGTCCTAAACACTAAGTGTAGCACAGTTGTGAAAAAGTCAAATAGGGCAAACTCCCCACATGTTAACATGTTTAGCTACTACTGCAATGTCTAAATTCCACACTCCTTTTTATTTTTTTCCTGTAGTTTCTTTGAAATATTTTATAATATAAGTTTCTATCTGCTTTTTCTTTCCATGTCTACCATTTGTACACAATATCTCTATTCTTTTTATTTCACATTCTTTGCATTTTTTATCTACTTATGTTCTCTATACATTTTCAAATGATCTAAAAATTTACAATATTTCTTTCAGTGCTATTTAGTCCTAGCTGTTGTTAAATGCCAGTGGTTATCCCCACTTAGAATTAATTAAGTAATTCATGAAAGACAGTTTCTGATAAAGAGATGAACACGTTTTTTGTAAGGTGAGCTTTAAAAATGCTTTCTTATGTAGAGTCCAGTTACTTGTTTGGTATAACTCTAATTACTCGTTCAAATTCTAGTTTCTATTATTTAACAGAGAGCAAAATAATTTATTCTTATGGCTTGTCCTCTTTTTTTTTTTTTTTTTTTTGTGGTACGCGGGTCTCTCACTGTTGTGGCCTCTCCCGTTGCGGAGCACAGGCTCCGGACGCGCAGGCTCAGCGGCCATGGCTCTCGGGCCCAGCCGCTCCGCGGCATGTGGGATCCTCCCAGACCAGGGCACGAACCCGTGTCCCCTGCATCGGCAGGCGGACTCTCAACCACTGTGCCACCAGGGAAGCCCCTTATGGCTTGTTCTCTTAAAAAAAATACTGAAAGTTCTGATAGCAATTGGGAAAAAACATTTTACCCATAAGGTTATATATGTATTAAGATAAAATTGTTAATCCTTTTTGAGTAGTGCTTACCTTATCTCTTTCAGTTAGCATTCACATTGTGAATATTTGCAAGAGACACATCTGGTAAAGGACTTTTCTCCAAAATATACATTCTTAAAAGTCTAAGATGAAGGAGATGAAATAGAGGATGAGAAACTATTTTAATTGGAGGGAATAGAATTGTGGCACAAAGGTAAAGAAAAAAGTTGAGATTTGGTAAACCTCATTTTCAGATTTTTTTTAATGCTAGTTCTGAGTTGTTTAATATCAATGACTTGATTTTCATATCTGTAATCTCTCCTTAATCTTCCTGCTTAACCATTGCCCAGAAACTCAGCAGAAGCCACTTCCAGTGAAACAATTGATGATATGTAAGCTTCCTACAGGTGCTTATCAAATTATTCATCCATCAGAATCTCCTTCTTACAATGGGATTGTATTTGCAGTTGAACAATATTAAAGAAAGGAAGTACTTTTACTAGTATACTCTGCTTATTTTGTTTGCACTGGAGAAAAGAGCATTCCCTGTACATTTATACCAACTGAATGTTTAAGAGTAACTCATTTGAGAAGTTGTTGATGGAGAATTTAACTTAATTGTGGAGAGTGAGAAATTCCTTTGTGAATAAACTTATTTTGTTTTCCCCTTCAAATGATGTATTCATTGATGATCAACATAAGAGGAGCTATTGCAAGGAACATGTACCAAGATGAACAAGTTTACTCTTGTTTGCTTCAGTGGCAATTAACTAACAACATATAGTGACATTGTAATAACTTATTTGTATGTGTCTTTGGGCTGAGCCCTTTGGTCACAGTTCTTTAAACATCACAGCTATTATTTTACAGTGGTATAAACTGAGGCCCAGGAAGACCCAATCATGTCTTCAGTAAAGATGGAAAAATAATTTGAACATAAGCAGCCAGATTCTAAAGGTCAAAATACTAATTGCTCTACTGCTAAATGTTAATCTAAATATATATCTGGGTTTTTGAGTTGCTTTGTAATTCTAGGATTGTTGAACATACAAATAAATTTCATAGTTTTTAGTAGCTTCTAAAACAAAATAGAAATTCAAAAAAAGTCAGTAAAAAATGCACAATATTTGATTCTTTAAGATATGATAACTATGGGCCTTATTACATACCTGCAAGAATTCTATACACTTACATAGGTTTCCCTGGTTTAAACCTTACAATAACTTTAAATCTGAAAAATGTTTAATTCAACTATGAGAAAATTGACATTGTTCAGGCTGGAAATATAGAAACAAAATGTACCGTTCTTTTGTTGACATTTTTTGTACATACGGAAAAAAATCTTATTACTTATTACCTTTCATTTTTCTAGACAACTACAAAGTCCTTATAAGATTTAGACATAACTAAGAATTTATTGACAAAATCCAGTGGATTTGTGATACAGATCTACAGCTCTAATTTTTATGAGGATTGGATCTTGGTAGCCAATGATGAATTTGCTTTTATTTTAAGATATTTTATAGTATTCTAATGATACAGTGGCTGCGTGTCCAGATATTAGGATGGTGAACTGTTTTTGAGGCTATCTTGTTATGCTTCACATAGCTCCTAAGAATGAAGGAATGTCCAAGTCTGTGATCTTTATTACTGACTTAAATGTTTTGGGTTTACATTTTACCTGCTAGAGGTTAAGTTTCTTTGCTTTCTCTCAAAGTGCTGAGTGCTCTATGTAAGTGCAAATTTCATAGCTGTTTCCCTTCTCTCTATAATTTATATACATGCTCTTAGAGAATAGCCCTTTTCTCACAGTTGTTTGAAATTTTAAAATTATTTTGATTTTTTAAAGATTAGTTACTTTAAATATATAATAAATAGATATAAATCCTTCTCCATGGAAAATATTGTAATAATCAGGATCCAGTTTATAAGCTGCCCCATATTATTTAATAAGAGAATGTGAGTAATTTTCAGAGAAAAATGAGCTAAAGAGTAGATAATCACAGGAGAAAATGAAAACTCAGTTACCAGAAAAAGAAAAACCAAAACAAAACAGTAAATAAAAGTTTTCTTTCAAATATGCTGTCCATATTTGGGTATCAAATGGTAAATGACTCTAGTTAAAATGGCATCTTTCTTCAGAGACATTTGGCTGTGGCCTCCAGTGACAGTAAATAAATCCAACTTGATTAGGAACGGCAGGCATTTGATTCAGTTCAAGGGAACGGTTGTGATAAAGCTATATAAAAAGACTTCAGAAGAAATATGTCTAAATACTCAAAATATATAAAACAAATATTTCCATGTATGAGTGTGATTAGGTCATTATTAAGAGGAAAAGTTAGATGTCCTTATAAAATAATTAAATGCATACAGGCAAGTACAAGATATTATGGATAGAACAATAAATTCAATCCTACTCTAAAGAAACTTTCTGTATAATCATGAAAACAAAACACAATTATTTTGCTCTTCTCATTTGAGAAAGACTGTTAATACAAATTGAAATAGATAAATAAGATGAAAGAAGTAAGAATATAGAAGTTTGTAATAAGGAGGCAATAAATGCTTCTTACAAGAATTTGGCAAGGCTTCATGGGAAGACCTTGAGCAAAGGCATAATCACATTCTTTACTTATTTACCCAGGTATTATTGTCCATATTTTTAATAATGAGAAAATTGCCATGACATGCTTGCTATCTAAGCTCTTAAGTGCAGAGCCCATTATATATATATATATATATATATGTGTATATATATATATTTTTTTTTAACATCGTTATTAGAATATAATTGCTTTACAATGGTGTGTCATTTTCTGCTTTATAACAAAATGAATCAGTTATACATGTACATATGTCCCCATATCTGTTCCCTCTTGCATCTCCCTCCCTCCCACCCTCCCTATCCCACCCCTCTAGGTGTTCACAAAGCACTGAGCTGATCTCCCTGTGCAGAGCCCATATTTAATCAATATTTACCTAAACTTTTTTTTCTTTCCATTAGAGGAAGCTGCTTTGAGGTCTCTGAAAAATAAACCAAAGGCCAGGTGTAAAGCTTTGGGAGCAGATAAGGGTTAACATCTAGAAACATAAGATCATACACAGTCAGCAGACCACATATGACTATTAAAAAATAACTAAAAAAAGACTCCCAGAATGAGGAAAGCATAAGCAACTTTGAGGAAAAGTATAGCAATTATGATTTTAATAATATGTAGAATATAGTGTATTTCTTTTTCTTTAGAGAGCTATTTTATTCATATCACATGCTTCCAAATAGAATTTAAGGACAGAATAGTTCTGCCTTTATTAATTTAATAATTTGATCTAGTGTTTAACTTCTCATCAAACATTTAAACCAAACGACGGAGCTATCTAAACTAAGATGTAATCTGTGATGAGGAAAATAAGAATGAGGAGGAGGGTTAGGAAAAAACAAAACTAAAAGGAACTAGTAGGATATTAGCAACTACTATTTAAGGAAGTTTGAGAGAAACATATTAGGATTCCTCAGAAAACAATTTAATTGCGATGTTGATGAAGCAATTACAATCTAAGTGTTGTATGTGGCTTAAATTCTTAGTAAAGTGTTTATAGAAATAAATTGAACTGAATTTACTTTCATTTAGTTATCTGCCACCAGACCAAAAAAAAATTTAGAAAACAAACACTAGCAAAGAGTGAAGAGTAAAGAGATTTTGATCTATTATTAGTACCTGGACAAAATATTTCCTACCTTGACCTGAGTCATTACTCTTAACATTATTATTGCTTAAAAAATGAGATGTAATACTTTTATTTTTTTATTTTTTATTTTTATTTTTTTGTAATATTTTTAAAGTACTCTGTATCATCAAGTACTATTTTACAAAATGTGTTTGAGAATTGGGACAGGGTCAAAGTTAGCTTTTCCATTAACTGTGAGAAAGCTATTAGGCAAATTAAAAGAAACAATTTTAAGGGGAGTGTTTACCTAATGAAGAGAACAAAACTTTAAGGCATTTCTGAAAACTCATTTTCAGAAAAATAATAAAATTGTTCTCTGTCGAGTGGTCTGCACAGATTAAGTTAATGCATTAATTTTTGATTTCCATTGAATTGTTAAAACAAGTTTCTTATCAACAGTCACTGTGCATACTTTTTATGAACTATAGATTTGTATCATATATCTATCTTAAGCATCTTTTTTTAATTTGAATTTCATCTACTCACCAGGTAAGTATAACATGACTCAAACACAGTATGTACCTAAAAGTTATACTCATTTAAACTGGGGAGTTGGGCCAAATTAGACAGTTGATATTATATTGTGATTTTTGCTGAAACCCGGCCTCTGTACACCAGCACCAAATTGAATCTCCAAGACAGATTTTTGGGTGAAGTAGAAAAGAATAGCTTTATTGCAGGGAGCCAAGCAAGGAGTACAGGGCAACGAGTGCTTAAAAGACCCAAACTCCCGGAAGGCTTTCAGGGAAAGGTTTTTAAAGACAGGGTGAGGGAATGGGGTTGCAGGGTGTGTGATTAGCTCTTGGACGTTTTTCTGATTGGTTGGTAGTTAGGTAATTGCGAGTCAGCATCATCAACCCTCTGGTTCCAACCAGTCTGGGGTCTACGTGCTTGTGGGCAGCATGCAGTTCCTTTCTTCTACCTGCTGGGGGTTTCAGTATCTGCAAAACAGCTTAAAGGACATGGCTCAGAAGATCCTTGACTTTGTTTAATGGCCAAAGTATTATCATTATTTTGTCTTGCTTGACTGTTTTCCTTTCTTTCTGTATTTTCTCACTTCTCTAATTAAATTTATTCTTTGAGTAAAGTGTTTCTACAGACAAAAGGCAGCTGGAGGACATGGGTGGGAGTCTATCTTGGGAAATCCTCATAGGGTCGTGCTTGGTTATGTGATTAGTTGCAATTAAGATATCAATCTACCCTTAGATTGAATGTGGACTGTAGCAAACCCAAAGTAAACCAGTGATGGCTAACTCTGGGATGGTGATTCTCCTGAAACTGATCTAGACACTTTATAACCGGGTCATGTCTTCTCTGAAAATATCCAGGAAATGTAGGAGTGTTTTCATTGTCATTTCATTGATGGCCACATCCTATCTATGTCTCCTAATTGCTATAGTGGGCAAAATACCACAGTAGAATATGGCTATTGTCTAATGTTTATCATTCAGTCAGGCACAGGGATCAGCCAGTTACACAAAGGTAGGACCTTAGGAAAATGCCAGGACCTAGTGTTAAGAGTCTAACCGGCCATGGGAAGATGCTGAAGACGTTTTTACTGAGTAGAAAAAGTTCAGCTAAGAAGGCAGTAAGCTTTCTAAGAGGATAACCTCCAGAGGAAGGGGTATCAAACATCACAAGGTGATGGAGATAAAAGCTAGACGCCAGAAAATAGTGAATGAGAACCAAAGCAGCATTGTAAGAAATAAGGCCTGGCTATTGTGCCCATGGTTTGTACTTCAGGTGTTTGGGGTTGGGGGGCTTCGTAGTTCAGGTGTTTTAAATTTGAAGGCTACATATGTCACAACTTTGTTCTAGAACAAAGCACACATTTGTGTGATAGGAAGAGTTTTTTTTTTTAATTGAAAAATAATACAAAATAATCAATAATGTGGAAAGAGAGAGGGAGGAAAGGATATATACACACACATACATACATGTACACACCCCACATGAATGATTCCATACCTAGGTACATATATCTTATCTCATTTTGTCTATACCACACTTACTTTTATATTGCTATGTAGGTATTATTTTCCCAAATTTTACAGAAGACAAGGAGAACAGACATTAGGGAGCGAGATTCCTAACCTAACTGCACAAGGTAAGTGAAGGAACCGGTATATCACCCTAGTTCTTTCTCCAGAAAGTTCATGTTCTTAATTCTATATCTATTTCTTTGCCTCTCAGGGGTGGTTGATTTATGGAATGCAAACTCTATGTCAGTGTTAGACTGAAATGACTAAATAAATGAAATTTGCTTACTCACCTTCTAAGATATTGGATTTTGGTTGATAGATAGAAAGATAAAACAGAGATAGGCACATTATTTTATGTATGCAATAAGTAAGTTCTTGAATTTTTAAACACATTACCAGATAGACCTAAATTTAAAATGAACTGTGATTCATTGTGCATAGATTCTGTTTGACTCAGCTTTCTAAACTGTAAAATATGCTGTAAGAATTAACTAGAAGTAAGGTGGTCTATTGTCACAGTTTTCACTGGAACCAAGGAGTTTTTTGGATCTCAGGATATTCAGCACTAGGACTGAGAAAGTCCTCTGCAAACCAGAAAGGTTTTGTTGTCCTAAATAAGACATTCGTAAAACTCTAAATAGGGTTGAAGTAGAAATATTTAACTATTATATAGGTAGTAAGAATAGGATCTGTGCATTGATTCAATGTATTGTTTAAGTTCCAGATGCTATAACGTGCAAATAACGTCCCAGGTCCTTGGCAACACATAGATGAATAAAGTAACCTCAAGTAATTTAAAGGGCCTTGAGTAAGAAAGACAATCACAGGCACAAAATATATATAATCTGTCTTATGTTTGCCAAAATCTGCAAAACAATTGAGTGCTATGAGCATCAGAAAAGGACCTATTCATTGCAGAGATTTGCAACAATGCAAATATGTGCAGAAGAGCTTTAAATAATATCATGCAGTTTAATTGGAGTAAATGAGAAAAGAAGAAAGGAATTCCAAAAACTGGTGGAGTTTCTACTTAAGGAATGGCAGCATGAGAAGCTCTGCAGACATGCTCCCAGTTAAACAGCATAAATGGTGAAAATTATTTTTTAAAAATTACAATCATATACGGTCTCTGGAAAATTTCCTAAGAGCATATAGCAAATGAAGAAACATTTATTCAAGAAGATCTATTAAAACACGATAAGAACATCAAGAGACTGTGGCACTTGACCCCAGACCTGTTTCTTCCCTTCCACTCCCATCTCCCAGCTCAGCCTGATAGAGATTTCTCTCTGGACTCTGCATGGAATGGCTGAGAAAACATGGCTCCTCTCTCCTCAGCTCTCAATCATGGGATACAGTATCTTACCAGGAGGGGCAGGATGCCAGCGTTTCTCATCTTCTCCAACTCTGAGTTTCCAGAAGCGAAATGTCTGGTGAGTGTGGTTGAGATTGGCAGTTTGTTTCCTCCACTCACTCCACTTCACTCACAGGGCAGAGGCCCTACGGCAGGCAGGCTGATAATATAGGGCCTCATGTTGCTTTTTCCACTCCCATAGAGTCAAAATGAGAAGACCGTCATTCCTCCATCCACTGCCGGCAGCAGTGATGCAGAGAATTTCCCAGGGTAAGAGAGCTCGTAGGATTGGAGAACTTTAGCTCTTCCCAAAATATTTTCCTTTATTTTTTTCAGTTTTAAGAGACATAAAATAATAAAAGTACTAAGTAACAATGTTTTATTGTATTTTTTACTGTATCAGTGTACTATAGATAACAATATATGTATTACATATATGTATAGATATGTAATAGCACATGGCTACCTAGGAGTAACATTTCTATATTTTATTAGAATTAAGTTAATATAAATTTGAATCTAAGTTAAGCTGCATATGGTAACATCTAGAGCAGATAATAAGAAAATAACTCAAAAATATTGTGTAACATTATTAAAATAATTAACATTCCACTAGAAAATATACACTTAATGAAAAAGAAAGTAGCAGAGGAGAAATCAGAAACCTTGCACCATCACAATTTTTATCCTATAGAAGTGAAATTTCTGGAAAATTGGAGCTTATCCCAATTAATGAACTAAATGAAAAAGTTTTGAACTAATAAGTTTAAAATGTTTTAAAACCTACCACCTACTGCACAACTTGAATATATGAAAATGATTGAATTGTTCATTTTAAATTGGGAAATTGTATAGTATGTGAATGAAGCTATTATTAAAAATAAGGCTTAGGAAAAAAGTAAGCATATATTTGAAAAGTGAGGCTTTATTGCAGAGCTCCGAGTAGGATATATTTGTTAAGGTTAGAACAGAGTGCTAATAGGAAACAATAATTAGAAAGTATGTTCCATGCAAAGTAAGAGAAATAGATTTCATTCTATATGGAAAATAGTTACAGAATCTCAGCATTGCAAGGTACATTCAGACTCTCCAATCACGCTTAAATTTGTTCCACCACATCTGCACCAACTATTTCGACGTCAATATTTGAGTAGTCCTGGAGCTTTATGGTTTTCTGAGGAAACCCGTTATGACCCTGTGCAACTCTGACATCAAAAAGTCTTTGATAGGGGCTTCCCTGGTGGCGCAGTGGTTGGGAGTCCGCCTGCTGATGCAGGGGACGCGGGTTCGTGCCCCGGTCCGGGAAGATCCCACATGCCGCGGAGCGGCTGGGCCCGTGAGCCATGGCCGCTGAGCCTGCGCGTCCGGAGCCTGTGCTCCGCAACGGGAGAGGCCACAACAGTGAGAGGCCCGCGTACCGCAAAAAAAAAAAAAAAAAAAAAAAAAAAGTCTTTGATATACTTATCCAAAATCTTAATTTCTATAGATTCCATTTTCCTGTCCTATCCTATGTATCCCACTGAAACATAACAAGTAAATCTAACACCTGCTTCACATGAGTGTCCTGATCAAATTAAAGGCGGCTAGCATGTTTTATGTCTTCTTTCCTTCAGCCTGCATAGCCCTAGTTATTTCAACTACTCACAACCCATTGGATCAAATATCTTTCCAGCCTCTTATCTTTGTCTCTTGGCAAGATTCTGGTCTACAGGAAATGCTAACAGCCTTGTCCCCTTCAAATACATCCACCCTGTGCCCTAAAAGTGATGAACTCTTAACCCATACCCTAATTATACGTTTCGAAGTGTTCATTACTCACAAGATCATGTCCCACCTCCTTAATAGAATTTACGAGACCCTCCTTGACCTAAATCACTTATCTTTTTTCATGTTATTGTGCCTTTCAGATATTTTCCCATATTTCCCAACAGCTTATATTTTCCCACACAAACTCTATGGTTTTGCTACTGCTATTGCAGCTTCCTGAAATACCTTTCCTCCCCTCCTCACTTTGTCTGCCTCTCTCTTCTCGTGAATAATTCTTTTATAGCCTTCTAACGTCAGCCACACACCGTGTGCAGGAAGATTTGCCTGGATCAATACGTGTTGAACCAGGCATCTTTTCTTTGCACTCCTGTAGTGTCCTTTCTGTCTTTCTACCAGGCATAAAAATCATCTGTTTATATGTGTTTCCCCAACTAGACTCTTTATTAGTGGGCATCTTACTTTACCACTTTTTATGTGTTTCAACCCTAGTACAATGTCTAGTGCACAGTGGGCACTCCACAAATATTTAGTGAATTCTACAATTAAACACCAACCATCGTTAGTCTACACCAACAATTCTTTAGAAATGCTATAGTCACGAAGGAGGTTCAGTAACAATTTGCTTCTTAAATTAGGCATGTGCTCAAGTTGAATAATGGTGCTGAAAAGTGGTATTGTGAGAAGATGCTTTTATGTTCAGAAAAGGACATCAGGCAGTAGAGAGAATTAAGCTCCTTGTATCTTGTACTCCTTGAGTTTTAAAGGTACCTTAAGTTCATTTATAATTTTTGAGAGCATTTCTATGAGATAGCATGTTACATTGAACTCATAAGGCATGCATTATCATAAATCAACAACAAAAATATCAAAGGCAGATAAAAACTTTGGTTCATACTCTGATCTTATCAGTTACTAACAAATATTGACAAGTTATAAATGTCACCTATAAAGGCAAACTAGTTTTGATCTAGCGCCAAAATGATATGCAAACTGCCCCAGTTTTAGGTAAACAGTTTGTCAAAATTATAACTTGCAATTTTGAAACACATATCTTAACTAACTTTTTGTGACTGCCTGGGGATTTAGATGTGCTGACTACTATGATGTCATCTGTTTCAGCCACTGTTTGTAAGGACTTCACCTTGATTCCCCGCCCAGAAAAATGGTGATAAACATATTGTGCATTCAGTCTTTTGATTAGCAGAGCCCTTTTCCACTTAAAAATGATCCATTTAAAATTGGTAAGACTATCTTATAATAATTATATGGAAAACATTGATGACCTGTTCAAATATCAGCTCTAAAACTTTCTAACTTTGTGAATTTCAGCATATGTTTTTTTACTCATATGTAAAATGGGGAGATTAGTAATACTCATTTTTTAGGGTCGTTCTGGGAATTTGTTAACATATATAAATATATAGAACAATACCTGGCACGTGGAAAGATTTCAAAATGTCCATTAATATGATGATTGAAAATATGTTTGAAAATAATTTTACATATATCACTCTATATATCCACTGTTACATAAAGGTTTATACAAATGAAATATGTCTTTTATTCACTTTCTTGCATTTCATAGTCCAGCCGCTTCACATAAAGAAGGTAACATCTGTTACTATCAAGAAGGTTGGCTAATACAGAAGATAAAGAGACATTATTAGCCAAGGTTACTGTTTTTTGGGTTTTTTTTTTAAGAAAGTTGTCCTGATATTTAGAGTAATAAAACAACCATGACCCTTTTATATGTGTTTGAGGGAAATATTTCTGTACAATTATCCCATTGTCAGTTAAAAATTTTCCCCTTAGTTTCCCTAACATGTTTTTTTTTTTTTTTCTGTCCATGGAAGCGAAGACTCTACCTGTGTTCTGACCTCAGTTCTTTGTAGCTATTTCCAGATGCCTCTCCCACCCCCAGCTCTTCCCACAGTCACCATTAAGGAATATTTTACTGCTTGAAAAAGTTTTAATATTCAGCAGGTTAAGGAAATCAATGGTCAGCTTTAGAATTTTAGTCTCTGCTGAGCTTTCAAGGTGTCAAGTCCCTAAAATAATACGAACAGCAGGAGTACTAAATCTTTCATTATTTCCAGTTTCCCCTTGAGCATACTGACTTTGTGATAAAGAAGCTGTCATTTATACTCTTCTTTATTGCAAGGTAGGTAATAGCTGCAGGAAGAAAAATAAGGAACTGTGTCAAGTTAGCCTGACTGCCATCATGATTAATGTGTAATCATTGCACGTTTGCATCTACTCTTTTTTATATACAGGTACTTCATAGATTGGAAGAGTGATGGGGACAGCTACTTTACAATAGATGCAACTGAAGGAACCATCTCTACTAGTGAATTACTAGACAGAGAAAGCACCGCGCAGTATAATTTCTCCATAATTGCGAGTAAAGTTAGTAAGTATGGCATGGACGGAATCAATGTTATACTGCAGTTCTTTGGATTTCACACTCTTAAATGAATCCCTGCTGAGGCGTTTTCATTTTCGGACTGACAGCCAAGTGGTCTCTTGGGGAAACTCAGAAACCGGCTCCTTTTCCTCATAGCATAAGTTCAGAAAAATTGTGACAGCTGCCAGTGAGCCCTGTTTGCAGGACTGGATGAATATCTAGCAGTGCATTTCATGGTGAGATCTCATCCTTTTCCACCCTGTAACCTCAAAAATCCACCGGAGTTCCGTCTTTCCACGTCTTCATCCCTGTATATATTATTGAGAGCTTCACAGACCAGGCAGGAGGAAATAACCATCACATGAAATCATCTTTTCTGAAATATTTTCTGAAATTGAAGAGAGAATTTTTAAATTCACCCCTCTTCTCTCTCTCTCCTTTCATTAAAATGTATTTTGTTACGAACATCATTGTGAAATATACAAGAGTTTTAAGTGCAATTCTTCAAGTGCAATTCTTCACTCAGAATCTATAGGATTGTTAGGAATTACTCCTTGTGTTGGTTTCTGCTTGGTCCAGAAGTGATCCTTTAGACTGAGAGTGATTATAGGTCTTATGTCTTTGGCTGGACAATTCAGGATATTATCACAACTTCCAAAGGTAACAGATGAGGGTGGGAGTGGAGACCTTGGCTATCAACATAGTTGTCTGTAACAGAAGTACATCGTACCAGTCCTTCTGCTTAGGTTCTCTTGAAAGATTTGAGGAAATCCCTTCTGAGTATCTTTCATTTTGTTTTCCTCCTATTTTCTTTCGTGCCTCTGGTACAAGTACTCTGACAGCTAATGTCACCTTTCAGTGCAGGGAGAAGCTAACTGTGAACATTTCTGTTGAGGGGTTTTTGGTCCGTCTCAACTCAGTGGGTGTAAACGGGAAACAATTTTGTTAATCTTCAAAAACTGCTTCCAAACATGCATAATCAGACACCCATTCCCGGGCCTTAATGATGCCTTTAGATGATTTCATTACTTTTACATTATTCTGATTATTAAAGGTAAATTTAGCATAAAAGAACATGCAGCTTCTGTCTTGTTTGTTGGACTACTTTTCTGTTATGTTAGAAGACTACTGCTCTGAGGCTGCCATGTCACATGTTGTGGTCAGGTTGACAATCCCAGCTCAGCTCAGCCTTCTAACCATACCTGCCAGAGCGCTGGATATGTAAGTAAAACCATCTTGCAACCTCTAGCCAGGCTGCTTGCTAGCTGAATACCACAATGTAGCCTCCATCATTACCATGTGAGATGGAATATATACTCAGCCAAATCTTGCCCAGATTCTGATGCACCAAATTGGGAGAAATACTAAAATTGTAATTATCTCAAGCAACTATATTTTTGTGGTCATGTGTTGTTGTACAACAATAGATAACTGAAGAACTCAATGACACCATAAGTTGGAAGTTTGATTCCTTGGTAATGGAGGTAAAGATTCTCCAGCTGGAGTAGAAAGGAGAGAGAGAGAAGTAAAATGCATAAATCTCTCTTTTAAAGATTTTTTTTTGAAATATAGTTGATTTGCAATGCTGTGATCATTTAAGATGTACAGCAAAATGATTCAATTATACATGTATATGTATAAATATATATATATATATATATATATATTCTTTTTTTACATTCTCTTCCATTGTAGGTTATTACAAGATGTTGAGTATAATTCCCTGTGCTATACAGTAGGTCCTTGTTGGTTATCTATTTTATATATAGTAGCGTGTATATTTTAATCCTAAACTCCTAATTTATCCCTTCACCCTCTTTCCCCTTTGGTAACCATAAGATTGTTTTCTATGTCTGTGAGTCTATTTCTGTCTTGGAAATAAGTTCATTTGTATAATTTTTTTAGATCCCACATATAAGCGATATCTCATATTTGTCTTTCTCTCTCTGACTTCGTTTACTTAATTTGATAATCTCTAGATCCATCCATGTTGCTGCAACATAAATCACATAAATCACATAAATCTCTCTTATCTGCCCCCCAGAGAGTGCTCCCCTGGTTGCCACTGCTTCTAGGATTAAAATTGACTGGCTAAATGGACTGCCCACATACTCTCTTCATGTGATTTTTGAGTTATTTGGTATTGGGGTCTCTGAGCATCCCATTTGCCCATGAACTTGATATGGGCACCCAGTGGTAGAACTTACAGCTTCTTAATTCCAGGTCCCCGTGTGTAGCAGACGGCTTTCTTGGATGAATTAATAGCATGAGTTCTCAACTCCAGCTTTCTGTTTTGTCCACTAGACCCTGAGGAAATTCATATACCCTGGTCATGCTGAACAGGTACATTACAGCTTGCTCCTCTACCATATGCTTTCTCTGTCATGCTGTCTCCTTTCAAATCTGCCCTCCTTGCTCTGTTAGGTTCTGAGAGCTGATCATCCAGTCAGCTGCCTGAGAAGACATTCTATCAGGAGAGCAGAACCAAATGCCAGTCCCCCAGTTCTCTTTAACTTGTTTTCCTGAAGTTTCCTTTCATGCTAGGCATCTTTCTTCTCTCCCATATCACAGTTACATATGTTATTCATCATTCTTTTCATGCTTTCGGTTATTTCAACTCTGAATTATTTCCTTCATCCATAACACTGAGGAAAGCTTAACTATAATATAGTTAGAAAATAAACTTTAGTATTCTAAGATCTTTGACAAATAGAGTAAAAATGAGATGTCTAAGTTATGGGTTATAAGACCTCTATCGACTATATTATAGTCACTCTCAATTAACTTGGATATAGTAAGTGATAACTGACCAGAGGTAGACTATTCAAAAAATTTCTATTTATCAAAAATGTATTGTCCATAATAGAATATTTTTCATTAGAAAACTATCTTGTGCGACCTACCCTTTCTATTAATGCACATGCAAAACGTGCATATTTTTAGAAGGAGGAGTATTAGGTCCAGTATCTTAACTCAAGATGAAAGTCTGCAGCTAGTTATTCACTCTGTACTGTAACTCTAAAAGGTCTCTTTCTCCCCAGCAGCTACTATAGCTACCAAAACCATCATCATGGTGTGAGGGCACCCATCATGGCAGGTCTGCTACCTGCAGTCAGAGCCTGAGCTCCAAACATTTGGAAAATGGCAGAGGAGTATGCATTCATACAGTGCAAGCAAGTGTCATTGTTCCTTAAAAGCTTAGATTCTTCAAACTTAGAAAACTGTATTTTGTTAATTATTAATATAATGAGGGCACATGCTGGCTCCTCTCTGACCTGCTGGATGTAGTTTTTACCTAAATCCAAATTAGGAAACCCCGTTGTGTGGATTCTCATAAGTTATGTTGGCTCTCACTTGGACATATGCAGAACTGAGACTTAGACTCATAATCCATACATACACACAATGTAAAAGGGCTGCCAAGCTAATATTTCTAAGATATCTACCCCTCGTCTATTCCACTGTCTATTCAAAGACTACTGTGTGGAATTTAGAACCCTCAAGGAAGTCTGGTAGGATGAACACTATATACCTCCATGAAAAAGAAAGAGGCTAAGTATATATCACATGGTAATTAAAGATTCTGCAATAAGAATAGATTATTGTGGGTCTTATTTTGTTTCAGTTCACAGAGTTTGAAAGTAAACTTTATTTATATTTTAATACATAAGGCTGCTTTCAATGATCAAATTAACCAGCCTCAGCAGGAAACTCTCATTATGGTGAATGACTGAGAAATAAATAGCCCACACTTGCCCTGCCAAGTGGAACATAATTGTTTAAGTGTACCTTACTGCAGATTGAACTAGCAAATGTTTTGGCCCTGACCCTTCAATAAAAACTCTCAGGTGAAATGAAATGGTACAATGATTGAACAACTTCCAATTAATTAAAAAGCAGTCATTAATCAGTGTTGCTATAGTCCAAGGTCCAAATAGTTTTATTAGACTACTAATAATTCTTTTATGCATTATTGCTTTGCTGTTTTTATACTAGTCTTGAGAATTAAAAAAAACGCAAGCCCCCCAAAATCACTTCATTCAAATTATCAGAAACTTCCAATAGGCAAATGTTTCTAATTTCTGTTTTGTTTTGGTGTTATTATAACACATATCATTAGACAAAGATAACTACATTAAAGCCTTAGAACTTTTATATAATTATAAAATAAATGGATGATACCAAAGACAATTCTTCTTTTCTTGGTCATTTTAATTATCCAAATGACAATAGATTGTTTCTATTGTGGAAGAGTTCAAAAATCAGTGGTAGACTTACTGCATGCTATATTTGGGGAAAATGTTATGTGTAAGTATACCATTATGAGTTAGGATTAAATTGTTGAGTAACTTTTAAGGTTATGTAGCATTAGAGCTACTTTGCTTTAGCTCCTTTTTACTTCAACATAATGTAAGTAGTATCATCTTCATATATACAGAAAATCAAACTGAGATTATTGTCTATAATTTAGGCTCAACATAACTTCATCTAATTTTTTATAAATTGTATAGAACATTATTTACATGAAAAGTATTAATGGTTGTGGGTTAAAACTAAGACTGAAGTCTGTTCTTAAGGACAGTTTAGGAATAGAAACTGACCCCCAAAATTATTTTAGTTAGTTATAACTATGCAAATTATGCTGAATTCCAGGGACTTCAGACTTAAATGCACTCTCATATAGCCTCCAAGGGAAAGTTGCAAAAGGTTTATATTGACCAAACTGTGGTCATTAAGTAATGAAGGATTTAAACAAAAATAAATAGGTTTTTTGGTAGAATTTTTTAAAGGGTTTCTTCTGCCTGTGTGCCAAATAGTTAGCCATGAAATGGTGTTCTCAGAACAAATGAGAAGAAAGTACCTAATGTTTCTATAATAATTGTAAGTGATAATATTATAAATTAGTAAACCAAACTATTATAGTAGCTTTATATACATTCACTCAATTTATTACTGTCCGCATTGTAAGAGTGAAGAAATAGAGGCTAAGATTTATTTCCATGTGTCACACAGCAAATGATGACCAAGCTAAGACAGGAGCCCAGGACTCACACTCCAAAACACAATTTCACAGGGACACATATTCACCTCCTTAGGCTTCATTTTTAAATAAGTTAATAGTAAAATTAGTCAAGGTGATTTTTACATACATAGATAATTAAAGTTAACTATAGTAAAAATTTTTATGTACATTTGCATTGTACATATAATTAAGCTGAAATTATTGTTAGCCTTGGCATCTATCTATCTATCTATCTATCTATCCACCTACATTTAAGCTCGTTGGACTGCTTACCTATTAGAAATCTATAGTGCATTTGCATTTTAGAAATAAAATAGACTCAAAGTATGAGAATAGGGAAATATGTGTGCAATATTATGTGTGTGCCAGGGTTGTAGGTAGGTAGATTGCTATCTCTATCCAATAAGTGTTAATTACTAGATAAGACTCAAGCTACAAGAGTTCCTAATGATTTTATTGTGAAGGATCCTTTTTGATAATTTCCCTGTATATGGAAAGATTTTTGCCTACTGACACTATATGGCCTCCTCCCTGCTGGCTGCCCTTAGCAGCAATGCCTTTGCCAAGGACATAAAGAAGATCCTGGACAGTGTGGGCATCAAGGAGGTGGATGACAGCCTGGTTCAGCAAGGTCACCTGTGAGCTGAAAGGAAAAAACCCTGAAGATATCAGTCACTGCTCAGGGTATCAGCCATCTGGCCAGCGTGCCCATCTCCATGGGGCAGATCTGCAGCTCTTGCTGCTGCTTCAACCTTGGCGTCAGCAGAGAAAAAAGACGGGAAGAAGAAGGAGTTGCAGGAGTCAGATGACTCCCTGGATTTATCTTGTTGAAGTAGAGTTCTGCTCCCCTGCAAAAGTGATAAGATGTCATTTCTGACATCAGCGGTATCGCTGATCCCCCATTCTGTTTAGTAGAAGCAAGTCACTAGATCCAGACCACACTTAAGGGCAAAGAATTACATGGAGGTAACTCATGTGGGTATCAGGAAGTGGGGATTCTTGGGAGCCATTTGAGAAAGTTGCCTACCTGATGTGTTTCTTGACAACTAGACAAGTCTTTCAAAAAGTGAAGAAAGTTTAGAGACCATATTACTTAACTACTAGGCCTGAAAATTTTGTGAAAAAGACAACAATCTGGTTGAATTCATAAGTATGCAACCAAAATGCAAAGTGCTGTAAGAGAAAAAATAATTAAAATAATTATTTTTGAAGACATAAGCATAGTATGTCACACAGGAATTATCATTTGAGCTGAGTGTTTAAAAGATGAAGAAGATACTGAAAAGGAGGAAAGGAGGGTATTCTAGGTTGAGGAAACATCTTAAGCAAAGGCAGAGAGGTATTAAAGCTCATGTCCAGATGAGAAATTACAAGTAAGGTGGTGCAATTGGTGCCCAGCATGAGTAGGGAAGGCTAAAGAAAATGCATTCAGAAAGGGAGCCTGAGATCTCCTCTCTATTCTCATATAGAATATAGTATTGTTAGGTACAGTCACCATACTGTACAGTACATCCCTAGGACTTATTTATTTTATAACTGGAAGTCTGTACACTTTGATCACATTTACTTTTTGCACACCTCGCACCCCTGCTTCAGGCAACCATTTCAAGATCGATACAAATATCAGATCATTGTGTTGTACACCTAAATTAATATAATGTTGTATGTCAATTATATCTCCATTTTTAAGAAAGAAAGAAAAGAAAGGAAGCCTGAGGCCTTATCAAACAGAGCCTTAAATACCACATGGAGAAATTACAAAGTTTTTTAAGTGGGTTTTTGAGCCCATCCTCATTTCTGCTGTTTCTACTATATGTCCCTAGCTCAACATATGTCCAAAGAGACATATATCACTTCTCCAACTTTCCCCATCTGGTGAGTCTGGAAGGTAGTTATGCAAGGGACCTGCATTCCTGTAAACCAGCACTGTCTGGGTTACATTGTATCCATCTGGGTGACCGAGGTTAACCTCATCAGGATCAAGAGACAAGGGTGAGTCTGGATTCTCTGCAGTGTTTGAGCCGCAGACATTTCTTTCTAATTTGGCCAGTCTTTTTTCAAAAGGGCACTGTAAGTCATATGCACATTTGAGAATAGGCATGCAGGTTGGCCCTTTCTTTTTTACTACTGTTCTTCAACTTCTTAATTGTTACCTGAATCAGAATCACCTGGGACAGTATTCCTGGACCCCATTCAAGACATACTGAATCAGAATTTCTGGGATTATTGCCAAGAAATCTCCATTTTAAACAAGATACCTAGGTCATCTAATGGATACTGATGTTGGAACCAGTGTGCTAAATTCTCTAAATATTAGCATGGATTTGTGGAAATAAAACAGCTTAATGTTACTATGAAGACATGTACATACTCAGAGAGCGTAGTTGACTTCTGAGGACTAAATAAAACCATTGGTTTCAATTATGGATTGAAGACATTATTTTTTCCTATTTTTTCTCAAATAATTGCCTTTCTCTTACACTTCATGAATACGTTACTTTGCATGTATGAGTCTAGGTAGTTTATGTACTATTTAATATTTCCCTTTTTTTTCCCTAACTATATGAAACTATCAATATTTTGTATTCTCAAAGAAAGGTATCTTTGATTTATACTAGTATTGGCAACAATTTACTAGTACTTATAATGCAGAAAAGTAACACATACTTTGAAGAAAGAAGCACTTATAAATATTCAACCATTTCATAAAGCCTTCAATGTGTTGTATACATGGAAATAATAATCATTAACACCACTATAGTCATGGACTTAATTTAGAAATGATACCATTTTTCTCACTATTATATGATGTGTCAATATAATAGAATCCAAGTTTGTTGTTATAGTTTATATTTTATTTTAAACTTTCAACTGCTTATGGGTATACTACCATAATCAAACTATTTAGGAGTAGTTTAAACCAGTAAAATTGCTCTATCAAAATCACATACAAAACAATGTCAGGCTTTTTTTTTCCTTAATTAGTATCTGATTTTTCTCCAGAAATTAAAACCACTTGATGAGCTTTTCACCTAATGGTTGAAATTTGGATAAAAATTATATTTTAGGTATGTACAGAAAATTTTAACATCACATATCAAAATTGGAATTTAAAAATAAGAAACATTTTTACATTGAAAATGTTATTTTATTGACCTCATGGACTATATTGTATTTCATCTATTTGTATAGGGATCCTCTCAGATGTGAACTTCTTAGTATCAGGGACTTTATCTTATACCTCATTGATGCCTATGGTTTATTATACTCTCTGGAACACATAGATATGTACATAGTTAATGAATAAATTGTGAGTAGCTTTATAGGCATCCCATCCTGCTGATTTGGGCCTTGGAGTTCCTGGTAAGTTGCTTCTTCTCAGCCTCTGTGCTCACCCGGAATATGTTGGGCATGATGTAGCTGGAATGGACTGGACGCTGGAACAGGCTTAATGAAGTCCAGAGGGAAGACCTGTCAACCCTTCTGCTAAGGCACCAGCACACCAGGCAGTGGGCCTGTGTGCAGGGGAGCAGGATATCGAAGACCCACGCGGCCTCTGGCTTGACCACACCTTGTCCATGCAGATGCCACCGGCAACGACTGGCTGTCCAAGGTTCAGGCTTTGAAGTGGGGCCAAGAGCTCCCAGGCAGGGGCTGACTTAGGCTGAGACTCCTGGGAGTAGCTGTGATCTCCATCTGCCGATGATGGGGAAAGGGAGCTCCAGAAATTGCCAGCAACCTCCTGGGACTTGTTAGTCAGTCCCCCCAGGCCAGTCTCCGTGTCCCAGAAGACCCCAACCCATTCCCAACCCACAGCCACAGAGGGCAGGTAGGTGGGCTCAGAGGCCCTGCGAGTCAGGACAGGGTGACATGTGGTTCCAAAGGGTGGTGACGCCATTCCAGGAGGCCTGGGGACTGTGGGAGCTGATAGCTGCCTTGGTCTCCTTGGAAGTAGAAGCCTTGCTGGAAGTGCAGACCTGGAACCAAGTGGGAGTTCCACCCCCAGCAGCAGACCCCTGGGGCAAAGTTCCTGCGTGGCCCCTGGAAATGAATGCTGTTCCTGACACAACAGCCGACGTGCCCTGAGGAGCCCATTGCAGCTGCAGCCCCATAGTTAGAACCCTTCTTTCCTTTTAATATATATTTTAATATTTCTTATCCCTAGGGATTTTTTATCTATTGCTGCATAACAAATTACAATGGAGTTTCTCTGGGTCAGGAATTCTTTTTTTAAAAAAAAATAAATTTATTTATTTTATTTTTATTTATTTCTGGCTGCGTTGGGTCTTTGTTGCTGCACGCGGGCTTTCTCTAGTTGTGGTGAGCGGGGGCTACCCTTCAGGGCGGTGCAAAGGCTTCTCATTTGTAGTGGCTTCTCGTTGCGGAGCATGGGCTCTAGGGCATGCGGGCTTCAGTAGTTGTGGCACACGGGCTCAGTAGTTGTGGCTCGCAGGCTCTAGAGTGCAGGCTCAGTAGTTGTGGCGCACGGGCTTAGTTGCTCCGCAGCATGTGGGATCTTCCCGGACCAAGTCTCGAACCCATGTCCCCTGCGTTGGCAGGCAGATTCTTAACTACTGTGCCACCAGGGAAGTTCTGGGTCAGGAATTCTAAAAGAATTCATCTTAATATCTGCCCCAGGAAGTCTGGAAGACTTGACAGCTGGGGGCTGGAATCTTCAGAAAGCTCTTGTACTTCAGAAACCCAAAGGCACTGAAACATTTTACTTTCTGCAGCTAATTAAACTCCAAGTAAGGAGTGATGCCAGTCTTCTTTTCTTATCAATGAAGCATAATATAATTGAGGTTCAGTCATGTTGTTGTAGCACGTATCACTGTTTTGTTCCTTTTTATTGCTGAAGAATTTTATTGTATGGATATGCCACGGTTTATCTATTCACCAAAAGATAGACATTAGAATTGTTCCCAGTTTGGGACTATATGCATAATATTTCCATGCACATATTCACATATACAGGCTTTTTGTGGACATTCATTTCATTCTCTTGGGGAGAGACCTAGGAGTGGAGTTGTTGTCTTATAAGTTCATGTTTAAGGTTTAAAGAAAATTTCAATGTATTTTCCAAAATGACTATACAACTCTGTATTTCTGCCAGTGATCCTTTCCATCAACAATCCATTTTATTTCTCTCAGCTATGATTTGTGAATTTCAGTTTATAAGTCCCACCTTTATTTTGCTAAATTTATTCTTAAATATTTTATTATCTTTGATTCTATTGTGAATTGAATTTTTCTCAGTTCTATGTCAGTTTCTTCTTTGCTAGTATATTAGGTATAAAATGGCCTTTTTTTATATTGCTGTCTTATCCCACAGCCTTAATATACTTGATTTGATCTATAAGTGTTTTGTGGATTCTTTAGGGTTTCCTCCATACAGGGTCTTGTCATTTTTTGATAAAAAATACTTTTTCTTTTCAATCTGAATACTTTTTACATTTTTATTTTTATTTGTTTGCACTGGATAAACCCTTTAGTGCAATGGTCAATATGTGGTCAGAGCAGGCATTCTTGCCATGTGCTCAATATTAAAGAGAAAATATTTAGCCTTTTACCACTGAGTATGATACTGGCTATGGTTTTCTTATAGATGGACTATGTCAGGTTGAAGATGTTGCCTTCTATTCATTATTTGTTGAGAATTTTTTATAAAATCATGAATGGATAATTTTTTTCAAATGCTAATGCTGAGTCTATTGAGATGGCTATGTGATTTTTTTTGTTCTTTCTTCTGTTAATATGATATATCACATTGACTACTATTAGATGTTAAACTAACCTTTCATCCATAGGATAAATGCTATTTGGTCATTATACATTAGAAAATAAGCTTCTGGCATCAACTTGCTAATATTTTGTTAAGGAATTTTTGTACCTGTGTTCATGAGTGATATTAATCCATGCTTTGGTTTTTATTTTTTTAAATTATTAATTTTTGCTGTGTTGGGTCTTCGTTTCTGTGCGAGGGCTTTCTCTAGTTGTAGCAAGCAGGGGCCACTCTTCATCATGGTGTGCAGGCCTCTCACTATTGCGGCCTCTCTTGTTGCGGAGCACAGGCTCCAGATGTGCAGGCTCAGTAGCTGTGGCTCACGGGCCTAGTTGCTCTGTGGCATGTGGGATCTTCCCAGACCAGGGCTCGAACCCGTGTCCCCTGCATAGCAGGCAGATTCTCAACCGCTGCGCCACCAGGGAAGCCCCATGCTTTGGTTTTTTTCTGATGTTTTAAATTGACTTTTGGCATTAAGAAACAATGAATAAGCTGGTGTTTTCTCCTCTATTTTCTGAAAGGGTTTGGAAAGAATTGATATTATGTGGTCTATAAGTAGTTGATAGACTTTCTCAGTGAAGCCATGAAGGCATGACTTTTTCTTGATGGGGAAATTTTTAATTACAGTTTAATTTTTTCCACTTGTTTTAGGTCTATTAAGATTTTCTCTTTAATTTTGGGGTCAGTATGACAATTTATGCCTTCCTAGGAATTTGTCCAGTTCATCTATGTCAACTAAATTTTTGACATAAATTTATAATATTATTTTATAATATGTATTTCACTTATGGTATTTCACTACTCCTTTATTCTTGATTTTCATAATTTGGCCTTAATTTTTTTTATTTTCTTAGTTTAAGCCATGCTTTAAAATACTACTACTAAGGCAGTTCTAACTCAAATTGACTCAAAAAGTTATGGGATCTGATTGAGATATCACCAAGGATAAAGAAAGAAGATCTAACAAAACATTCTTGAAGCCATGAGGGACAAAAATAGAATTAGTTATCGATATTTATCTGAGCCCCAAATTATTAATAAGCTAGTTATTCAATAGAAGCAACATGGGTCAGTGATAATTGGAGTTTAAATGGCTTGACTACTAAGAACACAGCAATTAATTGTGTAAGGTTTTTGTTATTTAATATTTCAAAGTTCATAATTGAATTTACTTTCTAAGTATTCAATGATAACTAGTTTCTAATTTGGCAAAGATTCAGATAATAATGCTCATGCCAAATCAAGTTTAAACAAATTTCGTCATTGCTCTTTCAAAGATTAGATGACTCAGAAAGGAAATAAGTCATTAATTTTTCACATAATTTAATGAATTATAAATGAAAACATATATATACATATTACTCTAATAAATATATTACTTTGTGAAAAGATCAATGCTTGCTTGAGTATAGTAGTTCTCAAACAGAAAAGTTACTATGTACCCAGACAGATTTACAAATATAAGGTGACATTTTTAAACATTTAACTATAAAAAGTTTTACAAATATGCAGTAGAAGAGAGAATTATATAATGAAACCCATAAACCCATCACTCATTTTCAACAGTATGAATAACTTGTCTTTGTTGTTATTATAGTTTTTCCTCTATTCTTGTTTGGGCATTTACTTTGTAATTTCCACAGTGATGACTAGTGACATTTAAAATTCAGTATTTCTACAAATCCTACAGTGCACAAGAAAATCTCACACAACAAAATATTTGTCTTAGCTAAAATACCAAAAGCACACCTTTGAGAAACACTTTTAATAAGATGTTACAATACTGATCATATTTTGAACCATAGTACTCATTGGGACAGATGTTCAAATCTATATTGCAGGAGGATAAATATTTAAAACTACCAAAAGGGAATTTTTCAAGGGTAAAAATAAGCTTGAATTGATAACATATTTATACATTATAAAATTAAATCTGTACTATAAACATAATTTTGAGAGAAGTCTTGCCCCATCCTCACACTAACTTAAAATAAAACTATAATCCTGAGGGGAAAAAACCCACTTTCTTCTTCATATGTCCTTGGGACTTGTAAATTATGTACCAAGTAAAATAGGAAGTAGAGGCTGATTTGTACATTGTACAGAAGTTGAATAGGTTAATATATAATAGAGTTTAAGAGCATGGACTTGAAACTAGAACACTTGGATTCAAAACCCATCTTACCACTTTTAACTTGGAATTTTTGGAAGAGTTACATTCCCCCTCCGTTCTTCAGAGTTCCATATACAATAAAGGATAATAATGGTCTTTATATTAGAGTTGCCTGTGAAACCTAAATGAGCTTACCTGTGAAATGTGTCTTAGAATATGGGTACATTATAAGTATTATGAAGTATTAGGCATTGATTTTGCTGTAGTTTTTGAGAATTTATAGTTTGTTTAGGAAAATGAACCAAATTTAACCAAATTGTTGATTTTATCTGTATTTTATGATATATGAGTACTTAATATCAATAACAGAAGATGAGCTAGATCATCTCCACAAATTACAGTTGGTGATAAGAGTAATGATAATTTACCAAAACTAATCTAACATTCTGTAGAACACTCATTTAATACAACAAACTAAAAAACTTATGAATTAGCACCTATTAATATCACGAGTTGAAGAAAGATTAAATAACTTGTGAAAACTGAACCAAACCTTTTCTACCAGATAAGATAGTGCCATGTAACCAATATTAATTTTTGAATAAATAGATATTTTTTGCATCCTTCTCCAAGATTACCAATACACCTTCTATAAACACAAACCATATTACAAAATATACCATTTCTCTTCCCTTTATGTTATCTGTGCCTGTACTGGTACACAATGTTGGATTTCACTGTGTCATATATGAATATGTGAACATTTCTTAAGCTACGGAAGATGGTGAATTTTATTTTTTTAGATAAATTTTAGCACAGCAGAATATTGTAAGCTTGTCAGAATCAGTCATGTGGTGAGATTTGTATTCATTCTTTAAAAGCATCCAGATAGAGATCTATAAGAATCCTAACATTATGAATCTTCAGTGGCACTGCAGATGAAGAATCTAACACAATAACCAATCATTTAAAAAGGTCTGGTGGAATGAACAAAATATTTGGATTTCCATAGTCCTGGGTTTGAATATTAACTCCCCATCCCTCTAGATGTGTGACTTTGGACAAGATCCTTTGACAATTTGGGGCCCTTTATCCATCTGTATAACTTCATTAGGTAAAATAAATAAGTTGAAAGATGTGCATTATGTTATGCCTTATTAGTTTAATTATTTCTGGTCTTCTTCAGCAAATGACAGAGAGGCCGGTAATATATCACAGGCTGGGGCTAAAAATTGTGACAGAATTTTGGCAGAGATAATTTTTCAAACTAATTTTTTTGATATTTCAAGAAGGAAAGGCTGTTTATTCTTTCCTTTCTTATCACCAGCCAGTAATTTCAGGGTGCATCTTAGTTTTCCACAATCTATCTCTTACTTCTACTTCCTTAAATTTATTTTAATTTTCGTCTATGCAAAGCAATCTCTCCTTCATTCTTGGAGTTTATCATCCTTTTTTGGAGGAATCATTTTGAGAGAGTTATTTAAATATGTAGATGATACTACCCAATAAAATTATAGACACAACATGGAAAAATATATGTTTTATCCAGTGAAAAATATCACTATTAGTGAAGATTGATCCTGTGAACTAACCCTGGTATGATCGCTACACTTGTGATGAAATACCAGCTAAATGTTTGACCTTAACTTTGGTGTTGATTTTCAGGGATAAATACTGGTATAGTGCAAAGCTGGTGCTCTGACAGCGTGACATTGATAGCGCCAGCATTCATCTTTTTTTTATAATTAAAAAAATTATTTTTTACTGGAGTATATTTGATTAACAATGTTGTGTTAGTTTCAGGTGTACAGTAAAGTGATTCAGTTATACATATACATGTATCTATTGTTTTTCAAAATTTTTTTCCCATTTAGATTATTACAGAATATTGAGCAGAGGTCCCTGTGCTATAACAGTAGGTCCTTGTTGGTTATCTGTTTTAAATATAGCATTGCCTGCTTGTATATCCATCTTTTCATCATTTATATTTGGCACAGTGCCTCAGCTTCCCGTAAAGAAAAGGTCATTTGGATTCCATATGAATGCTGATTTTTAAAAATGTTATTGCTGTTTACTATAAGAGCAATAACTGATCAGATTTTGTAATCATCTTTTCTGCTTTTATGTTTTTAACAGGTAACCCATTATTAACCAGCAGAGTCAACATATTAATTAATGTCCTAGATGTCAATGAATTTCCTCCAGAAATATCTGTGCCATATGAGACAGCTGTGTGTGAAAATGCCAAACCAGGACAGGTATCTTATCAATATTGTTAATTAAGAGTGTATAACCACCCACTATATGCATGTGTTCTAGGTTATATGACCTTGCATGAATATACACACTTGGATCTTATGTCTTCATAAAAGAAACCATAAAAGATAGTAAATTCTTTTGAATTGATGGTATATTTTGGATGTGGAATTAATACCACAGGGGATAAAGTGATGATGGCCTAGTGAATATTCTTTGTATAACTAAAAGTTCTAGGATTGAAGATTCTGCTGTTTTCCATTTGTATACTGTGGAATTTCTAAAGACCTTGTGACTATAAATCCAGGAAGCAAGAAACTTTAGACTACATTCTTCTATAGTATTTCTTGCTTTGCTCACATGCTTTTATGAAAGGTGCATAAAAATTCTTAAGCCCTTGAAAAATGGAAAGCTTTCTCTGGTGGCCTTGAGTAGAGCATCTGGGTTATTCAAAATATCTGAATTACATTTTCTTATTAAGTATTGCTATGGAGGGAGGTTCTAGTGGGGAGAGGATATGAGGAAGGATCATATAGTTGATAAACGTTATCGTCAAAATCCTAGAGTTTATGTGGATCATGGTGGGTAGCTAGCTTTTTTCTACACTATTATAAATGAATGAGTGAATATATAATATGATATGATATAATATAATGTAATATAACATAATGTAATATAATAGGAACCAGGCATGAGCAAATGCTAACAGTGTGATATGAAACAAGAATATAATTAATCCAATATTGTATACCTAGGTTCCAAAAGAAAAATACATCAGTATGCTTTGCTTTGCTGTCTATTTCAATTACCTTTAAATAGCATAACTACTCATTTAAGTAAATTTGAAGTTTTAATTCTTACTTGAAGAAATATCTCAATATTTAAAATGGTATCTTTATTGAAAAAGTTCCTTTTATAATATCTAGTATTTGTTTCAATTTGAATGTTTTCTACTGCTTCATGGAATATTTGTCCCATAGTTCTAACCCTGTGATGTTCACTAGCCTTATAGGTATTAAATTAATATTAAATAAAAGTTAAAGTATATGTTCTCATTCACACATGCCCCATTTCAAGTGCTCAGTAGCTGTATGAGATGAGTGGCTACCGTCTTTATCAGTATAGATGTAGAGTATTTCCATCAGTACAGAAACTTCTAGTGGACTGTGCTTCTCTATTACTGCTTTTGATAATTTGGGGAAAGTATTAACTTTATTACAGTATGACTTAGTCATATTTTACCAAGTGATAAATTTGAATCATTAATTTTGAATAGACACAGAAATACATTTTTTAAAAGTTTTAATGCTTTATCACTTTAAATGCATCCAGAATTTACATGGGGTAAACCCAGTGCCTGATTTATTGTCTGAAATAGTAGATGCTACATAAATAAATAACCTGAAGTGGTTATTTGCAGAGTTATAAGAGGTTTACCAAAATTCTACAACTTAGCTATTCTCCACTTTTCAGAGCCTTCTACTGCCACCCCAAAAATCCAATCCGTTATTTTTAGGTAATTTAGGAACATTAATGATTTCACAGCAATCAGAATTTTGTAATGCACTGAGTGAAAGCTTTTTGGAAATAGAACTCTATTTAATGCTTCTATGTTTCTCCAGTAAATTAAAGAGTTTAAAAAATTAGGAATAGTAGAAGTTATTAGAGATAACTTGATTTTCTTATATTTAGACAAAGTGGTAAGGAATCTGTGGGGACATTGGAAGCTCTTTTTTTGGGCATTCTGCATCTTATTTACATACAAAACATAACCCTGAAATGTCTGAAATGTAGTATAGGAGCATTTTCTGCTTTTGACCCCAGCCATCCCGACCCTTGTCTAGAAACTATGCATAGGAACTATCTATCTCTTCTGAACTATAATTGAATATGCATGCATATATATATGTACGTATGGCTTATTTATTTATCTATCTATCTATCTATTTGTGTGTCTATCTTCAAAAGAAGTAAGAGAAAAGAAAGATGATGCTATATAAATCAATAGTGATTTATATGATGAACCAATGAAGTATGGGAGTTCTTTTACTTAGGGCAATAACTCTCAAGTGTCAATTACAGATAAGTACCAGTTTATACCAAAAATTTCATCTCCGTATGCTGTTTTAAAGGATGTTTCTTCACTGTAAAGTTATGTTCTTGATAAGTTTTGATGTTAATTTAGTAAATAATTGTGCTAGTTGATAGCAAAGGCAAAACCAACAGAACTTCACAAATTAATTCCCAAAAATTTAAAGAAATTTTAGGGGTGAGATAGAGTAATCTGAGCACATGTGAAGGTAAGTTGAAGTTTTACAGGGTCTGTATGGTAATTATTTGACTAAATTGCCATATTTAGCCTTTGGTGTTGAATCCATGACAATTCTAAAGACTAAATAGATCCTGTGTGACTGATTTACACTAAAATAGGGAACTGAATTTCTCATTAGAGGACTCATTGTCAAAATACAAACTACTAGTACTGAACTAGACACTCGAAGCCCCAGTGTATACATTTGTGTGTTCCTGTGTGTTTCTGTGTGTGCCTACGAGCACACACAGCTATATGGGAAGGTAGATCATAGTCATAAGACTGGGTTTCAACCATGGAATAAAAACAAAAAGGGGTAAATAACTGACATGTTTAATGGCATCAATCTAAGAGTACAGGATGCAGGCTTTGCCCTCTGGGAGCAAAATGTCATACTTGAAATCTAAGGTCTTCCTCTGGCAAATTCAAACTTAGTCTAAGAGTGTGGCCACCTGAGCAGCACACTGCTTTTATCCTCTTTGGCACACACTTCCTGAAATTCTTCCTGATGCAAAACCATTGGATATGTTAATAAATAAATACCTCAAAGCCATTCTGATTTGCTTAAATATATAGTGAATTATCAGTTTCATAGTTTGGCCCTTGGAAGTTAACCTCCAAATTCTTAAGGGCATCTCACTGAAGTATCAGAATTTTAACTACTTAGATTACACACTTATGGGAACAATTTAGGAAAAAATTTGAAACAAGGTTAGTCATACTTACTTCTTAAGAAAAAAAATTCTATGAAAACACAATTTGTATCTTATCCACTGGGGGAAAAGAAACATAACAACAAAAACAGATCTACATCCTGTGTATCTCTTTCTCATCATTTTACTTAGTTATGAAAATAAAACTCATTCTCACAAACATAATGATACTAAAATTTTGCTTTGCAAGGACTTTTAAATAATCAGGTTAGAAAGCATTTATTTCATGTAATTTAAAATGCAAGCAAGTACATTTTAATTTTATTTTGCTTATTAGTGAGAATTTTCAATGGCATTAACCTTTTTAGTTATGTAGATATCGATTTGGAATTAGCCCATACCCTATCTTGTACCTGCTATTATTAAACTGTAAATATTTAGCTACTTGTTTATAAAAAATATTTGTAAATAATTGGCCTACTGATATGAATTCGAAAAATATCATTTCTGTTTACTTGCATGTTTCATTAAATAAACTTATTAGCCTGGTGTGTAGAGTTCCCTTTGAAACTGATGACTGATTTCAAGTCTCATCTCAACTTTGTTTCAGATAATTCAGATAGTCAGCGCTGCAGACCGAGATCTTTCACCTGCTGGGCAGCAATTCTCCTTTAAATTATCACCTGAAGCTGCCATCAAACCAAATTTTACAGTTCGTGACTTCAGAAGTAAGTTTAACCACATAAAAATTTACCTTTTATCATGCAACTTTGTAAAAGGACACAAAGGTAGAAATCCATGCTCTTCCTAAAAGCACTCAAGCTCATAAAATATAGAAATGCATATATAAGAAATACAAAATTTTATGGCTAGCAGTAAACTAAATGTTAACCTATATAGACTATATCTAATGAGGCAAATTACTTCCATTTATAATGTGGACATTCCCTTAATGAGTCAAACAAACAATAGGCTATCTGGGAAATTGAATACTTTTCATGTTTTAAATATATCATTTGTTCTACATACACTGTTTGTACATACAAGTAACTGTTTTATTTGAATAACACATGGTATGGCACAGGTCAAGAATACAGGCTTTGTAATGAGAATGATATAGGTTTTCACTCCCACTGCATTACTACTTAATGGCAGATTATCGATATATTAAATTATACTAAAGAATTTCAACCTCATAGTTAAAATAAATTAACCTCATGGTTCATTTATTAAATACAATAATGTATGCAAATCCTTTAACACAATGCCTAAAACCTATTACCTTTAAGGTAATTTTAGCTACCACCTCTGCCATCATAATTACACTCACATTTCTGCCACCACTGCCATCACTATCACTAATACTAATATTATCACGTCTGCTGCTACTAAAATCTACAAAAATATAAAGGACACTGGATTAGATATAATAAGGCTAAGTACTGATCAGTTGTTCTGACTTTATTTGTTCTGTGACTTTAGATATTTTATCTCTTCTAAGTTTCTGTAGACATAATATCGGGAATAAAAACTCCTGAGTTCATAATATTGGGTAGAAAAAAGCTAATTCTTGCTAGATTCTATGCTTATGGAACAAATGAGCAAGTGATAAGATGGATGATATAATGATGATGATTGATAGGAATCAAAGGATGCTTTGAGAAAGTTAAAGTTAGTTTTCTTCAAATACTTGGGGGAAGGAAATTAGAGTCACAGAAGGAAATTCAATAAGATTTGCGTCATCAAATAACGTAATGTGAGGAACGGCTGGGAATGAAATAAGGTCCCAATTATGAAAGGCCTAATAGGTAGGGATACTACATGTTTTATCATGGAAACTGGAGTATGTTTGAGAATAGCAGTGGACAGTGTTTGTCATTTTAATTAGAGCAGCACATCTAAAACAGGGCTGTCCAAGTCAAACTGAACCATAGGTCAACCTGTCTATAAGTCATTTAAAAAGTGTATAACTTAAATCCAATGACCTGAGAAGTCTTTGAAAGGTTTACACAAGAGTTTAACATATTCAGATTTGCACTTTACCAAGTTAGTCTGGATGCAGTGTGGAAAAGACAATAGAAGGATACAAGACTATTTCTGATACTATTGTAGAAAATGGATGAGAGAGTCTTGGATTAGGATAATCCAATGGATTAAGGTAATGGCTGTGAGGATAGAGGTGAGTGGTTGGAGATAGAATACATAGAGCTTCATTCTAGATCTCTTAGATTCCATATATAAATATGATGAAGAAGAAAACTAATAAGACTTCTAGATCATTGGCTTGGGTAACTAAGTAGATGGTCACATCATTCAGGAACAAAAGTATTGACTATTTTCCACCATTTTATCTTTGCTGGAGAATCTATATAAGATTAATCATAATAATATGAATCAGATCATCTTGCCTCAAAGTATAGTATTTTTTCATGATCTGAACATGTATTTGCCACTCATGCCATTTACCATATCCCCTGTTTTATCTTGATATATTTTAAGTGTAACTGTAAGTTTTTTTGTTTAAATGGATAGACATTTTTTTTCACCTTTCTTTTATTTGTGAGAACATTTAAGTTCTATTCTTTCAGCAAATTTCAGTTATAATGTACAGTGTTATCAATTACAGTAACCATGCTATATGTCAGATCCTCAGACTTTATTCATCTTATAGCTGATAGTTTGTATCCTTTTACCAACCTCTCCCTATTTCTCCCACCCCCAGCCCCTGGCAACCATTTTTCTACTTTCTATTTCTATGAGTTCTGCTTTTTTTTTTTTCTTACATTCTGCATATAAGTGTTACCATGCAGTATTTGTCTTTGTCTGGTCTATTTCACTAGCATAATACCCTCCAGGTTCATCCATGTAGTCACAAATGGCAGGGTTTCCTTCTTTCTTATGGCTGAATAATATTCCATTGTGTGTATATACAATATATATCGCATTTTCTTTATCTGTCTATTGATGGAAACCATTTTATGGGTGAAAATGAGGTTTAATATGTCTTTTTTCTTCCCACCATGGACAGCATAATGAATTCTATATGGTCACATATCAATAATAATACTGGGTTAAAAATAAATCTTTAAAAAAGGGGAGACTGCCTTTTGACATAACATGTTCAAGAATATCAAACCCCTAGCTCCCTAAGTGCAAATACACCAGAGGCTCTGACTTCCTATTTCTATTAATCACTTTCACCCAGGTTTCAGGCTTTAATCCTTGACGGTTCCTTTCCCCAGACTCAAGTATACAACCATCAATGGCTGAAGATTTCAATATTGATTCAACTAGTCCCCATTTTTCTATTTCTACTGTCAACCCAAGTGCCTGACACCACTGACTCTTACTGGGAATATTATAATAGACATTTGGCAGGTTTATATTTTGTTTCTCAATTTAAAAATATCCTCTGTGTAATGAAAAATAGATATTCCCCTGCCAAATTCTATCTTATCACATAAAGTTTTCTCAGTTTTGTGCTTCCTACTGAAATGGGTATAGAGAAGGTGCCTAATTTTTCATTGTTGAAATTATAATCTACAAATAGAATGAATGGAATATTATTGATATAGTAACATTTTTCTGATATACTTGTATTTTAATGAGTACTATATCTTTCTAAAATTATTTTACCTGATTTCAAAGTAGGTATCATGTATGGCTACAATGGACTAAATGTTAGTACATTTCCAGAAAACAGCAAAATGTTTCTGGGAGTGACTTCAATAAACTCAAAAAATGAAGTAATGTTATGAATAAAACAAAAATTCCACTTTTATGTACAGAAATAAAAGAAGATGGGGCTTCCCTGGTGGCGCAGGTCCCCGATGCAGGGGACACGGGTTCGTGCCCTGGTCCAGGAAGATCCCACATGCCGCGGAGCGGCTGGGCCCGTGAGCCATGGCCGCTGAGCCTGCGTGTCCGGAGCCTGTGCTCCACAACGGGAGAGGCCACAACAGTGAGAGGCCCGCGTACCGCAAAAAAAAAAAAAAAAGAAGAAGAACAAGTGCATGCAAAACAACACTTTCAATAGAAATATTAGTGGAACTAATATAAAATTTTAAATTCTTATTGCCTTGGATTATTCCAAGTAAATATTGTATCGTTGATTATATCAAAATTAAAATGATTTAATTTTGTGATTATATTAAAGTGATGATTATTATAATTCATGATATTTAAAAATTTTAATGAATCGATGTTTTTCACACATTTTATTTTCCTTTCCATGTTTCTTATGCTGTTTTGCAAAAGTGAAAAAAATATATATATACTCATATATATGTATTATAGATATGGATTAGGGAAAATAAAAAATCAAGCTTTATCTGAAATATTATATTGATATTTGTCAATTTTAAAGAACAGGTTCTTAGGTAAGATGTTATACTGATTCATCCTTTGTAATCTTGGTTCTTCTAATCATGTAAGGAAACATCCACTGAAGTATTTTTTCTCTGTGAGATTTTGATGTCAGAAAAAAATAGTCTGTCAACACAACATACTCTTGTCTTGTAAACCATTTTCTATTCTTTCTGAATAGAAAATTTAATTCGTACACCAGACAAGATTAATGTTTCTTCTTTTCCTAAGGATTGCTTTGAATACATTTGATTACATTTTGGCAGCTTTCATAATGATAAAAGAAAGAATTAAAATATGGATGTTTTTTACTGATTCAAGAAGAGCTTCCTACTGTTTAACAGATACCAACTTGAAGATTTCAAGTGATACTCATGGTAACCATCTTATCATAAATGTCATGTTTTGTAGACAACACAGCTGGCATTGAAACCCGAAGAAATGGATACAGCCGCAGGCAGCAAGAGTTGTATTTCCTCCCGGTTGTAATAGAAGACAGCAGTTATCCTGTCCAGAGCAGCACAAACACAATGACTATTCGAGTTTGTAGATGTGACTCTGATGGTACCATCCTGTCTTGTAACGTGGAAGCAATTTTTCTTCCTGTAGGACTTAGCACCGGGGCTTTGATTGCAATCCTACTGTGCATTGTTATACTCTTAGGTTGGTTTCAATATTAATCACATATTCTCCCTCTCTCTCTCTCTACCCCTCCCTTATTTGTGTATCTCACTCCTTATTTTACCATGTAAATCAGTTTTTTCTTCATTGAGATGCTACATCTGGATAGAAGGAAGACTATCTATACTGAATTATATAATTATTATTAAAGTTAATTATATTATGAGTATTAATTTTCTATTTTATTCCATATGGAAGTATACCAATAGAAATAAATCAATAACATCATCAAAAATATAAAAGTATGTTCAAGCCCTAGAGAATTTTCAAGTAATAACAATTTGTGACACTTGCTGCGATGAACTTTTCTATGGCAAATATCTCATTTGCAGCAACGGTTTTAAATTCATTTTTTACAGCCTAGTAATTATTGCTGCCTAATAAAGTGTTGTATAACCTTTAAAATTATACTAGATGAACAGTAGTTGTCAAATAACAGTTTGATAAAGAAAGAAAGAAAGAAAGGCGAAAGAACAAGAAAGAAGTAGAAGGTAAAAGCACCTCCAAATTTTTTTCTGTCTAAAGTGCTGGCCAGACACAATTCTTATTCCACTTTTCTCAGATCTCCTCACATCAAAAACTCTAACCATTCCCACTAGAACAGAACAGAACACAGTGAAATATCAAGAAGTGCAGCAAAGGGAAAGGATTGAAGTAAATGTATTCTGTAACATCTCTGTGAGAATAAAAACCTACTTTAGGGGCTTCCCTCTTCCATCAACTCTGTCCAGCTGACTATATTTCATTTATTCATTCGCTGCCAGATTCACAAAAGCAAAGAGAGATTTTCTATTTTTCTAAGCATTCCTTTAAATTAAAATTGCAACAGAAGTACAGTTCGGCACTGTGGGATCAGCTTCTATATTCATGTTTATTATTTAACCAAAATATTCTGACAAATGTACATACCTACCTTTATCTCTAGGCTAGAAAATAGAATTTTAAAAACGTACCAGGGTGTAAAGCATGGTACAAGGCATTATATACTAATTTGTGAAGAACATTCTCTGAGTCAGAAGCTCATTCTGGTTTGGAGGGTAAAGTTCTAGTCCAATTTGCATGATGCAGATATTAATTCCATGCAAATAACCTTGATGTGTAGAACAAAGTATTCTTTATGTCCTTAAAATTTAGAATTATAAATTATATCTGACATCTGTTTGTGCTGATGATATAAACCCCTTTAAAAGGGAAGATGCAAAATAATGTTCTCACACTGAAGCTGATCAAAATCAATTAGGTGTTTAACTTCAAAACAAGCGTTTCTTTTTCATACTCTTGTCTAGGGGCTGTCTGAGTCCCAGAGGATTTCCATATCCACCTAGGCATGATTTGGTACATTCTGGATGCTCGTCTTTGTCCTCTTTGGCCCTCTTACAGAGTGACAATTCATGTTGCTTAGGTTAGCATTATCACATACTGTCATCTGCCACTCCTTCATCCAGATATTTACCAAGTGTCCACCCTGCTCCTAGCTGTGAATTGCTAGTACACAGCTGGGAATGTTGACACTCTTAGTCTTGCCGTGGGGTCTGCTTACAAGGCCATCTATTCTTTGATCTCCTTAGCCAGTCTCGTACTCCTTTAGATCTTCCAGCAGATTCTTAGCCATTTTTATGTCTTTTTTTAGGGTGAGAATCTTGTGGTGCTTAGGAACTTCTATTTGGCCCTCAAGCACATCTAACTAGTCTCTTTCTCAGCCATAGATACTCTAAAGCCATTTTATAAATATGCAGGGTTTCTCTGTGAGGTTTACAGTCTCTCACACAATCTCTGGGTGAACAAACAATAGTGCTCTTAGTTCTGAGATTTGCCTAAAGCCTGGAAGGAGTGCAGAGTGCTAAACATCTCTGCAAGGCCCGTTGTACAGAAGCTCTACCTATATCTCCTCTGTCTTCCTCCTTAATTTTGGAAGAAGAGGGAATAAATGGGCTTTTGTCATCATGCAGTCTCCTACTTTCTAATCCTATGACAAGAGTCTTCCTTCCAGACTCTGTTATGGTAAACCAAACACTTTGGCTTTCAATCTATTGCCACCACTATGGAGGAGAGGGGAGTATTATGCCAGGCAAAGTTGAGCACTGACTTCATGGTGTGAATCTGTGCTTATTTACTCCCAGAAAAAAATAAACACTATTGATGTAATGATGGCTGTGAGTTAATGGGGAACAAAGCTATTCAATAATGAGGGTCTATAAATTAAGTATTTCAAAATATTATCTTGCTTCAAGAAGGTAACCTGAATACTAGACATTTGGTTTGGAAACTATCTCAGTATGGTAGGAAACATAAATGTAAATAATTTGTGGTCTTAGTTGACATAATTTGAAAAGCTAAGGCCCTTATATTCTATATTCTTTCTCTCTCTCTTTCTTGTTTATTGCATTTAAAAGTGATTGTCACGTGATTTGTGTTTATTGCATTATAAATACAGTAATGTTAACAACTGAGAAATATAGGTATGGATAATATCTAAGTGTTAGCTATGGGCAAACAATATTCAAGTTTTATTATTTCAATACTATACAGTTCTCTGTATGATTGAAACAAACATTCTTTTCTTTCTTTTTAAATTTTGTAACTCACACTTTTTACCTGACACTGAGATATTTAAATACAATACATGTTAAATATAAGGCTACAATGGTTTGATTTTGTGAATAACTTTGCTGTGGTTACATATTAGCTACAATTCCAGAATGAAATTAAATTTAAACAATGAAAAAAAGTCAACATAGATATGATCCTTATAGATTACAGTATGTTTACTTTGAAAGTAATAGGATACCATTAAAAACACTCAGCCAGCCCTGATCAATTTTATTTTTTATGGAGAGATGGGCTGACATATTCTCATATTGCAATCTTTGTCTTGTTCTAGCCATAGTTGTGCTGTATGTAGCTCTGCGAAGGCAGAAGAAGAAAGACACCCTGATGACCTCTAAAGAAGACATCAGAGACAATGTTATCCATTATGATGATGAAGGAGGCGGGGAGGAAGACACCCAGGCTTTCGACATTGGTGCTCTGAGAAACCCAAAGGTGATTGAAGATAACAAAATTCGCAGGGATATAAAACCAGACTCTCTCTGTTTGCCTCGTCAGAGACCACCAGTGGAAGATAATGCAGACATAAGGGATTTCATTAATCAAAGGCTACAGGAAAATGATATGGACCCCACCGCCCCACCATACGACTCATTGGCGACATATGCCTATGAAGGCAATGGATCAGTAGCCGACTCTCTTAGCTCCATAGAATCTCTGACCATGGAAGCAGACCAGGACTACACCTATCTAACAGACTGGGGACCGCACTTTAAAGTCTTGGCAGACATGTTTGGTGAAGAAGAGAGTTATAAAACTGATAAAGTCACTTAAGGGAGAAGCAAAGGCTAAAACACAACCAACAAAAGAAATTTAAGAGAAAGGAACATAAATAGAAATCATGCTTCTACACACACACCACACACACACACACACAAACACACATACCGGGCTTTCTAGGACAAGATTCCTTTGATTATTTGGTTTCTAGCAAGTTGCTATATATCATATTGTCAGTTTCGGTTTATTCTGCCAACACAAGGTAATTCCTAAAATGTGTACTTGCTTGGTTTTGTTTTGTTATTTTGGAAACACACTGAGACAAGCTCAGGCCTATTAAATACAATTTACTGACGTGACAACCTAGAACGAAGATAGCTATGTGGCATCATGGTGGAAGAGTGTTAGATTTTTCTTAATTCCACTAAAGTGCCTATTGAGACTCTCATCATTTAAAGTCATGTAGAGTACACTCTGCTGTGATGGCATTGCGGGATTCAGACACAGAGGACATAAAACAAAGACACTGTCTTTATGTCAAGGAGCAATAGCAACACGCAGACTTCTCATTCCTTTTAAGGAAAAAAGAAGAATACTTTCTGGACTCCATCTTCTTATAATTAAAATGCTCTTTTTTTTCTTTTTTAAACTGTATGCCAAAACACATTTGTTTTTCCTACCCTCTGAGAAAAGTGAAATAAATGTGATAATATCAAATTCAATATGTAAGTCCCAAATTTTAAAAGCAATGTTTGATCTTAATATTGGTTCCTATTAAAGGTGTTCATGAAAATATTCATTGTTTTCCAAAGAAATAAAATTTTTAAAAAGAAAATTTAAAAAAATCCTCTTTATAAAGAGAGGCCTCAGGGCTGAAACTCCACATTAAAATAAATATTAGTTTGGTTTTAATATTGTGCCAGGGTGTGGAAGGGTGGAAGGTTGGTTTTAACAAATTACCAGATCATTGCAGTCTTCAGTCATAGATAAAATTTAAGTTGTGTTTTGTTTGTTTGTTTGTTTTTGCGGTACGCGGGACTCTCACTGTTGTGGCCTCTCCCGTTGCGGAGCACAGGCTCTGGACGCGCAAGCTCAGCGGCCGTGGCTCACGGGCCCAGCCGTTCCGCGGCATGTGGGATCCTCCCGGACCGGGGCACGAACCCGTGTCCCCTGCACCGGCAGGCGGACTCTCAACCACTGCGCCACCAGGGAGCCCTAAGTTGTGTTTTTATGAAACTTTTTTTTTGGGAAAACAAATGTCATTGATTTAAACAGGGGAAGAGAAATTGATAAACAGCTTCTCAGAGTTTCTTACAGTCTAGTGATTCTTTCATGAACAAAGAAAATAAAATATTTATCAAATAATACAGAATGGATTTATAGCATGTCTAAAAATATTTATTAAGCAGTACCAAACAAATGAAAAATCAGGGACTTCAGAAAATTCAAACCAAATACTAACTCTTAAAGTGAACACAAATGAAAAATCTGGTAGTTGATTTATTTAATTAACATGGATTTCAACTTTGTGAATATCATTATATTGGAGCTCAGAGTGGCTTCTTTACGCTATCATCTCTAATAATTCTAATATAAATGATACCATAAACCTTCTCTGTAAAAACTTTTACTTTTTAATTTGATGAGATTTCTAAGAAATACTAGATTTTATAAGCAGACAGGTAAGCTGCACTCATTACATTACTTTTAAATGAACTTCACACTATCCAGAAATACACTTAACAAAACAGGTAACTAACTATAAAGTAATAATATATTTTCTTAATATTATAAATATACAAGTGACTTGAATATTTAATATTGAAATATTAAAACAATATATAGGAAAAATAAAAGTTATTTATAGACCCATTCTGCAGACGTCATCAATATCCAGCTGTGTTTATGAAATATTTATAATTATATTTGTATTGCAAAGTGTGAAAGTAAAAATTCACACATGGGGAAAATGGATAGAAATATAAATAATATAGGCAAACTATATTCAGTCTTATTTATTATTAAATGCTTACTTCAAGAATATATAACTGATAATTATGTTGTGGCAATTAGGCCATTTGAATCTGCATTTCCCATCGCTCTTTTTGTGTCTCATAATTGAATATTCTCCTTGTCATCCTTACCAAGAACAGCTGTTGAATTCCTTTTCCTCCTCTGATGACTTCAACTTCACCTTTGTCTCATCCCTGGGAACTGCAATAGAATCTTGATGTAGTGTGATAATTCGCAGTATAATTTGCTTTGGGAAATATTTATGTGATTTTTAAAAAGCTGGCAATGTCATAACCATTCTGGAGCAAAAATTAAGTCAACATCTAGGTTTTCCCCAGCAATATGACTGGGTATGCCATGATGTGAGACCCTTTGAAGAAGGTTAATATGCAAATCACTTCCAGCTGACAAAATGATTCTTGTCAGGAATTATTGCATCTTGCACCTTGCCTGAGAATCTGACTTCCTCTGCATGCATTCACATATCAGAAGCAATGATGGCACAAAGAAAACTTGGGAGGGGCAGGTCATTTCAAACCACACGACTGAGATACTAAGCAAGTACATGAAATTGGTGGGTCTTACTTTCTCCACACTAATCATCTGTTTTTTTTTTTCGGTACGCGGGCCTCCACTGTTGTGGCGTCTCCCGTTGCGGAGCACAGGCTCCGGACGTGCAGGCTCAGCGGCCATGGCTCACGGGCCCAGCCGCTCCGCGGCATGTGGGATCCTCCCGGACCGGGGCACGAACCCGTGTCCCATGCATCGGCAGGCGGACTCTCAACCACTGCGCCACCAGGGAAGCCCCATCTTTTTTTAGTACCTCTATCTTTTATGTTTGTTACACCACTGCATTAGTTTATTATGGCTGCCATAACAAAGCACCACCAGAGTGGGTGGCTTAAAAAAACAGAAATTTATTTCCTTGCAGTTCTGGAACCTAGATGTCTAAGATTAAATGTCTGCAGAGTTGGTTTCTTCCGAGGGCCTCTGTCCTTGGCTTGTCCATGGCTGTCATTTCTCCATGTCTCTACGTGGTCTTTCCCCTGGGCTAATTCCTCTTCTTCTAAGGACACCAATCATACTGAGCCCACTCATATGACCTCTTTTTATCTTAATTAACTATTTAAAGACCCTATCTCCAAATATAGTCATATTCTGAGGTACTGATGGTCAAGACTTCAAAATATGAATTTTAGGGGACACAATTCAGCCCATAACAACCACACAGATGTTAATAGAAAAAAAACCCCAAAAGTGTTTGATTTACATCAAACAAACAAACAATGTGAAAAAAACAAAACAAAGCAAAACAAAAACCATGAATGGAAATAATTTCATGTAAAACGGGAAACCACAAAAGTGACAAGGTGAAAAGAGGTCTTTTGGTGCTCATATATTGGAAAATTATGGGATATCTTTCACACTACTGAAAGCAGTAGTCCTAATATTTCAATACTTATAAATAACTTGAGATTCTTTTTTATTTATAATGTCAGAGTAACAGGCCTTCATTCAGGAGTTAAGCAACATAAAAATTCCTTAGAATTTACAGGGGGGTTGTGACTATTAATAACTTTTTAATTACATTGCATGTTTACCTTTACAGAAATATATGTGGACATATTCTATGTAACATGTGTATGTTTTATGTTTTTTAAAAATGTAACTTTTGTGTTCAAAGAAGTATTAGATCAACACAAAAGAGTGAACTAGTGGTGTGATACACTAGAAATAATCTAAAATTGCTTTTATACCAAATTCTATCACTAACTGGAAACGTCGTATGGAGGAAGCACGTTAACCTTCCTGTCATCTATTCTCTTGGGTAAAATGAATCTGTTGCTCTTGGTGTTATCTAAGTTTCCTCTGAAATTTCTTGACTCTGAAGTTCTAGTTACATTTACATGAAGTCCATTAATTCATTTACATATTGATTACATAAAATTATGAGAATCATAGAGATCTTTAAAACAAAATATAAATCACAAAATTCTTTGAAGTATGGACATGATTGATTACACATTGACACACCACATTCCACATCAGGAGAGCCAGACAAATACTTCTTAAGTAAAAACTGTTAAAATTCTTCATCAAGATGGAATGGTAGAGAAGTGCATAGGAAAAGAGAGAAAGAAATGTTAAAAATAGAGCTCTAATCTTGAGCCAAAGAGGAAAAGCAAGTGATATGAAGAAAACGTTAGAAACTTCCTTATCTTTAGGAGGAGGACATTTTAGAAGTCCTTGGAAAAAGTTTCAGTACCTGTTGTATTAAAACAGGAATTCCTAAAAGCAGATGTAAATATGCAGTTACTATATTTGAAGTGAGTCCCAAAATATAGCGAGGTCTGAAAAGAATTAATAAAATGTCAGTAAAAACATCAGTTTACTTCCTAAGAGAAGAGTGGGAGGGAGATTTTTTTTTTTTTTTTTTTTTTTTTTGCAGTACGTGGGCCTCTCACTGTTGTGGCCTCTCCCGTTGCGGAGCACAGGCTACGGACGCGCAGGGTCAGCAGCCATGGCTCACGGGCCCAGCCGCTCTGCGGCATGTGGTATCTTCCCGGACCGGGGCATGAACACGTGTCCCCTGGATCGGCGGCGGACTCTCAACCACTGCGCCACCAGGGAAGCCCGGAGAGAGATAATTTTGTAAATGTCTCCATGTTTGAAAAGTTCTCTTGTCTCCTCATCTGATGTATATAGTTCAGCTAAGTACACCATTACCACTTGGAATTATTTTTCCAAGAATCTGATCACTTCTCTTACATCCATTGTTACAAAAGAGTATACACACATATGCACACATACATATGCAATTAAATGTTTGATAATTCCAATTTGCAGCAAGTTTTGGATTGCCACTTAATTCTTTTATTCAAGTCCTGTATATTTCTTAGTGTAATGGATTTTCATAGCTATCAGTCCGTCACTAAATTTTTCAAAAAGGAGTTAAACTTTATTAGGAATTTATTTTTTTGTTTTTAATTGTCCCCACTTTAAGATGAATAAATAGAAGGTAGAGTGTCCAAACAACTTGTGCACAACCAATAAATCATAAACTAATAGATGGCAAAGCTCTTCAATTGTGAAGAGTTTAAGTACATTTGTTTTTCAACTTCCTTTCTGGGTTCTTCCCATAATTTTTCCAACTTCTACACTGTTATATATTACATTGCAACAACGAGTGTAATTAACACAAGCTCCTGGGAATTCCGGGTCATACTACAACATAATATGGTACTTCCTTAAAAGAGAAAAAAATCTAAACATCATTGATTCTGATATCAATATCTTACCCAGTAAGCAAGATTTTAAGACACAACAGTTGCCTACAAGACAAATAAAAACTTGATTATACAACTGAAAATACTGATCTCCATATTACCAAGAATCAATGTATTTGAAACTATATCAGTTGCACTTTCTTTTAAACATTCACATTAATGATGTATATATATTATCCTGAGCTTAACTTGCCTGAATTTTCAATCCAATTATGTCTATTTCCCCTTCTTTTTAACTTTCCATGGGTACAAATATACTTTAGCCCTTATTATCACTTAAATCTCCAATTTCTAAGTTCAGTTTACTTATGTCTCCCTCAATCCATCATCCACTGAATATGGTATTTGCCATGATTGAAATTTCCAATATGTTGTCACCAAATATTACCTGAGACATTCTCCTCTTCTGCTCTGTCAACATTTAAAAAAATGTGACAACAGTAATAAAAGAGCTACTCATCACTGAGCATATACTTTGCAAAAAATAGGCTGCAAACATTTAATGCTAACAATAATTTGATGAGTTACATTATTATTATTATCTGTATTTCATACATGAGTAAACTAGGCTTAGACATTTGAAGTAACCTGTTTACTTAGACATATTTAGCAAGTGATGAAACCAGGGCCCTAACACAATTATGATATGCCTGATCCAGCCCTTACCCCATGAGATACAGTATACTGCACTTTCACCTCTCTCACTTATAATCGACCATTTAAAAACCTGAATTCTGGTCTCTGCTCCTATTGTGTTCCTTTGAAGTTCACTAGTAACTTTATAGTTGAAAAGCCCCAATGATTCTTCCTTTTACCTTTCTGCAATTTCTATAGAGTTAAGCATACTTTCATATCTCACCTTCAGTTTCTACTTCCACCTCTTAGTTCATTGATTTTTTTCTTTCTTCTTCTTCTTTCTTCTTCTTCTTTCTTTTCTTTCTTCTTTCTTCTTCTTCTTTCTTCTTCTTTTTCTTTCTTCTTTCTTTCTTCTTCTTCTTCTTTTTCTTTTCTTCTTTTCTTTAGTTCATTAATTTTTTTCTTTCTTCTTTTAATGTTTCATATACCCCTCAGAGAGCTTACATAAATAATCCCACGGAGTCTTCCCATCTGTTTTCATTTCTTTTTTATACCATTGAGATTTGAAGATCTCTTGCTATAATCATGATTTTTCATGATATTCAATTAATCATTAAATCGCTATTTATACATTTTCTCTTTAAGCAAGATGAGAAAGTTTTACTTGCATATATTTATACTTTCTGAACACATATACCTGGCCAATCTCTTAGCTTCAAATTCATTAGATCCAAGTCTATACCTTTCTCTTTCAGAGTTCAGTATTTGTGTTGTTACTTGGGCTCTGAACTTTCCTTCTATTCTTCTCTCTCTCTCTCTCTCTCTCTCTCTCTCTCTCTCTCTCTATATATATATATATATATATATATATATATATATATATACACATATACTCTCTCAAAATACATTGCTATTTTACTATTGAAATAAACTTAATTTTTTAAAGTGACTAAGGCACTACAGAAAATTTTGGTATTTTCCACACCCAACCACACAAAATCATATTAGTTTGGTGCATTTGTTAAAGTAATGAACCAATATTTACATCTTTTTATTAACTGAAGTCCACTTTGTTCAGATTTCTTTATTTTTCCCTAATGTACTTTTTCTGTTCCAGGATTCCATACTTGTTAGAACATTACATTTAGTCATCAAGTCTTCTTAGGTTTTTCATGGTTATGATAGTTTCTCAGACTTTGCTTGTTTTAAAAAACTTTTACAATCTTGAGAATTACTTGTCAAGTAATTTGTAGAATATTCCTTAACTGATATTTGTCTGATTTTTTGGTCTCATGATTAGACTGGTTACATTGGGTTTTGGGAGGAAGATCACAGAAGTAAAGTGCCAAGCTCATCATATTATATCAAAGGAACATCCTAAGGAAGTGACTTATTACTGTCGATCATCTGGCTGTCATTTGTGCAGTTTCTTCACTTTAAATTATTATTTTTCCCTAATCCCAAACTGTACTCCTTGGAAGAAGGTCACTCTGTACAGCATACAGTTAAGGAGTGCAGCTTTATGCCTCACCTGTTGAGGGCAAAGTATCAACATAAAATATTTGGAGTTCTCATAAAATATTAAGAGTTTGTCTATTCTCCATTTACTTATTCAATCATGTGTTTGTTTGAGTAGGGATGCATAGAGATTTAATACTTTTGTTCATAATCTAACACTACTATATTTATAAAGCTATTTCAGTTGGTGCCTGTGCTACTTAACAAATCCTCATTACTGCCTAGTTTGTGTTTTGGTTTGTTGGTTGGTTGGTTTGTATGTCTTGAGCACTTTCTTACATTCTGCCACTATAAGCTCCATGCTCCTCTTGTATATTTCCTGCCCTGGTTCTCTCAAATCAGGCATTCCACCAAAAAGCCTTGCTTTCTTTTATTGGCAAAATAATATTACAAAGATCTGGATATTAAGTGTGCTCCTTGCTACTGAGGTGTTTGTATTTCTGGATCCTCTCAAATGACAGAACAAGAGAAGATATATGTGTATAACAACTAGAGTACATGCATACACACACTCATCTATATATGTACATATATATGCCTCTATATGTAGCCATATGTACCTGTATTAAACTAAAAGTGAGTTCATACTGATATCTCAGACTCTAATCCATTACCACATGGATCATAATATATCGCCTTCTGTCTCACTTATATGCAACCTCTCACTACAACACTGAGAATCCTACGTCTCAACTTTTCCTATTTATTTATTTAATTGTTCAATTCTGGGACATGTGCATAGTATATCAGGATTGTTAATCCATACTCTCACTCAAAACAACTTGGAGTTGTATCACCTTTAGTCTTAGAGACTCCACTTACTTCCAAAGACTTAGGTCGCAACATTTTTAGCTCAGTGAAATTGTTTCATTCATTTGTTTAACAATCAGATTGTTTTGTCACATTCTTTATTGAACTCTTGGACTCTCTAACCTCTTTAAAATATATGTTTAAAATTTTTATATGTGCTGTAAATTACTATAGATTTTGACAAATTCATGGTGTTGTGTATCCACCATTACAGTCCCATATAAAATAGTTTCACTGCTTTAAAAAAAAATTCTTTGTGCTTCAAATACTCCCTGATTCCTGGTAACCACTCATATGTATACTCTATTTATAATTGTGTCTTTTCCAGATTATCATAGAAATGAAATCATCCAGCACATAGTCTTTTCACACTAGCAGTACAAATTTAAGACACATTTATGTCTTTCTGTGGTGGAATAACCCATTTCTTTTTATCCCTATTCCATTGTATGGATGTACCACAGTTTGTTTATCTATTCACATACTGAGGGACATTTTGGTTGCTTCGAGTTTTTTTGCAATTATGAGTAAAGCTGCTATAAATATTTGTGTACAGGTTTTTATATGAACAGAAGTTTTCTGTTCATATAACAAATAGCACAGCCACTTGGCATTTCCACCAGCAATGAATGAGAGCTTCACTATTATTCATTCTCACCAATTTTGGTATTGTTAGTATAGATTTTAGCTATTTTGATACGTGTGAAGTGGTATCTCACCGATTTTTTAAAAATTTACATTTCCTAGTGACAAATTATGTTTAGCATCTTTTTATATCTTTATGTGTCATGCCATCTATATATCTTCTTTGTTAAGGTGTCGTTCAGCTCTATGTCTATAGTTTTCATTGTTTTTATCTTCCTATTGTTTGGTTTTAAGAGATCTTTTGTATTTTGGAGCTAATTTTTTATGAGATATATGCTTTGCTAATATTTTCTCCAAGTCTCCAGCTTGTCTTTTAATTCTCTTAAGTATCTTTTACAGAGCAGACATTTTAAATTTTAATAAAGTCTAATTAATATATTATTTATTTCATGGGTCATGTTTTTTTGATTGTATTTCAAAGTCATCACCAAATCCAAAGTCAGTTAGATTGTCTCCCATTTCTTCCAAAGAAATTTAATAATTCTGCATTTTAAGTTTAGACCCATAATCCATTTTGGGTTATTTTTTATGAAAACTATATTGTGTGTGTTATTTTTGCATATGGACATTCAGTTTTTCCAGCATACTTTGTTAAAAGAACTATCCATTCTCTATTGAATTGTCTTCGGACCTTTGTCATAAATTAGATGAACATATGTGTTTGGGTTGATTTATGGACTCGCTCTTCAGTTCCATTGATCTTTGTGACTATTCTTTTTCAAAATCAAGCTGTTTTGATTACTGTCACTTTATGTAAGTCTTGAAATCTGGGAATGTGAGTACTCCACCTTTGTGCTTCAATGTTTTGTTGACTATTCTAGGTTTTTGTTTTTCTATATGAAATTTAGAGCCCATTTGTTTATACCTATAAGGTAGCTTGTTGGGATTTTTATAGTAATTGCATAGAATCTATAGATAAAATTAGAAGTATTAATATCCTAACAATATTGAGTCTTCTAATCCATAAATACAGACTATGTCTAATTTATATGTTGTTTGATTTCTTGCTTAATTTTTTACAGTTTTCTGCATATGGATCTTATACTTGGTTTATTGGATTTATACCTAGATATTTTTTGGTGTGTATTTTAAAAATTTTAAATTCTCATCATTATTGCTGATATATAGGAAAGCACTGACTTTTGTTTAAATTGAATTTGTATTCTGCCATCTTGCTATATTTGCTTACTATTTCAGGATTTTTTTTGGAAACAATATGACTTTTATACATAGCATTCATATCATATTCAAATAAAGAATTAAAAAAAATTTCCATTCCAGTCAATATATCCCTTTTATTTCTTTTTCTTTTCTTATTGTACCAGCTAAGAATTTCACTATAATGTCAAACAGTGATAGTTATAGCAGACATCTTTGCCATGCTTCCAAATTTAGAGGTGTTATAGAGTTCCTAATCAGTATATGATATATATAGTTTTAGGAAATTCCCTAGCGGTCCAGTGATTAGGACTCTGTGCTTTCAGTGCCATGGGCATGGGTTTAATCCCTGGTCAGGGAGCTAAGATCCCACAAGCCACAAGGCACAGCCAAAAATAATATATAGATAGATAGATAGATAGATAGATAGATATTTAAAAATCAAGTGTGAATGCTTCTTCTTATTTCTAATTTGCTGAGATTTTAAAAATTATGAATGGCTGTTAAATTTTGTCAATTATTTTCTATGTTAAATATAACAATCAAATTATTTTTTTTGTCAGCCTATTGAAATGGTGGATTACAGTGATTAATTTTCAATAGTAAAATGGTCTTGACTTTGAATGAATCATACTTGTTTGTAGTATACATACATCACCTTAATATCAAAACCAGAAATGTCATTGAAAGAAATGAAAAATTTAAAAATCCTCTATAAATTGTAGCATACCAAATGCAATTACATTTAAAATATAGTAGTCTTTATTTTCCCTTATTTTAAAGTGATTTCTGGTTTTGATATTGAGGTAATGTTGATCTCATAAAATGAATGTGGTATTATCATTTCTCATTGTATATTCTGGAAAATATTATGTGCAATTGGTATTTTTTCTTCCTTAACTGTTTGGTAGAATCACTCAGTGATATAATTTGGGCCTGGTACATTTCTTGTTGAAAGCTTATTAATTATGAATCTATTTAATGGATACAGGGTTATCCAAGTTATTTATTTCTCATTATGTGAGTTTTGGGAGTTTGTTTCTTCAAGGAATTGATCCATTATAACTAAGTTATCAACTTTGTGGGCATAGAATTGTTCACAGTGTTAATATTATTATCATTTTGAGATCTGTAGATCTATAGTGATGCCCCCCCTTCTTTCATTTCTTATATTATTCACTTGTGTCTTCTCACCTGTTTTTTCCTGGTTAGGCTGGTTGGAATTTTGTCAATTTCATTGATTTTTTTTTCAAAGAACTGGGCTTTGTTTTTATTGAATTTTCTAATTCTTATTTCAAATTTTATTGATCTCTGTTCTAATTTTAATTATTTTAACCTTAAATTTTTCTTCTTTCCACAGTTCTCCAAGATAGAGCCTTAGGTTATTTATTTTAGATCTCTGTTTTTTCTAATATTATATATTCACTTAAGGCCATATATTATATTTCCCTGTACACACTAGTTTCACTTCATCTCCCAAAATTTAAAGAGCTGTATTTTCATTTTCATTTAGTCCAAAATATATTTTTAATTTATTTGTAAACTCCTTAAATCCATGTGTTATTTAGAAAAGTGTTGCTTAATTTCTAAATATTTAAGGATTTTTTTGGTTATATTTCTGTTTCTGATTCCTACTCTAATTCTGTTGTGAGTTGAGAACATTCTGTGTGATTTTTAAAATTTTATTAAGGTGCATTTTATAGCACAGAATAAGGTCCATCTTGATAATTGTTCAAAAATGTTTATTCTACTGTCTTTTGATGGAGTATTCTATAAATGTTACTTAGATAATGTTGATTGATAGCGTCATTCAGAGGATGTATATTTTACTGATATTTCTCCTCCTTTATCTACCAGCTACTGACAAGAGATGTTGAAGTATCCTATAAAAAGAATGGCTTTTTCTATCTCTCCTTTAATTTCTATCAGTTTTTGCCTTATATACCTATTTAAGATTATAGATCTTCTTGGAGAGTTGATTTCTTCTTTCTGCATGGTAAATTCCCTTTTTTATCTCTAATAATCTTGCTTCTGCTCTGTTCTGAAGTCTGCTTTGTCTGAAACTAGTATAGGTACTCTAGCTTTCTTTTGATTATTATTAGCATGGATACTTTTATCTATCCCTTTACTTTTTGACCTATGGCATCTTTATGATTTAAAGTTCTTTCCATATATATACAAAATATCATTGTGTGTGTTCTTAATCTTCTCTGATAATTTCTGACTTTTAATTGGTGTTTTTAGAACATTATACTGGAGTCCTTCTGTGTAGTGGGAAGGTTTGAAAAGGGGGAAAGTTCTATACTCTTCTGATTAAATCTCAATGTTTTAGTAAGACTGTGTCTCAAGTCTGTGACTTTCAAAAGTATTTGTCCAGAGTTACAGTGTTTAAAAAAAAAATCACCTTACCTCTACTCTCTTCAGTGTTTCCAATCTATTTTTTAAAGTTTTAAAAAATGTGCTACATGAGAAAATCCTCATTCCATGCTAATATATGTACTTATATATTAACGCCATAATTTTCTTCATATAAAAATGTAGTTAATATAGGGAGCCAAATTTTCACTTAACAGAAATAAACTAGAATAAAATTTAATTGAAGAGTCTCAAAAAAAAAAGAAATATGCTAAACATTCCATTCTAGTGTTATTTCCACATTAATTTTTAAACATGATTGCTTGATGTATGTATGCATACTTACATACATATATATCGCTCAAAACATTATATATATTGGATCTATCATTTCTTAAATCCAACAACATTATTAAATGAAGGTAGAATTTTATGTTTTATAACTGCTATATACACATTTGTTCAACTACAACTACAATATAGCATGCCACGTTCCTATTTAGGAAGGTCATGTGAGAAAACTAATTTTTTTCCAAGTCATTAAACTGATGGACACAAGGAATGAGCAGAGCAAAATTCCAGCCTTTCCTCATTATAGTTTATAATAAGCATTTATTATAACATCACTTAAATTCTCGAAACAGTGAAAAGGTCATATGCAAAATAAGATGATAAAAATACTTCAGGTGCTGAGCATATGAATGCTCCCACTGTAGACACAAAAGTGAAGGGAAATGTGAAATAATTACCCTTAAAATCTAGGTTTATTGTGGCATCTGTAAACTAGCTAGGTAAAATAAAATCATGTTCAGAAAGCATATTACAGATATACTTAAATCTTTTGTTATTATAAGGATGTTACATTTTGGTGCAGAGCATTTGGTCTCTTAGAAATGATAGCTTGCGTACATTCAAATAATTTACCAAGGTTAGGGAAACCTTATATAGAAACAATAGTACAGCTTTTGAATTAAGAAAATATATTTAGAGTTTAGAACTATTCTTATTTTCAGATATATAGGCTTATAATTTTTAATACTGGAAGAAACTTTAAATTAACATTTAGTGATAATATAATGTGATTCAGTCACAGCTATGCTCCCTATCTTTCATTTCATCTGCAGAATCCCTGTGAAATTATTACCCCTCATTTCACAATGCAAATACAAATTCTCAACCTGGTTAAATAACACACCTACAGTCACTTTGCTCTTAAGTGACAGTTCTGAGGAGAGAAGTACAAACAAGTAAAAATAGCAGCAACAAAAAACAATGATAACTACAAAACCTTCCAATTTTATACCTTGCAAAAAAGTATTTCTACAGAAGTGTAAAGAAATATATATGCTCTTATATCTGTTCATTTCAATATCAAAGATGCCTGACTTCTGAATGGACCATTCTTTCAAAAGAATTCTAACATTAAAGAAAATCAGAATATTAGAAAAGTAAAAGATATTAAAGAAGATTAGAATATTGGAAAAGTAAACCTTTTTCTTATTGCAACACACACATCATGTTTCACCTTGAAGTTCACTCAAAAGGAAAATGCATTTTCATCAATTTCCTAGTAATAACACTTGAACCTTTAATTTTTTTCAAATGTGAAAACTGAGGCACTGAGTAGTTATATAATTTCCCATTGTCTCAAAGCTAATAATTTCAGAACCCTGAAAATATGGACATTTTGTTAGACTGACTTCAATGGTTAAGCTCTTTCCATATCGTTTCTCTGTCGCCCCTTGACATACCTAAGCTCGATAATCTTTGACTTATCTCTAGACTATTTCATTTTCCATTCCGTATGGAAGTTGTTTTAAAATTATCTGCCAGGTTCATTTCCAATCACTGCCACACACCACACTTTCCTCTACATATCTCAGAAGAAAATCAAGTTTCCAATTTTATAGTGTAACTATTTTGTTTTATTGAAGTATAGTTGATTTACAATATTACATTGGTTTCAGGTTTACAACATAGTGATTCAATATTTTTTATAGATTATAGTCCATTTAAAGTTATTACAAAATAATGGCTATATTTCCCTGTGCTGTACAATATATCTTTGTTGCTTATTTATTTATAGAGCAACTATTAATGATCTTTGTTTTACAGATTCTCACCCATTTTTCTTCCCTTGTCTCTTATCTTTTAGGAAGTATTTATGCAATTTTCAGTAGTGTCAATTGTACAGTGCCTTGTGCCAGAGCCTAGTATTTGTGCTCTAAATATGTTTTGGAATTTAAGAGATGAGGATCCAAAGAATATAATTTTCAGGTTACTATACTTTTTATAATACTTTTCCTTCACACAAACTGATTTATTTATCTTTGGTTTTCTTTTGCTTATTATCAAGTTGCCAAGATTTTCTCATAACTCTGAGCAATAATAATACTTGATTATATTCTATTGGGTACTTTAGTTGTCATTCATTTATCCTTTCAAAAAATATTATTAATTGGGTATCTAATTTGCACCACTCAGTAAAAAACCTATGTGGGAGAAATGTATATGTTTATATTCCTTTTTATATGAGTTTATATGAACAGAACAGATAGATTATAAGGAATTTTGAAAAAAATATTGCCTATAGTTTTAGAAGTACTCACACCTCCACAAAAAGCATCATAATTAATATAGATCCAAGTGCTTCTTCTGTAACTTACCACAAAGGGGAAAATGTGGCATTAAAACATGTTTTAATGTAATCTTCTTCCTTTTCCCCACTATCAGGGTCTGGTCTTTTGATTACTTAATACATGTCACTAGAATATTTAAAAACAATTTTATTCTGGGATTCATAGTAAATTGTTACAGTCTGCATCAGCAAATTGGCTTTTCATAGTAGTTGTAAAAAACGAGAAGCTTGCTTATCTAACCAGATGCCAAGTTCATTTTAAAATAATCTATAATTTAAAATAATCTGTAGCAATCATTTAAAAATAATCTATAGCAGTGCAATAATGCTTCAATTTAATAATTTTTTTCAATTTTTACAGTTTTTCAACATATTATCAAATTAGGTGACATCTTTATTTTTCTTATTATTCAGAATTCATTTATTCATAGAGCAAATATTTATGGATTATGTACTCTGGCTATACATCATGCTATGCACTGGAGAAATAAAGGTTATCAAAACATTCACATTCCCTGATTTCTGGAAAATTAAATCAAATGTATAAATATATAATCAAATATATATACATGTCAAATAAATATATAAAACTGGTACTCCCTAAGTTTGGAGACTTCAGAGAGGGAGAATGCCTATCAATGCTTTATCTTAGGATGAATTGATCAATTGTATGTCTTCCCCTGTGCATAGTACATCTTCTTAGACTCTGTAAAAAGTAAATTGTAAGCCTCATGCAACAAAATTATTATTTATAAATTATATAATTGTACAATTAATGGGTTTTTACTTTCAGTTAAATTTTAGCTCTGCACATTTTTTTTTTACCTTATTACATATAGTTTCTGTGAGCCTTCCATTCAGAATATGATATGAATAGTAGCGTCTTGTTACTGAGTCCAAGCTGGCACTGCTCACCTCAGGACAGGTCAATAAGTTGACAGCGGAAGTGTTGGGACATGGAATGGTGACTTTATTTGGAAAGCTAGCAGACTGAGAAGATGGTGGACTGATGTTCCAATGAACCATCCTACCAGAGTTAAAATTCAGGCTTCTTTTATACTAATGGGGGCGGGGAGGTGTGTGTGTGTGACTGGTTGTCTCACTGATTTCTATGCCAGCCAGATCCTGGAGAGGATGATAGTCCTTTGTTCTTGCAATTGTCCACATATGTCTGGTCACAATGTTCCTATAAACCTTCAAAAAGACAAAAGTTATTTTCTGTGCTGCAACTTTCTATCTCTATATTAAGGAAAAATATTATACTTTAAATGTCAAGCCCGAGAGGCAGAACATTGAGAAAGGGCTATCTTGTATATTTCAGGCTATTTACTGATTGACGAGACAAAGGTGCAGCTGCAGCTTGACTAAGCACAGGCAACAGAGCACAAAGGTTGGAGCTAAAGGAATAGATCCAATATGGAGTCAGGTTTGTTCTTTTTGTTACAATCTCAGCATTATATCTAGTAATAAAAAAATAAATCAAATTTTAGAAGAATAAATAAAAGAGCCAACTGTCTGATCTTTGTCCTTAAATCAAAATTTCAATAAGTTGGAAAAAAAGTAAACAAAGCAGTGGATTTCGACAAGAATATTCAGACAAGAAATTGCTTGGTTAGTGTATGAAGAGAGCATGATAGCTGATAGCATTGCAACTCTTTAGTCTTATACACCTATGTTGTGTGTTTCTTTACTTGTGTGTCAAGAAGATTGTCTGGGAAACTCTTTTATAGTGGAAATATTTTTTATTGAAAACATTATTTTGTTCAGTGACATTTTGAATTTTAGAGAGGTAGGTAACGCACCTGTTTAGCTTAACACAAAGTAATAAAGTTTTAGTTATGGAGTTGTAGACACTAGTATGCTGGGTATTTTGAAAGACTTAAAATCTTTTCCTTAATAACAAGAAATGATTCTCTTTGATCACTGACATATAATAAAAAGTACTTATACTCACTCTGCATAAAATTTTATAATGGATGAATTGGGAGAATTGTATTAGTAATGACACCCAACGATGTCTGCATCCCTAGATACAATGCCCAGACATTGACTATGGTCGACACCATGTGATATGATTTCACCATTTGGGAGTTGAAATATATAATGTGAGCTGTGGGTTGAAAAGTGCCTGTACAGTGGGACATGTCCTTTTTTCTTGTTGCTTTTTGAATGTGGTCACCATATGAAGATGCCTGGGTTGGTCCCCTGAAAACATTTGGCCAGTAGCAAAATCACCAGTACTATAAGTAAGGCCATCATTACCATCCAGCCCAAGTTGAGCCTCCTAGTTATTGTAGTTTCATGAGTGACCACAGGAGACCAGCTGAAGAACCACCCAACTAGGCCCAGGCCAAACCCCAAATTGGGAGAAGATAAAACATTGTTATAAGTCATTACATTTCAGAGGTTTGCTATATAGCAATGTAATGTAAAAATTCATATTTAGAGTGATCTAATCACAAGTCCAAGGTGGCTATTATGGGGTAAATGTAATAATAAATAGCATCTGCATAGTACTTTATGTATAACACGTCTTCACGGTAATTGTTTTATTTGGTCCCAAGATCTAAATTCTTATTGTACTTTTTCGTTCATTTGTTTCCTTACACAATGCGGTTCTAAGTAACTAAGTACAGTGTATAAAAAATATATAAAAAGAATTTAATGGACCACTCAGCAGAATAAAAAATATATGCTAAACGTCAATAAAAATAAATATGTTTCTCCTTGTTGGCAATGATTTGAAAGTTGTAGAATAGTGTTTGTGTTTATTGTGGTAGTAAAAAACAATCTTCTGGATATTTTACTGTACACACCACATATATTTACAGATGTCAATACTAAGATATTTGATAAATTAATTCTTATTTATTGTGGTCAACTAAAAAAATCCCCACCCCCCCGCCAAAGACATTCTTAGACTAATCTGTGGAACCCGTGAATGTCACCTTATTTGGAAAAAAAAGGTCTTGCAGGTATGATTAAGTTAAGGATCTTGAGGTGAGGAGATTATTCTAGATTATCTGAGTGGGCCCTAAATGCAATGATATATATCTTGATGAAAGAGAGACAGTTGAAGATCTGAAAAACACAGAGGAGGAGGTTGTGAAGACAGAGTAGAGTGAGAGTTGAAGGTGCCGGTCTTGAAGACTGGGATGATACAGCCACAAGCAAAGGAATTCCACCAGCAGCCAGAATTCATAAGAGGAAAAAATCAGATTATCTGCTAAAGTCTCTGGAGGGAGTGCCTACACCTTAATTTTGGCCAAGGGAAATTAATTTTGGACTTCTGGCCTCAAGAACTCTGAAGCATAAATTTCTGTTGTTTGGACCCACCAAATTTGGTTAATTTGTTTTAGCAGATATAGAAAACCAACAGAGTTATGCTCTATTAAAATAGCAAATTGAATTTGAAAATATCTTTAAAATTTACATTTTAAAAAATTTCCAAAATGAATAAAACTAATGAATCATAAGGTAAATAAATAATAGCTTGTGAACACGAAAATAGTAATAACTTGGATTAATCACTATTGTTTTAGCACCTATAAGGAAAATGTATTTGATGTCTTAGTTTCCATTTCAATGCCTGATCAACCATAAATGATGAGTAGGGGACACATTCAGATTGGTGATCCCAGAGCCAAATCAATTACAACCACTGCATTATGACTATAGATTTTCAGTGGCATTTTCAGTGTGATGAGAAGCAAAAATAAAATGGAAAGTTTTCACTGGAGAATTGACACATTTCATTTACATGTGGAAACTTTACTCTGATTGGCGCCTAAGGAAAATATAAGGAAATATTGGAATCAGGGAAAATGATTACGAGATTTTTACTGTAGACCAAGTAAGGAATGGTGTTACATTTAATGGATACACCATAATTAGTATTCATTTCCAATTGTTGAAAATTTGGGTGATTTCTAGTTGAGGGCTATTAATAAAGCTGTTATGAACATTATTTAAGAACCCATTGGTGTTCTTTTCATTTCTCTTGGGTTAATAACCAGAAATGGTAATAGTGAGTCATAAGGTTAGTGCATAGGAGAAGCTCCTAAACAAATATCCAAAGTATTATTTTATACTCCTCTTACTCTCCCTTCCTTCTTTTACTTAGACTTCAATTACAAATTTAATAAGCAAAATATTTTTGTCCTACAGGTCACAGGAGGTCTGTTCCTTTTCAGTTTCAGCTTTTTTCAATCTGTACATCAGTTTGGATGGTCACTTTTACTCTGATTTCAAATTTATTGATCTTTAGTGTTTAAAGTTATTCAACATATGATCTATTGTGCCTAAAGTTTTCTTCAAGGCCTAATTCTTCTCTCAAGAAACTTCAGTAAATTTTAAAATTATTCAGTGAATCACAATATTCACTGTGAATTTCATTTATTCCTTGTTTCCCTTCTCTATCTAATTATTCTCTTTTTTATGTTTATAATTTTCAATCAAACCTGTGCATAGTGAAGGAGTTAGACTTAAATAGGATCCAGAAAGGTTAATCCAGAAAACTTGAACATTTACACAGTAAACATGTGTTTTCTTATAATCCTTCTCTGTCTTTTCTTCATTTTGGGGGTGGGTAGTATATGATTTTATAACAACATGCATTCTAATAACAAACCTAATCTTCTACCATTTTATAATCTTTTGCCTTCCATTCCAAATCCAGTAACAGATTGTGTAGATATCTATGTTCTTAATATATCTGCCCCTTCATCTGCTTTCCACTGAACTGTTTTAGCACAGGCTCTCATTACATCTTGGCTAGATTATATATCATAAAATCTCAATGTATCATTGATTTAATATTATACTAAAAGAAAATATTGCTAAAACATAATGACATTAAAACTATATATTAGTCTGCTCAGCATGCCATAATAAAATTTCACAAACTGGGTGGCTTAAATAACAGAAATCTATTTACTCACAGTTCTGGAGGATAGAATCCAGCCAATTTAGTGTCTTGTGAGGTCTCTCTTCCTGGCTTGTACTTCTGGTTATGTCCTCACATACACTTTCCTCAGTGTCTGTTTTCAGAGACAGAGAGAGAGAGAGAATGAGAGGGAGGAGGGCAAGCTCTCTGGTATGTCATCTTATAAGGAGACTAATCCATCAGATGAGGATCCCACCCTTAAAACCTCATTTAACCTTAATTACTTCATTAGAGTCCCATCTCCAAATACAGCCACACTGGGGGTTAGGGCTTCAATATATGAATTGTAGAGGGACACACATCAGTCCATATTGCATTATCACTAAAATTAAATTTTTAGTGCCATTAAAAAATATCAGTTTAAAGGTGAATCTTAAATAGTAACTTTCAATATTGGCTGTACACATGAAAGCAAAAAGCAAAGTTTCTTCCAATATGTTCTATGATATTTCTTTACTTTTTTCTTCATTGATTGGGGGCGGAGCAAATTATCTCTTCCTATAGGTTTAGGATAAAATAGTCTACTTTTATTTTGCAAATCCACCCATTAAACAGACACATACACAAAGATATAAAGACACAAAATATATTAGAAATTGTGTGTGTGTATATATATATATACACACATATATATAGTAGCAAATATGTAAAATCTATATATCATTAGAGATCAACAAACTGATTAGACTATGACTTTCAAATAACATTGAGAGAGGTAGAAATTAAATTATCTTTCCATGTTTACAAAGTAAAGCCTTGTAAATTGACATTAATGATTAGAATTATTTCCACATGTTTCTTTTTACTTGAGCTCTGTGATAGATTATTACTAACTGAATGTGATGGACTCCATCTGAGTCACACACCTAATTTATCACTGCCTAAAAATTCAAGGACAAGACAGATGAAAATGTAGAGGATATGGCAATTAGACATGTGTTTATCTAGGTCTTACTTTAGTTCACAAAGGGAAGTTTTAATAAAGCAGAATTATATGTGATATATAGTAATTTTTCAATTAATAGTTATGAAATAGAGAAAGAAAAATATTAAGGAACTTAGAATAATATCTTATAGAGTATATTAAATTTTAACCATTAGTTTAAGAAACTATGAAACTAGAAAAATGTACAGAGATGATAATAATAATATTGGTTTTTACTGAAAATTTTCAAGAAATTTATATGTTAATTTCTGTCTAATGAATTAGGATAACATAGAGCAGCTGAAGAGTTAAGAAAATAATCACAGTTAATCACAATAATTTATCAAAGAAGCAATATATTTCACAGGTAATTTTGCATCTTTCAAATTACATTTCCATTTAGATAATTTGTGATAATTATAAATCACATACTATATAAGTAGATAATTTGATTTTCAAAAAATGGTAAAATGTGATTTTACTTGAGTGGGAGTTTTGACCCCAAATACATGCATTATTTTAATTACATGTAATATATAATTATACATATTATAATAATGCAATGATTATATATATATAATGTAACTGCTAAAGAATGCAATTGATGCTGATTAAAAGTGATCTTTGCACAAAATGATCTGATTACTTAACTTTCATTTATTCTCTTTAAAATACTGATGAATTATTTAGCTTAGAGCATTGAATAAATTTGAACATCTTACAAACAAATAATACTACATTAATATAACATGCTTTTAATTTTGATCATTATTTGCAGATAGCTGATTATATTTTTCTCTTTATTCACAATCAACTTATTTAAAAGCAAGTCAGGAGTAAAATGTCTAATCAAAGACCAGTACATCTGGAGAAATGGTAGGGATTTATTAGGTAGTAATTAAAGACTGAAGTTTTCATTAAAGTTCTAAATTTTGTTTAAGCAACTACATAACAAAATAGTCAAACATAAATACCTATTATAATTATCTAAATTAAAATTGAAACCCAAAATGAGTAGGTACATTACAAAGGAAATGTATCATGTAGATATTTATTTGATAGGCCACTTTTTTAAGTGTGATAGAAATGTTACATGTTTATATCTTTTCTCTTTTTTTATCCACTGACATCAATTTGGTTGTAAAGAATTGTTTCTTGTCATACATGTCTTTCTGCCCATCAAAATGGATTTAAGCATCAATTTTAGTTTAAAAAAACGACAAAAATATTTTCATTTTCAGTTGCTATTAAGCAAATGCTGAATATATTTCCTTGTATCATTTTTTTTTTTTCACGGTACGCGGGCCTCTCACTGCTGTGGACTCTCTCGCTGCGGAGCACAGGCTCTGGACGCACAGGCTCAGCGGCCATGGCTCACGGGCCCAGCCGCTCCGCGGCATGTGGGATCCTCGCAGACCGGGGCATGAACCTGTGTCCCCTGCACTGGCAGGCGGACCCTCAACCACTGCGCCACCAGGGAAGCCCCTCCGGGAAGCCCCTCCTTGTATCATTTTTTACTTCACTTATGTATAGATGCACACATGTACATCTGTTCTTGCTCTTGATAATATAGAAGTAATCTCACATTCAGAATTACTATTTAAAGAGGAATGACTATTTTCTTCATATTATATATAATATTACTTACGTAATATTTTCAAAAAAAATGTTTAATGTTGAAGAGTTTATATGTTGGTTTTCTTGACTCATATCTATTTCCTCTTTTCAAGAATTTGCTGGGCTTTGCTTGTAAACTACTCTGTCCACACTCTTTGCTCATTGGTTCAGGTGTTGCTGACATTATCCCATTTCAGTGATGGCCATACCTTCCAGATGTGCCCAGCTGGGGAGATCACACTCCCATGGAGATTGGTTGTAGAGTGGGAACAAAACTAAAGCCATGAACAAAGCTATTCTAAGACTTTTGTTAGAATTTTTCAAAAAAAATTTTACTATTGGGTTTTATGTATTGTAAATTTGGAAGCAGTCCTGTGGTCATAATGAAGCATGAGATCTACCCACAGAACCAACAAAGAAAGCCAAGCAGAGAGATGGGGAAGCACAGTTGAATTTTGATGACATTTTTTGAGTTTCTAGATTTATCAGAAGCCAGTAATAGCTTTGGATTATTTATTTTCTTAAGAGCCTATGAATTTCTGATTCTCTAAAAAGAGTATAAATTGGGTTTTTAGGACTTTTCTATGGATGAAGAAATTTTAGATTAGCCAAGGTAAATGATTTGTCCTTGGTCAAACAGGGAGATACAAAGATTAAATCAAACTTCCTGTGCCTCTTTAGAGCTTTCTTAGTTCATGATTATATTCGTTTTAGCTGCATTAATAGATGCATATATATGTGAGTGTTGAAAGGGATTCTGTCAACTCTACAGTAAACTACTGATACAATCATAAAGTTGTTTTATGAAATCTAGTATTATTTGTTTCATTTTCTCTTGTTAATTGGTTAATTTGAAATTTCATGTGATTTGGAATAAAGTTACATGGAATCTAAATTTCATTTTACTATAGTTACTGATATAATACAAAATGAAAATTTTTTTAATCCTTTGAAATTGTTCAAAATTTTAACCAAATTAGAGAGAGAGAAAGAAATTGTTCTTGGTACTGATGATAGCTGTTGTTACCTAGGCCTGTCACCTTGAGGTAAATCAGCTAAATTTTTTGGATTTACATATATATATATATATATATATATATATATATGTAAAATAAAAGAGACTGATCAGATTACCTATAATAGAATTTTCAGTTTTACTAAGTTTAGTATTAAAACCATCATGTTATTAACAACATGTGTAATTTTATTATTTTAAATTTTATTTTCTTAATTTATTTAACAACCTGTGTACCTTTGCAACAAACTATTAGCCTATATCAGAGCTCTCAAAAACTGAACATATTTTATTTGGTCTATGATATAGGGCTTTAATAAGTCTTTGCCAACATTTAACAATTTGGAGAATTCACATAGAATTTGGAATTCTGTACTGCATAACAAAACAAATAATAATATATAAAAACGTGGAAGATCTGGCCGCACTGGCCAGCCTGACCATATGTGAAAGAGTCACTGAAGCTACACAGCAGATACATCATTTAGTTAGGGCCTGCTCTGAGCCACAGTTTTCACAGACTCGTATTTTTTGAACATGATGATTATTAATAGGTTGTGAATAGTGGTCTTTGTCTAGTTTGAATATTTCACTAATTTATTTTATTCCCCAGACCCTGGGACATTTGGACTTGTGATCCCTCAGAAAGGCACTGATGAATATAGTGTTCTTCATGAATACAAGAGTCAGGCACTTGGTTGCAAAATTATAGTCCAAGAGCTAGAGTTTGATCAACTTTCAACGTTAAAACTATGTGTTTAATAGTATACATTGTGGCTGCAGTGGTCTAATTATGTTATAGAAATAAATGGCACTGGTGCAAAGCTGTTTACAGTTTAGAAAATTAGACATATTTGACAATAAGTGATGTGAACAGAAAAATTCACAGGGGGAGATTGTGGCAGTGTATTTTATTCATATAAACTGTAGGGAAATAACAACAATGAAAGACACCTGCTGTGGTATAGAAAATGGATATTAAGCAGAACACTAAATTATACATATAATTTGATTACAACTGTGTTTGAAGTACATACACTAGGACTGCAGCAAAAACAAAAATGAATTGGTTTTGTTTGGATAATTTTATTTCTTGTTTTAAAATTTCATTTAATGTTTTCTATATTTATTTTATAATAAAAGTCATCACAATAAAAGAGTAAAGCAAGTAATTTATTTGAGAACAGCCATCTTTATATTTTTGAAGTAACATCACAATAAATTTAATTTATTCAACAGATATTTATTGTAGACCTACTATGTCAAACACTTAACTAAACATCCATATTTCAAGATAAATACAACATACTTTCAAGTGTCTTGTGTTCCAGAACAGTATTTTCCAAAGTTTTTATATCATGAATTACATAGTAAAATTTTATTTTTCTGTTTTATAAATAAAAATAAATAGTATACATCAATTTAAAATTATAAACTTGCAGTTAATTTATATATGAAATATTAGTAAATATTAGTAAAACTTAATTTTCTTTCCTTACAAGTAGAACAACATATGAATAGAAGAACTAATAGTTTTTTATTCATAGACCATTGCTCTAGAATCCAGAGGACCTACTATGGAAAAGTACATACAAAGCTTAGATTCCAGCTGGGAAAGACAGGTATATAAGTGAGGAACTATAAGAAAAATATTGAGATTCCATGGTATAATATGAGGTTGAGATCACTTATGTGGTTGTATTTGATGAGGTAAGTAAATATGACAGTTTTTATTCATTAGAACTCATAATCATTTGAAAGACAATTTCAGGAGAAATGGAGATAAGTTATCATACTATTAAATACTATCAGTGTTGTGAGGTGCATTCTGAAGATTTTTCAGCAATAATTCCAAAGAAGTTTAGATAAATAAACTTTGTTAATAATTCTATACATCCAAGTTCACAAATAAGCATGAACTTGGCTGTGTTGGCCTGGGGAATCTGAGAGAGATAAATAAGCACAAGCCTCAACCTTGGGTGTACTGCTTGTAATCCGCTCAACAACACTCATTTTTACTTACAATGGAAACCAAATACTTTTAATAATGGAAGCATTGATACTAACAGATCCGTTTTTGCTTAGTTTCCAATTTTGTCAAAAGTTTCAAATATTTGATTCAAGTTTCATATACTAAAAATGTTAACTGGTTCTACCTTACATCAAATACAGTGTTATTTGTTAGTTCATTTACAGGTAGAATATCATTTAGCTGAAAATAGTTTATATTCAGACATTAAAGGACTATGAAAATTACCTACATTGAAGGACTATGAAAGATACTTACTGGACTTCCCTGGTGGTGCAGTGGTTAAAAATCTGCCTGCCAATGCAGGAAACATGGGTTCTATCCCTGATCCGGGAAGATCCCATATGCCATGGAGCAGCTAAGCCCATGCACCACAACTACTGAAGCCGGTGTGCCTAGAGCCCATGCTCTGCCCGCAGTAAGAAACCCACGTACTGCAAGGAAGGGTAGCCCCTGCTCAGTGTGACTAGAGAAAGCCCGTTCACAGCAATGAAGACCCAACGAAGTCCAAAAAATAAATACATAAATAAATAAATAAATAAACAAAAATAAAGAAAGATACTACAATATGTGAATTAGTGGCTGAATTTTTGGCAGTCTATTTTGTCAATTTATTTCTGTTCCCTTTATAAACACTGCATGAAGATAATTTGGTATTTGCTTAAATACATCCAAGAACCAAAAGTTTAAAGAGAAATATGAATGAATTGATATTATTTTGATAGTAGACATAATCTGCATTTGACATTAGCAGTGTTAAACGGGCTTTCAGGAGTTATGACATAAGAAAATCAGCACATAGTACTCCAAAGTTCTGTTAAGCACTAAGAATATTAAGTCTGATTCCTGTTAAATTTTTCTGTTCATTGTTCACAATTGAACATCATGCTGAAGAATTTGTCATTAGTAAATGATATTGTAAAAACATTCAGAAAGTTATTCTTCAAAATAATTTTAGTACCGTAATATAGACAAAGTAATTATACAAACTGGAAAGTATTCAAAGTCTATATATACAATGCACACATTAAATTTTAAATAAATGAATGGCATGCATTCATTTATAAATTATAAACTTAAAGTTAATTTAAATACTAAATATTAGTAAAATGTAATTCTTTCTTTCCTGAAGATTAAAACTGCACATGAATAGAAAATTTGATACTTTTGTGGAGGTTTTTGTTTTGTTTTGTTTTGATCTACAAAAAGTTGTTTTACAATCCAGAAGACTCACCATGAAAAAGGCACATAAGAAGCTTAGAATCCAGCTGAGAAAGGGATATGGTTTCTTTCTTTTTTTTTTTTTTTTTCTTGGCTCAGGATGGAAACATTTATTTTGGCCTATTTGGATTCTTCTTTCTGCATTAGCTTCACAGATTTTTCTCAATAAGATGTAGACACTGGATAGACTTCATTTACAAAGAAACTGCAAGATAAATGGAGTGGCTAATGTCCATCAATTTGAAACATGTAAATATTTATGATAAAATTATATCTGTCTTTGTGAGGATTTCTGTTTGAATCTTGGATGCAACAAAATGTAATGCTCAACTGGGGGAAGAGTCCCATGAGTATAGAATAAGAATTGTTCCTTTTATTCAAGATTCAATGTAGCCATCTTATGCAAAATTTTCATACTAGCTTTGCCACGTAACATTGCAATACCAATACTAGAATTCACAATTTAAAGAGGCTAGAGCACATAAGAGTTATGGTTTCTTACTGAGTAATTAGAGATCAGTAGAAGGAACTGAAGATAGTGGCAGCAGTTAGAATTGACTTGATAAGAAGATGAACGTTTTCCTGCATGGGCTCCTCGATGTCTGTTTACCATTTGTACACTTTGTTGTTTCTATTTCTTTAAAACTTTACTTCTCAGAGGAATGATTCATCCTTGGATGTTGCCATCATCCCCCCCCCCAACTTTATTGGGCTCAGCTATTATATATTTATATAACTCTTTTTTTAAAAAAAGATAACTATTTGTTAACCTCAATTAGATTTGCAAAAGAAATCATGTATTTTAAACACAGATGCTATAAATAGTTCACTCTCATTTTGTGTAAATTGGGAACAATATCACAAACACATATTTCCTTGTTCCTTGGCATCAACCTCACTTAGTGACTATGAACTCCCTGTATTTTATAATGGTTACCAGGTTCCTCAACTTTTTAGGGAAGTCAGCTATTCTTTCAGAGGTTGTTCTTGAACAAATTGTGACATAATGTTTCATCATTAATAGCAAATCTTTCCAAATAGTTTCTTTATAATTAGTACTCTTTAAAATCTTTCCTTATAAAATGTCTTGACAATAATTTATTTGGGATTTTAAAAGTACCTGTTGAGATTTTTCATCATGAATTATCATGAGTTACATTTTATTTTATTTTTTAATATGTGGTATTAAATTCATTAATTTTAGAACATAAATCAACCTTGCATTCCTAGGGTTAAATCCTCCCAAATTTATTTCATCTCTGGATATTCCCAGCATTCCCAACATACTTAACAAACATCCATCACATAAAATATATGCAAATACAATTTTCAATAGCATGCACACTACAATTTTTATACAGAGGTACAAATATATAATCTATATTTCACCAGTCTCACCTTGCTACCACTCAGTGTCTCATGCAGAATGTTACCTTCCTTCATAATAGTCAAGTGATTTCCCGGAATGTACTTAGTAGGCTGAAGAGACACATTACGTTTCTAGATATTTTTCCTGAATATGATATAAAATAGTGAAAAGTATAAAATGATTTCTGAACATAACCATTTTTTTTATTCATAGCAGTACTATGAATCTCTAAAATTTTTACATTGATTAACTGAGGCAAAATTTTCAGAGACAATATACCAAAGTGACATGTTCATCATTTGAAATTAATTTAATAATAATTTGGAATATATTATGAGAAGGTAACAGAATAAGAGTCAAATTTCCCAGTTTCACTCTTGTATAAGATGCCTCTTTTTCTGTATTTAAGCATAACTTAGATAATTATTTTGTCTGTTTTGAATGTCACCATCATTTTTCATTTCAGGAAAATTGTGATACAAATAAGGTATTATCTTTACAGCATGAAAAGAACATAAAGCATTTCTTTAGGCATTGGAAAATTATGTAATATAGCAATGTTGCAATATTATAAAATACAATACGGCACAAAATGTAAATGTCAGGATAAATAGAATTTACATGTTAAATGAGAATTTTGTAGAATTAACTCTCAAGGAAATTGAATTGATGTAGTTGCCAATTTACTTGGTTACCAATCTTATAGACCTGTGAAAGATTAAAATGCTTGAAGTCTAAGCATCATTGATTATTGAGTTAATGATCAAGGGGCAGAGTTTTCCTTTGGATGCTTTTAATTTACGTTGAAAATCAAGTTCTAAGGAACGAAAGGCAGAGAGAGTGGCTGAATTCTGGGAAAATGAACTTATTTTCATTTTGAAGTCTACCTAGGTCAGGAAAGCTTCATTAGTATATTGATTAAGAGAAGCCACAGGGCTTCCCTGGTGGCGCAGTGGTTGAGAGTCCGCCTGCCGATACAGAGGACACGGGTTCGTGCCCCGGTCCGGGAAAATCCCACGTGCCGCGGAGCGGCTAGGCCCGTGAGCCATGGCCGCTGAGCCTGCGCATCTAGAGCCTGAGCTCCGCAACGGCAGAGGTCACAACAGTTAGAGGCCCGCATACCGAAAAAAAGAAAAAAAAACAAAGAAAGAGAAGCCAGAATGAACATTGTGGTACCTGTCTCTTTTTGAATTATGGTTTTCTCAGGGTATATGCCCAGTAGTGGGATTGCTGGGTCATATGGTATTTTTAGTTTTTCAAGGACCCTCCATACTGTTCTCCATAGTGGCTGTATCAATTTACATTCCCACCAGAAATGCAAGAGGGTTCTTTTTTCTCCACACCCTCTCCAGAATTGATTGTTTCTAGATTTTTTGATGATGGCCATTCTAAATGGTGTGAGGTGATACCTCATTGTGGTTTTGATTTGCATTTCTCTAATGATTAGCAATGTTGAGCATCCTTTCATGTGTTTGTTGGCAATCTGTATAACTTCTTTGGAGAAATGTCTATTTAGGTCTTCTGCCCATTTTTGGATTGGGTTGTTTGTTTTTTTGATATTGAGCTCCATGAGCTGCTTGTATACTTTGGAGATTAATCCTTTGTCAGTTGCTTCGTTTGCAAATATTTTCTCCCATTCTGAGGGATGTCTTTTCATCTTGTTTATTGTTTCCTTTGTTATGCAAGGCAGGACATGGAAGCAACCTAAGTGTCCATTGACAGATGAGTGGATAAAGACGATGTGGTACATATATACAGTGGAATATTACTTAGCCATAAAAAGAAATGAAATTGAGTTATTTGTAGTGATGTGGATGGACCTAGAGTCTGGCATACAGAGTGAAGTAAGTCAGAAAGAGAAAAACAAATACTATATGCTAACACATATATATGGAATCTAAAAAAAAATGGTCCTGATGAACCTAGGGGCAGGACAGCAATAAAGACACAGATGTAGAGAATGGACTTGAGGACACGGGAGGGGGGCAAGGGTAAGGTGGGATGAAGTGAGAGAGTGCATGGACATATATACACTACCAAATGTAAAATAGATAGCAAGTGGGAAGCAGCTGCATAGCACAGGGAGATCAGCTCGGTGCTTTGTGACCACCTAGAGGAGTGGGATAGGGAGGGTGGGAGGGAGATGCAAGAGGGACAGGATATGGGGATATATGTATACATATAGCTGATTCACTTTGTTATGCAGCAGAAACTAACACAACATTGTAAAGCAATTATACTCCAATAAAGATGTTTAAAAAATTGTAAAAAAAATAAAAAATAAAAAAAGAAGAAGAAAAAAGAGAAGCCAGAATTTGCAAGACACAAGGTAGGAACTGAGGACTGATTTCTTCTCTAGTAAAAGAAAATGGATTGGAAGTTCCTGAGAAAGGAAATACGTCAACTGGAAGAAAGAAGGAAGGTTTAAAGTACAACTTTGGGAAAAAAGCAAACTCTGAGATATTAAAAAGTTTAAGAATGATTAAATGTGAGGAAGTATGCCAATGAAAGATCCTCCAAAGGCATAAATTGTGAGGCTGACCTTCTTTTTCTCTTATGGTTCAACAGGATTTTTAAATTAGATATCATCTTGATTCCTAGTCCTCATATGTCATAATATTTAGAAAATTTAACCTTTCGACAATGATCTATTTAAGCCTCCATTAGATATGTGATCAGCCTGTCTATGTGTGTCAAGGTGACACTGAGGACAGGTCCAGAGCTTGCTTAGTCATCAGGGAATGCCAGCCAAGTAGGCCTGAAGAGGAAACAAGACTAGCCCCAAGTAATCTTTAAACCAGAGAGATCAGGAAAAATCTTCTCCAAAACAAGGACCATAGGCTGATTTACACATTTAATATTCTAAAAATAATATAATTCATGACATTATGAATGTTAAGAAGAGACGCACAACAACAAAATAAATGCCTACTTAATGCATAACTAATCTACATATACAACACACCATTTGTAATAGTAACTTCTAAAGAAATTCTTGATGTAAGGAACATTTTGAAAGTAAAGGTTATACTTTAGTGGTTGAAGCCTGATTTCTACTACAAAGAGAGTAAAAGTCAAGGGTATTTTTTTTCATTGTAGGAAGTGCAGGACTATAATAATTTGAGGGATTAATTCAGTCTACCTTAGACAGCTTCAACTTTCCTAATGACCTCTGTCTTGTCATCGCCATGTAATTACTAAAATGAGAAATCCCCACTATAGAAAATATAATTAAAATATTTATTAAAACCTTTCATGTCCAAAGCATGGTTCTATAGTTGGCACACTTTGTAAATTATATAATATAGTTCCTACCTTCAATTGAGTTAGTAAAATATTTAATCCACTATCATTTCCTGTGGCAAAGGACACAAAAGAAAAGATTAAATTGAACTCTGAGAGATGGGAAATCCTGGCAGACCATGACCCTTCTTCACTGGCATCTAAAAATATGGTTGCTATTTAAGGATGGGAAAGAATGGTGCCATTTAAGGACAGGCAAATCTCTACGTTGTGTTTAGTTTTCAAAATTGTCTAAAGCTCTTTTATTTTATTTAAATGTTCAGGGCTTTTACTTTTATTATAAGTATTTTGGAGAAGATTCAAGTGTATGAGAATTTTTTAAATGATAATATTCCTAAGGTTCCTTACAAATTATATTATATCTGTGTAGTTCCAATTTAGAAATAAACATTGCTTATCATTTTGATAATTACTAAAGCATTTTTAATGAATAGAGGTATTAAATTTCAGTTGGGAAGAGACAGGATCTTATAATAAAACAATTTTTATAGCAAGGGCACAATTATCTCTACACTAAAGGGAAGAAAAACCTATTAACAAAAATTTGAATGTTAGTGATAAACACCAGAGCACAGATAAGTTTTGCAACAGTCTGACCATAATCTTTGTTGAGTTCAAAAGTGTTTACAGTTTAGTTTTCTTATCTGCATATAGGACAAACTTACAATGTGAGACCTGAATAAACAAAGTACTTATTTATATGAATGTATACTATAATTAATGTATTATATAATCAATTATATATACTAAATAATATATAATTTACATATACTATCTAATATACTAATATTAATACTAAGCAAAGTACTAATTAATAGTTTTTCTTTAATTAGAACTGAATCTTCTCAAAGGGATACTCGCATTTCTGATTTATACATTTTTTCTCAAAGGGAGAATTTATTTCTCTGTTGTTGCCATCACTGTCATCATTGCAAATTAGCTTATACCTTACTAATTAAGACTTGTTGGGTGAAAGGATGAAACAACAGAGAAGAAAGGCCTAGAAAGAATTACAGAGTGATCTAAGTTCTCTCTTGAGAAAGCAGTGAATAGCACAAGATAAGAAGGAAAGGAGAAATAATCACACTGTTTACAACTTTACTGTGATATGACCCTTCAGACTATTTCCCCCACTTTCACACAAGTCACTGATTTCTTTTCTACATGCCGGGTTGGTGATAGTTAAAATTCCTAGGGAAAGGCCTAGAAAAAGCAAAGTTTTCATGACAGATCTGGTACACTGTCAATCAGTTTAAGGAGGGCTGAGATGCCTCAGGTTATTATGACTAGAAGGAAGAATGACCGAGTTTGGAAATATCTCATGGATCTGCATCATCTAGAGAAATCAGATTCATTTCTTCCTTGTGCCATGTTTACCACATTGTGTGTAATTTATCAAAATGTATTATTTGTTTCCCTTACTCTGTAGGAACAGAACCCAACTGCTAGCATGTTTAATATAATACTTGTTTAATATCTTTTAGATGTAATTTTGCTGTTTTTATCTCCTCATGATATTATATTCTTATTTGTTTTATTTGTTAAACATTGATTTTTAATAAATTTTCTTAAACCTTTTAGTCAAAAACTATAATCAATGAAAATAAATCTCAGATTATATTTTATAAAAAGTGTATTTAAGATAATTTAGTTATTTTCTGAAATTGAAGAAATGTTAGTAGTCTGTCAAAATATTTTAAATTACTAGTGAATAAGTTGAAAAGATACATGTACCCAATGTTACCAAGATATGGAGGCAACATATGCGTCCATCAGCAGATGAATGGATAAAGAAGACATGGTACATATATATACACAATGTAATACTACTTTGCCATGAAAAAAAATGAAATTTTGCCATTTGCAGCAACATGAATGGACTTGGAGCGCATTATGCTAAGTGAAATAAGTCAGACAGAGAAAGACAAATACTGTATCATACCACTTACATGTGGAATCTAAAAAATACAACAAACTAGTAAATATAACATAAAAGAAACAGACTCACAGATATTGAGAACAAACTAGTGGTTATGGGTGGGGATGGGGGAAAGGGGGAGGAGCAATATAGTGGTGGGGGAGTGGGAGGTAGAAACTATTTGGTGTAATATAGGCTCAGGGATGTATTGTGCAATAAAGGGAATATTTTGTAATAACTAAATGGAAAGTAACCTTTAAAAATTTTATAAAATTTTTTTAAAATTTCCTATATCATTATCATATAGGACTCTTAGGATAACACATAAGCACGTCCTAAATCTCCCCTCCACCATGTCGGAATGTAGAAATTAACCTTTCAATTTAATCCCTTCAGAAGATGTGCATCTCCAAAATTACTATATTTAAAAAAAATCAATATTAGGTGGACAAAGAGATTGCTATACTTTTTTGAAGAACATGCAGTTTTTTCTTAAAAAAGTGACACAATGCATTTCCAATATTCAATCCAAAAGTATACTCCAAAAGTTCGATACAAAAATATAAAAATATAATAAAAACCCATAAACTCACTTTCCAGAAAACAAGTTAGTCTCAGTCTTATGCCGACATGTGGACAATCTTGAGAAAAAGCAAAAACTGAAAGGATTTTGTCACATGAAATTGTGTGTTTTATTTTATTCATTAAGCACAATTTATCTCTTTTGCCCAAGGAAGGCCTTGCTAGATTTCTGATGCTGGGTTCTCTCTAGAGACAACATATGTCACGAACCTTGAATGAGATCCAGATTTAAAAAAAAAAATTGTATTTACTATAATTGAAGATGACCTTTAAGTTAATGAAGATATAATTTCTTCAGCCTCTATGCTTCACAGCACCCAAGGTAGATGACCCTATTGTTCAATAATAGGAGCATCTATACCTTTTTTCCAGGAATGAAGTCTTAATTTCTTTTATATCATAGCACATAGATAGACTAACAAAATATCTATATAACATGAAGTTTAATGAGGGAAGACTAATACTTGAGGACTATATAAAGTTCTAAATTATTTTGAATACAATATAACCAAATTAACTGATACAAGTTAATAGACACAGAAATGTAGTCAAAGAGTCAACTCTCCACTTGTATGGCGAAAGAAAAAAGTTAAATGAGGAAATCAAATTTCACCTTAACAGACGCAAAACCATTTATTTCTATTTTCAATGGATTTTTCATTTATTTTAAATTCAGCTGGAGGCAAATTGGTGATTGATTTTCTGTCAGGAATTGAGAACACAGTTTCTGGAAAAATAAATGCATCCCTCATTATTAAGAGCAATCCAAATCCATTCATCATTTTTTTCTTAATTGAATTATAGTTGGTTTACAATGTTGTGTTAGTTTCAGGTGTACAGCAAAGTGATTCAGCCATAAATGTGTATATATATTTGTATGTGTATATATATATATGTATATATATATAATATATACAATATATTGTATATATTATATATATACCATCCCCACTAGTAATCTCTGAAAAAGTATATATTCTTTTTCAGATTCTTTCTTATCCTGAATGATGTTTATATCTTTATCTCCAAATATTAAGATGTCACATAAAAATACTTCCATTTAATAGCTACTGAGGACATAAAATTTAGAATTTGTCTAAATAGGAATCAATAGTATTTTGCCTTTTCTATAGATAAGTATTTCTATAGCAAAGAGTGTCTTCCATGTTCCATTCCAGATCTACCCTGTTACTGTGCCTACCTTAGTCACTGACCTGGGACAACTTGCAGAGATTATAATAATAAACTGTGTTCTCTGGCTTCTGGTTGGTGTTGGCCAATGAGGAGCCGCAGAGGGAAGTCAAAAAAAGGAGAAGAGAAGGTACTTGTAGTCCTGGTTCTTTCTAGGTGAGGTGACCCCAAGATAACCATGTTCCTTCCCTAGATCATCTCTGTTCCTCTCAGTAAATATGACTTTACAGGACTTTTTCTCCTTTCCAGTTCTGATAATCTCTCCTAGCTTTTGACTTTTTGAGCCTAGGGATACTGATTGATAGATACTGTTGCTAGGTCTGGGATCCCACAATATCATCCCTTAGGGTCCTCCTACAGTCAAACTTAATAAATAAATAAGTAGGCAGTCCCTTTGGAAATATACCTTTCACATATTATTTATTTATTATTATTTCTAAAATCACAGTGTGTCACCTGTTCTAGCGTGTGTCATCAACACTGAAATGTTGATACATTAAAAAATATCTGATTTTTTTAGTTATAATATTTTACTTGAAGTTTTTAAATCAAAACAAAGGAAGCATCACTGCCAATTTCTCTATTGCTAAGAATCTTGCACAGATGAAAGTGTCAAGTGGGAAGGGAAGTAATTAAATACATGGTGCCTATAGGATCCCAACATCCAGAAGACCAGGAAGTCTTGGATGAAGAACCAATCAAAAGGCCATAGACAAAGGGTGGTTTCTGAGAATGACTGGGGTAAAACATCCTAACAGAACTAGATAAAGTAGGACGATCTAGAAGATCAAATATGTGCATAAGCCCTTACAGGAGAACAGAGTAAGAACCTGGAAAACAAAGTATAAACCTCAAAACCAATGATATGAAAAGAAAACAAAAGTGAAATCCATAGACAAGTGTAGGAATGAGGCAAAGATGTCATCAGTTTAGACACAGTTGGAACTTGAATAAACACTCATTTTTTCTAGGACTGACTTTATGTCTTATTTTTTTATTAATCATTCATACATTCATTTATTCATTTACTTATCTAACCATTCATCAAATATTTATTGGATGATATTATTTTCCAGGTAGTAAACCTAACTATGAGAATGCAATGGTAAAGAAAATACTGACATGGCTTACCAATCTATTAGTGAGGGATAAGGAAGATATATCATGGGCACACAGACACAAAGGAAGTTCAGATGACCCAATCTTCAATAAATCAGGGAGCTAACCCAAAGACAAGGATTTATTTGAGAGGTGCTTCCAATATACAGTATAATACTAATTTATAGTGAAAACTGAAGGTGAAACAATTCCAAAATATTAATATATTCAAGGTAAGTGTTAACATATCTGATGTGTTTCAGTCAGTTCTTTATTTACTCTAAAGCCATTGATGATCCTTGGAGTAACTCAGAACTAAACAACTGGAATGTTGACAAAGTTACCTGGAAATGGTGCTATTCTATGCTCCTAAGATAGTGGGTCAACATGAACTAAGTTCGTCAGCATGTTTACAGCAAGCATGAAAGCTCACAGTGACGGGTGACTAGTTTGGGGTCCACAAAATAGCTGGTCACGTGGCAGGTGTGACCAGCTCCCTTTACAAGCTTTGGATTACAAAACTCAGATAGCCTTTCCCTGGCAGGTTCTTCTCACACATGTCCCTGTGCTTTGGAACTAAAGAGGAAGATATATCATTGCAATTACTGCAGAGTGAGGACCTAAAGCCTATATTATGCATACATATGGCCATAGGCTATGTATACCTTTTAACTGCAGTTCCTATATTGTAAATTTCATTGTGATAAATCTTGTCTATTAGTATAGGTTTATGTTGAGTTATGTTAGTCCTAGCATATCATCAAACTGGTAGATGCTTATGCAATCACCAAGAAAATTTGTAATAATTTAATCATAACACATAATTTTAAAAATTAATGTTTAATGCAACTTGTAATTCAGAAGTGTCACTAAAATTGTTAGTAAAAATATTTGGACTGGTAGATAATGAATAGAAGGTAAATGAAAAGTAGAATAGTAGACTATAAAAATTCAATCTTTGTCATTCCTACTCAGGCAGGGATAACAAAAAACAGAGAAATATATTTTAAATATATATCCAAAAGTAATTATGATTTATCTTTTATAAAGCATACAAATACAGAAAAATGTTTACATAGTTATTTTGAATTAGAGTAAGAAATCAAATCCAAGATAATTTTTATAACACAAATAATTATCCTTAGGTTAAAAAAAAATACATCCAGCTAGAGTTGAGTCTCTGTAAAGCTATGTCTGTATCATCACTATAATAACTGAAATAAATTAATTCTTTTAAACAACAAACTGCAATTACCCATGTGATTTATTTGTAAAACAATTCTAAATGATACTATGAAGGAAATGTAAGTAAATTTAATTTGAAAAATGGTATGTTTTAAGACCATATGAATATCAGTGATATTATTCTTAAGAAACATGGTCATGTTGCTACAAAGATCAAGAATTTATAAGTATACATAACTCTATTTTGGGTGTGCTTCTCAGTGTTCCTTTCATTGTCACACTTCTTTGGGACTTGGGAAAATGCATGGTTAAACTTCAGAGTGAATTCCAACCAGGGACATACTGAAGTTTCAGATTAACCTTGAATATATAATATTACATATATATATTTTTTTTATTTTTTTTTTATTTATTTATTTTTTTGCCATACACGGGCCTCTCACTGCTGTGGCCTCTCCCGTTGCGGAGCACAGGCTCCAGATGCGCAGGCCCAGCGGCCATGGCTCACGGGCCCAGCCGCTCCGCGGCATGTGGGATCCTCCCGGACCGGGGCACGAACTGCCGTCCCCTGCATTGGCAGGCGGACTCCGAACCACTGCGCCACCAGGGAAGCCCTATATTTTTTATATATATTCTGTTTCAAATTTCAGAAAGAGTGAATTAACTAAATCCTACCCTGTATACATTCCCACTTAGCTTTGATGCAAGAATAACTTATTCATCTTTTCTTAGAAGATGGACATGCACATGCACACACATATACACAAACAAATCCAAATATAGTATTTCACAACAGTATATGTAGCCTAAATTTCATTTTAAAATTATTTACTTGAATTCCTCATGAGTGAAATGATTACAGGCTTTCTTTAGCTCTGCCCCATCATCATCTTCTAGTGGGAAAATTTTCATCCAGCCAAGAATCATTTTTTAGCTTTTCCAGTTTTATAATAGAATTGTAACCTTAATATTTATTTTTGTGCTGTTTAAAACAGATATTTCTGTACTCAACAAATAATACACAATAAGAGCATAGCAGGCCCCCACTGACCAGAGCGTAAAATCATGAACTGTTACATACCCAGCCCATAGAGAGAACAATTTAGAATTCTCATTAAGCTCCCTTAAATAACATCAACAACAACAAATAAACCCTGTGCCAGGTTTTAAAATGCATCAGGATGGCTGCTGCCTTTATTTCAGAGAAGAGAAAGAAAATTTTACATGTGCAATTAAATTATCGTTCTACTTTTCTTGTAAATTATCAGATATTGAGACTTTCTCTAAAACTTTAATGACATACTGCAATATATTATTGTCTATACTTCATTGACTTGCACATTAAAACAAGTGAAAATGTTCTGCAAGATATATCTCAATAAAATTGTGAAAAAAAGCCTGCCTCATTAGCTCAGTTCAAAATATGTTGCATATCTACAATGAACAGAGAGTATCTATGATGTTAAAAATGTTGCTTCTAATCCAATTACTAATGTGGATTCATCAGTGATATGTAATTCGAATTCTAATAAAACATGAAAAGTTGCTGAAGTGATTTTCACATCCTATTCATGAGATACAGTACTTTAAATTTTATCCTGAAATTATACAGGACTAATAGGTGACAATAACTTTGAACATATTAATCTTATCTGTAATGAGTTGGTTTTATTAGAAACTTCCAGGTGAAGCTTGTCACTAAATTTGAAATAAGATTGTTGGTGAGGACACTGCATAATTCTTAAACACTCTTTACTTCAGGTGGGCTTATGAGAACTTCCCGGAGTTCACACTCAGGAGAAGATTTGCTTTGTGTAGGATTTGCTATGCTCCTTTCTTTCTACCAATACATATTATGCGGCTTGCTGAGGAAGGAGATGTTGTAAAAAGGGAGATACTTGAAACTGAGATTGCCCTGGCATTGTTGTGATTGGTAATGAGTGAGTCTAGAATTAGTATGAGTGAGTGTCTGAGGCACAGTGGAGAATAAGATCAAGAGGATGGGGAAGAAAGGGAAAATTGTGTGAAAGCAAAAATGAGGAGGAAAAGAGCATGTTTCCCATCTTTTGGCACAGGTATATGAAGAGTGTGAGATCAAAGCACAGCTACGTGTCAAGAGGGCAGTGGAGGTAACATATTCCTTAAAGAAGATCAGGGTTTTACTAGAAGTTGATGAGACGTTTAATAGCATGAAATGAAGACATAGAGATAGAGAGGGTTTTACAGATGAGTAACAATGAATTCAAGAAGGTACAATCTCAGTAATTGATGAATGTGGGGTCTGGGGTTAGGAGGAAGATGGTGCCAGGAGGTATGGCGATTAGAGTACCAAGGACATGGGGCAACTCAAAGTTCAAACTTCACCCTTGCTCCAGCCAAAAGAAAGATTTCTTCTCTGTAACTATTATGCCAGTTTCTTAAATCTAATACTAAGTACATTGCCTTTCTACCTTTTTTTAAAAATTCATCTTGAACTCAAGAGCCAAGACACTAACTTATGTATTTATTTATTTATTTTTGGCTGTGTTGGGTCTTCGTTGCTGCGCGTGGTCTTTCTCTAGTTGCAGCAAGCAGGGGCTACTCTTCGTGGCGGTGCGCGGGCTTCTCATTGCGGTGGCTTCTCTTGTTGCGGAGCATGGGCTCTGGGCACACAGACTTCAGTAGTTGTGGCACACAGGCTTAGTTGCTCCATGGCATGTGGGATCTTCCTGGACCAGGGCTCGAACCCGTGTCACCTGCATTGGCAGGTGGATTCTTAACCACTGAGCCACCAGCGAAGTCCAGCACTAATTTATTTTGTTCATGTGTTCTTTAACAGTCTTTTTATATACGGCTTTGATTGCATATTTATATGGACTAATGTCATTCGTTTAAAACTTGAGTGCATTTAAGCAGTCATCTCCCTAAAGGATCTCATAAATATTTCTCTAAATTATTAAGACACCTGTAATTCTATTAGATGCTATTCGCATTTAAAATTCCCTATCCCATTCATGGAGAGAGAAAAACCAGCTTCTTACTGACAGCTTCTTCCCAACTACATCTTCCATTCATCTGTGGTCTCATCAAGGATTTCTAAATTTGAAGTCGACTGTTTTACCTGCCTCCACCTCCCTGATTCTCAAATGGCAGAATGAAGTGGGAAGCTACTTACTGGGACCTCTGGATTTTGCTGTTATTTATCAGCTCAGAGCATGTAGGGAGAATGTGATTTCATTTCATTTCCTATCTAGTCTAGACAACAATGCACTAAGGTCTGGCAGAAGATAAAGTTTGCTACAAGCAGATCATCAATCAAATGATGTCTAAATACTCCACTGTTAGAAAATTTACCAGTTTTTCAAAGGTCCACAGCCTTCCTTGGAACTTCCAGGATTTATGACAGGGTATCAGAGGTATTGGTAAACTCAGTACTCACAGACCTCTGAGGTCAAATTCTAACAGGTTTTCAAGTGCCAGATTGCCATTGCCTTCATCTGCCATTGTCCAGTTTCTTCAGTATATATATATATATATATATATATATAGTGAATAATTATGAATTTCCTTCTCTCTCCTAATTTCCTTAAAACTTACATAGTTTAATTTGTTCCTGGTTCCCTTTCCTTCATTATCTTTATCTTCTGCAATTTTCTTTTCAAGCAAACATCACAAATCTTTCCATAATATACATTTGCTCAGTTTCCTAGACAGACATTTGTATAACATTTCCTAGTATTCTCAGTCCAAAATGTATTCACTCTGTTTTCTGAAATATGATCTATCTCCCTCACAAAAATCTTGTCTGCTACCTGGAAGTGTATAGCCTGGGCCACCTCCCTTGCCTACTTTTCTGGTTCCAATCTCTCTTCTTTGGGTATTGTTAGTGCTTGAGGAGCCTGGGACAAGCCACAGACTGCCCCTCTCCAAAAACAATTCAGAAAGCTTCAAGAATTAATGTTGGATAATTCAGTTATACAAACTACCCTCTGTGGGTTCCTTCCAACAATATATTGCACAAGAAATTTACTGAAAGGATCAGTGTAATAAAATTACCCCCAAAAAAAGCACAGTCCCAACTTTCTAGTTGGATCAACTCTTCCTGATACATATATTTTTCCTACTGGCTGCAGAGCTGTGATTCCAACTGTCTCAGCACACCTGTCTTCTTGAGCAAGTAATAATCTAAGCACCATTACTGCTTATACTATATTTACATCCTCAGCACCATTCCCTCTAGAGTTGGCTGACTTAGAGGAACCCCTCACTTTGTTCCACAAAGGGCTTTAATTTCGGTATAACTTGCTACAGTGCCGAGGTTCAATATTCCCAGATATTAAGGCACTTCTTCCAAAATTCCTTAATAATATCATAATATCTAAGAACATATTTAGCTATTGAAATACCAGAAATTTTACTATATGTGAGGTTGAGTATAAATATGTATCCAGAGGAGATTACAACGTTTTTCCTATTTCCATTATGTCATACAGCATTTTCACCCCAGATAGTTCTCTGGCTTCCTCCTCTTTCTTTAGTCCTTTTTCCAACTCTCTTTTCCCATGATCCTCCACGTTCCTTTTCTCCTCCTGACTCCACCCACTCCATTCTGCTCTCTCACCTTCTGTCTCATTTCTGTTCTATGTCTCAGCCCTATCCTGGATGAGGAAAGTAAGAATTTCCTATACTGTGGGTCCCACAAGTCAGCTTGTATTCTTTAGATTCTTAAGATAAAATAATCTAAATGAAAACCAAAACTTTGTCAAGTTTATATTGGCCATGTCTAAAGTCTCCATCTAATTATTCACTATCATTTAAGTTCTCAAAGAAAGCAAAGGGTTGGGAAAGATAGGAAAGATCAAATGTCATTCTGTAACATATTCATTTTTCCACTGTATTTTCTAATCCTGAGGTAATATGAAAACACTGTAGAAATATTTATATTCATAACAGTGTTTGTGAATACCTAAAGAATACATAGTGTTTGTGGAAAACAAATTATCTAAGTGAAATTAGTATCATAATTAATTATAGAAGTCAAGCACAAACTTTTTTAAAAAATTAGAAATTAAATGTAAAAAATGTGTTTAGACTGAAATTCACAAGCAGTTATCACTTTAGAGAATGTCTTATGTAAAAATTATGAATTTTAATATGATATCCATTAATTTGCTTTTTATTTAACAACCACTTATTGAGCATTTAATATGCAGGCTATATGTAAGGGTAGTCCCTGAATTTATGTCACCTTAAAAATATAAACTAATGTGCTTTAAATTAGGTGAATATTTTTAAGTTGACTTATCTTTTGTATCAAAATTGTATTCATTTTAAAAGGTAATTTATTAATGTTTACAGCTTTGTATTAAGAGCATAGAAATAGCATTTGATTCAAAACCAGTTTTCAACAGTAAGGTACTGAAGGTGGCTTTATTAAAAATTTGGTCAAAGACTAGAAATTCTTCCATCAAAAATCAGGAAAAACAAGAAAGATTTATATTTTATTATAATTGACTTAGTGATATATTATGGTTATTATTTCTCTCTCATCAGAAATATAAGATTTATTCTGCCAGTTTCTTTAGAAGGTGATTTATTTTCCTTCTTTTGGTTATAGTATTGTAGGTTTCAGATTAAGTTGATGTGTTGTTAAATAGAAATTCAACTTCCAGTAGGTTTAAAATAGAAAGCCACTGCCTGACTTCAGGCTATCTACACGGTAATTGCAGAAAGAACTTTGTTAAGTGCATGTAGAATGAATGAGCACAGGCTTTATGAAGTGCTGTGCAGACAATCCACCCAGCTGAGAAAAGACTTTGAAGATGATTGCCTTAGGAATCCTTGAGCACACAGGCTGACAAAGTGACTCTAATTCAAAGAATGCAAACCTTCTTGATTTTTATGAAGATAACTACGAGAACCACTGGGAAGTAACTACTTCATACAGGGCACAATTGACATTTTAAAAACATTTTATCTGACTGAGTTAGCAATGCAGGTTGAAATGGAAACCAATTTACTCTGTTGGAGTTTTATAACTCCATGCTACATTTTAAAAATGAGAAATATAAGGATGTTGTACTGAAATGAAAGTTAAGTAATAAAATAGGCCAAAGATGAAACTGCATGGCCAATGTTATAATGTCGTTACATGCCACAAATTAAACACATGTTTTTTCAGTTTAGGTAAATCAAATGGCAATAAAAGAGAAAGTTTAAATAATAAAGATGGTAAGACCACAGTTTTTATATACACTCATAGTTATGTCCCCATCTCCAGTTTTTTCTTCTTCCTTATAGAAACTTCAATTATTTTGTGGATAAATGCTTGCATATTGAAGTGGGCGGAGCCCTCATTTTTCACAAACGTGGTTAAGTTCTGGTCAAGGAAATCTTAGCAGAAATGGTGAGAAAAACTTGTTCTCAAAGGGAAGAGAAATGGCTTTTTTTGTCCTTTTCTCCTCCTGCTAGACTTAGTGGTTGAAGCTCAATAAGCTTTCTTGAAACTCCAGTTGGAAGGATATGTAGAACTGAGTGGGAAAAACAAGATTCCACACCCTGTCATCCCTAGATTATCTACTTCCAGGTTGTTCTATGTGGCAGAGAAACTTCTATGTTTTTTAAAATGTGGATATTTTGATTATCACTCACAGGCAAGCTTAATCCTAAGTAATGCAGAATTTTGTATAAGATCATGCCCTGCTCACTTGTTACATTTATCAATGAATTTGAGTAATAGTTTTTAATAGGCATAAAATTAAATTGTCTCTTCTATCTTCTATTGTCCCTACTTATGGACTCATTCCTTGAGCATTGTGAATAAGACCCTATATGCTTTCACTTTTCTGAATATTTCATTCAAGAAAGAGTCACTGAGATTATCAGTCAGAAAACTTAGGTTCAGTGCCTGAGAAAAAAGTTCCCAACACATGACTAGGCTTGAAAGGTTAAGCAAAATTACACCTGCTACTTTGATAGAGAAGAATATTTCAAAAGTGACATAGAACTGAGTCTCCACATTCTAACTGCTAGGAAACAGCTAATCTGAGGGAGAAGCAGTTCACATTTTTCTCTTTCCCTTGATATTCTCAGTAGTTCATAAAGCTAATAAGAGAAGTAAAACTAGAAAGCCAAAGTGAAATTGAGCTTTCCTTGAAGTCATAGGTATTATGCAGTTGGAATTTTTATTTAAATAATTAAAATCCAATAATTAAATGAGTTTGTCTTGTGGTTTGGTCATGTCAAATTTCCTACACAACAGTGGTTCTCAAACTTGAGTATGCAGCACATAGAGGGCTTGTAAAAGAACTGACTGCTGGACCCCAGACCTAGAGTTTCAGATTTAGCAAGTCTGAATGGGTCATAGGAATCAGACTAGTTCCCAGGTGATCCCAATAAACAGATCCAGGGACTGCATTCTTAGAAACTTTCTCTAAATACTAAGGATTCATGTCCATTAGACCAAATGAGGATAGATTAAAGAATAAAAGATAGCTCAGGTGTTAAATATTTATTTCCCACAAAGTTTATATGTTGAAATCCTAATTTCCAATAGGATAGTATTAGTAGGTGAGTCCATTGGCAGGTCATTAGGTCATGAGGGTGGAACCCCCATGACTGGGATTAGTGCCCTTATAAAAGAGGTCACAGAGAGTTCCCTTGCCCCTTCTGCCATGTGAGGAAGCAGTGAGAAGATGATGGTCTATAAACTAGGAAGTGGGTCCTCACCAGACACAGAATCTGCTGTCAACTTGATCTTGAACTTCCCAGCCCACTGAACTGTGAGAAATAAATTACTATTGTTTAAGCCACCCAGTCTATGGTAATTTGTTATAGTAGCCCAAACAGACTAAGACAGTGATGTAGGGAGAAAAACATTATCTGTTAATACTACCAATGATCATCCTATCATCCTTTTAAAAATCTATGGCAGCAGTGCCAAAACTGGACTGAATATAAGTAGACTCATTAGTATTCAAAATGGAAACCTGAGTTTATGTGCTGACATCAGATATGACAATGTTAGATTAACTCAAAAAAAAAAAAAAGTAAGGTAGGATGACTAAGAGTTGAGAGAAGAGTGCCAAGGATGACCCCTTGTTGCTGGCTTCTCTGACCAGCCTAGTGGTACAAACAAGACTGGAAGTTGGGTCCATACTGGATGTAGATATTAAGACTGAGCTTCCTGTAAAAGAGCAGGTACCAAACTTAAGCATACATGAGAATCATATGGGGTGCTTTTGAAAAGTACAATTTGAAATCCTCACCTAAACCCACTGATAAATCTTACAGATGTGATCTCAGTTCATTTTAAAATAAGAATTACAGGTGACTTTGATGCAAATGGCCTGATGGACACTGTTTGGGAAACAATGCTATGGGAAAAACAGCTTTTAGAGGCAGCCCACATTCCTTGGCTCTCTGTCCCCTTCCAGCAATGGAATCATTCAGACTACTGCTTCCTTCATCACCTCTTCTCCTCTCACTGACTTTCCCGTCTTTTTCTGTTAAAGACTCTTGAGATTACATTGGGCACCCTCTTGGAAAATAAGAGGAAAACAAATCAAGTAAGAGATGGGCAAATATTTATGTAGACATTTCACCAAAGAAAACACACAAATGTCTATTCCCATGAAGAGATGTTCAACATCATTAGTCATTGGGTAAATGCAAATTAAAACCAAAATGAGATAGCACTATCATTGAGAAGAAGGGCTATAATCCAAAACATGGTTAATGTGCAGTGTTGGAAACCGAAACTCCTATACATTGTTGATAAAAATACAAAATGTACAGCCCCTTTGGAAAACATTTTGATAGTATCTTTAAAAGTTGCATGTGATCCAGGATTCTACTCCTAGATATCTACCCAAGCAAAATTAAAACCCATATCCACACAAAGACCTGTAGTAATCATTCATAGGAACAAACAAGAAACATCTAAATAGTCATCAACTGGTAAATGGAGAAACAAAATAAAGTGCATCAATACAATGGTATACTACTCAGCAATAGAAGGAACAAACTATAAATACATCTAACAACTCTAACAAATGGATAAATCTCAAAAACCTCGTTAACTGAAAAACTCAAACTGAAGTAACTATGTATTACATTATTCCATTTAAATAAAATTTCTAGAAAAAACAAAAAGTGTGTGTATATATAGCATATACACATTCTTATACAACATATATACACATTCATATACATTTGATAAATATATATATCATGTATATAATGATCAGTAGATAAAACAATCAGTAGTTGCCTGGTTGCCTGGCATTGGGTATAGGAACTGAGACTGACTGAAAACAAAAACATCAGAAAATTTTAGGGATACAGAGCAAAGAACAATGCATCACATACAAGGCAAGATAAAATTTTGATCAAATTAGTCAACAAAACTTACTAAACACTAAAGTTAGAGGTATAATTAAGGTTTGTAGTTAACTCTTTCTCCTTCTTTTCCTCCCTCTGTGGTTCATATATTTGTATGAATTTATCAAATACAGTTGGTCTAAGTAAGAAGAAAGGATCCAATATTAAGATATTTTAAGTGATTTTGTTTTATTTAAAGTATCTTAAATGATTTTAAAGGACAGATATTAAAAATTTAGGTAAGGAAATAAAAATCCACTGATACACATTAGAAGAACCTAAAGGTCATACACTCTAAAAAACATTCTGAAATAGGCTCCCCAGCTTTATAAGAGAAGCTTTTTCAGGAAACACATTAAGAAGCTTAAATTTCTAATCCTTCAAAACTGACTGGGTGCTTGAAATCTGAAAATGCCACAAACCAGTAAATTCAAACTAGTCCTGTATAATATAAAACCCATGCCCATGGAGAGGAACCACAATTAAGAAAGTCAAAGATTTAAAAGCAAGGCTTAAGTGTTTTAACAAATGTTATCAGGTTACAAAACTGGCAGACAATGGGAAGAGCCCAGCCAAAAAAGGAAGTCTTTCAGCCCTTGGGTCTCTTCACTTTTTTGTTATAAAAATATGTTTTAGAATGAATCATTTTTAATATAGACATAATATGCAGCTTAGTAAGAATATTTTAGCTTTACCTCTTAAATACCTGTGTTTATTTGCCAATACCTGTGCTTTGATTTAGCTTGGAACTTTATGTCTGGGATTAAATTCAGATTCAGCTAAATGGACTAATCCGAGGCAAAAAAAAAAAAAAAAATCAATAAGCCTCAATTTTCTCATCTCCTAAAGGGCATAATAACATTTATTTTGCACTGTCTTTATTTTTAGGGGTTGAAATATGTATTTATTTCATAGTCTTCCAAATAGTAAATGCTTAGGGTAGAACATTCAGGCAGATTTCTAAATAAGAGCCCCACTTCCCAAGATTCCTGACACTTGTTTATTGACTCAAGCATGAAACTAAGTGCTGCTATAAAATGATTTTACAGATGTAAATAAAGACACTTGACCTATAAATACTCAGATTATCTGTGTGGTCCTGACTCAATTAGGTAAATTATTTTAAAAATAGAATTTGCTCTAGCTGGTAGCAAGAGAGACCATCAGAGATTCAAAGTACAAGAGGAATTTGATGCACTGTCACTGCCTTGAAGATGGAGGGGTCACAGGGCAAGGAATCAGGTGGTCTTTAGAGAGGAGAGTGGTTCCCAGCCAATAACCATCACGGAAGCTAGGTTCTCAGTCCTGAAATCACAGTAGCCAAATCACAAATTTGGCTAACACCCTGAAAATAAGCTTGGAAGTGGATTCTTTCCCCCAGATCTCTAGTTTATTTGACACTAAACAAAGGACCCAGTGGTAACTACCCAGACTTACAAACTTTATAGAACTGTGATGTAGTAAATGGATATTGTTTTAAACCACTGAATTTTTGATGATTTGTTAAATACCAAAAGAAATCAAAAGCAACGTTTAACAAAACGTAGTTCCTCTCTTTCCTTTCATATAGCCTGATAGAAACAAAGCTCATTAACTTTTTTTAAAACACAACAGTCTACCATGTGTAGTGACTGCACACTGATAATAAGGTTCATCATAAATAATTACTAAAATTATTTAATAAAGCTCATTAAAAATACTAAATAAACACTTTGAATCCCTTATAACTACTGTATGAAAAATATTCACAATAGTTTTCAATTTCTTATTGCACAGGTGAAGTCATTCTTAGAATCAGAATGCAGATGGTCCTTGAACAACACAGTTTGAACTGTGCAGGTCACTTATACACAGATTTTTTCAATAATAAATACTATAGGACTACAGTGTGGTTGGTTGAATCCCAGAATGGGAACCATGTATATGGAGGACAACTATAAGTTATACATAGATTTTCCACTGAGGTGGAGGTTGGAACCCCTAAGCCCCAATATTACTCAAGGGTCAACTGTAGTTTACGTATGAAGTTCTTCTGGATCTTTATTTAGCTCTTTTTCCACTGGTTGATGCAACCTCCATATTTCAGTAAATACAGTAAATTTCAGATGGAGGTGTATATTCATAAGCTACAAACTTAGAATCATGATGAAGCAAAATCATAATTTACCTGGCAAGTTTTTTGACTCAGCTGGTTATATAATTTATGTTAGGCTTAATTTAGGAACATCCACATTGTAGAGATACATCAAGCCAAAATATATCTGTCTCTAATCAATTCCTATTGACTCTTTATTCCTCTTTGACACATTGTCCATGTGGGAATTAAAGAGAATTCACGGATCTATGCAAAGGTCTAGCATAGGTGGTAAAGACCTTGATAACCTAGTGAACTCTTTCCAGTTTTTCCATCAATACACATGTACATCTAAAATAACTGTGACAGTGTAGATCCAGGTGTAATTAATTCTCACCATCTTACAAAGTGATTTTCACTGTCAATACCCAAAGCCTGGAGTGCCATTTCCTTGGCTGTTCTTCTCTTGGCCCCATCACTGAAGCCACTGTCTATGGCCACTATTACCTTGTGTCACCTCAGCTCTTGTTGGAGAAGGTCTTGAGTTACTGAGACAGAGGTTCAACATATTTGAGTGATTGATGACAAAGTTGCCACATTAGATCATGGAAGCCAATGGATATGGCTCATTTGAAAGGCAAGGAAGGAAGGTGAGATAGAGTTAACAGATGTCTTGGGATTGCAAAAGAGTGAGGCCAGTTGAGCAAGTTCAGGATACTGATGATTCCAAACAGACCAATAGGAAAGTCAAGAGGAAGGGAGTGGAGACGAGATGGCCAGAGGGAACATGGAGAATCAGAACATGGTGACCATTTGACTAATGGTGATGAAGAGAAAACTTAGAAGATGTCTTTGGGGATAGTTTTCCCTTTGATTGATTTCAGTTTGCTAGTAAAGATTTTGCCTGTGTAGTAGAGCAAATTACCTTTGTGGAGTAAAAGATTGAGGGTACTGACCATGATCCCAGCATTCAGTACCTGCCTGGGCAGGGGAGTCCCAGCCAAGGTTACAAGTAAACTTCAAATACAATGTGCCCAGAAAAAAAGCCACATTCCATGTGAAAAATATTAATATTGAAAGAAAACATGCTGACTTCAATAAACCACTGGTAAGAGGTAGGAATCTAAATACTACAGAAGATGCAGTAAATGGAAAACTGGTGCGGAAGAGGGAATTTGTTTTTTAAATGGAAAAGAAGCTTGAAAAGGAAAATAAAAGTGAAGACCCATAAGCAAGTGCTCTCAACCTTCTCTGCAAATTAGGATTGTCCTGGTTGGGGTGGGGTGGACTTTTCTTCATTCCAGTGGAACCTAGGTTTCCTTATCTTAAACTGAAACTTATTCCAGAAATAACAATCATCTTTCTAAAAGTTTGAAAAAGTTTAAAAATCTACCATTGGCCTAGTAATAAGGAAAAGTGGTTTTTAGTCTTATAACTGTTGAGTAACATTAGGTAATTTACTTGTTATTCTTCACATCAAGATTTTATTTATAAAATGACATGTTTAGTTTATAGATGACATCTCTGGTATCCATCTATACGTCTCCCTATATAATAAGTTTTGGGATCAGATTCCTAGGGTTAAAAGTGGGAATTTACTTTCTGTTATTGTTATTGTTGCAGGAACATGGGTCAGTTCATTTACTTCCTATCTCTGATTTTCCTCCTCTGAAAAAGAGAGGTAAATTTAGCTCTTACCATATAGCACAGAAATAAATAAGAAAATATATGTACAACCAAACAGTAACTAGAACATCCTAATCTTTTAAATATAAGCTCATATATTTATATAAATTTTAAAATATAATCATAGAATATATATGTTCAATATTCTCTTCAATAATGATATAAGACAAATCTATATAACATAGTATAAAACACAATATCTATATGATTATCAATAACATATCATATGCATTTTTCTGATATAACCTACATTTGTATATTGCATATTGTTAATATGTTAATTCCCAGACTGTGAATTAAAAGTCAACTATTTTAAAATTTTTTACATGATTCATTATGTGAGAAGTTATGTAGTAACCTCAATATGAACATTACGTTTACTTACTTTCAAATATTTCATTTTTATAGTAAACAAATAAAAGTTTCTATTTAAAATCAATTGAAAACCATTCTTAAAATTTGTTGTAGGTAAGAATACCAAACAAAGAATAACGAGAAAACTCAACATAAACCTCACTAATGCTTTTATGAACTATGATCTATTTGACACTATTAATACAAAAAGTATCCAGCATCATTTGGTATGCACTTCAGGCAAAAATGCTATTCTTTTTCTTTTCAGAATTGAAAATAATTTATTCACAAACTACTAACATGTTTTAATTTGGTTTGCTATTGGAGAATGTAATTGCTCTATTTTATAATCAATTAGTGAAATAGTTACAAATATCAGCAGATTTGAACAATGAAGGAATATTTCTCTAATTTCATGAGCTATTGTTTAAAACCTTATAACTAAGAGAATAGGTAATTGACACTTTTATTAGTAGTACAGCACCAAATTCTTAAAGCATCAGTCTTAATAATCAAAGTAAGTATAGAGGGTCTACATTTGCTTTTCAGAAAATTTGAACATGTGTTTAAAAATATCAAACCTAGCTAGGATGATCAAATACCAACATGTATATATTTATACAATATTAGAATGACTTATTAGAAGGTGTTAGAAAACTTACAGTTGAAGACAATGGAAAAATATCTTTGTTCATAAAAACACCAATGAGAATATCAATAAAAAAAATCTTAATTACCTTTGTTTTAAAGGAAAGAAACATGTACTTCAATCTCTTCTGCTTAATAAAGTGCGTTAATTTATTACATTTTTTTTCTCTTTATTAAAAATATTTACCTTATTTGGCTAGTTATCATAAAAGTGTTATGTTTATCACATTGTAAAAGGTTTGATTAATGGAAATAACTGAAATAATAACAAAACCTTCTTTTGGAAAGCTTTATGTAATTGTTTTTTGAAAATGAGCAAATATAAGCAGAGATTAATTGGTTTTAGTGAGGAGTGTTTCAGGAAAGGTGAATAAAATGAAATGGCTGAAGTTTATGTTAAATATAAAGAAGTAAGAAAATATTAAGGGAGAAAGATAATTCCAGGCAGGTAATGAATACCTCATTAAGAGATATGGATGTTATTAAGTGCACATGGGGAGAAAGTGGAGTCTTGATCAGGTCACTGGAATGTTTCCAGAAAGGATGGGAAATGACAGTTATTGAGCATCTTAGGATAAAGGTCACATAGTAATAAGTGGAAGGTCTGGCATATGAGCTAAGAAAATGTTGACTGCAAAGCCCACCTTCCCTCTATTACACTGCATTGCAAAGCAATGTGAATGAATGGGGAGAGAACCAATGCTTGGATTCCTAGAACTAACCAAGTGAATGAAAGGACCTCCTTTAGAAAACGAGGCCAGGAAAGAGAGAGATTAAAGTTTTTGAGTTTTAAATAATTACACAGGGGAAATAATAATGAAACATTATAGAACTGGGGATTGTATCATGATCCACGGCTAGTAAATCTTTCTCCAGTGTGTTGGGGGTGGGTAAGGATGGGAGGTTATAGGGCATAAGAAGCAAATAGTAGTAAACCTCCTGGAAACACAGAATGGGAAGATGTTAAAAGTAGAAGTCTGGCATTAAGACAGAATTAGTCACAGGGCAAACATGGTGTGCATTAAGCTGCAATAAACCAAGATAAATTTTTTTCAGTAACAAGGTTGGGAATAATAACAGCTCAGAAAAACCTATTTTATTTGTAAATTAGAAAATCACTGTTGTCATTTAGACATGGGATCAAGTGTCAACATAGGATCACTCAATACAAATGAAGGACTAGTTGAAGTTGGATAAAATGAATTACTAGAAGTATACATTTCCCTGAACATTCCCTAGCAATTTCATGAAATGATAGAATAGGGTAAGAGAAAGTCAAAGATGCTTGACACATTGGACTGACTTGATAACCATTTATTGAATTGGCTTTATTACAGTTGAAACATTGATAGAAAGAGAGTTTTCACAGTAGGTCTGTAACACTCCCTGTTTACTAGTTAGATGAAGGTAACGAATGATCTTAACTAGATCTCCTTATAAAAATGTTAGTGGCATTTACTATTAGAAAGTACTGGAAGCTCCTATCTAAAAGATTCTTTTAGCAGAATATATTTATTCATATGTATTGTTTAATGTAAACCTAGAAGTTATGGATTTATGAGGCATGACTGGAGACTGGAGCACAGTAATATAAGCATATTCTATTTAATGAAATGAGTATACAGAAAAGAAGTTTTGAAATCAAAACAGCTTCTTTTCTTGTCTGTACAGTTGCTTAAAAAAGTCTTACATTAATAGGAAATCACGGTCTGTTTCAATGGGGCATAAGAGACATTCTTAGAAGTTGCATCAGACATTTTTAAGTCCTCCAGAGAAAGAAAATTTCCTCTGTGTTTACCTGTTTCATCTGAATCATCAGTGAAGTTTGGTGTGAGAATGTCTGTGAATCTCATTTGACAGTTAACCTTTGTTTTAACATAGGTGATTATCTGACAATCTTCAAAAAATAAGTATTTATTTATATCCACTGAGAATAAAAGCAGTGTTTGGTGTTATTTTTATGACTGTTGTCCAAATTATACACATAGAGAAAAGTGAAGTGTCCTTTTTATTCTACCATCATCCATCCATTGAAGAATTATCCTTCCACTGGGATTTCCTATTTAAATATTCATGTAATATTTATATTTGGCACAATTATTTTAGAATTTTTCTGAATATTCCTTAATTCTATAAACCTTATCCAAGATAAAACTTAGCTTCACTGAATATGTAAATGTCCTCGGCATTTTATACACATGGTCAGGAATAAACCTCAGAACACTCTGTGAAAGAAATGTTTGATTTATTTTACTCATGAGGCTAATGAGATATAGGAAAGTTAAGAAAAATATAATTTGTTATTCTCAGCAAATCTGAAACTTTTTTGGCCCTGGGATTCTATCTTCCCTCATATTTTGTAATTGTCAGAAAACATGGCACATTTAGTAATAGAACTCCTGTGTTTTAGCTCATGATCTTTGCTTTATTTCACTTCACCCTTTGGCACAGTTATGTTTTTATCTTCTCTACTTTTCAACTCTGTCGAACAGGTCTTTTTTGTATTCTATCCTATCCCACTCACCAATATCTTTAGAAATGTTTTGATTTTATCAAATAATCATTTGACATGTCTCTAAGGGCAAAAAAGTAACTTCTAGGGAAAAAAGTGTTGGCTTAACATATAAGGTTATGTGAATAACAACTACTTTTCCCTAATTTAGTTCTTTTATTTATAAAAATAGCTTAATTCTGTCACTGCTGTAAACACTGAAATCTGAAAGATTTGGTAGGTAAGGCTGTGGGCTTTTTCTCTGTCTCCTCACTTCAGGATCCAGAGAGCATTTTTTTCCTATTGGAAAATAATGGTTCTCTATTACTTCATTTAGTGATTTATCCATGTAATACATAGCCATGTATTGTTTATGAAGTATCAACTAATCTCAAGTACTTTGCTATGTATTCAAAATAAAAAGTGCATTCATTTTTGTGATATTTTGCTCTAATATGTTCTAATGAATATAGCACCTCATTTTAGAAATACATACATTGCTTTATTTTTAAAAAATTCTTACTAAGAAAAGCAAAGTAGAATTATGTCCTAGTGGTAATTTACACATTATATACATATGCATACAAGATATACATATTCATATGTTCATGTATACATTATACTTATATATAATGATGTTCATTAATATATATACACATATGCATTATAGATATACACACTATATATATATAGGTATTTATAATTCATAAGAAGTAAAAGATAAAAGGACAATATAATAATGGGACCATAAGAACTTGATACTTTAAGAGGTAACCTAAAATACAATTTTTCAGCTATTAGGTGATTCACTTTAATTTGCCCACTAACTATACCAGATATCTCACTCTAGAGCCAGGAATTTCATCAAATAAACTACTGAAGAGTTTTACTACTCTTTGATCTACTAAGAAGAGATGAGCAAAAGTCAAATCAGGAAAATCAGTGCTCATAGGCTGTATTGAAAAAGTGATTAAAAATTAAGCCTGTAGTTCTGATTTGCATTTCTCTAACAATTAGCGATGTTGAACATCTTTTCATGTGCCCCTTGCCCATCTGTATGTCTTCTTTGGAGAAATGTCTATTTAGATCTTCTTCCCATTTTTTGATCAGGTTGTTTGTTTTGATGATATTAAGCCACATGAGCTGTTTGTAAATTTTGATGACTAATCCCTTGTCGGTCGCATCATTTACAAATATTTTCTCCCATTCTGTGGGTTGCCTTTTCCGTTTTGTTTATGGTTTCCTTTGCTGTGCAAAAGCTTTTGAGTTTAATTAGGCCCCATTTGTTTATTTTTGTTTTTCTTTTCATTACGTGGGGAAGCAGATTGAAAAAGACATTGTTGCGATTTATGCCAGAGAGTATTCTGCCTACATTTTCCTCAAAGAGTTTTATAGTGTCCGGCCTCACATTTAGGTCTTTAATCCATTTTGAGTTTATTTTTGTGTATGGTGTTAGAGAATGCTCTGATTTCATTCTTTTACATGTAGCTGTCCAGTTTTCCTAGCACCATTTATTAAAGAGACTCTTTCCTCCATTGTATAGTCTTGCCTCCTTGGTCGTAGATTAACTGACATTAGGTACATGGGTTTATTTCTGGGCTTTCTATCCTGTTCCATTGATCTATATCACACCAGTCAGAATGGCTATCATCAAAAAATCCACAAACAATAAATGCTGGAGAGGGTGTGGAGAGAAGGGAACCCTCCTACACTGTTGGTGGGAATGTAAATTGGTGCTCCACTATGAGGAACAGTGTGGAGGTTCCTTAAGAAACTAAAAACAGAGCTACCGTATAATCCTGCAGTCCCACTCATGAGCATATACCCGGAGAAAAACATGGTCCGAAAGGATATATGCACTCCAATGTTCATTTCAGCGCTGTTTACAATAGCCAAAATATGTAAGCACCCTAAATGTCCAGCCATAGAAGAATGGATAAAGAAGATGTGGTACATATATACAATGGAATTTTACCCAGCCATTAAAAAGAATGAAAAAATGCCATTTGCAGCAACATGGATGGACCTAGAGATTGTCATACTGAGTGAAGTAAGTCAGACAGAGAAAGAGAAGTATCCTGTGATATTGCTGATATGTGGAATCTAAAAAAAAAAGGATACAAATGAACTTATTTACAAAACAGACTTACAGACTTAGAGAACAAACTTATGGTTACTGGGGGGAAGGGTGGGGGGAGGGGTAGTTAGGGAGTTTGGGATTGACATGTATACACTGTTATATTTCAAATGGATAACCAACAAGGGCCTACTGTATAGCACAGGAAACTCTGCTCAATATTCTGTAACAACCTAATTGGGAAAAGAATTTGAAAAAGAATAGATACATGTATATGTATAACTGAGTCACTTTGTTGTACACCCAAAACGAACACAACATTGTTAATCAACTATACTCCAATATAAAATAAAAAGTTAAAAATAATCATAAAATAAATAAATAAAAAATTAAGCCTGTGCATAAATCTACTTTGGATCAGTATATGAGTCTCCTTGTTAATGTTATGGGCTGAATTATGTTCCCCAAATATTAATATATGTTGAAACTCTAATCCCCAGTACCACATAATGTAACTGTATTTGGAGATAGGATCCTTAAGGAGGAAGCTATGTTGAAATAAGTTTATTAGGGTGGACGGTAATCTGATTTAACTGGTGTCCTTATAAGAAAAGGAAATTAGGATACAGACGGGTACGGAGGGTAGACCATGTGAAGACTCACGGGGATTAACGCCATGGACAGAGGTCTCAGAAGAAACCAATCTTGTTGACACTTTTATCTTGGACTTCCAGCTTCCAAAACTGTGAGGAAATAAATTTTTGTTTGTAAGCTACTTAGTCTGTGGTACTTTGTTATAGCAGCCCGAGAAAACTTGTGTAGTTAATATTTGAGCATTTTGTCCTCTTAAAATGTGATTGTTCCTTAAAATATGAATTTTTCCTCTGTTTTTGTCATAAAAATAATTTGTCAAATTAATAGTATGTAAAGCTACAAACTTACCTTTATTGTTTTGTTGCCTGATTAACTAATATAATAAAAAGTATAATGTGTTATATATTTGAAAGAATTTTATGATATTACAAATAATGCTAGCATGAGAAATAATCTGTAAATTTTATTTAATATCTGAATACTGTTTTATAATTAAATAATACTTTATTAGATAACAGATTAACATTTTAAAAGTTGACTTCAATTTAGGAATAGCTAATGTGAAAAAGAAAAATAGCTAATGGTTTTAAGACATCAGTAGTAATTGCTCTACAACTCAAATATCCAGAATAAAACCATCATGTATTTTGATAAGTTACAACACTTTAATGTAGCTTCACACAATTTAACATGCTTTGAAAAACATAGCATTCTAACAGGGATAGAATCAACAGTGATATAATACAGGAAAATGTTAGTTAAATTTCTACCCACTCAATTCAATTGTTTTAAAAATTTAGCTTTAATTGATATGTGTAGTGTTTATTATTGTTGCATATGTATGTATGCATATATGTATATATGTGTATTTGTACATCTACATAAATACATAAATATGTGTATGCTAAGTGATGTCTAATAATTAAAGACAGAATGAATAGATCCAGGTTTGACTCAAGTCTGTAAGTTATTAATGAAAAACATTTGTCAATGAAATAGTTTTGTAATGCATTTATCCTTTATCTACCATGAATATTACATTACTGTGGAAACTATCTCTTGTCTCTCCAAAGTTATTAAAAATTATATGCATTTCCGTATCTTGTCTGGGGATGCAATTAAAGACTAGTAATCACAATTAAGACATTTAACTTTTTTCAAAATTGATTTAAAAAACTTTAAATATGACTAAAATCACATCAATTAATGTCACATAAGGTGGTACTAAAAAGAAGATGAAGTGCAAATTTGCATTGCAATTGTCCCCTTGGAAAATGCAGTTCATACAATGAATAGTAAAGGGAATAATTCGAATCCCATCTGAACATCTAAATGAAATAATATGTCCAATTTCATTTGGTGACCAATTTGGAAAGCTCTTTGAAATACACTGCAAATGATAATTCTGCCTTATTAGTCATTGTTGGACCTTTTCGTAGCATGTGAAAAATAGAAATGCACAATTTGCCTTTGAAACCAGACATGAGAATGGGTAACCTCATGAAGTAATGAGTTTACCAGGGGCTCTCAAAAAGCATCTTTAAGTCATTCTACCATAAGCTTTTAGGACAGTCTATCTAGGATATTGTAAAAGATATATACATATATTAGGGTATCAACATGAATCTATGGTTGGCAGACCATAGAATGAATGGTGATAAAATGAATTATGTTTATAGATCTCACTCCCTTAAAAACAGTGGGATCTAATTATCCTCCTTTTGTTTAGCAGGACTATAGGTTAACCAGAGAGAAATGGTTATATAAAATATTTTCAGTTTTTGGCAAAAAAAATTCTTCTTTCTGAGTGTAGTAAGCACTATAATACACAATCCTGTCCTTTGGCTAGAGAGATATAAATAAAAAAAGATCTTATTCTGTCAACAAAAGGATGCTTTCTATGTACTTTCTCTTTCTGCTTTAGGTACTGAGAGAGAGAGAAAGAGAGAGAGAGAGATTCCAAAAGACATGCAGGGAAATATTTCAGTACCAAACACTGAAAGAAGAGATGTGCTATTCTTTAAATTGAAATATTCATAACTAGTGCACGAGATGAGTTATAAGGATGTTTTGGCGAGCTCTCTGGAATCTTTAAAGCAAATTGTAGGCCTTCAGGATGAATTTTGATTACATATTAGATTTCAAAGTAAGCTGGGAAAATTTTAATCAAAGCTTTTCTTAAGACCGGGCTTGGAATAAGTTTATAGCACTAAGGATTTATTATGAAAATTTCAAAATTATTGCTAGTAGGATATATTCTGTTTAATTTTAGAATGTTTTCTCTATAAGAATGATCTACATTTTTACATTTCCTATACTTCTCTATTTCAGTGATGTTTTTATTATTTAAAAAGCAGAGAATTCTTCGATATCTTTATCTCATTTGTGTCAGGCACACAGAATTAAGCATGTAAGGCCAAGATATTTACTGTCATATATGCACCTTGTTGAAGGAAAAGCCCATTAGAGAGAAAATACTAATAAATTATAAATTTTGAGTTATCCAACATTTAAAAAATGTTTCCCATTTTTACAAAAGACTTTGTGGTGGACTACAAAATATGTCTAGTATAGGAACATAGAGATTGGCAGAATGGAAACAATAGAGTACTATTAAACTCATAAGAGCCTGAAAATAGAAATGTGTGCGATAAATTCGGTACAGTTTTCTAATTTGAATGGCAAAATTAGCTTGTGGCTTTCTGGCAGCAAAAGCACAAAGAGAATTATGTTCAGTTATAACTTTCAAAACTTGTAACTGGTATGTTAGTTATATGAACAAGTTTCAAAATTCATAACTTGTTTATAAAATTAATACACCAGTCCACTAAGAAAGTCTAACAGTGGAAATGGTGCAATTCTGGCTTAAGTGAGGTAAAGATGCCAGCAGAAGGAAAAACAACACCATTACCCAGAGAAAAACAAGACAGTATAGAATTCACAAGGTTTCTGTGAAAACCTATAAATAACTGAAATTACTTTCCCTTATAACTGAGTCATTTTGCTCCAAGGAAAACTGCTCTTCTTTGCTAGTTTTCAGCAAATCAGCTTGCCAAGGGAGAGGAAAATAAAACAACAAATTCTTACACATTTCTCTTTTCATTGAGTTTCTCCATTTTTTGAAATTCATAAGACTTCCCTCTGCTGACAGTTTATGTGTGATTAATTTTTCTTATATATAAATAATTTCAGTTGTATGTATAAAATTACATATTGCAGGGTTTTTTTTATTTTCAGAAAAGTAAAATTTTTATCTCTTACTGACATCTGAGAAAGTTAATCCTGGAAACTCCCTTAATAAATTAAATGATTATTGTAATTTTATATGACATGTTCAACAACATTCTTACAGTAAACACAATAGTTTTCTATGTATAGTTATAATATTGCTAAATGAGTTCAATTGCACAACTACAAAATGTATTTCTAGAAAGAAGATTTATGTAGGAACAAGCCACTTGTGCTGCTGTGTGCTGATCAACATGATTTAACAGTAAGATTTAGAATGTCTCTATTAATAGTTTTAAAGTTTTAGGGTAAGTTAGATTCACTTGGAAGGTTTTTTTTTTTTTTTTTGCGGTACACAGGCCTCTCACTGTTGTGGCCTCTCCCGTTGCGGGGCACAGGCTCCGGACGCATAGGCTCAGCGGTCATGGCTCACGGGCCCAGCCGCTCCACGGCATGTGCGATCTTCCTGGACCGGGGCACGAACCCGTGTTCCCTGCATCGGCAGGCGGACTCTCAACCACTGCGCCACCAGGGAAGCCTACTTGGAAGGTTTTTAAAGTGCAGATTCTTCTACAAGTTCTAATCACAATTCTGCTTATTGGGTTTGATATTTAATCCAAGATTTTTCAATAACTAACAGGGTAAGTCTAATGTCTATGGCCCAGGACAACACATTGGAAAACACTTATTGGGTTTTTTTAAAAAAGTGCTTTGTAGACGCAGATGTAGAGAATGGACTTGAGGACACGGGGAGGGGGAAGGGTAAGCTGGGACAAAGTGAGACAGTGGCATGGACTTATATATACTACCAAATGTAAAATAAATAGCTAGTGGGAAGCAGCTGCATAGCACAGGGAGATCAGCTTGGTGCTTTGTGACCACCTAGAGGGGTGGGATAGGGAAGGTGGGAGGGAGATGCAAGAGGGAAGAGATATGGGAACATGAGTATATGTATAGCTGATTCACTTTGTTATAAAGCAGAAACTAACACATCATTGTAAAGCAATTATACTCCAATAAAGAGGTTAAAAAAATATGCACCTTAAAATAAAAAGACTCTAACATATTCCTGAAAATCTAAGATACCACATGAACACTTAGGGCTGTGCCTATACCCAGAATTGTGTCCATGCACAGGGAAGAACTGAGAAGCCCTAAGCTCTTACCTTAACCCAACCTGGAAGCTCTGTGCAAGTAGAAGGTAAAGACTAAGGTGGAGTGGTGCACTGCCTCATGAGTATCGAAGGTGTGTACCAACATGCATGTTGAATCACCCAGCAAAGAGTGTCAGGAATTTAAGGAAATCTGTGTTCAATCTGACCACTAAGCTAGACCAGCAAGGTTGTCAACGGCCACACAAGATCAATAAAACAGACATCACATAATTACTTCAGAAAAGAAACTAAACAAACAGCAATAACAAGCAGCAACAATAAAGAAGCCCTGGTGTGGAGTAGAATCTGATTTCCAGATTTGCGACATTATTTAAAAATTTTCACTTTCTAATAAAAAAAAATTAAGATACATGCAAAGAAACAGAAATACCTGGTCTATAGTCAGGGGGAGAAAACAGTTAATGGACACCATCCTCAAGAAGTTCAGACACTGGACTGACTACACAAAAAAAATTAAATCAGCTATATAAACATGTTCAAAGAACTAAAGAAACTATGTATAAGGAACTAAAGGAAAGCATGAGAACAATGCCTTACCAAATAGAAAAAATAATAATAAATAGGTATTAAGAAGGAACCAAATAGAAATTCTGTAGTTGGCAATGCTCCATCCATGTAGCTGTGCCCAACACTGCTACCATCTTAGATACCTTGGCCATCATCCTAAGAACGTACCATGCTACACTGGACTTAGCAAATGCTTTTTCCTTATATCCCTGGCCACTGAGTCACAAGACCAATTTGCCTTCATGTGAGAGGAGCAACAATAGACCTTCCAGGTTCTTCCCTAACATTACCTGCACAGCCCCACAATATGTCATGGGATGGTAGCTCTAGGCCGAACCCTGTTCCTCTTCTCCACATCAGTAAAAATGGGCCCATTACATTGATGCTATAATATTAACATGTGAGGCCTTGCTCCTGCCGCAAGACACTCTGCAGACTTTGCTGGAACATCTATGAGGGAAAGAATAGGCAGCGAACCCACAGAAAATTTAAAGCACAGACACACTTGTAAATTATTTGAGAGTTGCCTGGTCAGGTAAGATGTGCACTGTCCCAGAAGCAGTGATTGATAACCTGCAAGTCTATCCAATCCCTAAGATGTGAAACGGGTGTATTTATAGGGATTTGGGGGTTTGGGAGGCCTTTTATTTTTCACCTGGCAAGGTACTTCTGTTCCTTATACCACTGGTAAAGAAAGGATACCTATGGGGGCTTCCCTGGTGGTGCAGTGGTTGGGAGTCCGCCTGCCAATGCAAGGGGCATGGGTTCGTGCCACGGGACAGCTGGGCCCATGGGCCGTGGCCACTGAGTCTGCGAGTCCGGAGCCTGTGCTCCGCGGTGGGAGAGACCACAGCGGTGAGAGGCCTGCGTACCACAAAAAAAAAAAAAAAAAAAAAAAAAAAAAAAAAAAAAGAAAGGATACTTATGGAATTAGGGATCAGAGCAGCAAGCCACCTTTGAGAAGGCAAAAAATGCTAGTGAAGCAGATTAAAGCTCTGGGCATCTCTCAAGCAGGGCTATCATTTGAGTTAGATGTACCTGTGACATTGTAAGGTACAAAGTAGCATTGTGGTTGAGACAACAGAAGGAGAGAGTACCCCTAGGATTTTGACCCCAGCTCTGGAATGGGGCAGAAACCCAATATACCTGCAAAGGGCAAGCGCTCCCAGCCATGTTCACAGCGCTCCTCCAGGTAGAACCTCCCATGAAGGAACAGCATGTCATGGTAAGAATTTCCTTTCCTATGAAGGGGTATGTTGAGAACATGTTCCATCAACTCCCCTTTGCCAAGGCTCAAACTCCTACTTTGGCTGAGGGTCATGCCTATTTACAGCAGAAAAGTACCCTGTCCACCAGTCCAGTGTATCTAGAAATATACGTGCTTCTATGCCTTGTGGAGTATGCAGATCCTCCAAATGGCCCTGCCTTATTTCTGGGGCAGTCCCTCAACCTGTAGGGAGGGCATGGGGGAAATTTCCGATGATACCTGGTATACAGATGCCTGGAAACAGAAATAAGCCTCAGCAGCCAGTGGGCTAAACTCAGAGCAGTTTGGTTGGTGGTAACTCATGAACCCTGGCCATTAACCTTTTGCACTGACAGTTGTGATGGTTTAAAGGGGTTAACTGTATGGCTTGAACAATAAAAAGCAAAAGGATAGATGATCATGAATAAACCCTTGAAGGGGCAGGATATGTGGAAAGACATTTGGGTTTGCCTGCAGGAAGTGGAGCAGTCCTCACTGCCTTCCACTTCCTGGCTCATAAGGTGCTGACACTTCCTGTAGTCAGGAAGCTGATGCTCTAGCCTGGGTATGAGAGCAAGCAACTAAACTTTCAGTAAATACAGCAGATTGGGTGCATAGGAAGAGTAGCCTGCAGTACCCAGGTGGGATGGTGAATTGCCAAGGATGCTGGATTGCCTTTGAAATACAGTGACTCTGTTAGTGAAGGGGCAGTTCATCCTGCATGTTCTAAACAACACCCAAGGCAATTGCCAAAGGAGTCTGGGGCCATCCACCAGAATTCTCAACAAGTGAGGGATTGGCAAATTAATTATATTGTCCCCTCCCCATAAATGAGTGTTCTCAATATGTTTTAGTTTTTGTGGATACCACATCTGGCTTAAGCCAAGTTTCCTCTGTCACTGTGCAGGTCAGGTTGCCACTATTAGGGGATTATAGAAGTTGAGTATCATGTTGAATAGACAGTGATTATGGGTCACATTTCAAAGGTCATGATGTGCAAGACTGGGCATAAGCACATGACATTGAATAGAGGTTCCATCTTCCCTATAATCCATAAAGAGCAGGGATGGTAAACAGGAACACTGGAAAATTAAAGCATCAGATTAGATTACTAACAGGAAAAACAACCTTGGCCAGGTGAACAAAAGTACTGTCCCAGGCTTTAATTCGTTTGAATGACCAACCAGTTGCCCCTCATGCCAGCCTGGGGATCCCTGCCAAATCATCAATACTGTAAAGCTATGGAAGTCATGGGAAACAGCCATTGTCCTGACTCTCACTATGGATCAATGTGCTATGCTGCTGAGAACACCAAGACCCAAAATGCCTAGAAAGGCATTATCTACTGGAATTTGCAATGAGATATCCCACTGGGGTGGATGAGTTACTTTGCACCCCTGAGTGAGGGAGAGCTACTCAATCTCCTGTTGTCCTACTGCAAGCTGAACCTGTTGAAACTCACTATACCTTGAATGCAACATGAACCATTGAGAGAGGGGAGATAGTGTGGGTTCTGGTCAGGCATATCTGGGCCCCAGTCCATCTCCTCACACTGGACAGGGCTGCCTCCCCTGGTCAATATGTATGGTATGCACGACCAGCTCAAGTTCCTAAAGCTGCCAAGCTTCTTCTTCTCAAGGTCAGGTGGACATTTCTGTTTTCCATTGAAGTGATCATTTGGCCATGGTCTTTGTTCCCCTCATTGACATAGAGGACAGTAGGGCACACATAGAAGCCCTTATTAAGGTCACCCAGCAAGCCTTAAATTATAGCCAGCCAAAGCCTGTCCTTACTGAACACTAAAATGTCTCCAATGAGAAAAACTGTTCTCCAAAACAGGGTGGCCTTGAACATTTATACTACCTTACAAGGGGGCACCTGTGCCAGTATCCAAACTGGGTATTGTGTGTTCATACCTGATGAGTCTACTAATATATCATGTTTATTAAATCACATGAAGACACAACTAAACACCTGAGAGACCTGACCCCCATCCTAGGGGACTTAACATGTCAGTGGTCCAGATCAAGGGGGCCCTGGTGGAAAAGTTGTCACTTATTTTGGGAATAATTGTCTCAATCTGTGTTTTCTCTTGCATTGGTGCCATGGCCTCTACTTCCAACGCAGCCAGACATCTGCTAATGAGCCACCTCCATGTTGGTGAAACCTCTTGCTGACTGCTGAGCACACACTGAGGAAGAGGTAGACGTGTAAGATTGTAAGAGGCAGTCAACAGAGATGAAGTGTCGGAGGAGGTCATCAAGAAGACGTGACTTCAGCTGACCTGCCAGCTGAACCCAGACAATCAGAGATTCCTCACCCCCTCCATGTCCTTGGAATGTGCATTCTGCTAGCCTTCCCAGCACCCACAAGCTACCTGAAGGATACAGCCCTGAGATGGTAAGATTGGTGATGAGACCGTCTGGGCTGTGTATGTGACTGAACCCAGTTAAGGCCTCTGTATAAACTTTTAGGATTCTGGAGTGCGGGTGCAGAGATCTTTTCATCTTGCCACACCCAAGGGAAGCCTTGTAAGTAAGTTCCCTTGCTTATTAAGCCACCACCTACCCATCTGGAGTGATCTGCCTCTTTCTTTCGTCTCTCCCTTCCCTCGGCATATGTGGGCCAGTTGCAGATGACGCCAGGAAGCTTCAGAGGTTGCAAAGCAACAGAATGGAGCTATACAAGTGCAACAATTTTTTGATATATTATTGAACTTAAATTAGTACTACTAAATTATTGATTAAATTAAATATTAAATTAATATTATTCTAAAATAGATTGGTATAAATCAAGATGATAATCACTAGGACAACCACTACAAAAATATATGTATATATAAATAGTCATTAGTAAAATGAAAATCATAATCACAATAAGGTACAACTTCACACATACAACACTGTGATGAATGTAATAAAAAATGAAAGATAATAACGAGTGTTGGAGAGCATGTGGATAAATTGGAATCGTCATACATAGCTGGTGGGAAAGTAAAATGATGTAGCTGCTTGGGGACACAGTTTGGTAATTCATCAAAATGTTAAGCCTAGGGTTATCATATGACCCAGCAATTCCACTTTTAGGTATACACACAGGAGAACTGAAAACATATCCACACAAAAGCTGATAGCAACGTTATTCATAACAACTAAAAAGTAGAAACAACCCAAACTATATTCAGTTTATTGTCTGAGTCCCTGGACAAGCTCAGAGTGCTTTGAAGAAAGAGCAATTGTAGGAAAAATGTAAAAATGCTATTTTCATAAATAATTTTATGAAACACACAGCCCAGACTGTGCTCTGTGATTCCCAGGTGGAAAACTATGCTCCATATCGGGAGAGTTGACCATTCTGCCTACTTACTTTTGGTAAGCAGGACTTCTCTTGTCCCTTTTTGGGCCTCGTACACCTGTGGCTTTAAGCAAAGTTCAAGGGTAGAGCAATAAACATGAAAGAACTTTTCTTTGAGTATATCAGAAACATCCTCTCCCGAAGCCCAAAGATCACTTAGTGATAACTTGCAGAGGATTGGGGTGGGGGTGGGGTACAGATGTCCAGCAGTAGGGAGACACCTTGATAAAATGTAACTGTTATAAAATGAGACAATTTATACCGACTTGGGAATTTGAAGATATGTGAATATGAAGATATATTTAAGATATGAATGAAAGAATTAACTATGTTATTTCCAATGTTGATCCCCAGTGTCAAAATAAAATTACACTACCCCAAAGAGTGAATACATCTGTTTTCTATTTTTCAGTTAATCAACATATTACATCTCTTAAAAGAAGGTACATGAGAGGAAAGTACTTCCATTCTTCTGAGTCCTGAAATAAGTCCCTTTCCCAAAAGATTTTTATATACCCTGACTTTAAGAAATAATATCTATCATATATGTGTTATAAATGTACATACTGAATGACTGAATAAGATCAATATATCTGCATATATTCATGGATAACAAAATTCTTTCTTTCTTCTTTGGGAAATTTCCCAGGTCTGGAATTAAAAAAAAAAAAAGAAAAGAAAACAGAATGGCCATCATCAAAAAATCTACAAACAATAAATGCTGGAGAGAAAGGGAACCTTCTTGCACTGTTGGTGGGCATGTAAATTGATACAGCCACTATGAAGAACAGTATGGAGGTTCCTTAAAAAACTAAAAATAGAACTACCATATGACACAGCAATCCTACTACTGGGCATATACCCTGAGAAAACCATAATTCAAAAAGAGTCATGTACCAAAATGTTCATTGCAGCTCTATTTACAATAGCCAGGACATGGAAGCAACCTAAGTGTCCATCAACAGATGAATGGATGAAGAAGATGTGTTACATATATACGATGAAATATTACTCAGCAATAAAAAGAAACGTAATTGAGTTATTTGTAGTGAGGTGGATGGACCTAGAGTCTCATACAGAGTGAAGTAAGTCAGAAAGAGAAAAACAAATACCATATGCTAACACATATATATGGAAACTAAAAAAAAAAAAAAGGTTCTGAAGAACCTAGGGGCAGGACAGGAATAAAGACGCAGACGTAGAGAATGGACTTGACACAGGGAAGGAGAAGGGTAAACTGGGACGGAGAGAGTGGCATGGACATATATACACTACCAATTGTAAAATAGATAGCTAGTGGGAAGCAGCCGCAGAGCACAGGGAGATCAGCTCAGTGCTCTGTGACCACCTAGAGGGGTGGGATAGGGAGGGGGGAAGGGGGGGAGGGAGACACAAGAGGGAAGAGATATGGGGACATATGTATATGTGTAGCTGATTCACTTTGTTATAAAGCAGAAACTAACACATGATTGTAAAGCAATTATACTTTAATAAAGATGTTTAAAAAAATTAAAAACTCTTGTGCATCAAAGGACACGATCAATAGAGTGAAAAGGCAAACCACAGAATGAGGGAAATATTTACAAATTATGTATCTGATAAGGGGCTAATATACAAAATAGACAAAGAACCTCTAAAACAACAACAACAAAAAAAAAACAAAGAATGTTGATTTAAAAATGGGCAAAGGACTTGAATAGGAATTTCTCCAAAGAAGATATAAAAATTGACAATAAGCACATAAAAGATGCCCAGTATCACAAATCACTGAGGAAATGCAAATCAAAACCACACAAGAGCTATCACTTCATATCCAATAGGATGGCTATTATTAAAACAACAATAACAAACAAAACAAAACAAAAACAAAGTGTAGGCAAGGATGTGGAGAAACTGGAACTCTTGTACACTACTGGTGAGAATGTAAAATGGTGCCGCTGCAGTGGATAACAGTGTAGTGATTCCTCAAAACATTAAACATAGTATTACTGTATAATCCAGCAATACAACTCTGGGTCTGTACCCCAAAGGAATGAAAGCAGAGACTTGAATAGATATTTGCACGCCCACGTTCATAACAGCGTATTCACAACAGCAAAACGTGGAATGTAAACAACCCACACTCCCATCAGTGATTATGGATAAACAAAATGTGGTCCTTCCACACAATGGAATATTATTCAGCCTTAAAGAGGAAAGACATTCTGACACCTACAGTAACATAGATGAACCTTGAGGACATTATGTTCAGTGACATAAGCCAGTCACAAAAGGACAAATACTGTATGATCCACTTACTTGAGGTCCCTGGAGGAGTCAAATTCATGGAGCCAGAGCAGTGGTCGCCAGGGGCTGTGGTACCTGGAATTGTCTAACAGGTGTAGAGTTTCAGTTTTGCAACATGAAAAAGTCCTGGAGATGGATAACAATGATGGTGACACAACAAAGTGAATGTACTTAATGCCACTGAACTGTACATTCAAAATGGCTAAAATGGTAAATTTCATGTTGTATACATTCTACCACAATTTTAAAAAATAGAGGCTAAACGTAACTTCATATATATTTTATAATAGAACGTTAAGCTTTACAGATCAAGTTCTTTATACATATCAAAGTTAGCATTAAATTATAATGTGAAACAACAAAAAATTTAATAGAAATATTGCACTATATCAATGTTCTTGTATTAGTTCTCTTTAAAATTAAGTTTAGGAGTGAGTTGTGATTTTAAGCTAAGAGATGTTAAATAATTTAAGTGTGTAAAACAGTATTCAAATGTGTACATGAGCTTGATTTGTTATAACCTTAATTATAACTGTAATTTTAAAAAAAGAAAACAAACTTTCATCTGTATAAGCAAATTCAATAGAGTTACTAAAATGTACAATAATTATTAAAATTACTACTTTAAGGCTACTTTAGAGGTTTTCCCTTGAGACAGACACGAAGAGCTAAGCACTTACCTCTTTTTTTCCTATAGAATCATGAAAACCTTATCATCACTTTATCAATTTATAATGATTTTCTGACAGTTAAAGACAGAAAGTGAATAGCACTCTACTACCCTAGTAACAGTGTTCAGGCCCACAGAGAAATTTTAATAGTTATAAACCAAATTATGGGATTAAAGAGGTCAGAGAGATCAAATTGTTTTATATTCTAGTTTATACTTCTTATTTCAAGAACTTCATGGAGTAAGAACTATACTTGAAGCAGTTATAAAATGTGAAATTTATCAGGCCTTGAAATTTTATTTTACTTTTCCCACTTCAAGCAAAATTTTTCTGTCTTTATGTTATCTCTTCAGTAGATTATTATAAAAAAATATAATCCATTTTCTCATTTACTGATTACTGATTATTCATATATTTTTCTTCCTAAATGTATTAAACATGTTTTAAAATGCAAAATATGTTTTGCCATTAATAAATTCAATACAGTTTGAATATGAAATCCAGTAAATAAAAACAGAAGCTTTCAATTAAATTACGTCTCAAGTTCCATTAATTGTTCTTAAATATTCTATTTAGATAATAGAATTTCTGCTTAGATAATCTAGGGTAAATTTTCTAAAAAAGATTGCTCTAGTAGCTTTTTAATGCTTACTATCGTAGGTCAAAGCCCTCAGGTAGGCGTTTGACTTCTTCTCCATACATTGCTTGTTATTTTTCATCAATATGTACACATACATATATATTTTATATATTTAGACATGTTTATATATCTAAATATATTATCTATTACCTATTTATGTCTATCTATCTACTCTTTTCCTGCTTAAGCTAAAATATTTCCCAACTTTTTTTTCACACTACTTTCTTGTTTCAAAATAACGTAGTTCAAATTTATTTTAAAATGTATTTGCTTTAGGGCTTCCCTGGTGGTGCAGTGGTTGAGAGTCCGCCTGCCGATGCAGGGGACACAGGTTCGTACCCCGGTCCGGGAGGATCCCACATGCCATGGAGCGGCTGGACCCTTAAGCCATGGCTGCTGAGCATGCGCGTCCACAGCCTGTGCTCCGCAACGGGAGAGGCCACAACAGTGAGAGGCCCGCGTACCGCAAAAAAAAAAAAAAAAAAAAAGTATCTGTTTTATATATTATATATATATATATATATATTCCTGATTATATACTAATATGTGCTCATTGTAAACAATATTAAACATTCAGAAAAGTTAGTAGAGAATAAAAATCCATCATAATGTCAACAGCCAAGTATAATTCATAGAAATATATAATGATTTTCTGATAGTACAAAGGGGAAGAAGTAAGAATAGCATATACTGCTTTAATTTCGTAGTTGCTGCTATAACAAAATACCACAATAATACTGGCTTAAATAACAAAAAGTTATTACCTTACAGTTCTGGTGGTCAGAAATCCAAAAATCCACATGCTCTTATGGGGCTAAAATCCAGATGTTGGCAGGGCTCAATTTCTGCTGGAGGCTCCAGGGCACAATACATTTCCTTGCCTTTTCTAGCTTCTCGAGGTCACCTGTATTCCTTGGTTTGTAATTCTTTCACGTCTCCTAAACCAGCAATCTTATCTCCCTAGTTCCTGTTACCATCATCACATTTCCTCTTGATTCTTCTGCTTCTCTCTTCCATATTTTAAGAGCCCTTCTTACACTGAGTCCTCTTAGATAATCTAAGGTGATCTGCCCATCTGAAATATTTTTAGCTTAATCACTTCTGCAAAATCACTGTTAAATGTAAGGTAATATACTCACAAATTCCAGAGATTAGCACGTGTATATTATTGGAGACCGTTATTCCGCCTACCAATGCACAAATAAAAAGTCATCGGAATTAAAGTAATGATTAAAGGGCTTAAAATAGAGCGTCTAGTCATATCTTTTTTTTTTTTAACATCTTTATTGGGGTATAATTGCTTTACAATGGTGTGTTAGTTTCTGCTTTATAACAAAGTGAATCAGTTATACATATACATATGTTCCCATATCTCTTCCCTCTTGTGTCTCCCGCCCTCCCACCCTCCCTATCCCACCCCTCCAGGTGGTTACAAAGCACCGAGCCGATATCCCTGTGCCATGCGGCTACTTCCCACTAGCTATCTACCTTACGTTTGTTAGTGTGTATATGTCCATGACTCTCTCTCGCCCTGTCACAGCTCACCCTTCCCCCTCCCCATATCCTCAAGTCCGTTCTCCACTGGTCTGTCTTTATTCCTGTCTTACCACTGGGTTCTTCATGACATTTTTTTTTTCTTCTTAAATTCCATATATATGTGTTATCATACAGTATTTGTCTTTTTCTTTCTGACTTACTTCACTCTGTATGACAGACTCTAGGTCTATCCACCTCATTACAAATAGCTCAATTTCGTTTCTTTTTATGGCTGAGTAATATTCCATTGTATATATGTGCCACATCTTCTTTATCCATTCATCCGATGATGGGCACTTAGGTTGTTTCCATCGCTGGGCTATTGTAAATAGAGCTGCAATGAACATTTTGGTACATGACTCTTTTTGAATTATGGTTTTCTCAGGGTATATGCCCAGTAGTGGGATTGCTGTGTCATATGGTAGTTCTATTTGTAGTTTTTTAAGGAACCTCCATACTGTTCTCCACAGTGGCTGTATTAATTTACATTCCCACCAGCAGTGCAAGAGGGTTCCCTTTTCTCCATAAATTTCAGCTTTATTGAGGTATAATTGACATATAAAGTTGAAAGATATTTTAGAGAGTACATTGTGGTGATTTGATATATATATTTATAGTGAAAGGATCCCCCCACTGCAATCCAGTTAATTGACACATTCATCACCTTCTAGAATAACAGGAATACACATTTCTTGTTTTATTCTCACCAAAGTGTACTGTTTTATTTTATTTTTAACCATTTTAAATTAAAGTATAGTATAGATTTATACAAATATTACTAGACCACAAACTTATATTTACTCAAAAAATAAAAAATTTAATTCTAAAAACATTTTTGAAATTATTTTTCTCCTCCAGGTAGTGGACTAATACTCACATGTTAAAAACTTAAAAGGTCTGTTTCTTGCAATGCTTTCACTTCAGTAGGTCCAATTATTCACCTGTGGATCAGTGCCGATGCCACACCAAGTAAACAATGTTGACTGCTTGATTCATTTCCCATGATACTCAAAGCAAAATGCTGCATTTGGGTTGGAAGCTCATAAATCTTTGAGGTTGAGTGCAGTGAGGTTCTAAGTGCACTCTGTTCTGATAGCATTAAAGATGAGATTTGAAGCTCTCCCACTGCAGCACTATAGTTTACCTGTAGTTGATACTATTGTAAAAGACAGCCTCGTAGTAATCTAATCAATAATTTAAGTTTTCTCCCCTGGACTGAAACATCAACCAGGAAAGGCATTTCTAAAGTAACACATTTGGTGTTTGGATAAAAGAGTTTTGGCATTTCAGAGCAGTGATTCATCCAAATTGAAATGTTCTATTTGCAAACTCCCCCACATTCATTAATGATTTAGAATCATGTACTGTCTTTCAACAGTTTTTCCATTATTTATTTCCACCAAGGTGGGGCTAATTCACTTCATTTTTTTCCATTCCAGGTTGTAATTGAACAAATATATTTTATGGCATGTTACAGCATATCATTACTTTGACACTCTGTAAATTTCTCACCTGACAGGAGTGTTGAAATTGTGGCCATACAGTTAACCATTCACTATTTTTGTTCAATATTTGTAATTTATCCACTAACATCCATTCATTTATTATTTATACCTCACTACTTCTAAACTTAGTTTCAAGTGAATTATTAATCCAGAATTACAAATTGTAAAGTTCTAATGGAATAAGTAAAATATTAAGTAAAAGCACACATGTAAAATTACAACTTTTCTTTAAAAAATAATGAAAAAAAAGACTATTTTGTAAAAATATTTAGTTTACTTTTCTGATAGAATAGTAGAAACCTTGAGGTAATCACATGTCATGTATTTATGTTTAAAAAAATTTAATGTAATGAAGGTTTTCCTAAGATCATATATATAGATAGATAGATATGTATGATCATAAGACTATCAGAAATTTATTTGCATTTATTCAGTTATTGCAATCTGCACCACATGTTTTTCAGGTTATGTTGACTCTCTTTTTATCTAAGACTAAAAATAGCAATTTGCCATGTTAATGGAAAATTTATGAACAAGTAAGAACTTTTGGGACAATGGGAGCATCATTTAATCTATTGTGACTTCTATGTGAAAGTAATTCATGTGATGGGAAAGATAAAACTTAATAGTGTTTTTGCCCATTTGCAAATATATACCGAAGAATATGTTTATGTTTTAGAAAATTATAATCCTAAATTTTCTCAGAAAAAATTTTTGGTTTGTTTTCTACCCAATGGATCAGGTGTTATGTATAAACACATAATACTTAAATTTTAAAACGAATTCATTTTAATCAAAAGCTGGGTTTTTTTAGAAAAGATCACCAAAATTTAAAAGCTTTCAAAATTGAAAGCTTTCAATGGAAAAAGAGGGAAGATTGAATTACAAAAGTCAGCCGTTAGAGAGAAAATTACAACCTACTTTACAGAGATTAAAAAAAGATTACAAAGAGATACAAAAAACAACTGTCTACCACAAATTAGACAATTCTTAGAAAACACAAACTACCACAAGTACTTCCAGAAGAAATAGAGCAATTATGAATACAATAAACACATAGACAACATCATACTTAATGGAGTAAGACTGAATACTTTCCTCCTACCATCTGGAATAAGACAGAATTCCCCCTTGCCACTCCTATAAACATTGTACTGGAAGTTTAAGTTAGGATAATTAAAGAAAAATGTAATAAAAAGCATCCAGATAAGTCCATTTTGCTAGATATGGGGTAAAGAGGAGTTTAGTTCAGGGAGTTTAGCAGAAGACAGCAAAAGCCACTCTAAGTTAACCATGAAGAAAATTATTAAAGAAAACATGTCAAACTACTGGAATACCTACTGAAATAGGTTGTAAACTGAACTTCCAGGCATAATTCATATTAGAGCCCCAAATACCTGCCCCAATAAAAAGCTGCAGTCTCCAGTGATCCTAGAAATACATAGCCTCTGCAGCTATATACAAGCAAAATGAAATTTGTTTGGAAACAAATTTTCCTCCAAGAATTTCCAAGGACATTTTTGTCATTTTGCAAACATGTAATATTACATATTACAAACATGTGCTCCAGCAAGAAAATAAGGGTATATAAAGGGAAAAATGATGCAAGAATCAAGGGTTAGTGTGGCAGGTAGACACACAGGAGGTCCCGCATGACCTCAGTCTCACGGTTCTTATGCAATTGTGTGACCTCCTCCAATTAAGTGTGAGTGAGGTATGTGGCTTGCTTCTAAACAGTAGAAGATAGTGAGTTCCATGTAATTTTCATTTGACTTGTTCAACATGAAAAAAAGAAATCCTAAGACTCTCTTTGATTTTTACAACATTGTGACTTTTAAAATTACTGACAAGTTTTGTTCTATCTAATGTTTATCATAATTAGATACAGATTATACTTTTTTTTTGATCAAGAATACCATTGCATACTTTCAAGTGGTACAAAATTTTGAGTTGTCACGTTAGTGATGAACTAATTTTTAAAAAAATTTTATTGGAGTATAGTTGCTTTACAACTTTGTGTTAGTTTCTGCTGTGAGGAAAAGTGAATCAGCTATACGTATACATATATCCCCTCCTTTTTGGATTTCCTTCCCATTTAGGTCACCACAGAGCACTGAGTAGAGTTCCCTGTGCTATACAGTAGGTTCTCATAGTTATCTGTTTTATACATAGTAGTGTATGTTTGTCAGTCCCAATCTCCCAATTCATCCCACCCCCCTTTCCCTCCTTGGTGTTCATACATTTGTTCTCTACATCTGTGTCTCTCTTTACGCTTTGAAAACAAGTTCATCTGTACCATTTTCCTAGATTCCATATATATGCGTTAATATACAGTATTTGTGTTTCTCTTCCTGACTTACTTTACTCTGTATGACAGTCTTTAGGTCCATCCACATCTCTGCAAATGGCACAATTTTGAACTAATTTTGAACGCATGATTTGTTGAAGTCAGCCAAGTTTCTCCACTGGAAAGTAACTGTTTGCCCCTTTGTAATTAGCAAGTGCATTTTGCAGGGAGCTATTCTGATATTAAGCAATTTTTCATGGAACTTTTTCCCACAGTTTATGCATCCGTTTATATTTTATGCCAAAATTAATCATTGTGTCATAGTTGCCATATGGCAGTTTTCTAATTCCTACATTTGACTTACATTTATGATTTGTCCTTTTACTGTAATAAAGAGCTCCCTTTTCTCCCTATTCATGTATTTATTTATTGTATCATTATAAGTACATATAACCGCTCTGAAGCAGCCTTGATTTTTTTTTAGTGGTGAATGTAATTAGAGCCCAAGTTTTCAGTGCCAGTTATGTTCCCAGCTCTCACTTTTTCAAAGGACATAGCTAAAGCACAGACACAGACACACACACACACACACACACACACACACACACACACACACATTACAGTTGTTTTTTTCTATCTGTTGAAAACCATGAGTTCAACACTAGTACCTCTAATTCCAATTCTAATTCAATACCAGAATCTATAATCTAACTTCCTCCTTTTCATTTCTGTATCCCCTGACTGTGGGGTATTGTAGTGGGATTCTCTAAAGTAATATTTTTTTCCTAAAAATTCTATTAATTTCCATAAGTTTGAGCTTTTTACACTCCTGATGTGGGTTAATCATCTAATCAAAACTTACTTAATTTGAAATTTCTTTGTGATAATCTCTTTGCTCACTTTTGGTATCTAATATCATTCAACTTAATATTTCAGCCAAAACTTACATATTGGTTCCCTGTTAACATATATACTTTGGTACTGAAATAGTTAAAAATCATATTCACCCTATACATTATTCTTTAAAAATAAAACATGGAGGTAGGACATCTGAAAATTTTTCAATGTAATAGTTCCATAGTTTCTTACATTCTAAGAATTTAGTCTTAGAATGTAACTCTATAAATACTCTTAACTGCTTTAGTGGAACGTCATCAGATTACCAGTAAGTTTTCACCTTTCCTGTTCTTACTGCATGACATCATCTTATATAACTCTATGATTTGGATTTAAATTGGATCTGAGTTACAATTTCAAACCTCTCAATCTAAATTGATAAGGGAAGAAGAGCTAAAAGTTATTTTTTACCTGAATTAAGAGTGTAGCATGCCACCTACGTATGCAACCATGCTAAAGAATATGCAATTTACATGCCTAATAGGAAAAAATCCACAGTTGAATATGTTAATTTTGCCCTAAATCGGTAAATGTGGAGGAAAATAACCAAAATAAAAATAGCAATTTTTGAATTCTAGATAATAAGTAATAAAATACCATGAAACAGGAATATTTTATTCAAGTTATCTCTTTTTAAAATAATTTTCTATTTTTCTAATATTTTAAAAATTATTTATTATCACTCTTTGATATTTTATTAACATATGTTTCTTTGTTTTCCAAACTTTCATACAAAAAATTGTTTTTTACTATATTGATAAAAAGTTGACCTGTGTAAAAGCATCCCTAGAAGAAGCATCTGAGGCAAATTACACTGTAATAGTCATACTTTCAAAATGGAAATTGATATAACATTTTGTTAAAGCCTATATCATAGATTTCAAGTTCAATAAATTATTAATAAAGAATATTTGAGATAGAAATGGTCTATATATACAAATATATATACATATTTGTATAGTGAACACTGACTTATTCTTATATTTTTATGCTTATCTTCCATTATAAAATCAAAATAAATGTTAAGCAATTCTAATTATTTTGCTGCCTGCATTATTCTTGAGGGATTAGGAAATAAGTATCAGTCAAATATTGTCTTTTGAATAATTGCAGGGTACAAAAAAAATCATAAAAATATCTAAGAGGTAATCTATATGATCTTTGAAAGTATTCATGGAGTGGTATAAATGTGAGGAAAAAAATAATTGAATGATTTAGAATATGATATGATCTCTAAAGACATTTTGCAATTCTAAGATTTTCTAATTCTCTAATTACAGACTTCGAAGTGGTGAATATATTTTAAATTTAAGCCATTTATTACTATTACATAGTTCAAAGTCATAAATGAATTTACAGTGTCAGTTCATTTTGTGTTTTAAGTGGTGTATACTATTTTATTTCCCATAGTTAATTTTCCAAATCAGAATCTATCCTGCATTTTTAGAAGACTGCTGTGGTATCTTCTTCTTTGTAAATTAGATTCCTATTAACCAGATTCACAGAGTATGGTACCAAAAAAACATAATTAAAATGATAAATAGGGCTGTTTAAATCACTGTTAATGATCAACACATCATGGACTTCAAACAAAAGTCTGAACACTAGTATTGGCCTATGTACTTGACTAGCAGGCTTCGGTGAGGGTCCCGAAGACCTGCTTAGTAGATCCTACTTATAAACACGATATTCTAAAAAGGAGGCCAAATTATAAGCAGAATTTTATTTGGACAGAGTGGAATAAGAATGAAGGGAATTGGCTGGTCATTTAAAGGCGATTAACATGGCCAGCAATCAGCTAGTATCCCAGAAATGAGGCAGTATCTTTCCCAGGATGAGGTTCATACATCTCACTCCTCTCATGCCAAAGGGTAGGTAACATAACACCACCTCGACCCACCTTTGGAAAAAATCTGCTTCCCTATTCTGGTACATAACATATATAATAGCCTGACCAAGGTCATTTTGTAGTGATACCATTTTCAAGCCAACTTTCTTCTTCAGAATTTCACAAAATGAAATTTGCAATTTACTCGAGATGAAGAAAAATTAAAGATTACTGTATATTAGAGAAGCTATATAAATGAAATCCCAAATTCCAGAAGTTTTACATAGACATTATTTTTTAGCTCATATGATTCTTCCATGCATGTATTCTTGGTTAGTGAGTCTTTTGTCCACATGGTGATTCAGGCTCCCAGGATCCTTCTATTTTTTTTTTTTAACATCTTTATTGGAGTATAATTGCTTTACAATGTTGTGTTAGTTTCTGCTGTATAACAGTGAATCAGCTATATTTATACATATATCCTGATACACCCTTCCTCTTGCGTCTCCCTCCCACCCTCCCTATCCCACCCCTCTAGGTGGTCACAAAGCACCGAGCTGATCTCCCTGTGCTATGCAGCTGTTTCCCACTAGATATGTATTTTACATTTGGTAGTCACTGGGTCCATAGCACCCAGCTAATTGTAACTGAAAGTGATGGTACAGATGCCCTTCTTCAATAAACTCTTGTCTAAGAGTGTCATACAGTTCCATTCAGAGTGGAAAGAAACAAGTCACTTAGCTGTACCTAGGTTTAATGAGGCCAAAGAAATATAGGCCCTGGTGGGCAGCTGATTCCCATCAACAACTACACACTATGGAAGGAAAATCATAAATTTTTGTTGGATAACCAGCTATGTCTGCAACCTGTCGATTATAAATTCCATTTTGTATAGCTGAGAACTTGACTCAAAGATTAATGTTTTTCCAATATTGCACAGCTAGTATATGGTAGAGTTGTGACTGAAAATTTCAACTCTCTTTTCAATCCACCACCCTCAAAATGCATGTGTTTTATTTCATTTGCTCTTTATTATTAGGTCACATAAATATAAACATGTACTAAGAAAAATATTGGCAATATTTATAAACTACTGCTCATAAAGTTTTTAAATACTCTTTTTCATATACCAAATTCTTCAAAGAACAGAATATGAAGCAGAGGGCTTTTGTACTTGTACATTACTCAGGACTGCAGAGAGAAGAGGATTATGTCACCTTACGTAAGGATGGGGCCTGGCTGCTGGGAGAACCACCCATGTGATAAGAGGGTTGGAACTTTCAGTCCCATTCCCCTGACCTCCTGGGAGAGGAGAGGGACTGGAGGTTTACTCAATCGCCAGTGGCTAATGGTTTAATCAATCATGCCTGTGTAATGAAACTTCCATAAAAATCCAAAGGGACAAGTTTGGAGAGCCTCCTAGTTGATGAATAAGTGGAGATTTGGGAGAGCAGTAAGTTAGAAAAGGATTTGGAGGCTCCTTGCCTTCTCATCATACCCTGCCTTAAGCTTCTCTTCCATCTGGCTGTTCCTGAATTATATCCTTTTATAATAAACCAGTGATCTAGTAAGTAAAATGTATCTCTCAGTTCTCTGAGCCGTCCTAGCAAAATGAACAAAGGATGTGTCTTTAGAATCTGCAGTCTGTAACTGGTTGGTCAGAAGCACAGGTAATCATCTGGATCAGAATTGGCATCTGATGTGTGTGTGTGAGGGGCCACTCTTTGTGGGACTGAGCCCTTAACCTGCGGGATCTAACACTGTCCAGATAGTTAGTGTCAGAACTGAGTTGACTCGTAGGACACTAGGCTGGTGTCACAGAATTGCTTGGTGGTATGGAGACTTCTGACTCCTCTCCTTTCATCAGAATTGGAATTGGAAGTTGAATAATTTCAATGAAAAATACATAGTATTTTTCAAATCTAGCTCCTATATAATTAATCCCTTTAAATATACTATTTTTAAGCTGGTGAACTAAACTCAACCCTAGGCTCATTAAAGCTCAAGTAAGTCTTATTTCTAGGATTAGAATATTTTATTCAAGGATCCACAAAGAATATTTGAAATTCCCATATATTTTCAAATATATATATAACATATAACATATATAATAACTTATAAAGTTTATGTACTAGACAAAATTGTACTGTTTATTCTATTTAAAATAGCCTATTATGGTGTAAGATAACAGAGTTTAAAATAAAATTGCTGTCACTGAGCTATTTGTTCCCTAGCAGATGTCAATAAAAAGCTTTCTATTACATGTTAAATAAAGCCTTAGTGAAGGTCGAATTTAGAATAAAGTAGAGATGACCTATTATAATTCATAATGGACATGACAGCAGCCCTTCTTATGTTCAATGTCAAACTTTCCCTGAAGAAAAATTTTGAGGAGTTACTGGAGCAGCAGTTATGCCTCATTTACAGGGGCTATTTTCTTCTCTTTAATTTCAAGTAGAGTGAAATATTGTTAGAGCCTACAGACAAGTTCAAGTGGAAATTTTACCTTTGTTAGAGTTGTTTGTGTAGCTGAGATGTCTACAGGCTCAATCTCTTCAATTCATCAGTGGCCAGGTGTATGTAAACAATTAACCTCCAGATACAAAAACCAAGATGACAGCTGCATGAGAACAACAAAATAGTCCTCTGGCTGGTGTCTCTACATAATATTTCATGATGTCCTTTCTTTACTTTACTGAATCCCCATGTGTCCCAATGCACAACCCACAAAGCTTCCTGAGGAGCCTCACTGCCCATGTGCTAATGCACTGAAAACCCCCAAATTCGGGTGAACAAACTGTTAAAAACTCAAAGTTGCCATGATAAGTATGATTCTGTGTAGAATGAATAAAAGAGCCTTTCAACAATTTGTCATGTGCCTTTTTAACTGGGGTAGCTGGCAGTGTTGAAGCTGCATCTCCCTCAAACTCAAGTCTATGTACCACAAAGCCACGTACTGCAGACACGTGTGGCTCTCTGATGGCTTTATTTCTGGGCATGTGCATGGGCACCACCCGCTCCAGGCAAGCTTGGAGGATCATAGAATTAATGACCTGAGTCCTGTAGGAACCATCAATCCATGGCAGAAAGAGAGTTGGCTCCCTTGTCCCCAAGAGGGTAACTCTGAGGTGTGTGCTACATCTGTCTGAGCTTGGCAGCATGAAAAGCCTCATTCACCAACAGCAATAAGATATTAATAAGGCACATTTTATTAGCTTTCTTCCTATCTTATCTCATTTTCCACTCTCATCTATTGCTTCCTGATTCTTCTCAAATAAATTATTTGTACACCAATTATTATTTTAGCATCTACTTCTGAAGGAAACCAAACTAAGAATCAAGGCCGTCCCATAAATCCTTCTTAAATGGTTCCACTGTTTTCCACTTACGCTATTTGTCCTGAGGTAATCAAAACCTTACCTGTAAGTTATATATTGTGTCTCATTTATATGTACCTTTCCTCATCATGTCCAAAATATGCCTTTTCCTCTGGCATTTAGAACAGATTGTTTAATTCTTGTGTTCAGCATCAGAGGACCTAATTGAATTTCGCTGCAGAGATATATTATACAAAAGAGGTATCCTTAAAATTTGGGATCCCATTTAGTGTGGTGAAAAGTTCACACTTTCAGAATATGTATGAAATAAGGCAGACTGAGGGAACAACATGTTAGAGCACCCTTCTCATATTCAGTTCATATAATCCTTGAGAGACTATGACAGGTTGAACCCCTTACTTTATTTCCCTCCCCTTCCCTGTTTTAGTCCTTCCAGTGGAACAAAGAATTGACTATCTGATTTGATCAAGAAGCTAAAATTGGAAGATGTTTTCTTAATAGTTTCTTTAACAAACAGTAGGGGGAGCTTTTAGCTTGTATAGAGCAGAGCAGTATTTGTAATTTATTATTTGGTAGAGAAAATCAGAGAAATGAAACATTATGGTTCTTTCAAAATATGTTTTAGAAGAATTAAGTTGTCTCTGATTCCATTTTCATGGATGATGTGGTATCTTTAATTTGTTACACAGGTAAACAACATACTAGAAAAAGAAATATTGCTTCTTGCTGACTTTACTGAAGTGATCTGGTGTCTATTGCGTTACTAAATGTGGTTTATCTTGGAACAGTATGAGAATATTCTAGGGCTCTTGGAATTATGTTACAGTTGCCAGCTTCTCATTTCCTAAGGAAACGGATCTTTGGCAAACAGTAGTGAAGAAAGTATACAACAACCAAACATATAGTTCCAAAAATAAATATATAGAAAGAAAGTGTGAATTATCCTGGTCTTCCAAGCATGAGGACTATAGTAATATGCATACATGTTTTTGTGTACATTCTGAATGCAAAAACATTCTGAAGAGTCAATTAACCATAAGTGAAAAGACTTAAATTCTATATCAAATTTACCTCATTTCTAAGATACTTCAATGTAGAATGAGAATATATATTGCTTTTCCTTTCCAGTTAAATAATTTATTATTTAATTAACTATCTAGATTTGAAGTTTTGTATGAACACAGGTCCCTGAAATCATACTCAATGACCTGACAGTATAAAAATGCAGGCTGAAGAGGGGAAAAAAATGGCTATAGGGGAACTGTTTTCTTACAGGAAGCCACATTCTCTCCTTGACTATTTTTGTGATACGAATTGCATGATCTTTGTGTAGAGTCCCTCTGACACAGCATTCCTTTCTGTCACTATTGATTGAGCAGAGTGGCAGAGTGAAAGTAGCACCGTTTGCAATAATAAAACCTAGGCTCACAAGGGAAGGATATTAACATTTATTGAATATATACTGTGTCTCAGACTTTTTATTAGGTATGTTGCATTTATTATCCAGTTTAATTTGACCTTCAGAACGACATTATGATGTATCATAAAGTGTGGATACAAGTATACTTTAGAAATAGAATCTCTGGGCTAGAATAAAAACTCTACCACTTCTAGGCTGTGTAATCTTGGGAAAATCACTTAACTTCTCTGTGCTACAGTTGAAAAACTACAAAAAGAAAGAAATGAAGATGATAATGGTAGTAACTACATTATAGAGTTATTATGGGGATTAAATATGTTCTTATAACTAAAGTGCTTATTTTACTACCTAGAAAATATTGAGAACTAAATAGTATGAGAGGTTTAGTCCACACCTTTAAAATAAAAAGATAATTAGAAAGTTAATGGCAACTGTGTAGGATATTTTTCTAATGGGCAAATCATGCATTAGTTAGGACTTACATCTGGATTTGTTTAAACAGGTATCCTGGTTCTTACACTGTAAAATCATGAGGCACTAAACTACCCACCATCCTAGATAAAAAGAGGCAAAAGGAGAATTAGAGCTCAGAAGACATTCAATGCATATCTGCATGGAAGATGAATGAATGTGTAAATTAATAATGTGTCTGACTTCTGAGTCTTTCCATTATATGAGCTTGCTTCTAGCTCAGCCAGTATGCATATCAATTGAAGGAAAGCCTTTGATGTCCTTGGACAAGTCAGATGAGTGTTATCATCTGTCTGTCAACCACAACCCCATTACAGTTCTCAGATGATAAATGAGGTGGATTATGGAAGAAGTACCTTAAAAACCTTAGAACACCATTTAGGAGCATGCTCTTATCTGTCAAGTGATAGAGTACATATTAAAAAACAAACCTGGATTTGAATCTTGCTAGCTTTGTGACTTTATAATTACTTAATCTTTCTAAACTTTAGCTATCTCAAGGGTAAATGAGTGTAATAGTTCTCAACTTACAATGAGAAGTAAATGTGGCAGTACTACATGTAAAGTACTTAGCTTAATCCTTATTTTAGTGCTTATCAACACAGAAAGTATTTGGTATCAGCCAGTTATTACTATCATGGTATGATTGTTGTAGTCATTGTTATTTTAGCAAGACACATTTATAAGCAGCATTCTTTTCAGATGAATAGCAAATACCAGACATACATGCTACTATGCCCCATTCTATGACCATGACAGCTGTTGCTCATTTGCTATGATCTTTCTCTTCCTGCTGCGCGAGGCAACCGTTACTGACCGGAATGGTAAATGGGATGTAAGTTATTTGCTATCTTTTTCTCTAAAGATTATTTTCATAAACTACACTGTATATTGACAATGAAGATAATAACTCAAAAGAAGTTTTTATGCAAAGAGTAATGGCAACAAGATGGTGGAATAGTAAGTCTTAGACTTATTTTTCTCACAGAAGCAGTGACTTAACAATACACAGACCAAAATAGCTTTAGGAGAAATTCAGATCCCTGTCAAGAGGTTGTAGTACCCCAGCTGAGCACGAAACTGACCGTGAATAGTCACATTTAAAGAGGTAAGGAGAATAGTTTCACTTTACCTACATTAGTTCAGTCCCTACCCCAAACTGGCTCAACTCAGTGCTAAGAGAAATCACCACTGACTGTGACTTTTCCCTTAAGGGAAAAGCTATGCAGAGTGACTCCAGTCTCCTAGGGCTGCCTAAAAAAATGATTTTTTGTGTAGCCTCACCTAGAGTGCTGACAGAATAGGCATAGCTTGGATGCCTGGCCAGCTAAGAACAAAGGAAAGCAGAGGGCAGCTTGCTGCAGCTGGCACAGCTGTGTGAGACTGGGAGAAGGCACAGACGCTGAGGCTGATCTCTCTCTCTCAAATTGGAGGAAAAGAAATAGAGCTTCCTCCAATATCCAAGCCTGTGGTAAAACAGTCAGAAACCAGAGAGTGCAAGTGGTTACAGGCTCTTGGAAAAAAAACTATGTCAGATTAGTAATAAAAATGCACAAGTCCATAGAAGAGGTTTGAGAAGCCCCCAGAAACTCCAGCTGGGCTGACTGGTGAAGGTCATTCCCTCATGAAGCCATTCTGTAAAGACTAGGAGAGTTGTGTCTTCAAATACACAGTTATTGATGTAAATCTACAAGGAATACAAAGAGTTAGGGCAACAACATGACTCATTAAAATACTCAAAATAAATCTCCAGTGATCAACCCCAAAACAATGGAGATCTATAGATTATATTTTAAAAATTCAAGAGATCGCAGATGGACAACTAAAATTCAGGAAAACAATACATGAACAGAATGAGAAGATCAACAGAAGAAATAGATACTGTTAAAAAAAAGACCTAAACAGAAATTCTAGATCTGAAGAATACAATAACTGAACTGAAAAATTCACTACAGGAGCTCAACACCAGACATAATCAAGCAGAAGAAAGAATGAGAGAATACAAAGACAAGTCATTTGTTATCCACTCAGAGGAGGAAAAAAAAAAAAAAAAGATGAAAACGAATGAAGAAATCCTAAGGGTTTCATGGGACTAAGAACATCTTAAATAAAGAGCAACAATAAAACTCTCTGGTAAAGGCAAATATATAGACAAATACAGACTATCGTAATACTGTAATGGTGGTTTTAATTGTACTATAAATGTTAAAACACAAAAGCATTAAAAATAGTTATAATGACAAAAATGTTAATCAATATACAATATAAAAATATATAAATTTGGTATTAATAATATAAAATGTGTGTAAGGAAGAGAAATAAAAAGGTAGAATTTTGTATTTGATTGAAGTTAAGTTGTAGTTAGCTTAAAATAGGCTTTATAACTCTAAGAGGTTTTATGTAAGCCTCATGGTAAACACATACACACACAGAGTTGTTAAAACTAATAAATTCAGCAAAGTTACAGGGTGCTAAAAATTGAAATACAAAAGTCAGTCGTGTCTCTATAGACTAACAATAAACTATCCAACAAGGAATTAACAAAACAGTCCCATTTACAATAGCATAATATAAATATAATACTTTGAATAAAGCGAATATAATATAAAATAATATACTATAAAATGAATATAATATAATACTTCGAAATAAACAACCTAAGAGTTGAAAGATGTACAATGAAAACTACAAGAAATTAAAGGAGACATAAATAGATGGAAAGACTCCCTAATACTAAAATTAATATGGAACCACAAAGGGCCCTGAATGGCGAAAACAACTTTGAGAAAGAAGAACAAAGATGGAACTTCCTGACATTACCTGATTTTCAAAAATATTACAAATCTACAGCAATCAAAACAGTATGGCACCAGCATAGATCCAGACATAGACCAGTGGAGCAAAATAGAAAGCCAACAAATAAACCCACACTTAAATGTCAAATGATAGTCAACAAGTATGTCAAGTGTGCACGATGAGGAAACAATAGGTTCTTCAGCAAATGGTTATGGGAAAACTGGATAGGCATAAGCAAAAAAAAAATAGAATTTGTTCTTTATCTTACAACATACACAAAATCAAGTCAAAATGGATTAAAGACTTATGTGTAAGATGTAAAACTCTAACACTTCTAGAAGAAAACATAAGTGAAAATCTTGATAATATTTGTCTTGGCAATAATTTCTTGGATATGACACCATAAGCATGGATAGCAAAAGAAAAAAATAGATAAATGAGACTACATTAAACTAAAAATTTCTGCATAACAAAGGAAATAACCAACAAAATGAAAAGGCAACCTATAATATGGGGAAAATATTTTCAAACCATATATCTGACAAAGGGTTAATATATGAAATACTCAAGGAATTGCTACAACTCAATAGTAAAAAAAAAAATAAAATAAAATAACTTAATTACAAAGTGAGCAAAAAATTTGAAAAGACATTTCTCTAAGAAGCTTACACATAGTCAATAGGTATATAAAAATATTTCAACACCACATTAGAAAAATGAAAATAAAACCACAATGAAGAATTACCTCACACCTACTAGAGTGGCTATTTATTACTATTATTATTTTTAAAAGTGATAAGTGTTGGTAAGGATGTGGAGATATTGGATCCCTTGTACAATGTTGTTGAGAATACAAAATGGGTGTAACTGTTATGGAAAACAGTATGGAAGTTCCTCAAAAAATTGAAAATTAAAATACCATTTGACCCAGCAATATCATTTCTGGATATATACCCAAAACCTCTGAATCAGAATCTCAAAAAGGTATCAATATCCTGAACTGATGTTCAGAAAGGTAAGTAACACATGCAAGATCACACAGCATTTAAATATTGGAACAAGTGATTTGAGACTCATAACCAGTAAATCAGAAAACAAGTCTTCCTATAACCTGAGAATTCCCAGGAGATGAAGAAAGCCATGTTTACTCACTAAGACTTGAAAATCCAACTCAAATCTGATTTCCTTGTCTGTAGCCTTGTCTACACGGTTCAGGTTTTCACTCTGCTTTCAACATTTCTCATTTTAATAATCATTTAATTACTATTTTAATAACTATTATGGAACACCTTAAGTCATAATCTAGTGAAGAGATAAGATTCACATTCTAATAATTATAATACAGGGAAATGCCATAAATTCATTCAGCTATGATAAAAAATTCTAAAAGAATTCAGAAGCAGGAAAGGTCATTCAACTTGTCTGATCAGAAATAGCTTTATATGTGAAATGATATTGAAGTTGAGCTCAGATGTTGTCTAAGGCAGGAAAGAAAGAGGGATTATGAAACAATGGAGTGTGCTTAGTTTTACTAGAATACTTAGATTCATACTGGGGAGACTGGGGAGTTGTGGGAAATAAAAGTATATAAACAGGTTAAGGATAGACTGGACACAGTTTTGAATTCCAGGCTTTGATTTTAGATTTTGTAGTTGTATTTGATATTGTGCTGAGCAGTTCAGACTCACCAATAGAAATGAGAATTAAGTTTCCATCTGCTGGAGGTGCTGGTGGTGGACAGCACTCATCCATCAAGCTCCTTCCCAGGGGCAGTCCAGTGACTGATAGATTTGGCTGTAAAGATTTGGACACTTTACCACAATTCAGGATAAAGCTGATGAGTTAACTCAGCTGCTGTGAATGCATCACAACATAACTTACTCTGCCCAGTCTTCCTGACTTCCCTTCTCCTGCAGGTGTTTATTTGGGAGCACTCCCTAATAAACGTAATGCATGCTAATCCACATCTCAGAGTCAGCTTTCTTGGGGACCTGATTTTCAACAGCTGCAGTCAATTGAAACCCAGGGGATTATAGAATGTTTGACGTGCAAAAAATACATTAGCGAGTATAGTATAATACAATTGTTCATCTTCCAAGATGGCTAATTGAGTACAAGCTTTTGATCTGCTCTTTTCCAAAGCACCAATAAAACTATATTAAGTAAAGAATCTTATAACAGCAAAAAAGAATGAGAGAAAACCTTCAGTGAAAAAAAGACATTTGTACCAACTGCTGCAAACCACAAAGTATGTGAGAACCAGTACTGATGAAAAGAAAAGCAATAAAGAGAGGTATTAATAATAAAACAGAAAGGAACTACAGTAGGAGAGAAGGAAAAGGGATGCTAAAACAGGAGGCGTGAGTGAAATTCTTCCTCAAATTCAATGCATATTTTAAAAGTAAAATGATAAAAGTATTAAAATAATAATTTCACTGATTGAGAGGAGGAAAAGAGATGAAGTTGAATATCTGTGAACTAAATCACCATCCTTCTTAGAAGAGCATTAAGAGATAAGATGTTAAGTTGATAAATTAGAAAAGATTATTTAAGCAATTTAAGTAAAGTGTGTAATTTCCACATAAGGAGGTATATCCGAATAAATACAGCTAAGTTTGAGAAGTTGAGCTGGGAACAGGATATGGAAAAAATAGTAATCTCTCTATTATCATAAGCACCTCTGTAATATTTTAATTTTTACATGCATATTCTTTATTTTTAATATATACATACAAAATACACATTTATTCATAGACACATGCACACATCAAAATACACTTAATGTAAACATTTTCCTATGATATTGCATAATTTTGAAATGTGGTGATGAACATCTACAAGCATATACTTTTCTATATAGACTCCTAACAGTGGAAATATAGAACCTAAAGGAAAAATACATCTATGAATATGTATAAAGAGCTCTTAGAGCTCTTTATGGAGATAATAGATGAGGATATAGCTGTAGGTTATTGGTAATGTTCCAGTACTCAGGCTGGGTGGTAGATTTATGTCTCCTTAAAAAGTAAACAAGAAAGCAAAGAAAAAAACTTTTATTGCTGGAATGGAGGTAGGGAAAGAGAAAGAGTTCTCTCAGTTTCCCTAGAACTTTCACTTCCATAGCCCTGAAAATAGTTTTAGTAAACATAACAAGCTTTACTTAAAAATCTTTAGTGTTCCCTTTTTTCTTGTCACAAGACATTGCTGTTTGAATTTTATTAACATTAAATTATTTAGCTTCGTCTACATATTCTACATAATCTAGAATTAGGAAAGAAAACTAAAAGCAGTGAACTGGGGACTAAACTACTTCTAGACATTTGTGACAACTTCTCAGAATACTTTGCTAGTGTATTGACTCTCTCGTAGCTCTTCTTTTCTTTGCTTTGCTTTTTTTCTTTTCTTTTCTTCTCTTTTCTTTTTCTTTCTTTTTTTCTTTTCTCTTCCTTCTTTACTCTTTTTCCTTCTTATTTTCTGTCCTAAACCCTTTTTTCCATCTCCTTCTTGTGTTCTGACTTTCTTTTTTACAGTTTTGCTTTTGCCTTTTATCCTTGTGTATCAGTTCTACTTTCAGGTGCAAGTAACAGATACGTGGATCAAATGTGCTTATTCTCCCACATAACTGCAAGTCTAGAGCCTTATATTATTATTTTGTGTCTGCATTCCAATGATAATATTTAAAACAAGGGGCTTATTATTCCAATAGCGACAATTAATCCAATAAAGAAAAGAGTGGGGAAAAGATGCAAATTGATGAAACATTACAATATCACTGAAAGTTCAGCCAACTAATTATGATGGCAATGGGAATGGAGAGTATCATTATCAATTTTCAAGACTGAGTGACTGAGACAACAGGATCAGGACAAGAAGAAATAGTGTTCAGTAAGAACAGCAAGTTTGAAGGATCAGGGTAAACATTTTTTGGTTTACATGTATGTAGAACAGATGCTAAAATATGATCAGCAGATCACTGGAAATGTAAGAAAAAAGTATGAGAAAGAGTTAAACTGTAGATTTTGTAATGTTACTTTAAAGAGAAAACATCTTAAAATATTAATTATTGTACTTTCTTTACACCCTGTCCCTCTCTTTTCATTTGAAGGGAATGAAGTAACTTAAAAATGCCTAGAGTTGTTGTAGCACAAGTGCAGAGGAAAAGGCACAACTACTACTATACAGAAAAATCGTGACCAGGCTCCTGATGTCCAGACAGTACAGAAAGGATGTAAATATCAAATTGATCCACAGAAAACTTTAGAAAGCATATGGAGAAGAATAGAAAGCAACATCAGTGGTCCATGTAAGAGTAAAAGATAGTCTTATGGGATGTAAATGGGGTAGAGAAGACAGTGGGCCATGGCCAAAATGGAAGCCCATGTCAAAACAGAAGGATATAACCTGGGGGATTGGGATGAGGTCATCAAAAGACAAGAGCAACTTATGTAGGCTGTCAAGTAGAGGACAAGACAACAGCTGAAAATATTAACTCATCATGATGTCAAGCGAGCAGCTTACCTCCCCTGAACAGAGGCCAGTTTGGTGTTACCTTCCTACAGAAAAATTCTTTCTAATAGTCATTGCCTATATAACACCAGAGACTCTTTCAACAGATGGATGACCTCCCATGCTATGCACTTTTGAGTCTTCATCAAAACTACCTTGTGAGTAGATAACTCTTTGCCACAGCCAAGGACTTTGTAAGCATCACCAAAGCACAGAGAGTCCTTGACTTCTAAAGGGACTGCGGTAGAATGAACTTTGGAAGGTAGTGGGGCTGGGCATGGGAAAAGCACACTCATTACACTACACAATTTAGTGGTTACTCTTATACTGAAATACCATCACTTGATTTTCAAATATCTATAAGTGATGTTTTTCCCAAATTTAGTAAAGTCTTGGTGGAAAAGAATAATTTTTATGTAACAACCTCCTACACTCACATAGAATGAGATCTTTAATGGACACTCATTAATAGTAGTTGACTCAAAATTGTAGGTGGTAAAAATGGAGGATGCTGGTCAAAGAGTACAAGCTTTCAGTTTTAAGATGAATAAGTTCGGGGGATCTAATGTACAGCATAGTGACTATAGTTAATAATTCTGTACTGTATACTTGAAATTTGCAGACAGTTGATCTTACATGTACACACCACACAGAAAAAAAATACTATGTGAGGTGATGGATGTATTAACTAACTTAATTATTAATTATGGTAATTATTTCACAATATATATGTATATCAAATCATCCCATTGTACATGTTAAACAATTATATCTCAATAAACCTGAAAAAAACCTTGTGGATTAGAAATGTTCCATTATGTTATTTGATAATTAAAAACGAATTAGATACAGTTATACCCTATTCTGAAAAATACTGATTTAAAATGTAAGTATAAATACAAGAAAAAAATATTAGTATGAAAAGGACTCTTTTCTAACTGTTACACTTACTTTTCTTAGTAGTTCTCTCTATGAGAACAGGGAATTCTCTTCAAACATAAAATATATCCAGAGAAAGTGAGAAAGTATAAACCAGCCTGAGTCAATCTCTGAAATATTTCAAAACATATGCTCATCTCTTTTTTTCTTTCTTCTTCCCCTTTAGGTATTTATTTCCTTGCTACATCATTTCTTAGTCTTCCTTTGACTGATATTTAAAATCCTGGGTAAAGATGAATGAATTTCAAACCTAAATATCTTTAAAACAATCTTTGCTAACAAAACATGATTAAGGTTTCTTTAACCTCTGACTTCCTAATGCTGCTGGGACATTTATTTTCTCATTTTGTGTCCATCTGACAAAAGGTCTGTGAAATCATTTGGTAATAACTTTAGATACCATTCACTAGTGACCCCATGTGCCTGTTATGAGGCCTTGTCCAGCAAATTCACATTATGTATTTATAGATAATTTATATTTATATATATATATATACACACAAAATTATATATATATATATACACACACAGTTTGTTTATGTAAATAAAAACTACCTCTGGTTGGTTTCTTAGCTCCTAATAGAATGGCTTAATTCTGACATCTTTCTATATGTTCATAAACAAGTAAACACAGGTATAACTTTTGCCCTGATATATACCCTTAATGCATAGGTATCATATATACACTATAAACTATAGGTAGAAGCTATGTCTTTCTTAAAGTGACACATCTGCTTATTTTCTCATTTACTCTAAGAAGATTGTCAAGTACAAATTTGGTATCATCACTAGAATAATTCATCCATTTATTCAAAAGTCTGTGCTCTACTCTGTGCCAGACATTAAAGTGAGCACAGGAATGGAAATTTAAGGTACAGCTCCTGTGCTCATCAAAGAATGTGTGATCTGGTGTGTCTGGCACCCACATAAGCAACCTGACATGCTCTTTTGTCAGGGATTAGTAAGGATCAGAAAGGAAAAAGCTGAAGCTTTTACTGGCATAATTTTAGGGACTATTTCTGCACCTTCTCATATTGACCCATTTAGTAACCCCTGTTATGTAGTGTTAGCTGATGGGAGTGGATGGGCTATGCATGTGAATCTCCTTTGTCAGAATTGGTACCAGGTTAAAAAAGAAACATTTAAGAACATTTTGCTTGACATTTTCATCTTAGATTAATGGCTAACATATATGTTTACTCTTTTTTAGTTTAGGAAGTGTTGGTCTCAGGAACCTCCTTATTGTATTCTTAAGAGAAGGAAGAGCAAGTATCAACATATTTTGACCCCCAATTGAGACCTACCTGCTTTATATTCAACCTCTTTGGACACCCCAAATAGCCCTCTGAGGTTAATATCTTATACTAATATCTTGTTATAGTGTTTAGATCATGGGGTCTAAATTTAGTATGAGTTAAATTTCGGCCTCTGTCCCTCACTAAATTTGTGAATTTTAAGTTTGTTTCCTCTTCTGTAAAATGTGATGGATAATAATAGAGCTGACTATAATGTAGGGTTTTCAGTAATGAGACAATTTATTTAACGCCCTAGTTCATAGCCTAAAATATATAAGCACTCAAAAATGTCAGCTTTGGCACAATTATTATTTTAAAATAAAAATAAAGTTTGGAGGAATGAAGATATTTATGAAGTTTCAAAACTTGTATCACAGTCCGGTTGGATTTCAATGAATTTACTTCCAAAGCTTTCATCCTTTATTGCTTAGCTCAGAGAATCTCTCATCTTTTTCTTTAATCTGATTTTGTACTCTGAAATTATGATTTACTGTTTAAAGATTGTTGTAAATAAAAGAATAATAGCCAACAGGACATAATACAGCTCTATAGTCCAGAGTAGAATCAATCAATATTTGTAATCTTAACTTTTTGGATTAAAAGATGAAATGTATCCTATACACATGAAAAGTATTTAGAGTTTTCTATGTGTTGGATTTTAAAGTCCTGAGGATGGGGTTAATGTATTACTGAGGCCAACATGAGCCATGACATATATTAGACACTCAATAAATATTGCAAAATAAATTTGGACTCAAGATAATACATTAATTTTGGCAATATAATAATTCATATGTATTGCTAGACCATCAGATTGATGATAGACATTAGCAAGGTCATTATCACAGCCATAATTTACTAATTATCTTCTCTGTAATATTATAACATCATCAAGTTTGAAGTATTCTCAGATAAATTATTTTAGCTCTAAAATTACTGAGGGGAAAGATTTTCAGGAGAATGGCTGATGTGGATAGCTATCCAAATAATTAATGAGTAGCTTTTTTCCCCATGTACTTGGGTAGTCGTGTATTTCAGGAAAAAGTGATATATGTTAGGAAGCAAATATGTAATCCTTTGCCCAGGTAGTAGTGATTAGCATGAAGTGGAAAATAATGTCACTCCTTTGTAACTAGCATTGTGACATAAAATTGAGGATTAATGCCTGTCCCTTTTTTTCCTCAAAAATAGCCTCTCTTCGACTATTATTTGATACAAGGAGCATCAAATGATTCATACAGACTGATCCTTTTTATCATTTGCAGTGATTTTTTAGCTAATTAAACTTGTGATTACTTTAAGAATATTAGCAATAATGTTTGATTTATAGTAAGAATTGCTTCCTTATCTTGACAGGATTTTAATGATCACGTGTGGTATTTGAGATGGATTATACTGTTTCTGCTTAAACGACATTCTAGTTCATTTCTGATGTACAGACAAGAAAATACCTTATCGTAGCATATCTGAATATGCAGTTTCATGGACAGGTAATGACAGACCTAAAATACTTGGGGAAGATAAAGAGGAAAATGAGTCAAGAGAATGATCTTCTAAGAATATACGACATACTCAGTGACACAAGCCTGAACTGTAGGCGTGAGTCTTGAAACTTCTGCCTCCCTTATGCTCGGCAATTAAATTTTCAGAGTACTTTGAATTTTGTCTTCAAAATTTCTCTCCAATGCATCTGTCTCTATATTATCAAACTAGAACTGGCTAAAATGTCTGTTGGATGAAAAACTCCATATCCACTCTTGTCTCCTTCCAATATCTTTAACGAATCCAATGCGATATTTTAAAATGGAAATATAAGTAGTTCACATCAGGCTTTTTGCTCAAAAGCATTCACCAACTTCCTATTGCTCTTAGGTAAATGTTCAAAATGTTTGCCATGGTCTATGAGGTCTTCAATAATATGACCCCAACTCTCCGTATAGTTCTCACCCATGCCATCCTCCTTCACCTCTCTTATCTCTCGTTTAAAAACTTCCTTCAGGGCTTCCCTGGTGGCGCAGTGGTTGAGAGTCCGCCTGCCGATGCAGGGGACACGGGTTCGTGCCCCGGTCCGGGAGGATCCCACATGCCTCGGAGCGGTTGGGTCAGTGAGCCATGGCCGCTGAGCCTGCGCGTCCGGAGCCTGTGCTCCGCAACGGCAGAGGTCACAACAGTGAGAGGCCTGCGAACCGCAAAAAAAAAAAAAAAAAAATTTCCTTCAAACAAACATGATCTCTGTCATTACAAAACATTTGCACATACTCTTTCATTTGCCTCAAATACTCTTCTCTCTGCCACAACACGTTGGGCTACATAGAATGATACATAGTTCTCAGCTCATTTATTGTTTTCTGCCTGAAGATTTCTTGAATTCTAGTATTACTCCATTGCATAACTTATACCACTTAGTATTTTCATTTAATTGTATTTAAAAAATTGTTTACTTATAGGTGTGTTTGTGCAATTGCTTGATTAGTACCACTCACTGCTCCACTGGACTTTTGACTCCATGAAAGAAGGCACCATGCTTATTTTTCTCACTTTGTATTTTTAGTGCTTTGTATTGTACCAATCATATAATAGCTCTCAGTATACATTTTTTTAATAGTATGATTGAATGGATGGTTGAATAAATGGATGAACGAACTAATGTAGTAGAATGAAATATCATTTGCAAATTGTCAATCTACCCTTTGTTATAAGACTGGCTATGGCTAAGGAAATATAGTCCCTGAATGTGGATCCATATAGAGTAGACGTGAACCCAAACCACAGCTTAGAGTCAATGAGCTGATCTGAGTTGAGCTCAGCAGATCCTGAGTTGACCCACATGTTTATGAGTGAGAAATAAATTCTTTGCATAAACCAGTTGGTGTTCAGGTTGTTTTCAATAGCAGCTGATTGATAAATTCCTAATATATAAATATATTAGATTATAATTTATAATGGGTAACAAAGCCATGTATTAAAATTAAGAATATATAATATTTTAATCTAATGTAATTGTGTATATGATATAAATTTTATATATAATTATACTGTATACAATAACTATATCTTATATATAATATATATCTAAAATACTTCTTGCTCTCTAAATAAGAAAAATATTCTGATACTCATTGAAAACTTAATTAAAGCTTATAAAGAAGAAAATGTGTTGAATTCTTTTGCACTTATTAAGAAGATTGTTTTCCTTATTTTAACTCTATACTTTTTCAAGTTACAACCATATTAAACTTAGTATTGCCATATTCTTTGTAGCTAAATATATGCACTGGAAGAAGTTGAATCTTGTAGATTCCTTTAAGTTCTTGGTTTCATCTTCTAAAACATATACCTTTGTTTGGCAGAGCAATGTCTTTGAAACAGAAAACTAAAGCCAGATTTTATTCTCGCTAGTTCCCTTCCAAGAACTGAAGAGTAATTGGAACAATAAGCTTATGTTCTGTAGCACTCACTGTACTGCTTTAGCAAATTGCTGTTACTTTTCTGAAGAAGGCAGACTGTATAGTGATAACCCACAGGGCATGTTTTTCTGATGAATGGCAAGTGTGGGATGCTTCAGTCACTAAAAACTCCAGGAAGAATCTATTCCTAGAAACACATGCTGATGCTCCCAGGCAGTGCTACATAATAGTAACAAATGAATAGGAATTATCATTTTTGTATATAGAACATACATTTCAAGTTTTCCATAAGGGTATATTTTAGGTTCACTGGTTTCTAAATGCTTTGTCATATCAACATCTAGTTTATTCATCTCTTTTCAGAGTTCTTTGAACTGCGAGAAACATTAAAGATCATCTAATCAAGTTTTATAAAATTTCTGGGGACTTTAAAATATACTGATGCCCAAACCCACCCCAGACAAATTCTGGTCATTGGTCTTGGGCATAAATATTTTTTTTAAATCTCCCAGGTTTATTTTAACATACATTCAAGTTTAAGAACCTTAATTCTAGTTTAATTCCTTTATTTAATGAAGGTGGGAACTGAGGCCCAGAGAAGTAGAATGATTTACCCAAGGTGACCAAGGAAATCAGTATAATTATTAGTGAAACCCACCCAGTTCCACAGCATAATATTTCTTCTAATAGAGTAAGAAATGCTTCCTCTTAATTGGCATTATTTTATCTACAACTTTATTCATACATATTAGCAAGTATCACCCTGAAGTTTAAATTCAAGCTCACAGTACTGCTAACGATATGCTTTCTTATTTTATCTTTTACATAGATATCTGTAATTTGAACTAGTAAATATCATCTCAGAAATACTAAGTTCAAAATAAAAATACTTTCATATCTAAGGTAATATAATGATGTCATATATATTCATTTTTCCACTAGATATAAATGAGAATTTGATTATTATACCTATTGATCAATTGTGTACCCACCTAATAACAGAGAAAGTTGATAAGGAGGTCTGTTAACATTTCTTTTACATATGATGAAGTGTGTGAAGAGGACAAGTAAAAAGAGCAGAAAGCAAAAAGGGTGAAGAGGATTGTCTGCAAATGTGAAGTGACGGTCAAACTTGTGTGATTTTGAATGAAACGTATATATAGAAGTGTTTGTAGGAAATGAATCTAAGTAAATATTGAGAGGGAGTCTGGAAGGAACACATACTGTCTTTGTAAACGAACCTTTTATAGGCTAACAGAGCTGTAATTGGTGGTGAGTTAAAGTATTTTGAATAGATTTTGCCAAATCCTGCTCTTGATAGAGTTACAATATAAGTAAAGCAAAAAACTTAAAATAGGTCATGTATTTGACATACGGAAACATAAGAAAACAAAGAGGATTAAATACAAGAACCCACAATTACTTTATTATTTTCCAAATTTTTCTTTCTCTTTCAAAAGGAGAACATACTGCAATTCAATACAGTATCATTCAGTATATCATATTATCATGGAGCTTTGTGTTTTCCACATGTCCTACTGATGCACACATTTGTCACTAGAAGGAGTAAAGACATTGACATCACAGGATAGTGAATATCTCTGCTAATATTAAAGTGCTCACTGGGGAAAAGCAGCCATTTGCATCATTGGACAAATGAATCATCTTATTAAAGATGATAGTGTTAATAACACCTTCCGCAGCTAATGTTACCTAAGTCATATGACTGTAAGACTCAGAAGTGTCCAAAAGATCTCTTCCGTTTTTGCTATGTTTCTAAATGTAACTCTGGGAGGGCTGAGGCTGCCTAATGCCCGTTTCACTGTAACAAGGTCATTTTTAATGAAAAAAAGTTAATTAGGCCCAAATGTATCTCTTTTGGTGCAACTGGTGCTATCACAATTTGAATAGTCTCAGACATGCTGGGCATATGGAGGAAAAACTAGAAGTGTATCTCACTAAGGATGTCAATCTAGTAGTTTTAATGAAAGAAATTCCACTGGGAGCTAAGGAAAAGAAATGAAAGGCCTAGAAATTATTTAAGGGGAAAGAGGACAGGAAATTTGCAGAATGAGGATAAGAAAACTATAAACTAGAAATAGAATGTATGATAAAAATGATTGTGGAAGGCAATTAAATATAAATGTTAAACACAGTTTCCAAAGTGTCACTAAGAGCAATTGTTGTTAAAGTACTAATTAAACACACAACACACACACACACACACACATACACACACAGTGTTGAAACGGAAACACTTTGACAGTCTCAGTTAATCCGCACGTCAGCACAACCGGGATTTGATTCAACTAAGGTTTTTTGGTTCACTTATTACTAAAATATGTTAATAAGATTACCTTTTCTGTTTCTTCTAAACATTAGTCATTTTATTTTTCAGTTGAAACATTTTTAGATTGACCTATCAGTTGTTTGCCATGAGAATATGATTATTCATTAACAGAGAATAAACAGAGAGAATGAAGATGGATTTTTATATAGTAATGGATGTGGAAATACGAGTGAGTTTATTACTGTAGATTGAATCATATAAAATTGTTCTTTTTATGTCAAAAATTTTCAATTATCAGCAATTCTATGTAATTCAGCACGCGAGGAGGGTTAACTGTACTTGAGAATGATAGAAATACACCAAGAAGTATCTAAATCATGAGATTTAATTCAGTAAGAAAGAGACAGAAGTATACGCCTTGCCAAAAATAATTTCATAATAAGCTTTCTTTCAAAGAAGTCCTAAGAAGCCTTTCTTACCATCCCAACTCTGTTGACTATAACTTATCAAATCCCAAGTATTCTTCAGATTTTTTTGAATCAGCACTTGGTGCACTGCCTTCTTCCTCCTTTGCTTGTGGTCCTCTATAGTCATTTTAAAGTAATTCTTTCAGCAGCCCGCTCTCATGATCTGTCTGCCTTCAAGCATTGAGGCACATTCACTCATATTATTTCTCTGAGAAACTTCACCTATGAATTCGTGTACTCTGGTGTTTCTCATATCCAAAGCAAAAGAGCTATTTAGAAGTCTACTTTTAAAACAGAGTAGAAATTTAGAAAAATCAAAGGCACTCAATTGCAAAATGTTTTCTTAAAAATGTGAACTTAGAGATTTGAAATAAAATTTTAAGAAACATTAACCACCTGGTTCATTTTACAGCCCCCTTTAGACTTGACATGGAAGATGAAGGTAAGGGCCATGATGAAATATGGAAGGTAGACTGGACAAAATAAGTCAACTGATTATTCATTTTTTTTAACATTTGAAGAAGAGGATGAATATATATGTGAAGATCACTATTTGGAACAAGAAAGGAGTCAAATTTCTAAAAGAGTCAATTAAACAAGAAATGTCTAGGTATTTCCTTTATGTTTTCATTATTAGCAAATGAAAAAATAATTATAAAATGCAGAAAATACAAAGTATGTGAAATAGCATTTTCCTAGAATTCTTAATGTAGGAGGGATTACAATATTCTCTAACTTATACAAGTGATGGTTTTACCTTCAATATCTATCGTTAAGTAAATAATGACTCACAAAATCTTAATGAGGATGTAATATCCAATTAGATAGTGTTACTCTGAAAGGCACCAATAGTGTATCTATTAGTTTTTACTTAACTCTATCATTGTAAATATTTTAAAACCATTCCATGTTATGATTGCGTGGAAATAAAAGAAAAAAGTATTACCTTATATGAGATGTTTTAAATAACTTCAAATTTGATTTAGAATTGGGGAAAATAGTGAGATATAATATTAGATTACAGGATTGCCCTTCTAAATCAGAATTGTTCTGCCTGTGTTGGTTTAAGATGGTAAATTTTAACATGTCACTTAACCTCTCAGTTATTGGTTTTCTCATATGTAAAGTGAATAGGTCAAAAATCCCAGACTCCCTTACAGCTCATAAATGTTAACTATTATTCTAAGCTATTCGGGAATACCTTCTTTTATTGTTCTTTACTTTACTGTTCTTCACAGAGATTATGCTTTTTACAAATTGAAGGTCTGTGGCAACCCTGCATCGGGCAAGTCTATCAGCGCCATTTTACCAACTATCTTTGCACACTTCACGTCTCTGTGTTACATTTTGGTGATTCTCACATTTCAAACTTTTTCATTATTATTTAATTTGTTATGGTGATCTGTGATCAGTGATCTCTGATGTTACTATTGCAGAAAGATTACAACTCACTGAAGGCTCAGATCATGGTTAGCATTTTTTAAGCAATAAAGTATATTTTAATTAAGGGCATATACATGTTTTTATAGATATAATGCTATTGCACACGTAATAAACTACAGTATAGTTTAAACATAACTTTTGTATGCACAGGGGCACCAAAAAATTCAGGTGACTCACTTTATTGCAATATTCACTTTATTGCAGTGGTCTGGAACCAAACATGGAATATCTTTGAGGTGGGCCTGTAGAAGTAAACTGTTTTAAATTATTCACTGTTGTTCTTTTGATCAAGTATATATTTAAAAACTTTTTATTGATATAAACTTGTAAAGAAATTCTAATATTAAATAAGGAACTTTATGATTTTCCATTGACCATTCTCAAGAGAGTAACAAGTTGGGTTTCCTTCTCAGGAAGGAAAATAATCAGTGTAAATTTATCTTGAAAGTTACTGTCTATAGATGTGTGATTATTTGTTGCTCTGCAAAATAGCTGGCTGATATTTATGGTTCCTAAATCAATCCAGTGTTAGAAAATATAATGTTCTTTGTAATCCAAGTAAAGAACTACAGTTAATTCTCAAATGTATATTAAGTCTGCTTTTATATACTTCATCTGTTATTTATTTTCTATTTACAACAAGAAACAGAGTATAGTGATCAAATATTTTGTGAAGATTTTATAGCCTATTTTAATTCATGTGAATTCATGCATTCATAACATTTTAATTGAAAAACCCTTATGTGTAAGACTCTGTGCTTGGCACTTTGGTGATATGACACACATCCTGTCCTTATGTGATAAAAAGAGACACAAGAAATATACAGTCATCTCTCCATTTGGAGGTCAAGAGGATTGATTCCAGGACCTCCTCTGGATACTAAAGTCTGTGGATGCTCAAGTCCCATTGTTGGCCCTCCTGGGGTTCTGAATGTGCAGATTCAACCTGCACAGACCCTTCACAAAGCACAGGATCCTCCTTGGGTTGAATCCCTGAGGTGGAACAGCAGATACCGATGGCCCACTGTGATTGCATTAGAGTTATCACAAGGGACTATTAAAAATATAAAGGAGGAAAAAGAATGTTGTGGGCAAAAGTAACAGGATCAGACTTTAGAAAGATTCCTGAACTTGGTCTTTAAGGACAGACGTACATGAACGAGGGATAATGGGAAAGGAGTGCACGTAAATGTAGTACATATCCCAACAAATAAGCATTCAGAGAACAAAACCCTAAGGCAGGAGGCACTGTAATGTAGATAACAGTACAGACTTGACTCAGGTGGCCTGGATTCAAATCTTCAGTCTGATCATAATCATGGCAGTGAGCAGGTTTTTAAACTTTGTATTTTTCCTTTGCACAGTGGTGATAATAATAGTGCTTACCTTGTGGAGCTATTATTATGACATTTAAATTAAATCATATAATAAAAGAAAGGTAATTGAAATAGTGTCTGGCAGGTAGTTAATTACTCTTAATTATCATAGTCATTTCATGGCGCAGCTTAGAAGAGACTTGTTTGTGAAAATGTTTAACTAGGCTAAAGGGCTTTATACTTCATTAAAAGTTCCTAGAAAAGGAAATTTGGAATTACAAATAAATGCATTAAATGGGATAAATTGTTTGTTAACCTAGATAAGGAGGTAAACTGAAGCAAGCTCAAACGACCAGAAATTGAGTTTATTCAGGAATAACAGAGGAATTGCAATTTGCAAAGCACACACTGTAGCCCACTACACTCCAGTCTGTTGAGGGTTTGGGGCAGTCTGGATTTATGGGCAAGGAGGGAAGGATGGGGAAGTTCAGCCAGAGTCCAAGCAGTAAATTCATTGGCTTGAAGAGGGAGAGGGATTTTTGGCAGATGTTCTTTGGTCAGGAGATGAATCTCAATCTTCTGTAAATCAGACATTTACAGGAAATCAGTCTCTCAGCTCTTAAGTTCCATTCTTATGAAGGTACATGTGTGAGATTTTCCATTTCATAACCTATGGCTCCATTTTACATGGAAATCCTTTCCCAAGTTGAAAACCTCAGACTTCTAAAGCCTAGATTTAGATGTACAAACAAAGGTGACGTAATCTTGGAGGAATAATGTGGGTGCTGATTCAATAGTTCTGTGTCTAGGCCTATTCATGAACCTTTTTTTAGATGTTCTTCAGGTGATTCTTACTCACCAAGAGAATTGAAAACTACTGTGTGCTGTGAAGATGGAAGCCTCTCAAAAAACCTAAACTCCCGTTAATTCTATTCTGGGCTGACTGTTCCAGGATAAATATCCTCTTCCTCAAATTATATAGTCCAGCATCAAAGGACAACAGGACAAATGGTTACTAAGGTTGCATTTGGAATTTTTGGAAAATCTACACTACTGATAATTATGCCAGAAAATGCTAAGCTCATTAAATTTCTGCTCCATCTAGAATCTTATATGTGACTCTTTAGAATCTAATCTTATCATAGACTTTATTTCCCCAGGCATTCTTTATGACCATCCTAAAGGTAATGAAAATTCTCCAAATATTCATAGGACTCACCCATCCACACCTCCTTTCTCAGAAGTTCTTACTATTTCCTCTGATGTCTTTATAATGTGATAAATACTTGGCTTATATGATTACTTTTTTTCATCTACTCCCTCCTCCTGAGTATCCTGGAACTCTAAATGGAGGAAACTTGTGATAGACTGAATGTTTGTGTTCCTCTAAAAATTCATATGTTGAAATTCTAACCCTTAATGTAACGGTATGAGGAAGTGGGGTCTTTCTGAGGTGATTAGGTCATGAGGGTGGAGCCCTCCTGAATGAGATTAGTACCCTTAGAGAAAGAACCCCAGAGAGCTCTCTCATCCTCTTTAGTTCATGTTGAGGACTCAACCAGAATTGGCAGTCTGTGACCCAGGAGAGAGTTCCTACTAAAATCTGACCATGCTGGCACCCTGGTCTCAGACAGATATGGGAAAGTGATGGTTGATTTGAAGGAAGAGAATGCTGAATAAGATATTGAACTTAAGCATGAAGCATTCTAGGAATAGCATTGTTTTGGAGGGAGGTGTAGGATCCCAAGACTCAGGAGGTTCACAGGTCAGCAGAATTTAGTGATTTCACATGTACTTACAGCAGTATCATATTCTTACATAACTTGGGAAAAGGTCCAGGTAGTTAGAGCAAAGAACATACTTTGCTGGAATGTACATGTGGCTCTTGTAAGATGGTATATGGCTGGGCTTTATTGCTCTAAGTAAAAGTTTAATAAAAATGAGAAATAAGAATGTTTATCCTTGGGGTTTAACGGTTTTAATTTAAATACAGTGTCATGAAAACCTTAAAAGCAATTATCTCTGTTCTATTGTTTGGCCCTATTTTCATCATTTAAGTCTAAAGTAATGAGGCCAAGGAGTCTCTTGTAGTTATACCAGGACCCTCATCCAACACAAGTCCCTCAACTCTATTAGGGTTTCTGGTAACAGGAAGGTCAGGCTGACTTCAGGCAGTCTCTTCACACTGGCTAAACAGAAGTGTACCAACTTTAGATTTGAGGAGTGCGCTTAAAAAAGAGAAAATGGGATGAAAATGAAAAATTAGAACAACATTCACAGTTAGAATGGAAGTGTCCAGAGCTAAAAAGAAAGAGAGTTACCCTATGTTTTTTCCATTCACCTCGTCATAGTGTATGTTGGTGTCATTTCTGAGTAATAAAGGATTATAAGGAAGGGAAAGACATTGAAAAAGAGAAGGACAAAGCAAAAACCTGAAGTGTTACATAATTTAAGCTGTAATTTGTTCCATTATCTGGTTTAGGGTTTTGTCATTGTTGCAAAAGCAGTCTTAGAATACTCTTTAAATTATATTTAAAATACTTGAAACTGTTCCCAGACATATTCTGGTCACCATCTGAGATTTTTAGTTGAAGAAATACAAGCATTTAGTTAGCACTCTAAGGCAGAGATCTTTTAAATGAAGCTATGAAAACATATGTAATATGTTATCCAGCAGTATTAGACATGGATTAAAAGTTATCAAGTAATACTTCAATCATATATGTCTAGATTAAAGCAAGCATTATCACTATAGAGAGTGAGATACACACACATATGCTTTTCTTTTCACTTTTAGAGCTCACATGGTGTTTAAACACCCTGCATTGTTAACTTTGGCATCTTCCTTAACACGCCTGCTAATTCCTGTGAACATTTACTTGCAGAGGTGTACCTCAAAGATCTTCCTGGGTTCATTTCCAGACCATTGCAACAAAGTGAATATAGCAATAAAGTGACACCAATGTTTTGGTTTCCCAGTGCATATCAAAGTTATGTTTATACTATACTCTAGCTTACTGAGTGAGAAATAATGTCATGTCTAAAAAACAATGCACATACTCTTAATTTAAAAAAGCTTTTTTGCTAAAAAATGCTAGTCATCATCTGAGCCTTCAGCATGTTGTAGTCTTTCTGCAACAGAAACATCAAAGATCACTGATCACAGATCACCATGTTAAATATAATAATAGTGAAAAAGTTTAAAATATTGTGAGAATTACCAAAATATAAGACAAGGATATGAAGTGAGCAAATGTTGGAGAAATGGCTCCAGTAGACTTACTACATGCAGAGTTGCCATGAACTTTAAATTTGTAAAAAGCACACTATCTGTGAAGTACAATAAAACAAAGCACAATAAAACAAAGTATAGATCTTGTACAGGCCTGTTTAGACCTTATATATCGATTAACTATAATTAATTAAAAAAATAAGAGTATTACTGTTTGCATCTCATGTATAATTTAGTGTCTGGCACATGGTGGGTACTTAGCACACGTATGTGCAAAATGTACAAATTATGCGATATTAGTTGAAGGATGCCTGGCAGAAACTTGTAAACCAAACACATATGTAACCAAAGTAAATTTTTTTAAATCACACTTTCTAATTTATGTTTTATAAAAAAGGTTATATATGTATGGCAAAAATAAAATGTTAAAAAATATATTAACTAAACTTTTCTAAATGCTGTGTATCTAATTTTAATTCTATAATTAAAAGAAGTTTAATTATATGTACCCTTATATAATATTAACAAAATGTTATTCAATAATTATTTCAAGTCAAAAAGTTTTTGTGGAGTTTGTATTATATGCATGAGCTGAGAATGCAGGAATAAATAAACATAATTTCTGTGTTCAAGGCCTTATAGGCCACAATGGCTATAGGCAGTATTCAAATTATTATAATATATCAAAGATAGATAGATAGAGATACAAATATACACATATAGATGTTTATATACTCATATAAATATATTTATTGGATTATCAAGTCAGATATATCTTCCTTAGTTTCCTAATCTATAATCATACACAGCATAATAGAATTTAATGTTCCATGTTTGGTGTTTTCCTATTTAAACTATCAGCTCTTAGATTTGCTATATAGGAAATAACTACTTGTGTTTTGCTTCTAATTGACACATTTCATAACTGTTCACAAGGAGAAGCATTTTGGTTATAAAATAATATTAAATTCATTATCATCATCATTTGATATTTTCAAGCAATCTTTGCTTCAACATTGCTAAAACCATTTTTACAATTATACTTTATGGCAGAAACCTTCAACATTTTGAAAATTCCCTACTGCTTGAAAATAACTGAATCAACCCAGAAACATTTGTATTACTTCAGGGTCCTCTCAGCCTTAACGCTAGCCACCTAGTGGTTTATGATTTTGAAAAGGCACTTGATTCCATTTAGATACTCTGATCTGTTTTTTCTTCCCTTATTGACTGTTTAAAAAGGTGTTTGTTTAGTGCCTTGGAACTGCTGTGTTGGTAGATAATTGTTAAAGAAAGCATTCTTAGAACATTAAGGTAATATTCTGACTTTATAGACATTAGATTACTATTTTAAAAAAAACATATTTTAATGACTTTTCCAGTAATATGAATGGTTCTGCAGCAAAATTTCAGCATCTCTTCACCAGTTTCCCTTTTAAGTGTATAAACAAAATAAATTTTAAAACAAAACCTATGTCTCTGAAGTACTTTCTCCGTCTTTCTATTGATCTGGCTACACACAGATTGAATCTTAGTTTGGGCAGTGCCATCTTCTATGTGACACACTCTTGACAGTATCATTTCCTTAAGAACCATTTTTCTCAGTATGTTCTCTTTCTCATAGGCTTTGCACCTCCTAAGGATGCTCCCAGTCTCCACTTCTCCATGTGTCAACAGTTCTTGAACATTTTGAATAAACTTTCATTTTACTGAGATTGTGTTGAAGTAAAGGTGGAGAGGGGACAGCCAATAAAGAGACAATTGTGATAATCCAGACAAGAGATGGCAATATATATATATATATATATATATATATATATATATATATATATGTTTATTTTAAAACACTAGAAATTTATTCAACAAGACTTATTGACGACCTCTGTGCTAAGCATGGTTCTAGGTTTTGGGGATGCTCAAGTTAAATGCAAACAGAAAACACATAAAAGCAATTGGTATTTTCAGAGTGCTTGGTTTCCACTAGACATTTATATACAAAACATGAAATAAGTGAGTTATATAACATATTAGGTGGTGATGAGTGCTACAGGGGAAAAAAGTGAGGAGGGACTTGCAACATTCAAAAGCGTGGTCAGGGAGAGTGACATAGGAAGCAGGTAAGAGTGGGGAGCTCGCTCCTACCTGGGGCTGAGGAACGGTGTTCCAGGCAAAGTGCAAGCACTCAGAGGTAAGAGCAAGATACACTTATTTGGAAAGAAAGTTGTCCAAAATGGCTAATGGACGCAGAATCGAGGTGGTGAGAGCTTAGTTCAGGGAATTGGGAGTGGAGAGTCAGATTATTTTGAGCTCTGTATCCTCTAATTCAAAGGATTTTAAATTAAATCTGAGTGAAAAGTCACTGAAGGTTTGTGTAGGGACTTGAAAGGCTGGCACTGATGTGGTTAATAATATTGATATGTTAAAAAATTTACAAAAATTACAAAAACTTTGACAATGCTTTGGAAAGAATTGAAGAGTGACTCTGAAAGCCTTTGTAGCCACGTTATCTTATTAGTGGTATAAAAAAGGACTCAGACTTCCTGTTTAATGCTTTATGTAATAGCAAAATGCAAAATATCCTATTTCATCCAGGAAGAACTTGATTTTCCTCTCATGGTGGAAAGCAAAAGTATCTAGAAAACTATACAGCAATAAAGTAAAATGCAGTTCTTTCTCAGAAAATACTGCTTTAAAAGTAATTGAAAATACTGCTGCAACTGTAAAGGGAAGAGCATTAGAAGAAATTAGACTGTGTGGGAGGTCTGCTACACAGCAGATGAGAGAACGGATATTTCTAAGGTGAATCAGCCTAAGGTATTTGCTGGATTCTCCTTCAATAATAAAACAAAATGAAGGGCTACTTTTTCTATGAGGCACTAAAAGGAAGATATATCAGAGGCATATATAAACTCAACAGTAGATGACTTCTTATAAAAACTGTATTTTAGGAGAAAATTGTATCCATAAAAACTCTGATGGAGTACCTACATGGCATGAATTTTTAAAAAGAAAGATAAATTAAATATCACATATGCTATAAGAACCTATTACTTTCCTACTTAGTGCTAGAAACTGTATATGTATTTTGAGTTAAAATAAACAGATGCACGCAAGAGGGAAGAGATATGGGAACATATGTATATGTATAACTGATTCACTTTGTTATAAAGCAGAAACTAACACACCATTGTAAAGCAATTATACCCCAATAAAGATGTTAAAAAATAAATAAATAAATAAAAATAAACAGATGCAAATGGTTTTTTATTTAACAATAATCATGCTTTGGATAATCTCCTGTAAGCAGACATTATATCCGCTTTAACAAGGAACTTCTTTTATGTTAGCAGATGGAGTTTACTTATTAGACCATGCTTTACAAAAATTGTTAATAAATCTCTCCCCATGCCCTGAGGGTCAGTAATTCTCACTCCATAGGACAAACTGAGGGATAGTATTACAGAACTAAGAACACCCAACAGAGCATCCTGCATTTCTCATTTTCTGAGATACAGCTGAAAACAGTTTAGTTTTTGTGCTAAAAAAGTAAAAGTATGTTTTAGACATGTAGTTAAAGATAACATGTGACTACTTTTGAAAGATTTTAAAGCCATTCCATATCCTGAAGTAAGAGGCTAAGAGGATCTAGTTCCTTTGCTAACATTCAAATATATTAATGTTAATATGCTCACACATGTAAATGGATATATGTTGGAGTAGTCATTTGAAATCTCTCTTCAAATAGTATAACATGAGCTCTCCTGCAGTCTTAGTTTTAACAGTTCATCAAAAAACATATTTTTTTTAAACTATTGTAATTTGAGCTTGACTTGCTTGCTTCGCGTCTTCTTTTCTCCTCCTCTCCCTTCTTTCTTTCTTTCCTTCTAGTTCTTTCCTTGTGCTTATTCCCTATCTGCTTCTGTTCCTTTTTTTTCTATCACCAAGAATTAAAATAAAAAAGAATTAAAAAATAAAATCTAAAAAGATCTAATAGAAATTCTTGTAGAGAGTGGTATGCTGAATGAATCTTTCTTCCAGCCCAGCAAAAGAAAATGACCACCACTGAAACCAGTTAATATGTTTACTTTAAATGTTAAATGGGACTTTGTAGATGTGATTACAGTAGGGATCATGAGATGGGACTGTTACCCTGGGTTATCGAAGTAGGCCCAATGTAGTCACAAGGGTTTGTGTAAGAGAGAGGCAAGAGGATCAAATCAGAGAGAAAGAGACGTAATGACAGAACAGAGGTTAGATTATAGGAGGAAGACTCACAGGACAAAGAATGCAAATGGCCTCTGGAAGTTGGAAAAGGCAAGGAAACATTCTCTCCTAAACCCTCCAGTAGGAGCTCTGTCCTCCAACACCTTGATTTTAAGACTTCTGACCTCCAGAATGATTGTGCCATACATTTGTTTTGTTTTAAGCTGCAAAATTCATGGTAATGTTATAGCAGTAATCAAAAACTAATACAGAGAATGACATACAAATGCATGAAAGTTTGAGACCTTGGTCATATCAGGATATGTCAAGAAATGCAGTATAGCTAGAGCATTGGAAGCCTGAAGAAAAATAACAAGTAATTAGGTGTAATTTGTACTTTTTTTTGATCTAGCTAGGTGCCTCTGCTTTGGGATCTCATACACAATTTTCACACCTTATTTTATTTAACTGTTTATTTTTCTGTCTCTTCTGATTTTCTGTAAACCCAGTGTGGATGAAGATCAGTGCCATTTTGCTCACTGCTTTATCCCTAGCATCTGGCACAAGGCATCAATTAAGATTATTTTAATGATTGAGATGACTTGTAATTAATTTGAGATTGGAATGGGGTCAAAGTATTTATAGTGTACGTCAGCTGTACAAAAAAGTGTGATCTTTCCTATAGTAGATAACTTTCCTCAATGGTGGTGAATACATTTGATCTTGTCAATGAAAAGTTTCTTAGTGATATATAGTTAAAAGAGTCATGGTTATAAATTACTCGAGGGCTTCCCTGGTGGTGCAGTGGTTGAGAGTTCGCCTGCCGATGCAGGGGACGCGGGTTCGTGCCCGGGTCCGGGAAGATCACACATGCCGTGGAGCGGCTGGGCCCGTGAGCCATGGTCGCTGAGCCTGCGCGTCCGGAGCCTGTGCTCCACAACGGGAGAGACCACAGCTGTGAGAGGCCCGCGTACCACAAAAAAACAAAAAAAATTACTCGATATTCTAAGGTTTCTTACTTCTGAGGACTCCTTCTCTTGTGATCCACCTTCCAAAATGGCACCTAGAACTCTGTTTTTTCTCATTTCATTGAGGAAGTGCCACAGTGTATTTCACACTGTCCCCAGTGTCTCTCTGTGATCACAGCAGAAGAGTTTGGCTCTTATAATAGGAAATTTGTTTTCTCCTCCTGCCTAAAGCCTAATGGTTTCCTTGTGGTGACTCACTGTGGCGGCTGTGAGTGCAACTCTGCTTCTAGAGCCTAGTGGTGGCCCTTGTTTGTCCATATGGCTACCTACTCATCCCACCCCTTCCACTCAGCATCCTCAGCTCTATTGCCTTTGCCTCACGGGGGCACACAGGAAAATTTTGATTATCTATATATTGTGTGTTGTCTGAGGAGAAGCAAGGGAACTACCTCAGGCCCCTCTACCTAAGTATTTTCCTCAGCATCTACATTCTTACACTCAGGCATCATTTTTGACTTAATATTAGGATTCTCTGAGGCAAGTACAGTCTTTCAGCATCGCAGGATGGAAAAAGACATCAGATATCAACTGCCTAGTCTTACAACCAAACGCCTTTCAATCTAACCCTTGTCTAGATCCAGAAAACAAAGACAGGATTCATATCCAAAATTTGCCTTTTCTTTTCCTCTACTTCTCTCATCAGCTTTTACCAACAAAAATGATATTCGTGTATCTCTTCTTTTTCTATATAACACTGTAATGCTCTATAATTTTTCAGTTACCTTATAGACTAAAAAAGCAATGAAAAAACAAAACAAATGTCAACAACAAAATTCTCTGAACTGAGACAACCAGGCTTGGATCCTAACATATAAAAATTCCACCTTGGGAATTTTGAGAAATCTTCTTCCTCTCTCCTCCAAGGAAAACTGAAACATAAAAAGCATTTGCTTTTAGCTTGTTTTGTCACCTGGACTTTTATTACACAACTTTAGTACTATCTTGATAACCACAGCAAAGCAATGGCCTCCTCATTATCAGCCAGATTCTGTCTTCCTTGTAAAGCATGGAGTACATTTCACTTTCTGGCTAAAGAAGCCTTAAATCAGGTAGGATCTAGAAATCACCTGGAATGAAATTATTTTGATTTAATATCTTCCTCCTATACAAACTTTATTTTGATTGTGGTTGAAAGTCATTAAAGGATATTGAGCATGAGAGTGACTGAGTCATAACTACAGGTTTGAAAGTCACTGTCAGAGGGTTGGAAGTGTTTACTGAACCAGGATGATCCTGGAGGTAGGGAGATCCAGTCATTGCTAGGTCAGTGATTGAGTGGGGGAGTAAGATGACTGTGATTTTAGACTATGATGCTTCAGGTGAAAAAGAGAAGGCAAACTTGCGATATAATTTAGAGGTAATGTAGTGACTCATTGGATAAAGCAAAAAAGGAGCAGTGGCAGTGTCTTGGGCTTTATGTCATTTCTTGTGAGAGAAAATGGAGGAGGAAGAGCAAATTCTAAGAAAACAATTATCATCCAGCTTCCTTTGGGGATGTGGATTACCAATGTGGTATGGAAACCCAGAAGTAGATTCAGAAATGGAATATCAGCAGGTGATATTAAGGCTTAGAAAATGTAAATATATGGAGAAAACAGTTTAAATTTGAGGAAATAATTAATAGTATAAACTGACTTTGTATATCGTTGTGGAGAAAGTCAACTTCCCTCTTTATAAACACCAGTTCCTAAGAGGCAGAAGTCAATAAGCAGAAATATTAGACAATATATTCTCTACGTATTGTAGAATAAAATATTATTTTATATGTGCACATATAAAAATAACTGTTATGGGAACAGTTATTTGCCTCTTTTTATACATTTATTTTCCTTTGTATAATTCTCATAGCTTTTTTATTTCGCAGCATTTCCCCCCTTCACCTCTCCTCAAACGGTGTCTTTAAAAAGTCCTCTTATACTTAAAGTGCATGAAATCTTTAGAATTTCACATACTGTTTCCATAAGGGAATTCCTTCCTGGCATTTCTGGGAAAAGTGATATGTTTTACCAAATCTTAAACCCTGAGAAAAATAAGTCCAGAACTTTGGAAAACAGGAAAAAACATAATTCTCCCACAGGAATTGAAGCTTAACAATCAGTATAGGGAGGTTAGGGGACCAAGGAATTCACTGACATCAAAAAGAAAGTCAGATCAGGAAGCCTGGAAGGCAGAGCTGAAGGTTAAGGTTGACTTTTCGGGAAACTGAGATGGATCACATTATGGAAAGCAGATACCGCTAATAAAGTCAAAGTACAAATGATGGGCTGGAAAAAATATTTACAAATAAATCATAGAAAAGGGCAAACTTCCTTAGTATATATATAAAATTTCTACCCGTTATTGAGAAAAAGAATGTTACTGAATTACATAATTGCTGGAGGGTATGAGGACTTTATGGAAAAAAGAAACATAAACGTGTCTTCAGCATATAAAAAAGATATTTAAGACCATTCCTTAAAAGATACAGTTCTTTTAAAACCTAACTGATGGGCAAACACTGGAAAATTTGGTAACAGATAACAAAGTGTAACCCAATTTTAAATAGTAAACCTCAATTCAACCACTATCTACATATTCATTTAAAAAGATAGTTACTCCATAGCACTTGTCAACATCTAACAAATTATATATTTTATTTGTATTTGAAATAAACTACATACACCAAGACAACATAGGCTGCATATACACAATTCTTCTAACATCTAGACTTAACCTTTGTCTTTATCATCCAACCTAGTCCCTGAAACCAGCAGAGACAGTGCTACTAGGCCATCCTTTCTTCTCCTCCTTCTCCCTTTATCCTTATCCCCCTTCATCTTCTACTTTGTCTTCCTGGTCACCTTCATCTTCAACTTCCTCTTCCTCTTCCTACGTTGTGCCTGACACGAAACTTTCAGCTATGTTAGGGAAAAGTTTTTTCAGTGCAAAAAGTATCTGAGGATATCCAAAGCTCACTGATGTTGTAAAGAGTTAAATTCTAAAACTGTGTTGAGGTGGGACACAGATCTTTATTTACTGTTGTTGTTGTTTTATAAGATCAAATAATTTTATCAGGGGAGGAAGAAGGTAGATGGCTGTTGTAATTGAACTCTGTATAATCTCCACTACACTTCGATAACTTAAAAAATGTAAGGTTAGTTTAGAAACAACATGCCAGCGATTCTCCTGTTTCTAGGACTAATGGTAACTTGAATCATTTCAATGATCATAAAGCTGAGGTAGGAAACAAACATGACTGTTGTGTTTTTAAACCACGATCCTTCTGAACTGCTCTTTTCCTTCTAAATGAAAGATAGTATGAACTACAAATTAAAATCAAATGGCTTATAGTGAAGGCTTAGCCAGCTTATATAATAAGTAATATTTTCTTAAAATTTTACATTAGTTTTCATTGATCTGTTAGGATATTTTAATTTTAGAAGAAATGACTGGAAATGTCAGAGTAAGTGACACTTGGAAACAATGATCTGTGGACTAGTAAAGATGGACACCACAGTGGTCCTTTATATAAAATACTGAGAATACCCACCACATTATAAAAATTCAAAACTTTTAAATTTTATTACTATTTAAGGGATTATTTAATTGGAAAATCATTTAATGGGTTTTTGAATTTGATATAATATGGATATTTACAAGTTCAAATGAAGTATTTTTAAATGACAGTATTTTACTTTTATTTATTTTAACTCTTTTGAAGTATTCTTTGAAGACAGTAGAGCCATGGAAGAAATTGTGGGATAAGGGAATAAAGGAATAAAATAAACAACAATGGGATTCATGGGAAATATTTCATATGTAAATAGATAAATTTTCTGCTCAAATCAAACATTTTTTGTGTTCTCTCTCATCTCTTTCTAGATGCTGTATCTATTCTGTTTTCAAAATCTCACCTCAAATAACCTCAAATATAAATTTTAATTTCAAAAGAGGATGAACTTGTAAAAGAAGAATGTACATGGCCTCCCTTTGGTGATAACTTTCTGTCTATAAAGTGGGACATTTGAAAATAAAAAGAGGGGGACACCGGATACCAGAGATCCTTCAGAGATCATCATTGTTCATCTTCTCAATTTATATACCATGACAGGGAAATCCAGAGGCTCTATTTTTCTGTAGCACACTCAATGACTTAATTTTGCTAAAACTCACATTTTATCATTGATCATTTTCCAATCTTAAATATTAACATTTTCTCTTTGGTAAGAAAATCGTTATTATCATGTGTCCTTTTCATAAACATTTCCTTGTCTTAAAAAAAGACTATTAATTTCAAAGATGAAAGCAATTCCATTAAAGTATGGAATACCATAAAAAGGGAGTGTTACCTTGTCAGTTTCAGCATTGTATATGCATTTCTAGGAGATTTAGAAATCTTTTCTTTTGCAGGTATGTTTTCTTTATTGCACTATTTTATACTAGAGCACATTGCAGGGTTAACAGTTTTTAAAAATGACATAATTTTGTGCACATCTCTGCCATATTATTACAATCTGCATTCTGTTTAAGGTTTAATTTTAAAAATAATTCCCTCTTATTAAAATACCCAACATTACATTATTGCTGGTCATGCAGAAAATTACTTTGCTGCAGGAAACAAAACCATCCAATATAATCTTTCTTCCTTATAGCAGAGGAGATAATTGGATTAATCACAAGTCAAAATCTTGGAAGTAGAATATTTTGTTGGCTAAACTGAGCCATGCCTGTCATTTAGAGATGTTAGATAATTGAACTTATGTGATGCTAGATAATCAAATGCATCCAGTCACCATAATTATGAATATTTTAAAAATCTTAAAATGTGTTAATTACCCATTGAATACGAGGAGAAGCTGGATTAACCCCATGGGGAACTAGGTGGCTTGTTGAGACATCATGATATAACCATGCCCACTCAGGCAACTTTCTCCTCAGCTCACCTGATATTATTTTGTACATGTAAAGACACTTGATAAAGTAGAAAAGGTCTCATACTGTGAATCCTTTAATGATTGGGTCTACTGCATGACTTTGGGTATAACATTAGATCCTGATACTGCCCAGTGGCTTGATTCTTCAGTGGTTCTCTTCGTACTTAGTAGGGTTATTTTAAAATGTATTTTTTCAGAACAATGTCTATATTCATTTTTAGGAATGCAATTTAAAAATGAAGATTTTTACAAGACATTTGAGAATCTCTAGGCAAGTGTTATTATCATGAAATTTTGGATATAAGAAGAACTTTATTTCATCTTATAGATAAAAAAAAAGAGGTGCAGAGGGGCTATATTATTTACGGAGGAATTTAGCATTGCTGAAAGTGTTAGAATGAGAATTCATGTCAACCACGCACAGTAAAACACTCTGCAATACTTAAAGCTATCTAGGAGAATTGTGAAATGAATCACTTAGTGTATTTAGGAAATTATAAGAGGATTTTTTTTTTAATTTAACTCTACCACAAATTTTTTAAATGACAAATCTAAAGTGCACCATAAATTGATCACACCCTGGTAACTACCACCTATATCAAGATACAGAACCTCACCAGCACTTCAGACCCTCTCATATTTCCTCCTGGTCCTTAACCCCTGTCCTCCCCAAAGGAAATGACTGTCTTGACTTCCAAACCCATGAATTAATTATATATATATGATATATATATTACATATATGACTTGTGTTCTTTATGCCTTACATAATTGATTTAAAATTATGTTTGTTGGATTCCTTGATGTTCAAATGTATGGTTATAGTTCATCCAGTTACACAATTGTATAATAAATCATTATTTAAAGTTACCACAAAATATCCATTCTACTCGTGATAATTTATTTTTATGAATTTTTATTGGAGTATGGTTGCTTTACAATGTTGTGTTAGCCTCCACTGCACAACAAAATGAATCAGCTATACGCATACAGATATCCCCTCTCTTTTGGACTTCCCTCACATTAGATTATTTATATTAATTAGATATTATGGCTAATGTGTTTATAATCATGTTAATAAAACTTTGGTGCAATAGTCACACAGTTTGATTATATATCAAGGAGTGAAATTGTTGACTCAATGAATAAGACAAAGAAATATAAGGAATGAACCATTCTTGCATGACTGAAATAAATCCCACTTGATCATGGTGTATGATCTTTTCGATGTATTGTTGAATTCAGTTTGATAATATTTGTTAAAAAATATTTGCATCTATGTTCATCAGAGATATTCACCTGTAGTTTTCTTTTTTGTGTTTTGTCTTTGTCTGGCTTTGGTATCACGGTGATGTTGACCTCATAAAATGAGTTAGCAAGTGTTCCCTTTTCTTCAATGTTCTGCAACAGTTTGAGAATAATAGGTATTAAATCTTCTTTGAATATTTAGTGGAATTCATCTGTGAAACTGTCTAGCCCTGGACTTTTGTTTTTTGGAAGATTTTTGATTACTGTTTCAATCTTTGTACTATTGATCAGTCTATTCAGATATTCTATTTCTTCCTGATTCAGTCCTGGAAGGTTTGTATGATTCCAAGAATTTATCCATTTCTTCTAGCTTGTCTAATTTATTGGTATATAGCTGTTCATACTATTCTTTTACAAACCTTTGCATTTATTTCTTTTGTAATTATTTCTTGATTTTAATGATTATTTGGTGATACTTTGATGGGCAATGTTTCCCCCAAATCAAGTTGAAATCCATCAAACAATTGCAGTTTTCTTTATGTCACTTTGGACATGAATATCTCAGGCCACGATAAAGGAATCGGTAATAATTGCAAATATTTGACAAAATTATTTATAACAGTGATAAGTGGTGTGGGTATGTGAAAATCGATCTAAATCAAGTAAAGTTAATATTTTATTTCCAATTATGACAATCTTGATGACAAAAATATTTTATCAACCTTATGTCCTTTTTATAGCCTTGTGAGAAGTAGCAGCACACTGGCATTTCCAAGGATTCATTATTCATTGGCATAAATTTGCATAGTGAGAGTTTTTGCAGGTGGATATTTACTGCACATGCTTTAAAGAAAATCTCTGCAGAGTCCCACTACCCCCACTTCCACTTATTTCCATTAATGACAATCTGTACCCAATTTGTGGGCAATGCACCATTCACAAAGTCAGTTTCACGTTCATCAGTAGGTGAATACACATAGACTGATTGTCCTTCTACTTCAGTGCAAAATCAGAGGAGATGCATGTGAGAGAAAACATTTCTCTGCTTAGCTAGAATAGCACGTTCATAATTGTATTTCCAAATATTGAGGTAAGTAAATTGCAATTGGAATCTCATGGTTTATGCATCTTCTCGTCAACTAAATCCCTCAATTTACCTTTAAGGTTTACATTGTTATGTGTAAAAAACATTTTTTTCAGTTCTAATGTTTATCAATTATCTTTAAACATCGAGAGATAGTAACATAGATGTCACAGTATCAACAAAGCATAAATCTATCTGTGTAACATAATGTGGAAGCAAGTACTGTTTCAAAATCCACTTTGCAGAATTGAAATTAAACATCAATAGGTTGGAGACATTCCTGTCTTATTTTCTAAATTTAATTCATGTTGAACTTTTGTAGTTACTTTGTACAAAGAGTATAAATCTTGATAGTATTTTTAGTGACTTGTTTAAAGTGAAGAAGCTTTTTTTTTTTCCCTAAGAGAACTTGCATGTAAATGTCAGGAGCTAAAATGCATAATTTTTAAGTTGTTTGCTAAGATTTAATTAAATATATACTTTGCATTAACATACCGATAAAAATCCATATGATTGAAAATAACTATGAACACAAATATTTTACATCTTTAAAAGGAATCACTTTTCCATTTACTAACATTTAATATATTTTATTATACGAATAAAGTTACATGTAGAAATTCATAGAAAAACATAGAAAAATGTGCTAAAATGTTAGTGATGACTACTTTTTAAGTAAATTTATCTTAAGAACTTAGGATAATATCTGTCAAAAAGTTGAATTTCATGTTTCATTTTGGTGTACTGCTTATTGATATCTTTTTTTGTTCTACAAATATGTTTTAAGGTGCTTTCAATCGCAACACAATGTTAATAACAGTCAAATAACACAATAATAATAAATTCTTATTGGAAAGTATTAAAATATATCTTCCAATAACACTTCATATTTATTTACTATTTCAGTCCCACAATAAACACATGATGTATTTAGTATAATTATTCATTGTCTCCCAAGGACCCATAGCTAGATAGTGGTGAACCGAGCATCAGGCAGCTGAACTTCAAAGCCTCACTTTAAATGGAATATCCACGACTTTGTCATCATGGAAGGCAGAAATGAGATGAGTATATATTAATGTCAACGTCTAATACCTAGGTTAGACTCTTAAGAAAGATTTGAGCAGAGGAATCTAAATCAGCACTTTAAAACCTTTTTAATAGCAGTTTACTCAGCTTTATACAATGTCATAGAATGATCTTCCTCACTTCTTTCATTTCTAGGAGTAGAAATTTCCTTAAACTCTCCTGGCTACTGACCTCACTCCATACTCCCATCCAAGAGTGTTGTGTCCTATAGACAATAGGAAAGCTAATCCAATGACCTGGGTGTTGGGGATTCAGTCTCCTCCTCCTTTCCTCTCCTCCCTTGTGGCAGTTGTAGTTTTCAACCTGGATAAATGAGTTTGCAGACACAGATGGACTCTTCCAGGGTCTAACTGGCAAATGGAGAGGTAAAGAGTTAGAAAGGCCAATTAGCTCACAGATGAAGTTATGTTTTCCAATATAGCATAGAGAAGAGCATTTTCACATAGAGATCTTGCAGACTTTAGGGGACAGAATGATTTTGAATATTTTACCCTCTTTCCCACTAGGTCTGCAGACAATCGTTCTAGGCAGGCAACATCTAGACTGCTCCAGCAGATTCTATTCCTCTTTTATGTTCTGAATTGCTTTCAAGAGTTTACTGTTCAAAGTTCTGTTGATCACTGTATTGTTTTTCAACGTAAAGTGAGTTTTTTGTTTTACTTTGTTTTGTTTTGTTTTACTTCTCTTCCAGCACTTTTGAGTTACTTATCAGAGAATGGATTTTTTTTTTTCTTCTCTACATACTTGTTGCTTTAGGCTCTTGCTATAATTCTGTCCTGGTGGTGGTATGACCTTTTCTTCTGTTTTTAGGGCAAGCCATTTGGTATGATGAATAATTTATTCTGCTTGATTTTTTTCTTGTTTTGGCCAGGAGAATCTTGAGAATTTTCCTTCCCAGTTTGAAAATGAACTTATACATAAACATACCCTGCATTATCTTTCCTGTGTAAAAATGTTAGTTATGCTTGCTGCAACTGTTTAAGGACTTTCAACTTCAGATGATTTCCTCCCAGTACATTATATCTATAATTCCCTTTCCAGACCTTGGCAGAAATTTACATTTTTTGATAAGCTAATATTGAGCATATTCAGAGCCTGTGTTTCCCAGCTTATTCCCTCTGTCTCTGGAATGACGTGTTTTATCTAAGTACAATGTGCTCCAAAGAGGCCTTGCTTCAGAGCAGAAACAGTCTCAGGAGGAACAGGATATTTGACAAAATGAAACACACGTGCCATCAGGTATTATGTACGTTCTAGGAAGTTTCAGCTTATCCTAAGTGCTGTGCCTCACCTTAACTTTGCCACTTACCAAACAGAATGGCTGACTTTTATGCAAGGATCCACATGTATTAATTCAGCCCCTCAAACTCATACAAAATGCATTCTGCTTAGATTAAAAGTTCTCCTTGCATCACCAGATAGTTCAGCTTTAACCCAAAGAATGCACTCACCTGCTCTTTTCTTCCGCCTGCCTCTTTGTCTACGGTCTTCTGAGCTCTGGATTTCTTGGCGTGTCCTCTAGCTTTTGTTCCATTGACAACACAGACACTGTTTTGATCTGTGCAGTCAATTCTAAGACCATATATATATATATATATATATATATATATATATATATATACACACATATATATACATATGTATATCTATACTCTCAAGGAGTGAATAAGATCCACCAGAAAATTTGAATAAGTTGTTGTCTGTGGTGATTATAATACTATCATAATTAGGTTACTTTATTTGGGGAAAAAGAAATGTCTTTGAAATGAGCTTTGTACTAGTTAGTTCTGTTCCAGTCTAATTCTATGGAGTTGTCAGATCAGGGACAAATGTAATTTATGGGCTGTTCTGTGCATTTTATACCAGCCGCTGGAGGTCATCCTCTAACTGTAACGTCAGTAGTTCTATGTTCTTTTCAAGAGAAAATCCCGAATTGGAGTCCCGTTGCTGCAGAAACTGATTTGCAAAAGTATTCTGCGACTGTACAAAAAAGACAAAAGCAATTCAAAATACAACTCCTACTCTGTGTTTCTATATTTCTTTTTTATTCCCCTCAGAATTGCGTTTGAAGAATTTCCTGGCTGGATGCCAGTCCTATCCTAAGGCACTTTAAAGTGTTCTTGACAAGGCTGTTCATTCATTATATGAATACAAAAACAGTGAGCAAAAGAAGTCTGAAACTTAGCTCACCAGTAATTGCTTCTTTATTTTCCTGTTTCTTTATTTTCCTTTATTTTACATTTCTTTGCAAGCACAGCCAAATTTAACATCCTGGTTTCTCTTTGGCTTGTTAGAGACCAAAAGTTTTCCCTGAACAGCATCTTTCTATCTGGGCAAAGGAAATGTAGATTCTGCTACTTAAATCCTATCCTTTTATCACCACCAGACATGGACGTTTCAATCTTGATGTTTTTATCATGATGATTTTGACTGTCTGCTTATGAAATCAAATCTTTCCATCATTTTCCATAGAATTGATGAATCTTCATAGAAAATATTTTTCTGGAGCAGACTCTGTTATGCCAGTTTAATTCTTCTATCAATTTTTGGTGCACTGTATTTAAAACATTTCTATTTACTTTTCCTGTTTAATTTATCCTTTTTTTTTTTTTTTTTTTTTTTTTTTTTTTTGCGGTACGCGGGCCTCTCACTGTTGTGGCCTCTCCCGTTGCGGAGCACAGGCTCCGGACGCACAGGCTCAGCGACCATGGCTCACAGGCCCAGCTGCTTCGCGGCATGTGGGATCTTCCCGGACCGGGGCACGAACCCGTGTCCCCTGCACCGGCAGGCAGACTCTCAACCACTGAGCCACCAGGGAAGCCCTAATTTATATTTTATATATAATTATTTTTATCAGGATATTGAAATTTTTATAATTGTTATTTGATTCATCTATTTGTTTTACTCCACATGAAATTTGACAATTATACATAAGTTATAGTGGGTTTGCTATTCTGATATTATTTCTTCTGTTGAACAATAATTAGTATTGAAGCTGCAAAGAATAATGAGCTTTATTGGGGTCTTAGGGACTGTGATTCAGGAAACACAGATTCAGGTAAAACCTAGAGTATTCTAGGAAACAGAAAGAGTCAGGAGCTTATAAAGGCAAAAGCCACAAAGTTGTTAAACTTTTCTTGCAAGAATTGTGATTGACTCTGATGCAAAAAAGAAATATTTGTCCTTAAGGGATAGGCTATAACCAGTTATTTAGGGTAAGGGCCCGATAAGTATCTTGAGTTTCTGGAATACTGTGTGGAATTTCTGAATGGCTGCATTAAGACTATAAGTAGTCAACAGTTTAGATTCTATCAGGCTGAGACCTACGTAAGTCCCACGTTCTCAATGGATTCCCGGCTCCATTTAAAAGAGCTCTCTTAGCAATACCGACGTCATCTTGATTTTTCTTTCATGCTAGCAAAGCTGCAGGTAAAACCACTGGCAGATTTATATCTTGCCAAAGATATTTTATTCTATCATTAGTTTTGAATAATACGATTTTTTTCAAATGCAATTTAAAATGTTTAAATAATATTTGTTTTGATTCTTTTTGGTGTACCATGTATATTTTTCCAGATAACTGACACCCCCTGCCCCAGTTTCATTACATTGCTGTATACCAGATACAATCAGCTGAGTTCTTTAATGAGTATTATTTTTCTCTACTGCTCTGTAGCATTTTTATAATTTATTTTTGATATTTTCAAGCTAAGTGGGCTTCCTCAATTAGTTTATTGTGGTGCTGGTTAGTAATTATTAATGTGTGTTTATTTTAGTAATTGAGAATGTTGTTTGTGGTAATGTGGTCCAGAGGTACTTTTTGCTATAAAGTATATAAATGAAGCAAGTTAGCTATTATTTCTTAACTATTAACTAAGGAATAGTTTAGCTTTTTCCCACGAGATAATCTATAATTGGTGTTTTCTATTTACTAATTTCAATACCCATTTAAGTCTTCAGTATAATTGTGATTGTTTGCATATTTTAGTTTAATAGTCCATATAATTAGCAGAAGAAAGATAACATTGTTAGGATCAAACAATGATGCCTAAACGTCCTTTGGGTCAAAATAAGGAGGTTAAGATATTATTTGTAATCTAAAGTTATGAAAACCAGAGGACTTTTTAAAAACTAACAATGGAGGTTATTATTCGTTTTAGTAAGGATATTTAAAGCAAATGTATGTCTTAAAAAACATTTTATATATATTTTGAATTTGCTAGAGATGCTATCTTTAAGTCTCTTAAACCTACATGAAAAAGCTACTCACTGATTTTTATTCAACATTTTTTCAAGACAACTATGAATGAACAGGGCCTAAACATTTTTAGGACATGCTTAGAAAATACTATTTTTTAAACCAAGAAGCTCAGAGAATTGGCCATGTGATAATTTTTCCTTCTTCTAGGAAAAATAACATGAAACTTGGCACCTTTCTTAACACAAGATACTGAAAAGATTTCTAGATATTTAAATCATGGAAATATTTTGTACATTTTTCAATAAAGTAAAATAAAAATCTGTACTGCTTAGTAATGTTCTTTATTCTAACCAAAAATAGTCATACTTGCATTTTTAAAATTCCTTCTCCCCCCAGCTTTATTGAGATATAATTGGTATATACATTACATAAGTTTAAGGTGTACAACGTGTTGATTTGACACTCTTACATATTGCAAAATGATCACCATCATAATGTTAGCTAACACTTCTATCAGGTCACATAATTACCATTTTTTTTTGTATGTGCGGTGAGGACATTTAACATCTACTCTCTTAGCAATGCCAAGTATATAATACAGTACGACTAACTATAATCACCATGCTGTACTTTATATCCCCCAAACTTATTAAGCTTTTTGGCTATTTTCATATTTCTAGCTTTTTAATAGGAAAGAACCATTTCTCAGTGACTTGAACAAAGAAAATATCATGTTGTAATTATATACCATCACTATCCATAATTTCTGTTTGAGTGGAAGTGGTTAAAAATAGAACACCTCTTTATTTAGAATCTGTCATCATGTTCAGTTTCCCTGGATGGAGGGTATCTTTTACTTGGGTACCTTTATTCAGATCTAAAGGTATACAGTGTTCCTTGAATCTGCTACTCCTATATTTTTTACAGTTGTCTTCTTAATAGCTAATCCCTAATTATTCCAACCCCCTATTGTAGTTTTAATAAAAACTCCCCCTGTGCAAATTATCCTGTGGTTTTACTCTCCTGATTGGACCTTTATTGATAGAATAGAATATTATGATTTATTAAAAGTAAGAACTAGAATTAGTGACAACATTGGCAGGTAGTATTTGATACTAAACAGTCTCCAGCTATGGCTGCTAACGATTCCTCCCAATGTGTATGTGCATGCCAGTCATCACATAAGAGACGAGTCTATTCATATTCTCCTTGACTTTGGACCAGCCCGTGTCTTGCTTTGACAGATGAAATGGGGCAGAAGAGATGTGCTGTTGTGGAATCCAGTAGCCGTACTGCACGGAAGCCAGGAGGGTACATTGAGAATGAAATACCATATTTCAACCCATCTTTCAGCTGAACACAGCCTTGTAAGAGACTCCAAGTGAGACCAGAAGAACTGCACAGCCGAGCAGGAGAAAACTCACAGAATCATGAGAAATAATGTTATTATTTTTTTTGGAAATAAAGTCATGTCATTGAAGACATAACTAGTTAAATTAAGATGAGATTATACTACTGTAGGGTGGGCCTCTAGTCCTTTAAGATTGATACCCTTATAAGATGGACATATGAAGACAGAAACACAGGAAGAATGTCATGTGAGGACTGTGGGTAGAGTGGTGGATCTACAAACCAGGTAACTCCAGGGGTTGCTGGCAAAGCACCATAAGCCAGGAGGGATTCCTTTATAGGTTTCAGAAGAAGTATGTCCCTGTAGACCCCATGATTTTGGACTTCTACTATCCAAAACTGTGAGACAACAAATTTTTGTTGTTTAAAGCCAGCCAGTTTGTGGTACTTGTTAAGGCAGCCCTAGGAAACTAATACAAAGGTCACTCTCTGCCTGTCAACAACAACAGCAACAGCACACATACATACCCTACATAACAAAGACTGCGGCAACAACAAAAACAATAAAACTGGAATTGCCTCAAAACTCCTCATTCGATTTACCCCTATGTCTATTCTCTCAGATCAATGGCATAAAATCTCTCAGTAGAGACCATAAATTCTTTGTTTCTGAGAGACACTGGCATTCAAAAACTAGGGAGCTTCAGAAACAGAGATTATATTAATGGTTGGGGATACTGGAGAGAGAATTTTTGGTGGCAGAATTTTACTGAGTTTCTAAGTTGGAACATAGAGAACCAAGGTGAGTTTCTGTATAGGTTTTCCCCATTCTTCAAACTGACAGTAGGATTGGTTTATTGTGATTCTAGGGAAAAAATAAAACTGTTCTCACTTGAAAGAATGAAGAAAAACAGTGTAGCAACCTCTTCATTGCAAATGCAAAAAGGCAGTCCCCAAAGACTTCCTGCCACAAGAAAGTGATAAATATAAAATCGTGGTTGCCATATTTTTGAGGGGATAAGTAAAGTTTTAATTCTAATGTGGAAATCAGAAAAGTAGGTTATACCCAAAGGCAGCACTCTTCTAATTATGATCTCAATTTAGCTATACAGAAATCAGAAACATTTTGGTCATTATTTATAGAATATAATTAGAATTATATATAGATTAAGACAAGGTGGCTGCAGTTAGAAATGTAACTGACCATATTTTTACATTGAAAGATGATTCTTAATCACTCCTGATTCATATGCAGTCATTGATTTGGCTTATGTGATGTTAGGAGTCACTGTTAGTTCTGGATAGCAAGAGTAATTTGTGTTTTTTCTTGCAGGGCCAGCAGTTTGATTTACTGTTTCTCCAACCACCTGGGTATTTAAATTATCTGCCATGATATCATAATTCAGTAAGGTAGGCTTTAAATAAGTGGCCTAAATCTAATTCAAATGCTAAAGTTACTCATTATACTGATGCCATTTTAGCTAAAAGTAATTGTGAAATAATTGTGTTTGAAGCTCTGTCTTTCTTCATTGATTTTATTGCAGAAAAGGATAGAATATTATGTAGAAAGTAAGTTAGAAGTCATTCCAGACAATACAGCCCCAGTAATAGGGGGCAAAAACGCTCAAGACCAAATAAAGACTTGTATTCTTTAGTCCCCTAAATATCAAAATCATACTTAGAAACCAGTTTGCTTATTTTATTTCTGGAAATGGTGTATCTCACAACTACTATGATTGTTCCCTTTCATCATATCATCATATTAATAAAATGTGTCAAAAGGAATATAAATCCTGAACAATGTGGTGTCTTAAAGCCTAACCATACCTCCCATCTTCTGGTCTCATTTACTCACTCATTCAACAAGTATAAAGCACTCACTCTACCCCAAGCACTTTTCTAGAAACTAAGACCACAATTATGAACAATTAATATCCCCAAAGAGATTATATTCTAATAATTGAAGACAGACAACACATTTTTTTAAAAGAATAAAAGCATCATATATCAGATGTTAATAAATACTACAGAGAAAAATTAAGCAGGGTAATGAATTAGAAAATAATAGGAAAGAGACTTTTGTTTAATATGGGGTGATCAGGAATGACTACACTGACAAGATAATACTTAAGCAGAGGAATTGCAGTGGTCAGAGTGGTCAGATTGAAGAGCATGGGGTGACCAGAAAATGAGAACTCCAATGTTAATGGAGTTCAATGGTACAACACTGGCAGAAGTCTTGAGTTGCTGCCTCCTGATATTCTAAAATCTTTGTAGTCACTCCTTAAAAATATTCTCAAGCTTATGGACTGCTTTACTAGTATTGCTTCTTGGATCATGGGAGATAATGAATCAGCCTTGGTAGAATTAAAAATAGGTTTTATAACACGTATATACTTTCCAAAGTGCTTCTTAATAATATTTATTGATACATATTTCTAGACTGTGGCAAATGAATTATCCAATTGTTCAGGCCATTGGCCTTTCAATAATTGGAATGACAGAACAAATCTCTGTGAACAGCCCCTTTCAGGCTCACATAGTTGAGATTATGACAACGTTGAAATCTTTGGTTCTTCTGTAGATTCTCATGTAACTTATGGTAAAACTTCATAATAAATCAATATTTGTTAATACTCTGACAAGGTTGAAAGCATTTTATGAGTAGCCAAAACCTCAGACATAGTCCAATGTGTGTATCAATGGATTGTGTTTGGAGGAAGAACTGCTGTCCAGTATCTTTAAATCACCTTATAATGATGACTGTGTTTTGGTAGTTGCAGAGGAAAATGCATATGCTGTTCAATTTGACTAAGATATTGGCAATCTCAGATTAAAACATCAAATACCTTGACAGTGACTCCTATACAAGATTTCAATATAAAGCCTAACGTGAAAAAAATAAAACTTCTAAATTAATTTTAAAGAAATTTAAAAGAACACCTAGATCATCTGTCGACAGAGGTGTATCATGTTACAAACATAGGCTGGTTGTATAAGGTGATATAAGAAGGCAGTTTCAGTCATCTAAACTTCCTTAGTCCTGGCAGACTCTGTTCCACTGATAAGTAGATGTTATTAACAGAGATTCTGTGGTGATGTTAAGAAACTGAAAAATAATAATTTAAAAACTAATAATCAGATATTTAGAACGTGAACAGGAAGCATTACTTAATAGATATTATACTCATTTGGGTTTAAATTTTAGCTCTTTTGTATGATAAATTTCATTTTAATCTGGTCATGGCACCCTTGAATTTGCTTCTAGGTTATGCTTATATTCCCTTTATAATATTCATGTATTAATCTCATCAAACAATCACACCGAGGTACTTATTCCTCAGTCTTTACCAGATGGTGTATGTGTGTTTCGCACTCTAGAAATCTTGATTAAATACAGTTTAGAAGACATCTAGTGGTGGCACCATTTATGATGTAGCTTTAAGCTACAAGAGGAAAAGATAGAGGGAGAAATAGGCACAAAGATCTGAACTTTTTATTGAGAAAGTATTTCTAAGAAGAAAACAAACAAAGAAAAGAGGGATATTTCACATACCATTTCAATATTAGGAATAGAAGTTTAAAGAGAGAATAAATGAGATGTTGGAATTATACCCATTTTAGTAAACATAGTGATCATAATACTCCAAAAAGCAAAACAAGTGCATGAGAATGCAGTGGACTTCCTGGTTGGAAGACTGCAGGTAGTACTGGAATCAGCTTTACATTATAATAAGAGGGAGCCTTTGATGGGAATCTGCTAGTGAAAAACATGTGATGACTAAACTGCTTACAAGTTAGAAGTAAACATTATTATTACAGTGGTTTTGTCTACGTATAATTGCATTTTTAGTAGCTAAAATAAGAGAAGAAACGTGAACAAACAATTTCTCTCTGGGTTCAATCTCTCACTCCCTTCATGAGAGAAAGAATGAGATGGACTAGAACATTAAATTTTTTTTCCAATTTCCAAACATAGTAACTCATTGGAAGCTATCAGGAGGATTAATCATCTGACAAGGGACTTGAGTATTTTTTGTGCTTGTATGTGGGTGTGTGGGTGTGTGTGATCTTATATATGTGAAGACTATGGACAACATCAAATACAGACATGGATCTCAAAGGGCTTGGCTGACATTTAGCAGTTATGCTCATCAGGGGAAAATGGCTAAGAAGTATCCAAAGGGTTTATCCTTCAAACCTGGGGAAAAATGATTAATATACACCCAGTTCATTTATTGGGTATTGGAGAACTTGTCCTCTTTTACCAATTTTAAGAATGGGCAAGTAAAAAACATTCAATTCAAAAATGCATCCCCAGTCAATGCTTTCTTTCTGCAGCACATTGCTTTATTTTCCCATGACTCTGCTCTAATTTCAGGGAAACATTAAACTTTCTCTCTAATCTGATCATTTTCCTAAAGTCCAATAATATCTTTCTAATTGCTCATTTAAAAAGCAGGGTGAATTTTTCTGCCTTGAATCCTAATTCCATATATCTACAAATGACAAATTAAAATAAGTTTTCAAAGTTACCCCATAATGTTTCATTGGATTCAATATTTGCATTCTCTTTGTGGAAAAAAAAATCATTTTGTAGTAAATTGTTTTCTTTAGTGTTTAAACCATATTTGTAAGGACTGTAATAATATTATAAAGCATTTAGTTTTCATTTATTGGGATAATTAACATGTCATAATAATTATTTTCAGATGCTGTTTGTAGGAAACATGCTTTAAGAGAACAGCCTTAATTTCTCTTATTCTGATATTTTAATAAAGAAACTGATTTTTAAGTCACAGGTGCAATTTTCAACTTAAGTTCTGAAAAGCAGTTTTTGTAATATATTTTTCCAAGCTATATATCTGATACATAATCTCAATTTTAATTTTCATTTGGTCTATTTATTAAGTATAAAAAGATTGATTTTACTCATCTAAGAAATTCAAAGTAAATTAAATAGTATGAAATAAATGTTAAATAAAAAGTTTAAATTTTCTTACATATTATAACATTAATGCATTGCAGAATTAGGAAACCATAAAGTAGTATTTTGTAATATGCTAATATTAAATTGTGTTCTAAAATATCATATTTTATTAAAAATGGTGACAGAATATTTTTTAAATTCCTAAGAAATTATATTAACATATAATCAAAAAATCATTGAATTTTGCTGTAAGTGAAACTAAGATATTGGATGATTTTGAAATTTGCATATTAGAAAAAATTTCTCTATCCTAGTTCAAGCGTGAGTGAGTTTCTAGGAAGATAGAGTATTATAATTTTTGAGTCTAGATACAATATAAGCCTGAATAAAGACACTCTAGCGACAGTGGATTTAGAATACAATGGCTTAGTGTATAATACATTAAGATTGTAGGACCTTTAATATGACAGTGATGACTGGATATAGGTTTAGGGAGAAATTGTCTAGAATAAGTCTCACTTTTGGGGTAAAATTGGACTTATTACATTGTCATTAGCCCAAATACCCTCAACTAGAAATGTTTAAAGAGAAACCAATATTACTGTAGCTGGGAGGAAGGGAGACAGAGAAATCATTATGACTTTGGCTTTGAACTTGTTGAATGAGAGATTCTATGTGATCAGGTTGTAGTTGACAAACGTGTGTCAGAAATCAGGCCTGGAGATAGAGAGGAGTTATTGCGGTAATTATTGCTGTCTGAGTGCCCTGCTGCGGTAATAATTTTATTCACAGTTTTCTTTTAATCTTCCAAACACTCTCATATGTTGAATTCTAATATCCCATTTTAGGAATGAACTTTCAGAGGGACATGGGTATAAAGATTGTTTCTCAAATTTTCCTCCAGGGTTACAAAGTGAAGTAGTAAATGTCAGAACTTCAACTCAAGTCCAGATCTGTCTTATGCAAATTGCATGTTAGTGCCCTCTGAGATAGACAGTTCATATCTAGTATCTGGCAGAAATGGAGTGGCCAAAACAGAGCTCTAGGAAACATCCACATGAAAATTGCAGAAAAGAAAACTTGCAAAGAAAACAGAACTTTAAGAGGAAAACCAAGAAAGAGAGGAGTCATGAGAGAAGAGTAGAGTGGCAAATATGTACTATTTGTCAGTGAACTTGATTCTGAAGAAGAAAAAAGGAATGTACTGTGGAGGATGAAAACAATGACCAGCCATGGCATGTCACAAGTTTGCAAAGTAGAGTTGTCAAGTTATGTGGTAGGGAGAGATAGAAGATTGTCGAAAATGTTTTACCTTTTCAGGAAGTTTGCATGTGTCCTCCCAGGAAATCTGGGTTTTATCCAAGTCAGAACAGCAAGCGCTCCGTGAGACTGCCTTCAAATTTAGGGACCTGATAAGTGAGCTTCCTAGTAGTGATGGACTTATATTTAATTCAAATGAATTAATTCTGATTTTTAATAAAGTAGGACAGTAATAAACATTAGTGAATATAACTTTATTCTAAATGTGCTAATGTTTATTCAGAAGGTTATAACTATGATGGTCAAAAGGCTTAGGAATATAATTGTGTCTGTGATGAGCACAATATTAGAGATTGATTAAAGATAAATCTAAGGTAAATGGAATAATATTTACCATTATTGGAGAGAGCCTATTATTTATAATGGTGACTTTATGATATCTAATTTGAAGTGTCCAATCCTACTTCTCCAAATGGGGGTTTTGAATGAGGACTGCCTCTATGCCTCAATGTTTGAGTCCTTAAGTAGTTTTCCCTTTATTTATAACTTACGTCCTGTTCTGGAGGCAGGGGTCACATCTGAATTAAGAATTCCCAGTTAATTGTCAATAAAAGAGGGACAAAAAGCAAGTTGATCCAACATACAGGGACAAAAGTGCTCATGGTAAAGGCAGCCTATGAAGCAGCAGGAAAACCAAGAAAATGCCACATACAAGGCTGAGTCATGCCAGGACCAACGGCAGGGAAATGACTTATTTTCTGAGTTTATGCTCACATTTAACATTCCTGGTTTAGGTTGAGAAAGGAAAATAAATGAGTCCAACACAAAGTTCACACTTAATTTTGGTTGTGAATGATATAGTATTTCATAGTTAATTAAATTTAATTTTTCATCCACTGAAAACCCCAGGAAGAGTTGGAAAAAAGATGGCTGTTATTCAGTCATGTTCTACTCATGTAAATAATGGTAAATTAGGCACTGATAATATATTACACCAGTGTAGGACATACCATCTTAAAAGCCAAAGGCTTAAATATGTAGTTTAAAAGTTATAAAGACATAAGTACAGTATACATAATTTTTTAATCAAATCATTGTGGATAAACTTTACTGTAAAATAGTGATAATACTGTAAAATAAATGACCTTGTGTCCTTTTTCAAGCTACAGTGGAGGAGAGAATGCTTTGGTATTCAAGGTTCTCTATTTGGTGTTGGGGGTAGGGAACAAGAGAAGCTCAGTGTGGCCCTGGTCAAAGTACTTCACCCCAGAAATTTGGTAGGTTTTAAAGTTACTTCTTTCTAGGTTAGGAAACAGAGATTCTGAAAAGTTAAATAATCTTATCCATGGTGACAGCTAGTGAATGGTAAACATCCGTCAAAATGCTGGGACTGGCGAACATTAACTTAAAATGTTGCCATATGGGCTAGTGGCTTGGTTATTTTTCACCATCTCTTCTTTCTATTTATTACTTTTCAGTTCAATCCATGTCAAGAAAATATTTTCAATCAGACTTAAAAAATAAGCCGATCGCAAAATGGCACAGGTACTTTGGAAGACAGCTGGCAATTTCTTACAAAACTAAACATATTCTTAACATGCTAACAATTGGGCTCCTTTGTATAAAGTCATTACTCTGATGACTTTAAAATGTATGTTTACACAAAAACCTGCACACAAATATTTAGAGCAGATTTCTTCATAATATCCCAAACCTGGGAGCAATCAAAATTTCTTTCAGTCAATGAATGGATAACCAGATTATGGGTAATTCATACAATGAAACGGTACTCAGTTAAAAAAAAAAAAAAAAAAGACAAAATAAAAACCAAAGAAAAAAACACGAGCACTCAAACCGTAAAAAATATATGTTGCAAAGTGAAAGAAATCAATCTGAAAAGACTACATTCTGTATGATTCTAACTATATAACTTTCTGGAAGAGACAATCAAAAGATCAGTGGTTGCTAGGCATTTTGGGTAAGGGAAGGAGGCATGAATAGGTGGACCACTGGGGATGTTTAGGGTGGTAAAACTTTTTTATAATACTGGAATTATGGATACATATCACTCTACACTTGTCAAAATCTGTAGAATAGATAGATAAATAGGTAGACAGTTAGAGCTAGATGGATACAGATATAAATATAAATATAGATAGGTAGAATTAACTAAATATAGATATATTCTTAAATACAGTATACCATCTAACATTTTAGAGGAAAAGGAAACTAGTATAAAAAATTGAAAGTTTCAAATTATTCAACATCATTTTTTAAATTAAGTTTGCCAAATAAAATACAGGATGCCCAGTTAAATTTGAATTTCAGAGAAACAACAAATAACTTTTTAATATAAATATATGTAAAGTATCACATAAGACATACTTATAGTACAAAATAATTATTTGTTGTTTAATACTGGGCAACCTGTATTTTGCTGAACCTTACAAATCTAACTTGGATGGCAGTTTGTATAACCTAAATACGTGTCTTGAAGATTCTAAAAAGCCAATATAACATTTTAGTATCTGAACAAATATTAAAGATTCTGTTAATGACCTTGGTTTTGATAAGACTATAAAGCTAACGAAACTGAATACTTTAAATTGATTGTTGAACTTATGCTGACTCATTTTTTCTATTGCTTATGAAATACATCATTTGGACAGACTTTAAAATAAAAATATATCACTTCTATCAAAGTTGGATCAGCATACCATATGCTGAAATGCCCACATTACATTTTTAAAGGACTCAAAATATTTTGAAAAATAGAACTCAGAAACATGATATAGGGTTGTTATAAAGTTAAGCAAAACAATCACGCCCAATATTACAGGAAAAAAAGACACTTCTGAAGGTAAACATGTTAGTCACGTGAAACTCTAGAAATCAGTTGTTTAAAAAATACAGCTGTGAAATAAGCATGCAATTAACTGCATGTTTTAAAACTGATTTAGCCTAATAAATACAAATAAAATTAAAGTCAACATTCTGCATGAAGTTTCTGGGAAATCAAATGAAAAGGAACCAGTCTACACTATACTTATAACACTGTTTTTTTATTCCATACCATCCTCAGAAGTAACTATTTATAATATGAGTATGTATTTTCATTGACTTTTTAAAAAGCATTTGTATTTCTCTACAGGTAACTCTTGGAAACATACAGTATAATTGCTCTGTTATTTTGTTTATAAAAGTATTATCTTCTTTTTAACATAAATAGCATGGTTCCCGAGGAAAACATATTTTTAAATATAAATTCAGCAACCTATGCTTTTTTAATCAACAAGTTTTCTCAGAGAATATTACCTCCCAGAAGAATGAAATGCCTCATTCTTTGTAGTATCTATTATTTTTAAGACAGCTCTCTGCACAAATCCATCAGATCTTCAAACCTTTCAGCTACAAAAATATAGTTTTTACTAAATAATCTGAATTTACATAGTGTTATTACACTCCAAATGCAAAATGATGCTTGCTGTGCTTACTTTTAAACAAACAACTGGTTATGAGTACTCATCTTTAGTAATTACTGAAGGACGGTGTTAACAATCATCAGCATTCATTGATTACATACTATTTTCCAAGCATTATGGAATGTGGGTAAGCATGTATAATTTCTTTTGATAACTCACAAGAAGCCTGAGAAATAGAAAAATACTATTATCTCAATATTGTAGATGAGAAAGCTGAGGCTTAGAGATACTGTGGGACTTGCCGGTGGTCACTGAACTCCTGAGCTACAAGAGGGCTACATATCCAGGCTCCCTATCCCCAAGGTCTTCGTGCTTAAAGATCGCACTATTTGCCTCAACTTCTGCAAATTTCACCCTGTTTTCTGAAACACTTGGTATAATTTTTCTTTTTAAATTGCAGTTTAGTATTAATAAAAGTATCGACCTTTCCCAAAACATGTGCTGTGCAGAGCTCAGAGCTCCCAGAGCATTATTATTCAATATTTCTCAGTCCTAAATAGAATATCATCTTAGTAAATTCCATGTATTACCTGTTAATGGAAATTCAAACCACTTCCAGACATTTGATACATCCCTTTTGATACGTTATACTAACTAGAATTTGTTGAAAAGCCTGTAGTGATATCCTTTACAGAGACTAATGTGTACTCTCACAATAGAGTAAAAATGTAGGAGCAAAATGCCAGTCAGTGTGTGGTCAGCAGCAGCTTTTAGTAATCAATCAATACTCAAAGGAAAGCAGTTTAGAAATACTCATCACTGTGATTGATTAGAATGTAATAGATTACACTGAGATTCAGTCATTCACTTGGAAGATCATTAAATAAATGGATCAGATACGCTGCCTGAAGTTCAACTTTCCTCTCCTGGGTAAAATTGATTAGCACCACAGAGAACAAAAATTCAGAGCCAAACTCAAATGAATAAGGAGTTCCAATTTCCAGATACTTAGTGACATATAGAAGGCACGTTGGCAATTAACCCAATTTACTTTCAGTTTTTAAAGGATAATTGTCAACAGTGAAATATATCTCTATACTCTTTTCATATTACTCTTAAGATCATAATAATCACTTTCAACCTATATTTCCCAACATTTTCTTATGAAAATTTCCAGAGAAAATTTGATAGAATTTTACAGTAACCTTCCATAAATCTGCCATCTAGATACTAGCACTAACATTTTCCTATATTGGCTTTATCTATCCCTCTTTCTACCCATCAATCACCAGTTCTTAATTCGGGATGTCATTCAAAGTAAACTGTGGCATCAATATAATTCCCCCTAAATATTTCAACATCACCATATACTTTTATGTGAAAAAATAGAAAATGCTATTTTGTTGACTTCTTTGGGGAATGAGGATTTTTTATTTTTTAATTAGGCAGTTTTGGTACTGTTATCTATTCATCTCTTCAAATTAATGCAGCTATATTGCTGTCATGATTTATAAGTAATAAGGCTTGTAAAAAGGAAATGACTGTTGTTTCTGGCCACGCAAAATGTGTCTAAATTAAAAACACGGTTGTATACTGGCGATGCCATCACCTTAGCTGCAGCTCACTGGGCAAATTTAATTCATAAATCCTTCAGCAGTGCAGACTCAGACCTCATCTCTAAGCAGGCACATCTTTGTCATAGAAACCTTCTAATTACCTTCTTCAGCTGCAAGTGAGATATTTATAGCAACAAACAAGAGTGTATGTCAGGGGTGCCCTGGCATTGTGGTGACCTTTTGGGAAATAACACAGCAGACATAACTGCTGGGGATCTCAGGCACTTCAGGTTGTCATCAAAAGAACTCCACTGGAGGCAGTTAAATAAAACATTACTGAACATGACAGATTAAAATGACTTCTGCCTAAAAGAGACTTAAGTTGAATTAATAAGACCATGCTTTCCTATGGACCCTTGTGCTTTCATTTTGAGAAAGATAATTTTTGTTTGGGTTTCTCAGTGTGCCCCTTTTCATCAGTTTCCAACCCTATGAATACATTTTTACTTTTAACTGGCCTAAAATGCCATCACCCATTCACTCATTTAATTAAATCTATGAACCGATAACCAGCCCCTTGTGCAAATCAACATAAGAATCACTGTTAAGACAAAAACAAATTGCCTTTAAGTGGGTCATAATTTTTACTATAACCACACAAGCAGTGGCATATAAAATCTCCAGTTAGAATTTACCTTTGCAGTATTGGGATGGCCAAAAATTTCCTTTGGTTTTTAAAGTAAAAATAAAGGACACATTTTTCATTTTCACCAAGAACTTTATTGAACAACGTACTCACCATTTTGTTCCACTACCTTCTGCCATTTTTCAGGCAATTTCATAATACCATCTTCCCGAAACTTTGTATCTTTTTGAGCAAAGAACTGTTCCAGGTGCCTTTTACATTCTTCCAGGGAATTGAATTTTTTTTTTCCATTAAGAGCATTTTGTAAAGGCTGAAAAAAATGGAAATCGGAAGATGCAATGTCTGGTGAATACAGCGGATGAATCAGAACTTCCCAACCAAGCTGTAACAGTTTTTGCCTGGTCATCAAATGAGTATGCAGCCTTGCGTTATCCTGATGGAAGATTATGCGTTTTCTGTTGACTACTTTCAGACACTTTTCGATGAGTGCTGCTTTCAGTTGGTCTAATTGGGAGCAGTACTTGTTGGAATTAATTGTTTGGTTTTCTGGAAAAATCTCATAATAGAAGACTCCCTTCCAATCCCACCATATAGACAACATCACCTTCTTTGGATGAAGACCAGCCTTTGGTGTGGTTGGTGATGGTACATTTTGCTTGCCCGAGGATCTCTTCCATTCCACGCTATTGTACAGTATCCACTTTACATCACCCATCACAATTTCTTTGAAAAACGGAACATTTTCATTATGTATAAGTAGAGAATCGCATGAGGAAATACAGTTAAGAAGTTTTTGTAGTTGTTGCTTAACTTGTGTGGGACCCAACGTAATTAACATAAACAAGTTGGTGTAAATGATTTTCAATGCTTGGTTTTGATATTTTGTGTATGTTGGCTATCTCCCGCGTGGTATAACATTGATTGTTCTCAGTTAATGTCTCTATTTGATCACTATCAACTTCAACTGGTCTACCCAACTGTGGAGCATTGTGCAGTGAGAAATCTCCAGCACGAAACTTCACAAACCACTTTTGACACGTTCGATCAGTCACAGCACCTTCTCCATACACTGCACAAATCTTTTTCTGTGTTTCAGCAACACTTTTACATTTCTTGAAATAATAAAATACAATATGTCAGAAATGTTGCTTTTTACCTTCCATCTTCAATATTAAAATGGTTACACAAAAATTCAACAATTTTGATCTTTTTAAAAAATGTACGCTGATATGACAGCTGTCACAGTACAATGTAACAAAATTGTTTCGAATGAAATTAAAGACAACTAAGCGTTATGGAGCCACCTTACGGAAAAAAACCCAACGAATCTTTTGGCCAACCCAATAATTAGCAATTAGTCATTATAAGTAAAAACCGATGTCTGCATATAGAAACAACATTATTTTTCTTGATTACATAGGATGATTTTTTAAATGATAGTATTAATATCTGAAAAACAATGTGTTTCATTTTTTTTCTTTTTCAGGGACTTTCCCGTTGTTTAAATAATGATATGAAAAAAATGAATAATTGTAAGATAATGTATAACTAGAGCCAAAATTATAACTATGATAGCAGCTTAGGACATCGCTTGATATATAGTAAGGGATTTATTAGTGTCAGTTGCTATTAATGTAACTAATACTATCACTCTCACTCTTTTTCTACTAATTTTACAGTGATAATAAAAATGGTAATGATGATTTTAGGTGTGAATTTGCAGATCAGGTTAGGAAAGGTGAGGTACACATCAGAGATGTAGACCATTGATTTGATGCTGGGGTTCCTGGTTGCTCATGGAAAATGGGAAATGATTAGGAGTATGATTTCCAACATTCAAACATAAAAAAACTGTTTTGTAAATAAGAGATACAATTACTCCTATTACAGAGTCATTGAAAAATATCTCCCATAAATTCTCACAAAAATAAATGGTGTTAATTATTAAATAATAATTAGTTTAACAATAAATTAATAAACAGTAAGGTCAACAACATTTCATAAGTAAATGTAAGCATCATGGGTGTATTCTTTTAAAATCCTTCAAATTTGGCCCATGACACTAATTATAGCTTAATAAAAATACTTCTGTGTTGGGCCTAACAATGTGATTGAAGTTCATAGTTTTTTGATTATCTGGATAAACTCTAATATGTATTTTGAACATCTAATAAATGGATAAATTACATATTCATCGTGAAATTGCCAATTGTCTGTAGTTAAATTAAATCTGAGATCACATGTAGCTCATTATCACCATGGTGTTACATTCATGGAAAGGTCAGTCCAAAAAGCAAAGGAGATGAAACAACAAATCTCCTGAAGGAAATTAAAATCAATGCAATTTGTAACACTCAGTTCTACTTTTTAAAGACTCCTTTTTTTCCCCCCGGTGTATACTGAACTAAAGTATTCCAGAAATTCTTGGTATCCAGTCCTCACAATTTTATCCTCTATCTTAACACCCTTGGACATATCAAAAAGCATCACCAGTAGTTGTAGCTGAACGACCTTCCAACCACCAAGACCCGTTCCACCCAGGGTTGAAGCTGCTAAAAAACATTGATGCATTTCTGTAATGTAACTATGATAATATCACTTATCACAATCCCTGGCATTCTTTGCCTATAAATTTTTCAGGATGACAATAATTAGCCTGTACCCATATGGATCATCTGAAATCTGAGGAATCAAAGGCCCCATCACAAAATTCATTTCCAAGAAAATCTAGTCTCTATATACCGGAGGTCAACAGCCTTGTTATACTCCCACAATTTGATGGCACAGCTGGTACTTGCTAAAAACATCCTCCTCCTGGTGGTAACAGAAACACCAGAATATTCCGGAGAGGTATTCTTTCAGTTAGGGCCTGGTTAGCTAAATCAATAACCATAAATAACTTCCTTTACTAAAGTGCTTGTTACAGTGACAGACATAAAATGTTTGCTGATCTCTGGAAAAGAGAAAAGTTATGGTCATATGTGAACTCCACTGTCCCCAAACAGGTACTCTGTGAGACTTGCACAGGTATATAAAGGCATGGACACAATACAAACACACACACACACACACACACACACACAACTTAGATTGGTGGGAAAAGTCCATAAAAAGTCCAACTCCAATTTGAAAAGTCATGAGAGTTTTCAGATTTCTTAATTTATTAACCTCATATAAGACCACTAAGGTCTGATTCTCCATTTGAAATACCAATTATAAAGTGTATATTATCTCAAAATGCAGTTTCCATATCAATGTGTTTCTTTAATGTCACACTGACTTTGTAATTGATTTCAAGAATCCAAATCTCTCATATGTAATTGTCCCTTAAGTCTTAAAATTTGAATCCAATTTTCAGCCTGTTATATTGAAAATGTACTCCTTGCTTAGGTCAAAGATGATGATTTTTTATTAAAGGACCAATGGAGCATTAGTAAAGTACATCTTAAATTGAAAATCTTAGAGGGTGAGCTATAGAATGAATCTCATATAAACTTGTATTGAAAGTAACAAGTAAAATATTACAGACTACAGTGTTTACATACATTTCTTAAACACATAAAAAGTCAGCTGGGGTGGTATGCCTCTGGCTGAGAGCAGATGATAGGACTGCTGGCTTAATTCCCTACTCCAGTGTGTCTGGAGGATGGGCTCTGAGCTTGCCTGTAGTCTCTGGTCAAGCTTCCTAGATGGTTGGGACCCGGTACCATATTCAGCAGGAGACAGGGCTATGAATTAGTTTCCCTGCCCTGACAGGGCAGCAGGGTGAGACCAGGGCCTGCACAGCTCATTGGTTTATAATGTTCAACCTTACTTTGGTAATAATGTTTTCCTCCAAATTCTTTCCTTTCCTGGAGTCACTCCATCCTCACACCGGGACTTTCTGTCCTCACACCTATATAATTTTCTCTTGATACCCTACAGATAAAAAACAAAACAAAAATCAAAAGTATATGACAGGTCCATCCCCCTTCACCCTCCCTTGGGGATGGAAGCACTGAGAAGGGACAGCAGGGCCCCCTTGCCTGTTACAACTTCCTCTGCTCTTATTCCATTTCTTTCCAGATTTTCTGTCCTGCAACACCCTTAACTCCCCAATGATCATTTGTCACCATTGGGCTTTTAAGGCTATTGAGAAACAGTGAGTAATGTTCTTGTCAAATAATTAGAATGTAAATATTCTGTTTTGGAATAACTGCAGACCAATAATGCTTCAGCTGTGAAACAAAACAAGCAGAATATACTCCAATAAAAATTAAAAAATGATTCAGACACTTAATATTTCACTAATGAACTAAATGATTCGGACATTAATACTGAATATATTAGTTATATTTGCATGAACACGTAAAGGTAAACATGTGGATATGTATGTACATAGCTGTATCTACTATATACATTATCGATTAACATTTGAAAATGATGCTAGCTACACAGTAAAGGACATCTGAGCAGGATAACAGCAGATGTTCCAATATGGTTAAGAAGTTGGTTTGGTGGGGAAATACCTCCTGAATGGGTTTATCCAATTCAGGAAAATGTGTATCAATAAAATTTTTTTGAAGAACAGATAATTTTGCAATCCCCGAAATTGTTGATTGAGAAAAATTTAGATAAATGAATGTCTAAGCCAGGGAGAAAAAAAAAAGTACAGGGAAAGAAGGCATCTTAATTAAACAAATGATATCAGCACTATTTATATATGTCAGAGAATGACAGGGACTAAGATAAGCTGGTTATATTGTACCACATCTGAGCCCTCCTGAAGGATAAGAGAAGCACTAGATGGTGGATATGGAAGAAAGGTGTAACAAACAAACAAAAAATTATAGCAAAGAAAATAAAGCAGAATGAAGCAAACTCAAAGCCTAGAGTATTAAAATCTGAGGAGAGACAGTGTCTGACCACAAAGCCATGGACTCAGTCTTCACCTGACCCAGAGGCATCAACAGTTGTATCAGATTATGAGACTGTTGAGGGTCTTTTTCCAACTGAAACAAAGTTGAGGTGATGGAGAATATGTCCTAAGAAGGCTCACCTCACAATAGAAACAGAATCGTGTCCTAGAAATGAAAATGAATGCTTACAAGTGAGTTCTGATGCTGACACCAGAGAGGACCCATAATTAATTGAGTATTGGGGCATTTTAAACAAGAAATACAAAAGAAACCTGGAAATTAAGAGGGTTGAGTTGTATACATATAAAAGAAAGTCATTTCAAGTGACTACCATGGCCAAATAAGTTTGCAAGAAGGCCGACATTTCTCAGATGCCATTTTTTAGACACCACCCTCTGAGATAAACCTCTAGTTATTGTCATCATAGTTCCACTGTGCAATGGAAAATTTCTCCTAAATAAGGTGTGGTTCAAAGTAATGAACTCTTGAACCAGCAGAGGTGGAACATCATCATGGTAAATGTGTGACCATGATTTTCTCCATCAATCCTTTTCCCTTCATCTGCTGCTGAACGTCTGCTATCATCTTTGGTACCTCTAGGTACTCAATCCTGAAAAAGCTTGAAATGACTGTTTTTAAATACTTGGCATTGTCTGTTTTCTAAATTTGGTTGTGTAGGCACCTTGTTACCATTTGTGTATCCTATTATTACTTTGGACTCTTTAAAAAAATGAAACACTGAAGAGCCTTGGCATTGAAATGATAGAGCTCCTGGTACACCAGAAACATCACAGCCACTTCATTGGAAGACAATTCAGGTTTTCTGAAAGAAATAAATCAATTTAGACACTGAGAACCCCTCTAGCCTAGATTAATCAGACTATAACTCCGAGGAGGATTAATTTTGGACATTAATTTCTTTGACATTTATTTAAGTCACAAGGAAAACATCTTTTATTTTGGACTTTGATTGGTATATATTACTATTTAAGCATTTTAATTTACATCTTTTTTTTGGATTTTAACTCACAGCATGAATTTTATATCTGATTTCTGTTTGGTAATTTGATAAGAGGAGGATATTTATAATCAAATTCAGGATACCTGAATGTTGGCCCTTTATTATTAAACTATTTAAATATTGACATTTGATCTCATTGTGAAGCTTTAAGGTAAATTGGACAAAACAGCTCAGAAAAATTCATGATGAGGATAGACTAGGAAATACTTAGCCTTGACTACAGAGTAGCATTAAAGTGAATTTAATCACTATACTTTTCTTATTCATTTTATAGTTTCTGTTATAAAACCAGAAAGCTACTGTATCTCCTGCCTCTAAATAGCATCAACTTTGGAAACATATGTGTGTGTTGTGTTATTGCCTTAACAATTCTGTGATATGAAGCTATTTAGAGTTATGTGGCTTTAGAAAGAAAATGAACAATATTTACTAGTTTGAGAGATCCACAGAGACTTGCACCTGTAGGTTATTTTAATCTCCTTTAAAAAAAACTACCCTGCCTAAGGTAAAGAATGGACTTTGGGTGATCATGCTGTGTCACTGTAGGTCCATCCATTGTAAAAAATGTACGACTCTGGTGGGGGATGTGGATCATATGGGGGAAGAGAAGGGATATGGGAAATTTTTATAACCTCCTTTCCATTTTGCTCTTAATTTAAAACTGTTCCAAAAAATTGTCTTGAAAAAATTCCCACAATTTCACTGGTTATCTGTAGATGCATATCCCCTTCTTTGTGAAAAAAAAATGTGTTCATCTCTAAATATAAACCACATGAGAAGAATCAATTAATAATGTATTTGTATACACATATGAACCATGATATAATATCTACACTAACTATTTCAATGGACTGCATTTGTTTCAACTCACGAGTGTTCACTCTAGCAATACTCTCCTAGCTGTTCTCTTTGCCTAAAATGATGGGATATCAATTTTCCAAGCTCTTTCACCTTCTTTAAATCTTTGCTGGAATTTTACCTTTTACATTTGACCAGTCATATTTAATACTGCCACCGATTCCTCTTCCAATTGCACACTCCTGATCTCCCTTACTCTGCTCTACATTTTTTCTTCCCTACAGCACTTATCATTTCCTATTATGCCAGATATTTACTTATTTATTCTTTTTAATGATTATTGTATATTTGCCCATAAATGTAAGCTCCATGAGAATGCAGATCTTTGTCTTCTCTTTCCTTCTCTGGTATAAAGTGAAGACCTAGAAGCATACAGCACAGGTATTCAATAAGTATTTTCCAACTGAGTAAATGATGTAGATCTTTGCTTGCTGGACAGACTTACAACTCTCTGTGGGGGTCATAAGAAACATTCATCATGTGATTACTCTCTAATTCTCCATATGCATCTTCCTCCAAGCCGCCACAACAATTCTGTGTCCCATCCAAAGCAAATCCATAAAATGGATACAAAAAATGCTTTCTCACTCCTGCTTCAGCCAGACTGATGATAGTTGGAGCATTTTTCTGTTAAACTAGAAGTTGGGCAATAAAGTTAGCTGTCTCTTAGACCTGGTGCCCCATTAATCAATGAATTAAGTTCTACTTATATTTAAGTTTCACATCATCTGGGAATACTTATCTACATTTTCTTATATTCACAGGAAGTGTTTGGTGGTTTGTCCTTTGTGCTATGTGCTTCTTTTATTTTTGCTTTTCATAACATATTATTGCTTACTTACTTTTATGTCTCCACAACTAGACTGTGAGTTCTTTGAAGACAGGTATTTTCATATTATTTTGGTATTCCCTGTACCAAGTGGAGAGCATGACACATAGAAATCATCCTTTAAATATTTATACAATGTCTGAAAGATGTATTCAGGTCAACTCTTCATTCCTCTCATATAGTAATATCTATGAATTTTAAAATATGTTTCTAATATCACTGTTAGCCACAAAAGTGTATTTAATGCTTTATATTATTTTTTTATTTCCCTTCATCGCATTTAAAAACTAAAATTTTCTTCTCTTTCATGATACCATGATATCATGGCCATTATCTCCAAGTTCAATAACCTGCTTCTTTCCCATTTGTGAGACAGAAGATTCATGAATAACCAGGAATATAAATGGCATGTGAGTAAACTCTGGCCTGATATTTTATAAACCTTATTTTGTTTCTTTCTTTTTATTTGTATCGTCATCATGTATAGTAAAAAATGTGGTTCTTGTCATAGTCAAGTGGAGAGAGAAGGAGCTGCTTGAAATTATGTACAGAACGGGGCCTGATGCAGTTAGCTGATCTAAGGTGCAAAGTTGAATGAGAAAAATTAATATCTTATATTTGGTGCATATTGTGAGAAAACTTCCAGAAATAATAGCTTCAGAAAAAGTGGAAATATACTTTTAAAACTAGAAAATATTTTGAAATGGAACTAAACTTACATGATAATGGTGATTAAAATATTGACTTCATTTTGTAAGAAACAGAAAGTAGCAAAGGAATTAACAGCTGTATTGCACATATTATTAGTACTTTATAATATCTGTAAACATCTCCCAATTTATTCACATAATAAACTACTTGAAGACAGTGATGCTGCAAGGATAATCTTTTAAGTTTCATGTATCCTATTATCATGAGTTGAAGTAAATCTAATCTAATAATAATCTCTTAAATTAGTTTATATCTCACACTCAAAAAGAAATTAAAATTTCAATTGGACATAAATACAAATAAATTAACATTCAGCTTTTATTATTATTTAGTTTAAGCTTTCATATATCTATGGAGATAAAGTATATTTTCCTTGTTTGTTATTATTATAATGTACATTAAATGAATGATCCTGATGAGATAAATACAATAATGCCATAGTTACTAATATTTGAGTCTCTTCATAAAAACATAACAAGTGCATAGTAACAGCAAGATCTAAATGACAAACTTTTCAACAAATCTAGGTGAGAAGGTATCCCCACAAACTCCAAAATAGAAGTGGGTGGGGACAAATTGTCAATAGCCAAAAAAACAGCATAGTATATGACTCTTGTGGGGAAAAGGTATAGAAAGTAGCAGGTTAGCTGAGAAATTTAAGAGCAAGAGAGCCCCAAGATAGCCATCTGGTATTCACTGGAGAGCCACAGGGCAAATTAGGACTAGCAGATGAAATGGAGGAGGTTTTACACTTTTTAAAGGAAGTTGAAGGCAAGTGGCCAATGGTAATTTAGAGGGACTGGAGTGGATTAGTGCTTATGAACCTTAGAAAGTGAGCTTCCAGAGATACAGAGATCCCTTCAATACAGGGTCCCAAACTGAGAAGAAATTTCTGGGAATGAATTAGAAATTTGAGGAATAATAGAAAGGACAGAAAAAGAAGGTCCACATAAAAATGATAGATGGGAACATTACCAGAACATCCCAGAAGTCTAGCTTTCATATTTAAACACTAAACACACATACGTGTGTGCACACCCATGTACGTACACATAAAAAAGAAGTGGAAGAAGTGGGAGCTTTATGAACTTATAGAAAATTCTATAAGCCACAAATTCTTCAAAAAAGTTCAAGTAAACTGATTTGGTATAATAATGATCAACAGAAAAGTTGCTATAAGAAAAAAAAGACAAAAACAAGCAGAATAACGTGTCTACAGACAATTAAAACTTGTCATAGTTATGTCTATAGAACAGATAAACTGAGTTTTCTATTTAATACAAGGAAAGGACGTTAAGAAAATATTACAAAGCACAAAAGAACCACATAAATTGGAATTTTAAAAACTCAGAAATGAATAAAATCCGGGAAATAACTAGTAACACAAGAAAAATTAAATTCAGAGATGAACACTGAACTAGAAGGAACACAAGAGTGCATAAATGCAATAGATAGAGTCCATAAAAAACAGGTTTAAAAAGGAAGAGTTTTAAAAACTCAAAGAAATAAAAAATTTAATAAAATTAAAATATAATAACTATTGGCAGTAAGCAAAGATTCAACATTTAGTTGCATATATGTTTGTTATTATTTATAATTTTAAAAAACCAGAGACATTTTCTTGAATTAGAGATTTTAGTGTATATTCTGCAACCTCATTTTCAATGTATGAACAGTTACTACCATACAAAAAAAAAAAATAGAAGGAAAGAAGGAACTAATATTACATGTTTCCTAATGGAATCATACACTACGTATAGGCTTACCAAAAAAAGTAAACTACAGTCTTATCAAGATTCTGGCTCCAGCTGCCAATTTGCAGGAAATATCGAGATCAGAACATTTTTAATTTCACCATGAGTATGCAATCAACAAAATATAACACACAGAAAAATCTACCATATGTCCCAGATACTTCAAAAGAAAAAAAAATGGAGAAAGTAATCTAGAATTTAAGATTTTTAAAAAATGGACCATTCCAGACAGTTACTCTGTAGATATGGACAAGTTGATTCTAAAGTTTTTATGGAGAGACAAATGACCTAGAATAGCCAAAACAATATTGAAAGAGAAGAATAAAGTTAGAATTTACACTTTCCAATTTAAGACTTACTATAAAGCTACAGTAATCAAGACAGTGTATTGGCAAAAGAATAGATGAATAGATAAATGCAACAGAATAGTGAGCCCAGAAATAGGCCCACATATGTGGGTCTATAGTCAACTGATCTTTGACAAAGGAGCAAAGGCAAAACAATGGAACAAAGATAATTTCTTCAACAAATGATGTTGGAATAATTGCACATCCACATACAAGCAAATGAACCTAGCCACAGACCTTACATGGTTCACAAAAATTAGCTCAAAATGGATCATAGACCTAAATGTAAAACACAAAATTATAAAACTCCTAGCATATAACATAGGAAAAAAATGCTGATGACCTTGGGTATGGCAATGACTTTTTTTTTTTTTTAGTAATTATTTGTCCAAGGTCAAATCACCAGGATCTCTCAGATACAAAGTGCTTTTTTTGTTTGTTTTTTTTAAGAAGATGTTGGGGGTAGGCATTTATTAATTAATTTATTTATTTTTGCTGTGTTGGGTCTTCATTTCTGTGTGAGGGCTTTCTCTAGTTGCAGCAAGCGGGGGCCACTCTTCATCACGGTGTGCGGGCCTCTCACTATCGCGGCCTCTCTTGTTGCGGAGCACAGGCTGCAGACATGCAGGCTCAATAGTTGTGGCTCACAGGGCTAGTTGCTCCACGGCATGTGGGATCCTCCCAGACCAGGGCTCGAACCCGTGTCCCCTGCATTAGCAGGCAGATTCTCAACCACTGCGCCACCAGGGAAGCCCCGGCAATGACTTTTTTAGATGCAATATCAAAGGCATGATTCATGAAAGTAACAATTGATAAAAGGAACTTCATTAAAATTTTAAAAACTTCTCCTCTGGTGTATGGCTCTTAGCATAACTGATGCCATCTTGGGCCTTATGGTTTCTCCTATCATTCTACTGACCCCACCCAGGATTGTACTGTGCAGTAAATCACTTCTCTGTTGTCAAAGGCTTTGTAGTTAACAGGTATTTTTTTTAAAGAATCATTAGGATCAGGTGGTCTCCATGTTCTGTTAGTTCCCAAACAATGATAAAAACCTTCACTGACTTATTCCTAACACCCATGAGACTTAGTTACCCATTCTTGAATGTTGACTTAGGAATGAACTTCCTGTTTCCAAGCACCTACTCCCATACCATAGGCTAATTATAAAATTGTCCCAGTGGTCCATCAGTGGTCAGAGTGCAGCTGTGAATGTTTCCGGATCATTGTCCAATTCTGACCCCACCCTGTGAGTAAGATCCATTGATTATATGGATCTGCCTCCTCATTTTTTGGTCTCAAGATGGTCTCAGTTCAGTGGGCACTTTTTGTTCCCTCCACTCTCCAACATCTAGGAAAGACAATGTCAGAAGTATGAGAAGACAACACAGGCTTGGAATAAATATTTGCAAAAGACACATCAGGTAAAGGACTGTAATCCAAAATATACAAGGAACACTCAAAACTCAACAGTAAGAAAACAAACAACCTAATTAAAAAATAGATCAAAGATCTCAACAGACACATCACCAAAGAAGATACACAGATGGTTAATAAGCATATGAAAGATATTCCACATCATATGTTATCAGAGAAATGAAAGTTAAAACAATGAGATTACCACTACACACCTATGAAAAGACAAAATCTGAAACACTAACAATACCAAATGCTGGCAAGGACGTGGAGCAACAGGAACTTTCATTCATTGCTGGTGGGAATGCAAAATGGCACAGTCGGGGCTTCCCTGGTGGCGCAGTGGTTGGGAGTCCGCCTGCCGATGCAGGGGACGCAGGTTCGTGCCCCGGTCCGGGAGGATCCCACATGCCGTGGAGCGGCTGGGCCCGTGAGCCATGGCTGCTGGGCCTGCGCGTCCGGAGCCTGTGCTCCGCAGCGGGAGAGGCCACAGCGGTGGGAGGCCCGCGTACCGCAAAAAAAAAAAAAAAAAAAAAAAAAAAAATGGTACAGTCACCTTGGAGGACAGTCCGTTACTTTCTTACAAAACAGAACATACTCTTACCATATGATCCATCCATCAGTAACTCTCCTGGGTATTTACCCAAAGGAGTGGAAACAATGTCCACACAAAAACCTGCACACAGATTTCTATAGCAGCTTTATTCATAATTGCCAAACTTGGAACTAAATTATTCTTCAGTAGGTGAATGGATAAGTAAACTGTTGTACATCTAGACAATGAAATAGTATTCTTCACTAAAAAGAAATGATCTACCAAGCCATGAAGAGACATGGAGGAAACTTAAATATGTATTAATAAATGAAAGAAGCCTGATTCCAATTATTAGACATTGTGGAAATGTCAAAATTATGGAGACAGTAAAAAGATCAGTGGTTGATAGGAATTGTGATGTGGGATTGGGGGGCGCTATGAATAGGAGTAGCACAGAGGATTCTTAGAGCAGTGAAAATACTCTGTATGATACCATAATGATGGATACATGTCATTATATTTGTCCAAACACATAGAATATACAACACCAAAATGAACCCTAGTATAAACTATGGACGAGTGATTATGATGTGCCAATCAATCGTAACAAATATACCACTCTGTTGGAGGATGTTGAAAATAGGAGAAGTTATACATGTGTGGAGACGAGGGTATATGAGAAATCTTTGTGCCTTCCCTTCAATTTTGCTGTGAGTCTAAAACTACTCTAAAAATTACAATATTTAAAAATTAATTTAAATTAATTTAAAAAATTAATGGACCAAACTAAAATGCTTGGGGATGGTCATTTGGAAAACAAAACTATAAAGAAATGCAAATAAATTATTATTACAAAAAAAGAATGTGAAAAAAAGAATTTATTATTACAAAGTTAAGTAAATTAATCATTTTGGAGGAAAGAAGAGAGTTGAGATTGGGGCCAAGTTCGGGGCAAAACTTCTGCTGTGGTTGGCAAAGATCAATTTCTTGGAATGACTGGTGATACAGAGCATTTGCCTTATAATAGCTCATTAATATACAGTAAGTCCCCGACATATGAATGAGTTCCATTCCGAGAGCACATTTGTAAGTCCAATTCGTTTGTAAGTCCAACAAAGTTAGCCTAGGTACCCAACTAACACAATCGGCTATATAGTACTGTACTGTAATAGGCTTATAATACTTTTTACACAAATAATACATAAAAAGACCAAAAAAAAAATCCCACAAAAAATAAAGAAAACATTTTTATTCTTACAGTCCAGTACCTTGAAAAGTACAGTGGTACAGTACAAAGTTGGCATTCAGGGGCTGGTATCGAGTGAACAGGCAAGAAGAGTTACTGACTGGAGGAGGGAGAGAAGGTAGGAAATGGTAGAGCTTAAGGATCTTCGTCAGCAATAGGAGACAGAGAGCAAGCTGCACAACCACTTGTAGAGGATGCACACACGTGACAATGTAGACAACAATGTACATCAGACACGTGAACTAACTTACATGATTGGATATACAAATGCACATTTGCATTTTTGAAAGTTCACAACTTGAAGGTTTGTATGTAGGGGACTTACTGTATACCTTTAAACATGAAGTACAGCAGAAAATGAATGAGTTTCTTAAAGTGGATGGTGGGTAGAATTTGAGGGAATAAACAAAGAAAAGACATTTAGAGGTTACAAGGAACTTAGATAAATTTGGTGACAAAAAATTATTTGCAAATTAACTGCTCATTCAAATGATGAGAGCTCATAAAATCATGGATAAATTCAAAGTTTGAATCAAAATTCTAGATCAAAGATATGCAGGTGATCTATTTTAGTTTACAATGCATTTGATGGTAAAATATATTTTTGTCAATATCTACGGCAGAAAAAATGTTTTAAAAATTATAATGGTTAGGAGTTATATTAATTAAAAATATTCACATACATGTAGTACATTTAATAATAAAATTCCTGACTTATATGATTAAAGTCCTCCTTCTTAAGGTTTTAAGATTTGTATTAAGAATGTACATTGCAGGGCTTCCCTGGTGGCGCAGTGGTTGAGAGTCCGTCTGCCAGTGCAGGGAAGGCGGGTTCCTGCCCCAGTCCGGGAAGATCCCACATGCCGCGGAGCGGCTGGGCCCGTGAGCCATGGCCGCTGAGCCTGCGCGTCCGGAGCCTGTGCTCCGCAATGGGAGAGGCCACAGCAGTGAGAGGCCCGTGTACAGCAAAAAAAAAAAAAAAAAAAAAAAGAATGTACATTGCAAACATATTCTAAATTATGTAAAGTAATTGTATGTATAGCTTCCTTCAATGAATATCTTAGATGGTATTTTATTCCTGCTTTTTAGTGTTACTGGAAAAAAATTAAAATATATTGAATGTATAGTTTGATATGATCTCAGCTAAAAATCATTCTAAATAAATACAAAGATTTTATGAAATATTTTTGTATAACTGTTGCTAATGTTAGCCTAGCAAAGTAGCATTACCACTGCAGAGAGCTAATCAATTTATAGTAATTACTTTGATCCATGTTATTTAATTTGTATGCTAAGCAGAAGAACTGAATGATTATTACCAAATCGTCCCTTATTATTAACGTTTTCCTGGCTTTCAGATGGTCATCTATAACATCTAATCTATTGTTCTTAAATAGGCAAATGTTAGCTTTAAAGATGTATTATAAAAATCCAATTAAAAGCATACCATATATCTCTAACATTTTATGAAATGATCACATCACAATAGTATTATATTATTGATAACTCAAGTCCTTTTTAATATTTACTGTGGAAAGTTTTTATGAACTCTAAGATAAATAACATATGTTAGTATAAGAACACAGTTAAGTGGGATGTGTAATTTCTAGTATTGATTTTATGAAATAAATTATTAGTCTACAATAACATGTTATGTTAGGTGAAATGTTTAGGGTAGTTTTAGCTCCCTTTTATAGTAACTTATGCAAATAGGGAGACTTTGGTTACAAATAACTATATCGATGAAAAAAGGATCAGGGAACAAACATTTATGAAGCAGCTTTATTGTGTGTGACTTTCAAAGTACACTAAGTAGTCCCTCAGTTCCGGGAATCCCAGCAGACACTAAAATCTGAAAATGCTCAAGTCCCTTATATAAAATGGCATAATACTTGCAAATAACTCAGGCACATCTCCCATGTACTTTAAATCATCTCTAGATTACTTATAATACCCTAATACAATGTAAATTATATCTAAATAGTTGTAAATACAATATAAATGCTACATAAATAGTTGCCAGCATGAAGCAAATTCAGGTTTTGCTTTTTGAAATTTTCTGGAATTTTTAAAAAATATTTTCCATTCTTGGTTGATTGATTCCGAGGATACAGAACCCTTGAATACAGAGGGTCATATGTAACTTGAAATGTCAGGCATTGTAATGTACAGTGTCAATTATAATTATCTCAAGTCATGTGAAGCATGGTTTTAAATGTATGTAGTAGTTATACATAAAATCAATATATCAAATTATTAAGAGACCATTATTGGGCAGATCTGGGGGTCTTTCCCATTCTTTTTCATTACTTTCTCTATCAGTTTACACTTATTTTGAAAATAAGGAGGTAAAGGAACAACAACAAAACTCCAAGTCAGGGTCTTCACCAGCACATTTCGCCAGATTGGGAAATTTACATGTAATTTGCATTATACTTTAACCAGGAGTATGCATTGGAAGCTGAGGAGTTTGTCTCAATATGGGAAGTTAAGATTTACCAAATAGAGGTTTACTTATAATTACTAGTATAACTGTTCTATGTCACTGAGATAGTTTTAAATCTCAAAGTCTTCCAGATGGCATGTTTCCATAAAGATCCAGACCAAAACAGTGATTTTTGGTATGTTAGGATGGAGTAATTTTGCACCTTGTCCCTGTCACCAGGATTTCTTTGGACCCTGTATAAAGGAAATGTTATTTCTAACACATATAATAATTAAAGGTCTCTGTATACAGAGATGACCATAATTTTTGTAGGATAGTGTTATAGATATTAGTTGATTAACTGAATTTTAAATGAATTGTTGCCTGAGTTTACACACTGGGATTTTTGAAATGAATCACCAAAAACATACAGGTTTACTCCTATGTACACATTTCTTCCCTCAATTTGCTACTTTTGTTTTCTTAAATATTGAAAATAGAGTAGCAATTTGACTAAAGCCATCGTTATTCAATCACCCATTTGCACGATTATGCTAAATTTTGAGAGGCTTTGATGACTCATAAAACACAGTCAAATCAGCTGAACTTTCCCTGAACATGGGCTTTCTTAAGCATACACTGTCAGCAGTGCCTAGATTGTCCGTACATCTTATAGGCCTCTTTCCCCCAGTGGTCACAAAATGTGCTTTTCTCCCATAAACCATTCATAAACTGCTTGAGGCTTGCAATAAATACAGATAATAAAACATTATACCGAAACCTCACCTGAAGTTTAAATAAGTATTAATTCTAACTTTTGCTAGATTTATCAAGGAAAATAAAAACTTAACCTGAAGCCATCATAAGAACTGAGGTCAATGCAAAATCATTGCATTGTGTTTATGAAAAAAATAGAGAATCTCACATATAATCATTTTCATACATCCAACCATCCAGCTGATATTGTCATCCAGAAATTTCTTAAACATATCAAATTGATTAATTCCAAGATTCTATCCTTCATTCTGCTCCTAAACTCATTCCCCACCCTTTTTTTTTTATCTCACGAACTGGCAAATACATTATTCCAGAATATTCCAAAAGATTCATCTTTAATTTATTTTTTCTCACACTCTATGCCCAATCCATCAACTAATCTATTAGCTCTACCTTCAGACTGTATTTAGAACTCCATCATCTCACTATGTCCATTGTTACCCTCATCCAATTTACTATTCACTCATTAGGCAATATTTACTGAGTGATTACCACACCTCTGTCACTATTCTGTTGTGGATACAACAGTAGGAAAAACAAAAAACAAACACCTGCCTTCCTGGGTCTTATACTCATAAAAAACTCTTGGCCTAGATTATTGACATAGCCACCAAATAGATTACATGAGATTCTCCCTCCTGTCTGCAGATTTTCTAAACTTCAGCCTTTAAAAATGATAAACCAGAATTTGACTCTTGTCACAAATCCTTAGATGGTTTCACATTTCACTCAGAATAAAAGGCAAAGTCCTTAATAAGTCCAACAAGAGGCCCTGTGAGCTCTGACCCCCAGCCACATGCCACTTGGATCAGGTCTCCTCAGACCCGTTCACCTACCCTGCTCATAAATACCAGTGTCCTTGTTGTTCTTGATTGGGTAAAGGACATTCCCACCTCTTGGCCTTTGCACCTTCTCTTTCTCCTTTCCAAAAGGTCTCTTTCCACATATTTTCATACCTCCTAATTCCTAGTCATGCTTTTTCTTTTAATTGAAGCATAGTTGATTTACAAGGTTATGTTAGCTTCAGGTGGATAGCAAAGTCATTCAGTCATACATGTATATATATTTTTTCAGATTCTTTTCCATTATAGATTATTACAAGATATTGAATATAGTTCCCTCTGCTATACAGTAAATCCTTGTTGTTTATTTTATATACAGTGGTGTGTATTCATGGATCTTATTACCACCTAAGATGTAAATATTTACTTCTTTTTTTCTAGTCCTCCAACTGGATTGTAAGGATCATAAGAAAAATGGCACTTAATTTATCACTGTTATTTAATAGTGCACAAGTAAGAGCTTAAAATACATTTTGAATATGTTTATAAATGAATTAATGTATGCAATATTAATTTAGCATTCAAAAAAGTATAGAACCAAAACAAAACTCTTTAGGAATTATATGTGTAAACTTTCTAAAGCATATAACTATTGGCATATTTGTATATCTACTATATATTTATTTATGTATTATTTATAAGATAAATGAGTTTTCTACTTTCCCCAAAAAGGAACTTGATATTTCTCTATAATAAATTTACATATAGACTCAATCATTTAAGGCATTATGCTTGAACCACTTACATAATTTTAAACAATTATATACAGATTGCTAGAAATTACAGCTTGGACAGATGATGAAAGGTTTCCCTGAATTTTTATCTTCTGATGTTTGAGATATAAATATGAATCCCTCCTGTCTAATTTGCTGCAGCCAAGATGTAAATTATATTTAGTATAGTTTTACAGAGTACTGCAGAGTAAATGCTTATCAACTTTTGTATCAATCAAATACAAATCTCAGTGGGAAGAATCATTGCTTGATGAATTTCATGAGGCCATTGAGTTGACAATAAGTCCAAGAAATTAGGGTTTGATTTTTGTGAATGTTGACTTCTTTGCCATGCATGAAAATGAATGAAGATATAGATAATGTCTGCTTTCACACATGGGAACAACCTATCTTGGTCAAAACAGAAGTTAAAAAATGAATGTTTCATTGAGTTGTATGGCTGCAATGAAAGGCAGCCATAAACCACAAAGCTGATTTTAGAGACTTCAGGGTGCTTTTTTCAGCCACAAACCATTCCTGCAGAGTCTATGCTGTTTGTCACCCCTTCCAAAATGATACTGAGGCATTGGATCAAGCATGGGAGATATATGGGCATTCAGAAAGAGATGAATGCATGGATTTAGAAGCCAAAGTACAAGGATATATGTGACATTATTACAGATAGATTCGGTACTTTGACAAGAAAAGGATGAGCTATCAAAGACTAAGACCATGTTCATTAGAAATATAAATTCTGCCATGACTGGCTTGATGTCAAAATGCATTAAATACTCCTTGCAATCTAGAGTATTTATCCAACTAGGAGTATAACATTTGCTTAGATCTTAAGCCTTATGATTAATACATGATAATCATGGGTAATAAATTTTTCACAAATTATTTTTCACTTGACAGCCAGGATGATTTATTAGGTTTGTGAATTCATTTAAAATTCAATACCTTTGGGTGCTGCATCACTGAAGTTAATGACCCAGATTCTCCCACTGAGTAAGTTGTTTCAGCCTCCTAGGGTCCTATTAAATTAAGTTATTCAGTACATTAAATGTTTCCCTAATGTATTAAAGAGTTAATACACCCTACACTGGGGAAGTACCATATGAATTTTAAAAAATTAACAACATGTCATTTTAAAATTTAAATAATACCTTATTCGCATATAGTTTCATTTCTTTAGGTTTATAGGGTTCTTTAATAAATAGAAGTATTTTCAGGCAAGTGAAACGGATGACTTGTTTTTGTTCCATCATTCACAGGAAAACCTTTTAAGAAATATCATCCCCTTTGTCTAGTTCCATCTTTGCTACTATCAGGATAAATTTGCCTCTAGTAGTTGTAGAAGCAAGAGAATGCAAAACTAAGGGCAAGTTCCATTTGTTTCCTGGGAATGCAGGGGTAGTAATGAGTGATTAGCCAAATCCCCACAGTTACTATTTGTAAACACTTTGTCATTTGGTAGAAGTTGGCGGGTAGTAGTAAATAATCTTTCTGTGGCTAATGTTCACACAATTTTGCCTTAACAGAAAACAGAGACAATAGGAACTAATATCACTTTGCCTTAAGTATTATACTGTTTAACATTGCTACACATACAAAGAAAGAAATGACACACTCGGTACAGCTAATATATTTTTCAGGTGAGAAATATTTACTCACACAATAAAGGACCTTGACAAATAAGGAGTGAAGAAGTAAGCGAGAAAGCCTTCCTACTTATAACATATCCATACGAACACAAGCACACGCACAAATACATCCTTAAATAGAGTTATAAGCATATAGTGCAGATCTTATGGCAATTAGGGAAGAAGAAACATAATATGAAAGTATTTTCTATAAGCAATAGGACTATTATACTACCTTGCAAAGGCATATGGTATGTATAGATTATTGAATATTAGTTGAATAAAGTTACTGAGATGTCCTCAATCATGAGTAATATATTCCCTTCAGGAAATACTTCTAACCCTCCATTTCAGCTGAGTTTGTTTCTTTATATATATTAAATATAGATATATATTTAATATATAACACATAATTGTACAATACATAATTTTATATAATGTATAGAATTATACATATTTATATAAATAAATGTATATAAGAAAGAATATTCTCTCCTTTTACTATTTTTTTTTCTTCAAGGCTAATGTAATAGTATCATTTTCCTTTCCAAATTGCTCCCTTTCTCTTTAATCCAGACTAACTCTTTTTCACATTTTAGATCTCAGTTTAATTTTATTTTCTTAAGAGACCTTCTTAGACCCCCTAAATATTTAGGTCCTTTTCTATGTTCCCTTAATGCCAGTCAATCACAACACTCATCATACTTTATGGCAGTTGTGTTTAGTAATATATTTCTATCCCTTGATCCACATGAAAACACATATGTTAACAATTACCTTTTTCTTATTAATATATAAAATCTGAATAATTTACATTTTCACAAGCCATGCCTTAGAATAGTAGACCTATGTAATTCAAAAAAATAGAATTAGTGAATTGTCTAATGTTTCAATGCTTAACTTAAAAAATAAAGGATTGATTTTATTTAGATTTTTTTTTACTCCCCATCAGTATTAGAATTTGAGCTAGTGTAGTAGGACTTCGGCTAATGCTCAATAACCTAAAAAAAATATCATTTTATTATTTAAGTTCTTCAGTACATTTTTATGCACTTTAAATTCATAAATTGATTTTATTTTTATACTTTTCTTTAAAAAATGTGTTCATTGTAGAAAGTGTAGAAAAACAAATAAATAAAATAAAAAGGAATAATTTGTACTCAGAAATAATTGCTGTTTATATCCTGCTGTATATTTCTTCAACTGTTTCCTATTCATAAACTTACATGGAAACAGTAGACTTGTTTTGAGCTTAAAATTTTAAACCTTCATTACCCTGGAAGATGAGTCAGTATGCCAGCAGTGTTAGTATTCATTTTCCTGAGATGTTTTATACAACATGTTGTGAGAGCCAGTTAGGAGCAGTACAACACAGGTTGGTTATTGTTATTTTTCTACCTGGACTAATGAGCTGAGAACGGTTGCAAGAAGCAGCCTTCACATGCATGTCAATAGAAGACACTAGAAAACTTTCTTCTGGGCCACCTTACAAGATGCAAAAGGTGAGTTTATACATTATGCAAGTGTCAGAATAAGCCAATGAAACCTGAATATTTCTTTTAATGTAACTTTATTTTTATCTGCAAACTGAGGGGTAAGCATTCATGTATAGCCATCTGCATATAGGTTCACTCTATAGTTACTACTTTAAAACCTACTTTTTTATTTACCATTTTTCCTGCCAATATACTATCATATTGTTACATTTTTCATGCCTGCGCAGAATTTCATTATCACTATGCCTTTTTAAGAACATTTTTTTATAAAACAGTCTGTGTGAATTCACAAATTGCAAAGGTAGAGCAATTTAGGAACTTAAAGTGACTAAAACTGTGCCTAATTTCTCTTTAAGTATAATTCAACAGAGCTAGAGACTGGTGTTCTATTGAATATATTTTGCATTCTAAATTGAACCTGCTAGGACACTATTTAAATATCATCCTATTTAACCTTTTGAAATACAAGATTTGCCTTTTAATGGGAAGTTGGCATTACATCATAAAATGAAACCAAATGTACTTTGACATAATTACTGCCAGCAGTAGTAGGCTTTTATTTGTGCATTATGGGTTTCATATAATATAGAGATTCAGCCTAATTTATTTTACCCAGGAAAGATGGGGAAAAAATTCAAGGAAAAACAGTCTTTACTTCAGGTTTAATAATGAAACAATACACATAACTTATGATAAATATTTCATCCATTCCTTAGAATAAATGCTATACAAGTAAAGTTTACAAAAGTGATATCACAAACCTTCCTAGGAGTAAAGCAAGCTAATTATTTTTTTAAATGTATGAAAAATTAAATAGAGCAATATTCATATGATGCTGTAATTATTTATTTGAAGGTCAGGGTCTTAATAGACTGAAGGTAAGTGTCTAGGTTTTATCTTTGTATATGATGAATAGAGACAGTGTCTGACAGTCAGGAGTGCTCAATAAACATATGTGGAAAGGGGGAGGGAAAGAAAAAAGAAGAGAAAAAGGATGAGAGAGAGGAGAGAAGGAAGATAAAGGCAAACCTGGGAGAAGTAACTGAAGGAGAAAGGAAGAAAAGATCTATAAAGTGCTGTAATTTGGGTGTAACCTCTCTCTCTTTATTTTTTAAACTGAATCAAATTATAAAGATTTCCAGATGACTATCTGAAGCAGTTCATAGTTCACACTTTTGAAGTGAAAAACTAAGGTTAATTATTTGTTTATTTTAGTAATGCTAAATTTGCTGATAACAGAAGATAGTTAAAATTGTATGGCTTATCAATCATTGACAGGTTAATTAAAGTAAAGATAATTGTTCCTTTGCCTTAGTTCTTATGGTATTGAAATTGTTAAGGAAGTTTCTATTACTAACCTGGGTTTACTTTAAGGTTACTTTTAAGTGGTTATGTGACAAAATGGAAAATAAAAACATGTCTAATGCATGGATTACTCTATTGTATTAAAAAATATAATTATAAGGACTTCTTTCTTGGTTGAAGCTTATCCTTATTCTTTCAAGTTATAACATTTTCTTGAATATGCCAGTTAGTAATAAGTAAGAACAACTGCACAGGACACTTTTTATCCAATGTTTTTCTTTACTCCAACTTTGAAATAGGAATATTAAATTGTATAAATTATTCTGAAAATATTAAAATTTTTATGCCAGACAAAGCTTTAGAAAGTGACACATCTTATGTTTGAATGCCCTCTATAACCAAACATATTCTCCCCTATTCTAAACCACGGCTGACTTCCTTAATAGCAGGAAATTCACTATGTCCAAAGTCAGCCATTGTAATTTTTAGATATATATCATGATTTTAGATGCTTCTTTTCAATATAACCTAAATTTCTCCTTCTATCTTCCACAACTTGAAAGTTGTTCTTACTGGTAACCAGGTCTCCTCCTGGAATATGGGACACAGTTTAGAACACAAGGGAGCTTGTTGCAAAATTTTCCATCTGAAGAGAAAAATGATTAGTTCCAGCTCAGGTCCCAAAGCACAGATGCTGCAGACCTAGAAGAATCAAACACATGTTTGTGTTTGTTGGTTTGTTTTTAAGCTATCATGGTTGATATGAACAGACTGATTCAGGATCTGGAAAGAAACTGTAGAAGATAAAAAGAGATGCAGATTAATTGGTTAAAAATTTTAATTGTCTTACAGGGTCTACTACCCATCTAATTTGTCTTATCATACCATACATGTTCTTGTCTTGCTATGCCTAGGATGTTTTATTAAACAGCCAAAACTCTACTGATACATTTTTAACAGTTTTGAGTGAACTCAGCATTTTATAAACAATGTTTTTTAAATTTTGGACTTTCTGTTTCCAATATTCATTTTATACTTTTTCTTTGAAGAGAATCATTAGTTTTAGTAAAAAGAAACCTTTTTAAACAATTACTTTTTTTCTAGATCCGCTGAGTGATCTAATAAATTCCTTTTGCTCTGTGATACAAGAAACTTCCTTAGCTTGTCTTTATTTGTGAAAGGGCTTGGCTTCCATTAAAATGAAAAGCAACTCGAATATCACTGTGCACAATTGTTTGCAACATCAAAGAATCCTACTTTTGGCAACACTTGACAGTATCATTGGTAGTGTCTAGCTCTCACTTTGCACTGAAATTTATAGGGAATCAGAAAATAACAGGGAAGTAAGAGAAAATCTTTACCAGGTCTCTCTCACTTAGGGTCCTGTTATTTTTGTTTAACTATGATTAAATAATTAAAGTTTGATCTAGCCCTGAGAAGTGAAATATACCTAAGTTTGGCTTACCCCTAATAAATAAAAATAAAAGGAATTATATTTTTCTATCAAGATGTTGGAGATTTGACACAAAACTTTCATTCAAAATGCATAGTAATTTTAGAAAAATGTAAAAGTAGAAAATCACCATCACGTAATGAAAATAAAAAATAAGATGAAACCTTTTAATATACACACACACAGCTATGAATACATGTAAGCCATGGCATTTGGACTTCCATATCTCAAAGGCATCAGTAATGGTCAATAGGTTGCCTTTCACAAAATAACAAGGACTACAATTCCTCCACATTAGTAATGTCTTAGAACGTGTCACTACTTAAAACTAGAGTCTGGTGTTGGGCTCCCTTGATTAAAAGGTTGAGGGCAGAGGCAGAAAACTGCCAAAATCTAAAATTTTGTTTAAGATCTGAGCCATACATACAGTACTCAGTGAGTGTACCTGAATAGCACCATTATGTCCTGAAAAGGAACTTCGAAATACATTATCAGACCTAGTGTTCTACTAAGTTTTGGGGTTGTTAATATGGGTAATTTTAAACCAAATTGACAAAGGAGATGGCCACAGAGTGAGAAAGAAGAAGACACTAAAACATACACTTGGACGCACACACAAATATAAACTGTTCTTATTCAAAATGAGCATGTACGTGTAAATTCTTCCAGGTGAAAATTTACAGTTGAAATAATAACCACAAAATCAACAAGGAGATGGTAAAGTATACAGGTTAAAATTATTTTTATGAAATTATATAAAAAACAAACATTTAGTCTGCTCAAGAAAATGGAGACAAATTATAAACAAAAAATTTATAAAATACATTCATATGAAATAATAAAATGTGAAATTTAAAAATCAACTAAATTGTTAAATTTTATCAATTTAATTTTAAAATTATTCAATATGTTAGGACATATTCTTAATTTCATAAATTCCAAAATTTGTATAGCACCACAAAAGACCCTGAGCAGTCAAAGAAATCATGAGAAAGAACAAAGCAAGAGGCATTATACTTCCTGATTTCAAGCTATACTACAAATCTATGGTAGTTAAAAATATGCTACTGGCATAAAAACAGGCAGACAGACCAACGGAGTAGAATCAAGAGCTCAGAATTAACCCCCCACGTATACAGTCCACTAATATTTGACAAGGAGCCAAATGGGAAAAGGGTAACCTCTTCAACAAATGGTTCTAGGAAAACTGGATAAATACATGAAGAAAAATGAAATTGGACCCCATCTTACACCACTTACAAAAATTAACTTGCAATGGATCAAAGACTTAAACGTAAAACCTGACACCTAAAAATTCCTAGAAGAAAACTTAAGTAAATAGTTCTTTGACATTGGCCTCAGCAATGATTCTTTTAGATATGATGCCAAAAGTACAAACAACAAAAGCAAAAATCAATGTGTGACTATATCAAACTAAAAAGCTTCTACACAGCAAAGAAATAATCAACAAAATAAAAAGGCAACCTACAGAATGGGAGAAAATATCTGTAAACCATATACTGGGTAAGAAGTTACCATCCAAAATACATAAAGGATTCAAACAACTCAATAATGAAAGGAACAAACAATCCAATTTAAAAATAGGCAGAGAAACCAAATAGACATTTTTCCAAAGAAGACATCTAGATGGCCAACAGGCACATGAAAAGATTCTCAATATCATTAATCATCAGGGAAATGCAAGTCACTATGCAAAACAGTATGGAGATTATTTAAAAAGTTAAAATAGAACTAACATATGATCCAGCAACTCCACTTCTTTTTATATATCCAAAGGAAATAAAAACAGGATTTCAAAGAGGTATATACAATCATATGTTAATTGTAACATTATTCACAATAGCCAAGATACAGAAGCAACCTATGTGCCAGTCAACTAATGAATAGATAAAGAAAAATATTATTCAATCATGAGAATGGAGGAAATTCTGCCATTTGTGACAACATGGATGAAACTTGAGGACATTATGCTAAATGAGATAAGTCAGAAGGAGAAAGACAAATACTGTGTGATATCACTTACATGTGGAATCTAAAAAAAGCCAGGCTCCTAAAACCAGAGAGTAAAATGGAGGTTACAAGGAGTTAAGGGGTGGGGGAATAGAAGAGATGTTTAACAGTACAAACTTGCAACTAGTAGATAGATCAGTCCTAGAGACCTAATGCACAGTATAGTGATTATAGACAACTATATTGTATTATAATGTCAAATTTGCTGAGAAATTAGATCTCCATTATTCTAACCACAAAAAAGAAATGGTAATTATGTGACATGAAAGAGGTACTAGCTAATGCTACAATGGAAATCATGCAGCAGAGTATCAAAGCAACATGTACAGCTTAAACTTACACAATGTTGAATATAAAATATATTGTATATTTATTTATATATTATATAATTGAAAAATAGCTATAATTTTAATGACTTTATATTTGGGAAAAAATAATTCCTGATAAGTTAAAGGTGTACATATGAAAAATCAAGCTTTATAAACATTTTAAATATAGAATAGAATGCTGTATGAATTCAAGGTAGGAAAATATGCCTTTAAAAACACTCTAGAAAAAAATTAACAAGAAAATTTAATAAATTGTACAAATTTATCATTAAAATCTTTGGTCCATAAGTTACCCAACAAAGTGATAAAAGTGATAGAGAGAAAATATTTGCCCTGTAATTATGATTATATTCCTACAGTTCTGTTTAGCAACTATTCGATTTTTCCAACCAGACATGTAATGGTAATTACTTTCCTTGCCTACTGCCTACTTAGAACTTGTGTGGCCATTGATTTGCTTTGATCAATGAACTCTGCAAAGTGACATGTGCCACAGTGTCATTTCTGGGTCAGAGCTTTAACAGCCATTTCTCGATTTGCTTCCTTTCTCTTTCTCTTGTCTCTGGGAAACAGAAGTATCCTAGATCACACAGTGTTGCTCAGCAATGGATCCCAGAGGGAGGATGATGGAAAGCAAAGACCCAGCTGACTCACAGTGAATTTGTATCATGAGTAACATCTAAATATTTGTTTTTTTCTGGTTTTATTTTTTCATCATAACATAATTTAGTCATATGCTATATCAAAATTTAGCATAATTCAGTTACTTCTAATTAGAATCAAACTGTGTAATAACACACAAAACATTTTTTAAACCCCAACATATTAAAAGAAAAATTGAAACCAATCTGAATAGGCTATTCACAGAAGAGAAATCTCAAGTGGTTTAAAACTATATGAAACTACATGAAACCTATAAAGCTTTCCTGGTAGACATCACTTGGTTTTAATGCCCAGTGTCATAGAACTCATGCAACTCAACATTGAAAAACCAAACAACCTGAATAAAAAATTGACAGAGGACCTGAATAAACATTTTTCCAAAGAAGATATACAGATAGGCAACAGGCACATGAAAAGATGCTCAACATCATTAATCATCAGAGAAATGCAAATCAAAACCACAATTGCCTCACACCTGTCAGAATGGCTATTATCAAAAAGAAAACAAATAACAAATGTTGGCTAGGATGTGGAGAAAAGGATACTCTTGTACACTGCTGGTGGGAATGTAAATTGGTGCAGCCACTATGCAAACATATGGAAGTTCCTCAAAAAATTAAAAATACAACTACCACACAATCCAGTAATTCCACTCTTGGTTATTTATCCAAAGAAAATGAAAACACTTATTTGCAAAGATAATAGACACCCCAATAATTATAGCAGCTGTATTTACAATAGCCAAAATATGAAAGGAACCTAAGAGTCCATTGATAAATGAATGGATAAAGAAGATCCGGTAAATATACAAAATAGAATATTACTCAGCCATTTAAAAAAGAAATCTTGCCATTTGCAACAACATGGATGGACCTAGAGAGTATTATGCTAAATGAAATAAGTCAGACAGAGAAAGGTAAGTACTGAATGACTTCACCTCTATGTGGAATCGTAAAAACAAAACAAATGAGCAAACATAACAAAACAGAAACAGAGCCATGGATACAGAGAACAAACTGGTGGTTTCCAGAGGAGGAGGAATGGGTTAGGGGGATGAGAGAAATAGGTGAGGGAGATTAAGAGGTACAAACTTCCAGTTACAAAATGCATGAGTCGCAGCTATGTACAGTATGGGGAATATAGTCAATAATAATGTAATATCTTTGTATGGTGATGGATGGTAACTAGACTTAACATGGTGATCGTTTTGAAATGTATAGAAATACAAAATCACTATTTTGTACACCAGGAACTAACATAATGTTCTGGGTCAAGTATACCACAAAAACAACAAAAAAACTCATATAAAAGGAGGTCAGATTTGTGTTTAACCGAGGAGGGGGAGTGGGAGAGGGGCAATTGGATGTAGTCAAAAGGTACAAACTTACAGTTATAAGGTATAAAAGTACTAGGGATGGAATGTACAACATGGTAAATATAATTAGCACTGCTGTATGTTATATATAAACATTGTTAAGATAGTAAATCCCAAGAGTTCTCATCACAAGGAAAAAATTTTTTCTTCTATTTTGTATCTATATGAGATGATGGATATTCATCAAACTTATTGTGATGATCATTTCATGATGTTTGTAAGTCAAATCTTTATGCTGTATACCTTAAATTTATACAGTGCTGCATGTCAATTATATCTCAACGAAACTGGAAAAAAAACTATGTATTTTTTTATAGATAACAGTGTGTGATAGAGACTATACCATCTAACTGCATAATTTTCCTTACTAATTTTGGGAGATTTAATCTGCCTTGGACTGAGAAAGTGTGTTTCCAGTTCTCCTTTCACATTCGGTCGTCTCTATGGAAGTTGTTCTTACACTCTCAGGTGCATACATATACTAACTATTATAATGGAAAGGGTTTAACTGTAGACTTTAGCATTGCAAAATTCCTTCTGTAACTATTTGTTGACTTTTGATCTCAAATTTATCTTATCATATATTAAGAGGTAGAGGCTTGGCCCTATCATCTCTTCTAGACCAATGGCTCTAGAGCTTCCTCTAGTACTTTTTTTCTCTTTCCATATCTTAATATGAAATTTTCTTTCTGCATTGTCCCTACTGTCCTCAGCAGTGATGGTCTTTTCCTGGATGGGTTCCTAGGTTGGTTAGTTTTGAGTGATTTACCTAATTCCATCCTAATGTCATTACATTTTTACCAAAGTCTCCTTGCAATTATGTGGGAATTGAAGCCTGGAAAAGTTCTTTCCAATCTTAGTTGTTCTTAGATTTTTCTGCCAAGATTTCCAGTGAGTTCATTTGATGATATTGAGGTATTCTGATTCTCACTGTAGAATGTCTAAATCAAATACAGGTGTTGGCAAAAGCACATGATGTGTCAGTAAAAGACAACTTTATCTCAGATATTGCACTCAAAGAAACTGGTGAACAGTAAACAATGATTCTAATATTTTGCAATGCACTATAACATTATAACTATAACAGCATGTTAAATGTATAGGTGTACTAGGGATGTAATTTGTGTGTTTGCAGTGGTATGTATAGCTTAAATTTTTTTCCTTTTTGAAATAATAAGAAGTAGGATATTGGCTTGCATTTTTTCCTGATATTTATCAATGCTTTACTATGATAAAGCAGGGAATTTAAATGTACCAGTGATCAATAAAATATACATTTAAAAAAATTGTAAAAGAACATCAGATTAGCAAAGACTAAAGTGTAGCGTCACCAATTGTTGGTGGGAATGTGGATGCATGGTGACACTCATACATTGTTTGAGGAATTTGTACAAATATATATTTGTTCAAATATTTTGGAGAATAACTTGATAATATCTAGCCAATTGTAAGACACATGTAACTGGTCATAAAAAAAGAATCCCACTACTAAGTTAATAACATGTAGAATCTTGAATATATACTAAAGAGAAAGATGTTTCAAGAGTTTTATTGGACAATTATTCTACAGTGTATAATTCAAAGCAAATTATGCTTCTCTACACTCCATTTTTTTTAAAAAAAATGTATTTATTTATTTTGGGCCATGCTGCATGGCCTGCAGGATCTCAGTTCCCTAACCAGGGATTGAACCCTGGACATGGCAGTGAAAGCCCAGATTCCTAACCACTAGGCCACCAGGGAACTCCCTCTCTATACTTTAATACAAAGACAAATTATATCATGCTCTAATACAATAAAATGGTTGAAATGAATGATACAGCAGTAAAAGCATCAACCAAAATAAATCTAAAACAGAGACAATGTTGAGAGAAAAAAAAGATCAACATGTAAAAAATATATACAACATGATTCCATGTAATATCAATATCAACCTATTTCTGTACAATCTATAACTACAAAATTTAGTGGCTTGAAAGAACAAAATGTTTGTATCATTTCTCACAGTTTCTGTGGGTCAGGAACATGGGAGTGACGTTTCTGTGCTGTTCTGGCTCAGGGTCTGAATGAGATTGTAGATAGATACTGGTTCAGGCTACCATCATCTATTGGCTTTTAGTGATAGATCACCCTCTTCCAAGGTGGCTTTCTCACATAGCTAGCAAGGTGCCATTTTTTGTTGGTAGGAGGCCTCAGTTGCTCCTTACATGGGCTTCTCCAAATGGCAATCTGTGTGTCCTCAGGACATGGTGAAAGGTCCACTTGAAAAAGATATATACAAGAGGCCAAGACAGAGCTGTAGTGGCTCTATAATCTCACCTCAGGTGTCACAACTGTCCCCTCCCCCAGAGTCTACTGCTTACACAGACTAGTCATTACTTACACATTACTATTCAGTAATGGAAGAAACTACTCAAGGGCAGGTTTACTAGTAGACAAAGATAACTAGAGTCCATCTTTGAGGCTGGCTATCAAATACTGTTATATAAAATGTCATGAAAATTAAAAACAATACCATATATTTGTTATATATAAACACATATGTAGTCAAGTGAAATAGAAAATTCTGCAGACGATGAACAACTTCTTTGGATAGTGGTTACGTCTGATGGGAACAGATGAAGTTGGGATTAGAGATTGGTCTATGGGGCCTGAAACCCACTATGGTGATTGAGCTTCCTGATATTTCACATAGGATCATTTAGGCACTGTCTGAGCCAGCCCAGGATGTTGTATGTACACCACAACCTGGGTATCCTAAGCAATAGAAATTTATTTCTCATAGTTCAGGAGACTGTGAAGTCCGAGGTCAGAGTGCCAGCACGATAAGATTCTGATGAGAACCCTCTTTCTGGCTTACAAATATCTGCCTTCTTTCCATGTATTCATGTGGCAGAAAAAGATAGAGAAAAAACTCTCTTGTGTCTCTTCTGATAAGGACACTAATTCTTTCAAGAGGGCCCCACCCTTATGAGCTCATCTAAATGGAATTAATTCCCAAAGGTCCCATCTCCAAAACCTATCATACTGAGCACTGGGGCTTCAACACATTAGTCTTGGGGGTCATAATTCAGTTGACAGCAGTCACTAAGCCTCATGCATCATCTGGTGCTCATGGTTGGCCACTCAACCTCAGCCAGGGAGGGTTGTTCATCTCCACCAACTTTTTATCCAGGAAGGTCTGATCATTGATTGCCATGGAGTTGCTTACACAGGGCTCTCAGAAGCCACCTCTCAGGGATTGCAACCACAAATTCAAGGGGATAACATAGGTCAGTTTCTAACACAGTGGAGACACATACTAGGTCTTAAAGTAATCATCTTCCACTACTCTCCTAGTCCACACTCAGAAGGCAGTTTTCTTTTTGGTGACTTAATACCTGTAATTCAGGTATTTGCTCTAACTTGTATTCCTTTGAGGCTAAGATGTGTAGCCACATGGACTAAATTTTACCCTCAAGAGTGTCAGATGTTCTGGTACCTAACACGTTCAATTCTTCATTTTAAACAAATCTTAATAGTTTGTGAAATATCCTTCTGATCTGAGGGTAAGCAATAGAAATTCATTTTTGAACAGTATTAAATAAGAAGACAATACTACCTTTTATTCTACTTCTGTTCATAAGGTTTGACTTTATTACTGAGTTTGAAGCCCCTGGGCTTTATCCTATTGCTAGATCTTGGCCTTTGCTCTATAAATTGGCATATAATTTGGTAGTAGAAAGCCTCTGTCTATCTTGTTTTGTCTTTTAGTAGTTTAGGAGATCTAAAGTGCACAGGAAAAAGACTAGCTGCTAACTCCTTTCTCTGTTACAAAAAGTCATGCAGACTTTCTCCCCACATGCTTCTCATCTTGTTTGACCTGCCTTCTCAGGCTGTCCAAATAATAAGAATCACAGGGCCTCAGATCCAGAGTGCCAGTAGTTTAATATGGATTTTATCTCAAATATGTCCTCTCTTAGCCTAGACTTTGTCATATATTTTGTAGAATGTAAAAGTTTTCCTCTGTGGGTTTCCAGGAGTCACAGAAATTATTGTTACAATTAAGCCATTATAACAAGATAATAGTGTTCCTGTTGAGTATATACCAACCATGACGTGAAAATCTCTTACTACAATATTTTGGGCAATCTAAATAAATCATTAGAAAAGATCTACTTGTAGCTAGCTTGCCTATGTACAGTTGGTGTGTTTTGAAAGGAGAGGTTTATTGTATTTTAATTTGCAGGCAGCAAACGATGGTAATAAATAATGTTTCTCAGGACTGACTATAGGCCATTTGGCATGTATTGACTTATTTAATCCTATGCGATAGGTACAATTATTTTCCATATTCTACAGCTATGGAAACTAATTCTTATAGTTTAAGGAACTTGCTGAAATTAGATGGTTAGTAAGAGGTGGAACTGGGATTTAAATACTGATATTCTGACTGCAGAGACCAAACTCTTAATCACTGGCCTCTATTATCTATCTATCAGTAGACCCATGTGGGGTAAAATGTTAAACACACAAATTTAAGTATTTCTGTTGCAGTTCCCTGATGGGCATGTGTTTTCAGTTTAATGAAAGCTCAGTCTCATTAAAACTTACCATTTTTCACCATTCTCAATCATATTTTAATATTATAAATCTATTTCAGATATTACATGAAAACAAGCCCTGTTCCCAAGTAATGACAGGGACTCTTCTTTTAACAGCTGGTAAATATTTGTATTAGTGACACATTCATCATCAAAAGGTCACAGATCCAGGCTTCCCTGGTGGTGCAGTGGTTGAGAGTCCGCCTGCCGATGCAGGGGACACGGGTTCCTGCCCGGGTCCGGGAAGATCCCACATGCCGCAGAGCGGCTAGGCCCGTGAGCCATGGCGGCTGAGCCTGCGCGTCCGGAGCCTGTGCTCCGCAACAGGAGAGGCCACAACAGTGAGAGGCCCGCGTACCACAAAAAAAAAAAAAAGGTCACAGATCCAAAGGGTGAGAAGGGGGAGTTAATCTGGGAAGCTTTAGCAGAAACACTGCTGTCTAGTTAATGGATGCAAAATTGTCACTGTTAGAACAAAGTGTTGTTATTCTGTGACTCCTGTGGTGATTGCAAATGCTAGAATGGACATTTTCTCACACATTAAACACTTTCTCAAAAAAAAAAAATCAACTTTGGTCTTGAGAATCTAGTAGAAATACACGAGCTAAAGAGATTTAAAATGTAAGCTTGAGAAGGTTGGCATGTTTATTAGGCAACATAAAATGCAGTGGTGGCACAGCTATCTTCAGGAGTAAGGTGGCAATTACCACATTATATCCTGAACCTAACACGTGGTTAAGTAGAAGAGAGTGACAGTGATGCTGTGATTTCCTGGTGATAAATTTCTGCATCTATTATCTGATGACAAATTTATCTTTTTCCCATTTCTGAATTTATGTTGCAGAAAAGCAGAAAAATAGCAACATTGCATTTCCTTCCTTCCTTTTATCTTTAATTTAAGCATATTTGAGGGTAAAGCTGAGATTTGGGGATCAGATGTTTCAAAAATCAGGAAGCTCTAACAAATAACTTGAAGACAATGAGAAGATACCCCTAACTACAATGTTACAAAGACCTAAATTGTATATATTCCAGAGCTTGACACGTGGTAGGAAGGGAAAATAGTTGAGAATAACTGAACTACAATCTCTTTATTTGGAAACAATAATTCTCATTTTCTTATAATTCCACTTCCATTACCCCATTTTCTTTTGTATTTTTTCCTACAAACCCACTTTTCTTCATTTTGAACATACCCCTTACATAAAACTTTCATGGATATGGGGAACTTCAGATTGTAATAAGGTGATCTTTTCATCAAAAGTCCTAGGTAATGTTTTAGCTACTGTGGTGGTAATGACAAATTTTCCTAAGCAGCCTGTAAGCTATTAGTCAATTGTTAATATCAAGGTGGTAAGCAAAATCTTTTAATAGATAGCTGATTTAGACCTAGGACCTTTCAATATTACTTTTGCCTAAGTTTCAGATGCTCTGTACCCCTTCTTGACTAATAAGGGAGTTATTTTCTAATCCCTTCAATATCTGAAATTTTCTAAGAGTATCATATTTTTTATTGCTTTTATGCTTTATGAAAATTAAATATTATATCCTCCCTTATATATCTCTAACTCAACAAATATTTTTGAACCCTACTATATGCATCACTTTCTGTTACTCAGAGGAAATGTACAGATAAATGGACAGAACTTGCCTGTGCGTATTAAGGTAGACAGAATAATGGTCTCTCAAAGATGATCACACCCTAATCTCCAGAACCTGAGAATATGTTGCCTCTTGACAAATGAAGCTTTGCAGATGTTATTAATGTTATGAACCTTGAGATGGGAAGATTATCATGGATTATCTAGGTGGGCCCAATTTAAACACTTGAGTCTTCAAAACTAGAGGATCTTTCAGGGCTGTGCCTAGAGAGAGCCAGGTAGCTAGTGGGAGAAATAAGAGAGACAAATATGCAAAGCCAATATAAGATGCATTATTGTGGGTGATGCTGAGGGCAGTAGCTTCTCAGTTCTGCTAAGGACTCCTGAGAGGCTTACCTAAAGCCACTGCAAGTTGAAGGTTGACAAATTTATCCTTCAGTCCTTGCACCTCACTGAAGGCTTTTTCTGGGGTTGATAACTTCCCTGCTTTTATGCTCTGCTTAAATGAGGCTGAATGGGCTCCAGCTGTGAGAGGGAGCAGAAAGCAAAAAGAGATGAGAGGTATCCTTGTGAAGTAAGTCTCAAGTTACACAGAACTGTCTGCTGCAGGGCGGAGTGTAATCACAGCAAATGAGGGAAAGTGCTCAGGCACCAGTGGTGTCTGCTACAAGAAGGCTATGGACTAATGGGCTCAGGATATTTATATATTCCTGGGAGGACAGACCTGGTAGAGAAGTCAAAAATGTAATTTTGGAAAGTTTTGTTTTTCGGGTGGGTAAAGAATATATATGTTGTGAAGGCAAATACATAATAAAATTAATAGACAATTCTCCCTGTTAAAAATAAAGGAGACAACCCTTCCTTTTCTTAGAGCATTTACTTTAGAAAACGTGTAATTATGTTATCTCTCCCTTTGAAATGTAAGTCAATTATTTTTAAAATTTAGTTATTTTACTTTTGGCTGCATTGGGTCTTCGTTGCTGCACGAAGGCTTTCTCTAGTTGTGGGGAGCAGGGGTTACTCTTTGTTGCAGTGCACGGGCTTCTCATTGCGGTGGCTTCTCTTGTTGCGGAGCATGGCCTCTAGGCGTGCGGACCTCAGTAGCTATGGCATGCAGGCTCAGTAGTTGTGGCTTGTGAGCTCTAGAGCAAAGGCTCAGTAGTTGTGGTCCAAAGGCTTAGTGGCGCCACAGCATGTGGGATCTTCCCGGACAAGGGATCAAACCCGTGTCCCCTGTATTGGCAGGTGGATTCTTAACCACTGCACCACCAAGGAAGTCCCTGAAATGTAAGTCAATTTTTTAAAGGATAAATAAGTCTCTTGACAGCTTAAAAATCCAGGAATGTGTTTCTCAAATTTTTGGAAGCCATTCCTTTGAAATATAAACATCAAGACATATGTTGCCTACGCCCCTCCAGCATCTGTGGGAGGGGAGGAGCCTAACTCCTGGGGTGCCTAGTTCCAAACTGTAAAACTATGAGAAGTTTATTTTTCCATTAGAGAAAGCCATTAGCTAACACAGATGGTCACCCCAATTAACAAGTTAATGTTAGGTGAATTTTATGTGACAAATATAGCTGTCAAGTTCTCTAGTCCTCTACTTGAGGATCAGCTGTAGTTTGTATCTTGAGAACATAGACGAGATAGATTTAATCTGCTTGGCCATCTAATAAGATGAGATTTCTTTCTGAATTTACAATCTCTTTGGTGGATTGCTTGTGATACACATCACATTCTGGTTTAATGATTATTCACTAATAAAATTGTTTCTCTTCTACCTTTGTGGAGAGGTTTTCTAGGTTGGCAGGAAATTTTGTTTTCAATTATATTTCTGCAACCACATGCAATCTGTTATTAAATGCTTAATTGCAAAGTAATTATCCCCGAGGTACTCAGAATCAACATTTTTTTTTCCTCTCATGCGTAGATAATCACAATGGTAAGGGGGTACTGGTTAGAGTTTAAACATGTATACAGAGGTCAATCCAGTTAGATCACTTCCACTTTCAGAGAAAAGTCAGGGTTGATGTTGCAAAGCAGCACTAGAAAACCCGTGACACCAAAGTCACTGCATTCTTTGGTGTCTTGAGCCTCCAGGAAATAAATGTGTCTCCAGATTAGTTGTTAATTGCTTATTTTTATATGTTTTGTGGTGTGGTTTCCCCTCCTTATTTGTCAATTGCAAGAAAGTGAAACCAAGCTCCTGGGCATAAGAGCCTATCTTTTCAGCCTCCATGACATCCCCTGAGTTCCTAAGGGCAGATTTAAACAGTTGCTAATCAGGGAATGGAGGGAATGCAGAGACAGGGAGGAATAGCCAAGAGACAATGGTGCAGCCTTGGGGCAGGGTCCTGGTTCAGCCTCAAGGGATTCACATAATGATATCTTTAAACTCCTTATAGAACCAAAACCCCCAACAAATGGAAGATGTCAGCATTCTTCATTCCAGAGAAGACCACCTGAGGCCAGATTAAAGGAACCAGAGAAGCTCATCAAAAGATTACCTGAGACCAGATTAAAGGAGTGCATGCCCTACACACACCCAAATTCTATCAGCAAATCCACCAGCGAAACATTGCTATAAAACTCCTCACCAAACTCTCCTGGGTTGGGACACATAGTTTTTTGAAGGGCAGGAGGCTGCTGTGTCCTGCTTCTCCTGGCAAAGCAATAAAGCTATTCTTTTCTACTTCACCCAAAACTCTTTCTTCAAGATTCGATTCGGCACAGAAGAAGAGATTTTGGCATCAAAAGGAGGGGATAATGAATTGGAACTGAGTCCCCCATCGATGAAAAATTAATCAGTCCATCTAAGAAAGAAATGGAAACTTTTATTCAAGCCAAAATTGAAGATTGTAACATGGGAAGAGCATCTCAGAAAGCTGAGAACTCTTCCACCTGTTGGAAGTCAAGGCACAATTATATAATTTTTTGAGACAGAGGGCTGTACATTAAATGATATATTATTGACAGTTTAAATAATCCAGATCTAAGTGCCATGTGAAACTTTATCTAGAAGGAATGTTATCTGTAAGGAGTTGTTCTGTTGATGCTAGGAGAATGTTGCTCTTTATGGTTGAGCAGGTATTCCTGCCAATGGGAGAGGATTTGGTTAATGCATAAATGCAAGTATACAATGCATAGTGAGGGCTAGAGGGAAGCCAAAGGGCAGAGAAGAATTTTTATGTTTAAATTTTTCTTGTCTTGAGGGGGGACCTTGAAGATGGCGGAAGAGTAAGACGCGGAGATCACCTTCCTCCCCACAGATACACCAGAAATACATCTACACGTGGAACAACTCCTACAGAACACCTACTGAAGGCTGGCAGAAGACTTCAGACCTCCCAAAAGGCAAGAAACTCCCCACGTACCTGGGTAGGGCAAAAGAAAAAAAGAAAAAAGCAGAGACAAAAGAATAGGGACGGCACCTGCACCAGTGGGAGGGAGCTGTGAAGGAGGAAAAGTTTCCACACACTAGGAAGCCCCTTCGCGGGCGGAGACTGCGGAAGGCGGAGGGAGGGGCTTCGAAGCCGCGGAGGAGTGCACAGCAACGGGTGCGGAGGGCAAAGCGGGGGAGATTCCCGCACAGAGGATCGGTGCCGACCAGCACTCACCAGCCCGAGAGGTTTGTCTGCTCACCCGCCGGGGCGGGCGGGGCTGCGAGCTGAGACTCGGGTTTTGGTTTCGGTCGGAGCGCAGGGAGAGGACTGGGGTTGGCGGCTTGAACATAGCCTGAAGGGGTTGGTGCACCATAGCTAGCCGGGAGGGAGTCCGGGGAAAAGTCTGCACCTGCCGAAGAGGCAAGAGACTTTTTCTTCCCTCTTTGTTTCCTGGTGCGCGAGGAGAGGGGTTTAAGAGCGCTGCTTAAAGGAACTCCAGAGACGGGCGCGAGCCGCGGCTAAAAGCGCAGATCCTAGAGACGGGCGTGAGCCGCGGCTAAAAGCGCGGACCCCAGGGACGGGTGGGAGACGCTAAGGCTGCTGCTGCCGCCACCAAGGGGCCTGTGTGCGAGCACAGGTCACTCTCCGCACCCCTCTTCCGCGGAGCCTGTGCAGCCCGCCACTGCCAGGTTCCCGGGCTCCAGGGACAACTTCCCCAGGAGAACGCACAGCAGGCCTCAGGCTGGTGCAACGTCATGCCGGCCTCTGCCGCCACAGGCCCACCCCACACGCAGTGCCCCTCCCTCCCCCCCGGCCTGAGTGCGGAGAGCCCCCGAATCAGCGGCTCCTTTAACCCCGTCCTGTCTGAGCAAAAAACAGACGCCCTCCAGCGACCTACACGCAGAGGCAGGGCCAAATCCAAAGCTGAGCCCCTGTGAGCTGTGAGAACAAAGAAGAGAAAGGGAAATCTCTCCCAGCAGCCTCAGAAACAGCAGATTAACGCTCCACAATCAACTTGATGTACCTGCGTCTGTGGAATAAATGAATAGACAGCGAATCATCCCAAATTGAGGAGGTGGGCTTCGAGAGCAAGATCTATGATTTTTTCCTCTTTTCCTCTTGTTGTGAATGTGTATATGTATGCTTCTGTGTGAGATCTTGTCTGTATAGTTTTGCTTCCACCATTTGTCCTAGGGTTCTATCCGTCCATGGTTTTTTTAAAATTTTTTTTCTTAATAATTAATTTTAATAACTTTATTATACTTTTCTTTCTTTCTTTTTCTTTCTTTCTTTCTTTCTTTCTTTCTTTCTTTCTTTCTTTCTTTCTTTCTTTCTTTCTTTCCTTCCTTCCCTCCTTTAGACAACGAATCATCCCAAATTGAGGAGGGGATCTCTGAGAGCAAGATTTATGATTTTTTTCCCCTTTACCTCTTTTAGTGAGGGTGTATGTGTATGCTTCTGTGTAAGATTTTGTCTGTATAGCTTTGCTTCCAACATTTGTCCTAAGGTTCTATCCGTCCCTTTTTTTTTTCTAAGTATTTTTTAATTCAATAACTTTATTATACTTTATTTTATTTTACTGTATCTTCTTTCTTTCTTTTTTCCTTCTTTCCCTCCTTCCTTCCTTCCTCCCTCCCTCCCTCCTTTCTTTCCTTCTTGCCTTCTTTCCTTCTTTGCTTCTTTCTTCCTTCCTTCCTTCCTTCCTTCCCTCCTTTCTTTCTTTCTTTCTTCATACTTCTACTAATTCTCTCTACTTTTTCTCCCTTTTATTCTGAGCCGTGTGGATGAAAGGCTCTTGGTGCTCCAGCCAAGAGTCAGGGCTGTGCCTCTGAGGTGGGAGAGCCAACTTCAGGACACTGGTCAACAAGAGACCTCCCAGCTCCACATAATATCAAATGGCGAAAATCTCCCAGAGACCTCCATCTTAACACCAGCACCCAGCTTCACTCAACTACCAGCAAGCTGCAGTGCTGGACAACCTATGCCAAACAACTAGCAAAACAGGAACACAAACCCACACATTAGCAGAGAGGCTGCCTAAAATCATAATAAGGCCACAGACACTGCAAAACACACCACCAGATGTGAAACTGCCCACTAGAGAGACAAGATCCAGCCTCATCCACCACAACACAGGCACTAGTCCCCTCTACCAGGAAGCCTACACAACCCACTGAACCAACCTTAGCCACTGGAGACAGACATCAAAAACAGTGGGAACTACGAACCTGCAACCTGCAAAAAGGAGACCCCAAACACAGTAAGATAAGCAAAATGAGAAGACAGAAAAACACACAGCAGATAAAGGAGCAAGATAAAAATGCACCAGACCTAACAAATGAAGAGGAAATAGGCAGTCTACCTGAAAAAGCATTCAGAATTATGATAGTAAGGATGATCCGAAATCTTGGAAGTAGAATGGACAAAATGCAAGAAACAGTTAACAAGGACCTAGAAGAAATAAAGATGAAACAAGCAACGATGAACAACAAAATAAATGAAATTAAAAGTATTCTAGATGGGATCGATAACAGAATAACTAAGGCAGAAGAACGGATAAGTGACCTGGAAGATAAAATAGTGGAAATAACTACTGCAGAGCAGAATAAAGAAAAAAGAATGAAAAGAACTGAGGACAGTCTCAGAGACCTCTGGGACAACATTAAACACACCAACATTCAAATTATAGGGGTTCCAGAAGAAGAAGAGAAAAAGAAAGGGACTGAGAAAATATTTGAAGAGATTATAGTTGAAAACTTCCCTAATATGGGAAAGGAAATAGTTAATCAAGTCCAGAAAGCATAGAGAGCCCCATACAGGATAAATCCAAGGAGAAATACACCAAGACACATTTAATCAAACTGTCAAAAATTAAATACAAAGAAAGCATATAAAAAGCAACAAGGTAAAAACAACAAATAACACACAAGGGAATCCTCATAAGGTTAACAGCTGATCTCTCAGCAGAAACCCTACAAGCCAGAAGGGAGTGGCAGGACATACTGAAAGTGATGAGGAAAAAAACCTGCAACCAAGACTACTCTACCCAGCAAGGATCTCATTCAGATTTGATGGAGAAATTAAAACCTTTACAGACAAGCAAAAGCTGAGAGAGTTCAGCACCACCAAACCAGCTTTACAACAAATGCTAAAGGAACTTCTCTAGACAAGAAACACAAGAGAAGGAACAGACCTATAATAACGAACCCAAAACAATTTAGAAAATGGGAATAGGAACATACATATTGATAATTACCTTAAATGTAAATGGACTAAATACTCCCACCAAAAGACACAGATTGGCTGAATGGATACAAAAACAAGACCCTTACATATGCTGTCTACAAGAGACCCACTTCAGACCTAGAGACACATACAGACTGAAAGTAAGGGGATGGAAAAAGATATTCCATGCAAATGCAAACCAAAAGAAACCTGGAGTAGCAATTCTCATATCAGACAAAATAGACTTTAAAATAAGGACTATTAGAAGAGACAAAGAAGGACACTACATAATGATCAAGGGATCGATCCAAGAAGAAGATATAACAATTGGAAATATTTATGCACCCAACATAGGAGCACCTCAATACATAAGGCAAATACTAACAGCCATAAAAGAGGAAATCGACAGTAACACATTCATAGTAGGGGACTTTAACAGCCCACTTTCACCCATGGACAGATCATCCAAAATGAAAATAAATAAGGAAACACAAGCTTTAAATGATACATTAAACAAGATGGACTTAATTGATATTTATAGGACACTCCATCCAAAACAACAGAATACACATTTTTCTCAAGTGCTCATGGAACATTCTCCAGGATAGATCATATCTTGGGTCACAAATCAAGCCTTGGTAAATTTAAGAAAATTGAAATTGTATCAAGTATCTTTTCCGATCACAACGCCATGAGACTAGTTATCAATTACAGGAAAAGATCTTTAAAAAATACAAACACATGGAGGTTAAACAATACACTACTTAATAATGAAGTGATCACTGAAGAAATCAAAGAGGAAATCAAAAAATACCTAGAAACAAATGACAATGGAGACACAACGACCCAAAACCTATGGGATGCAGCAAAAGCATTCTAAGGGGGAAGTTTATAGCAATACAAGCCACCTTAAGAAGCAGGAAACATCTCAAATAAACAACCTAACCTTGCACCTCAAGCAATTAGAGAAAGAAGAACAAAAAAACCCCAAAGCTAGCAGAAGGAAAGAAATCATAAAAATCAGATCAGAAATAAATGAAAAAGAAATGAAGGAAACAATAGCAAAGATCAATAAAACTAAAAGCTGGCTCTTTGAGAAGATAAACAAAATAGATAAACCACTAGCCAGACTCATCAAGAAAAAAAGGGAGAAGACTCAAATCAATAGAATTAGAAATGAAAAAGGAGACATAACAACAGACACTGCAGAAATAAAAAAGGTCATGAGAGATTACTACAAGCAACTCTATGCCAATAAAATGGACAATCTGGAAGAAATGGACAAATTCTTAGAGAGGCACAACCTGCCAAGACTGAATCAGGAAGAAATAGAAAATATGAACAGACCAATCACAAGCACTGAAATTGAAACTGTGATTAAAAATCTTCCAACTAACAAAAGCCCAGAACCAGATGGCTTCGCAGGCGAATTCCATCAAACATTTAGAGAAGAGCTAACACGTTTCCTTCTCAAACTCTTCCAAAATATAGCAGAGGGAGGAACACTCCCAAACGCACTCTAGGAGGCCACCATCACCTTGATACCAAAACCAGACAATGATGTCACAAAGAAAGAAAACTACAGGCTAATATCACTGATGAACATAGATGCAAAAATCCTCAACAAAATACTAGCAAACAGAATCCAACAGCACATTAAAAGGATTATACACCATGATCAAGTGGGGTTTATTCCAGGAATGCAAGGATTCTTCAATATACACAAATCTATCAATGTGATAAATCATATTAACAAATTGAAGGAGAAAAACCATATGATCATCTCAATAGATGCAGAGAAAGATTTTGACAAAATTCAACACCAATTTATGATAAAAACCCTGCAGAAAGTAAGCATAGAGGGAACTTTCCTCAACATAATTAAGGCCATATATGACAAGCCCACAGCCAACATCATCCTCAATGGTGAAAAACTTAAAGCATTTCCACTAAGATCAGGAACAAGACAAGGTTGCCCACTCTCACCACTCTTATTCAACATAGTTTTGGAAGTTATAGCCACAGCAATCAGAGAAGAAAAGGAAATAAAAGGAATCCAAATCGGAAAAGAAGAAATAAAGCTGTCACTGTTTGCAGATGACATGATACTATACATAGAGAATCCTAAAGATGCTACCAGAAAACTACTAGAGCTAATCAATGAATTTGGTAAAGTAGCAGGATACAAAATTAATGCACAGAAATCTCTGGCATTCCTATATACTAATGATGAAAAATCTGAGTGTGAAATCAAGAAAACACTCCCATTTACCACTGCAAGAAAAAGAATAAAATATCTAGGAATAAACCTACCTAAGGAGACAAAAGACCTGTATGCAGAAAATTATAAGACACTGATGAAAGAAATTAAAGATGATACAAATAGATGGAGAGATATACCATGTTCTTGGATTGGAAGAATCAACATGATGAAAATGACTCTACTACCCAAAGCAATCTATAGATTCAATGCAATCCCTATCAAACTACCACTGGCATTTTTCACAGAACTAGAACAGAAAATTTCACAATTTGTATGGAAACACAAAAGATCCCAAATAGCCAAAGCAATCTTGAGAACGAAAAAAGCAGCTGGAGGAATCAGGCTCCCTCACTTCAGACTATACTACAAAGCTACAGTAATCAAGACAGTATGGTACTGGAACAGAAACAGAAAGATAGATCAATGGAAAAAGATAGAAAGCCCAGAGATAAACCCATGCGCATATGGTCACCTTATCTTTGATAAAGGTGGCAGTAATGTACAGTGGAGAAAGGACAGCCTCTTCAATAAGTGGTGCTGGGAAAACTGGACACCTACATGTAAAAGTGTGAGATTAGATCACTCCCTAACACCATACACAAAAATAAGCTCAAAATGGATTAAAGACCTAAAGGTAAGGCCTGAAACTATCAAACTCTTAGAGGAAAACATAGGCAGAATACTCTATGACATAAATCACAGCAAGATCCTTTCTGACCCACCTCCTAGAGTAATGGACATAAAAACAAAAATAAACAAATGGGACCTAATGAAACTTCAAAGCTTTTGCACAGCAAAGGAAACCATAAATAAGACCAAAAGACAACCCTCAGAATGGGAGAAAATATTTGCAAATGAAGCAACTGACAAAGGATTAATCTCCAAAATTTATAAGCAGCTCATGCAGCTCAATAACAAAAAAAAAAAAAAAAAAAACCCAATCCAAAAATGGGCAGAAGACCTAAATAGACATTTCTCCAAAGAAGATATACAGATTGCCAACAAACACATGATAGAATGCTCAACATCATTAATCATTAGAGAAATGCAAATCAAAACTACAATGAGATATCATCTCACACCAGTCAGAATGGCCATCATCAAAAAATCTAGAAGCAATAAATGCTGGAGAGGGTGTGGAGAAAAGGGAACACTCTTGCACTGCTGGTGGGAATGTGAATTGGTTCAGCCACTATGGAGAACAGTATGGAGGTTCCTTAAAAAACTAAAAATAGAACTACCATATGACCCAGGAATCCCACTACTGGGCATATACCGTGAGAAAACCAAAATTCAAAAAGAGTCATGTGCCAAAATGTTCATTGCAGCTCTATTTACAATAGCCCAGAGATGGAAACAACCTAAGTGCCCGTCATCGGATGAATGGATGAAGAAGATGTGGCACATATATACAATGAAATATTACTCAGCCATAAAAAGAAATGAAATGGAGCTATTTGTAATGAGGTGGATAGACCTAGAGTCTGTCATACAGAGTGAAGTAAGTCAGAAAGAGAGAGACAAATACCGTATGCTAACACATATATATGGAATTTAAGAAGAAAAAAATATGTCATGAAGAACGTAGGGGTAAGACAGGAATAAAGACACAGACCTAATGGAGAATGGACTTGAGGATATGGGGAGGGGGAAGGGTGAGCTGTGACAGGGCGAGAGAAAGTCATGGACATATATACACACTAACAAATGTAAGGTAGATAGCTAGTGGGAAGCAACCGCATGGCACAGGGATATCGGCTCTGTGCTTTGTGACCGCCTGGAGGAGTGGGATAGGGAGGGTGGGAGGGCGGGAGACGCAAGAGAGAAGAGATATGGGAACATATGTAGATGTATAACTGATTCACTTTGTTATAAAGCAGAAACTAACACACCATTGTAAAGCAATTATACCCCAATAAAGATGTTAAAAAATTTTTTTTCTTGTCTTGCCATAAAATATAAATTTTATTTCACACCCTAAAACTGAGTTCCCATGCCGAGTTTATAGTTAATCTCTCTATCCAAAACTTTATTCCCTTTCTCGTCCCACCTTTGTTCCCTTTAAGACTGAGGAGTATCAAAGAAAAGGCGCAAGGGTTGAAACCATGTAGGACCCTACAGAGCTCTCCTAGGTATGGAAGCCCCTCTGTGTCTCCTGTTTCTTGCTTGTAGAAAAAAGGCTTTAGTGTCCTAGGCCTTTGTGGAGTTCTGCAGAGCAGACTCAAACAGTTAATGATTAGAATAGTAGAGTCACAGGACTCCTAGTTCCCCCTGAATTGACATAGATAACAATCTGATGCATACCTTTGAGTTGTTCTGCAGAAACTAAAACCCCTCACCCAGCAGAGGATGGTGACTATATGCTGAACTCAAGCACGGAGACCCCAAACTGGTTGGACACAGTAGGTTGATGATTGAGATTCCAGAAACATTACCCTGCTACTTCACCACCAACTAATCAGAAGAAGGTTCACGAGATGATTAGGCTTCCTATGACTCTCTCCCTTAACATTGTCTTTAAAGACCCTTGCCTAAAAGCCTTGGGGATTTCAGGTCTTTTGAGAATGAGCTACCCACTGTTCTTGCTTAGTGTGCTGCAAATAAACTCTATACTTTCCTTCACCACAAACCCAGCGTCAGTAGATTGGCTTTGCTGTACATCTAGCCAGTGAACCAGAGTTTCCTTCAGTAACAGGATCATCTCCAGGATATGGTGTAGATATTCACAAACATTAAGTTTAGGTTGGAAAAGGAGGCAGGTAGATGCTTTGGATAGTTCTTAGTGGCAGTATTGCCCCCAGCAAGCACTGTTGCCCATAAAAAGCCATGAATGGGAGCAGAGCTGATCAGAGTTGGAGAAATGAAGCAGTCAGTGTAATACCATCCTAAGTTGGTAGAAAAATAGTTTTTCATTAGTTTCCTCAGCTTGGCCTGTACAGCAACAAAAAGAGAAAGCAAGACCTGTTTCCACTTTCATTGTACCGTAGGGTTTAATACTTGACTAGATACAGAATTTGTTACTTAGGCTTTATCAACCAGTAAATGTTTCAATAAAAGCAAAAGAATTTTTCATCTCCCAATATTCTCTCTCCAATAATTTATTTCAATCCTAAAATTTTTTTGTTAACCCCCCAAATGGACTAGGGGCATATAGAGAATTAAGGAATCAATTCAGTTTGAAAGATGTTAGGAACTCTTCAGAGAGGAGAGGACTGTACACTGGGATAGGGGATGTGCAGATATTTACAATTCATATTGAAACATTTTTGTGTGTTTTGCATGCCATACTATGATTTCCACTGCACAAATCTTTTTTTTTATGTCCAATTCCCACACCCTTTTGAATTACAATGAAAGCATATAATGTTATTGTGGAACACAGAGAACAAAATAGTTAATAAACCAAGAGTTTTTAAAACTGTGACTGGATTTTTCCTCAGTGATTTTCTTAGCTATGAGAGATAGCTACCTATATTTGGCCCAACTCATTCATTTTTTTAAAATTTCTGGATGTTTTCGTGATTTAAATTCTACTTTGGATACTTCTCCCCTTTTCCTTTCTTTCATCCCTACTTTTTTCTTAAAATCTTTTTTCTTCATAAGCTTTCCATGAAAATGCAAATGCCTCTGTTTGAGAGTTGTAGTTAAGGTAAAGCAACAACATAATCTCATGTGAAGCTTCATTTATTCAAACAGCTAATGATCACCTTTCTTAGTAAGAAATTAAATATTTTACAAGGGCTGATCCTGATCATTTCCTCTGTTCTAATTTGTAAACTTAACATGCAGTTTTGCCAATAAATTCTCCTGTCTTGTATTCCTTGAGACATCCTCCCTTTTCAAGGAGCCTAATATTTTTCCTCCCAACTGTGTAATTACTTAAGAAAAAACTGACCACGATGTTTCTTGTATTTTTTCTCACATTTCCTTTATAGCCCAACAATGCAACTGTGCAATTTTTCCTACACTCATTTTTCCTGTCTTTGATATTTTCATTCATCCTGGCACACACAGTAAGTTCTCCCCAGTTGTTTGGTGTTCTGTACATCAGCATCTCGATACTCATAACTCCCAACTTCCCTAATTCTCAGTGTGCTTCCTGAAGCTAACATTTTATAATGACATCCTTCTTCTATGCTGTGAAACTCTCCAGGCATTTCCCCTACTTCAACAACTTCATTCTGGATCTCCCACAAAGACATCAATGTCTTTAGTGTGTCTCAGTTTAGGAAATGATGCTGATGCCCTCATTCTTCAGTATTGTTTTTTGTTTTGATTGTTTGACTTTTCCCATACCATTAGTTCCCACAACCTCTTATAACAACAAATAAAAATATAAAGAAACAATATGTACAAGAAGAAAAATTTTGAAGACCTGTAGCATTCCACTACTATCATCACTTTCATCTTTATTTCTGTAATCCCAGGAAACCTGAGTCAATCTTTGCACTTCATAGGAGACTTTGTCCCTCTCTTGAGGTCTTATTTCTACATTCCAAGACATTTCAATATGAGGTTGGTTTTAATGTCAGTGAGAATGACCCTTCCAACAACTTAGTCTTTTAGATTCTTCACCACCTCACATTTACTGAGCTACTCCCACATTAACTTCAACCACTCAAACCTGCCATTACATATTTTCCCATTTCATTTCAAGTAACAGATTACCTGAAGCTTCTTCACTTTAAATCTTCTTCTTCTAATAAGTTGGTTAAACTTCTAAATTTGTGCTTCAGCTTTAATCCAACTTCAAAGTCATTTATACCTCTACTTTCCTCCAAGCTATCAGTCTTTTTGTTCCTTTAGTTGCTTGTTTATTTATTTTTTTCATCATTTCAGTAACACTTCATTTGTCCATATTCTGTATCTAACTTCCCTCAAACACAGCAACAACAACAATACAACAAAACTTAGGAAGAACAAGATAGGGCATATTTGAACCACCATAAATCCATGGCTGTAAAATCCACAGAGGACTTCAGCACTGTCTGAGAGGTCCCTTCCTAATTCAGTCTCTTCAATTTGCTTCCTAACTTCTTCTCTTCAAGTAACAGGAACCCATAAACCCTCACTGCCCCCCGTGCACAGTATATGCTATAATCTGCTCTCTGATTCCTTTTTGTAAATATATCTCAGAACCCTGTAATTTGTCACTGCTCTTTTGTAAATGATTAACCTCATCCTCTGGCATGTATAATGATTATTGAAGCCCCCAGTGGAAACCTAAGAGATTATCTCATCTTGGTATATCACTAGATTCATATAAGATAAAAATTATTTTAGTAGAGTTTTCATGGTCAATCAAATATATAACCGTAATGCATAAAGTTTTGTCAGAGGAAAACTGCTTGACTTTTCAAAAAGGCTCACTCATTAAAGATAAAATGAACTTTGTGTTCATTTTAGCTGTAACCTTTAAGATATCAATAACTATATACTCACTGTAATCACTCTTTAAAATTAGAATTATTGAAAAGTTTTATGATCACTGATGAATGAAAGAAAGAAATATTGATTTGTGATCAAGAGAGATGGTCTCAGGCAGTAAACGGGTGAATTCCCAGAAGAATTTACTTCATTCTACTGCTTTCTGACACTATTGAAGTGGGTCAATTTGAAATAAATTCATCATGTTTTTGAACTTAATCATACATTTCATTGTAATGCTTTAGATAGCAATTTAATCTAAGTAACTCCAGGATGGAAAAAAAGAATTCTATCAATTAAGAGACTACTATAGCACAAGTACCCCAAATTGTTAGAGGCATGTATTTTTCTATATGTCACTTGTAAGTCTTGCTTTTTATATTATTCTTCATTGTGTTTTCTTGTTTGTTTCGCTAATAAAACTAATTCATATCATTATGTGTATGTGAATGTGGAGGATAAAACCACTCCTCTACAAGTAATCATCACTTAATAGACATTTTTTTAACTGATAATAATCAGGGTAGACAGGTAAGTGGATCAGGTCATTGGATTCATAGTTCCAATAATTTTAATAATGTTTTAACAGTTATGTGATACCCTGAGGATTGAATAATGAGGAATTATTTCTTATGTAACAAATAATAAAATAATTTAGGAAACTGAGAACTCATTACTTTTAAATCTGAAAACTTAAAAAATAATAAAAGAGAGACAAAGATTGTACATTGAGAAGATATATCATCCTCTTTAAAAATATTTGTTCTCCATTTCCTAAACTTCTTCTTTACTTTGTTTTATTAATTTTATTTTATTTGTTTACTTTATTTTATTTGTTTATTTTATTTGTTTATTTTATTACTTCCTGCAAAAGATTTTCATTATAAAACAGTAAGCAACCAAACCTACTCTGAGTAGAGCATCTCCATATTGCTGTAATCTCTGGTTACTGTTCTTTATTTCCCATTTCCCCATTCTTGAAGCAGCCCAGTTCCTTGCCTTCTGTCACATTCTACTCTTACTTCTCTCTCTCTCTGATGACTCATTTTCAGTCTCCTTTGTTGTCTCATCTCTGTACAAATGTCAATAAATTTGAATTTCCTATGCATTTAATCTTATGTTTTCTTTTCTTCTTATGCCAACTTTCTCCCTAGGAAAATACATTCTCTCCCATGGCTTTAAATCTCATTTATACTTAGAGGCCCCAAAATGTATATCTCCAGAACAGATCTGCTTTAGTCATTCCAAACTGACTTTATTGAACCAACTACATTCCCATCTGCTCACAGTTATATAACCTAGCTCAGAATGTGGTTCTTTTTTAAACACATTTTTTCCAGAAAGCTGTTTTGGCACTTCACTTCTGTTACTCTGTACATCCAATCTATCATTTAGTCTTGTCAATTTACTCTTATCAATATATAACTGCACCCATTTTATTTTCCCTTATTACAAACAGTAGTTTGAGCCACTGTGATCAATTTCACCTGAATTATTGCAGTATTTTTTTTAATTAGCTGCCCCATTTTGCTTTGGACAGTTCAATCCCCGGTAATTCTACCCAATTCACTCTTGAAATTGTAATGAACAAATTTTCAATAACTCTGATCAGTGAATTATCATGCTTAACATACATTGAGAACCTTTTCAGTACATTTAGAATAAAATGCAGAACTCTTAACCTGGCCTGTAAATCTTTACTTGCCATTCCATCTTTATTCTGCTTGCTTCCTCTCAATCTCTATATTCCAGGACCTTATGTTCAATTCATCTGAAAGCTAAGCTCTATCTTAATTTAGGGTCCTTACATGCCATTTTCTCTACCTGGAACTGTTTTTCCTTGGTCTTTGGATGGTGGTTTCAGAGCCGTTCATCAGTTCTCAGCTGAATTGCCTTTTCCTCAAGAATGTCTTAGAAATACCTCACCTTAAAGCCAAATTACATGACCAACACAAAACATAACATCACACCCTTATGTTTGCTTATATTACTCATATGGTATTGCATATTTTATTGTTTATAATTGTTATTCATTTGCCTGATGATATTCATAAAAGTTCTCTTACTTAATGACAGTAAACTCTATGAAGTCAGAGATGTTATCTATCTTAGTCATCTATCTTCCATATCTAGCATAGTACAAAGACATTCAATACATAGTTTTAGAATTAATAAGTGGGGAGCAGGCTTGTATTTTTATTCTTCCTTAACTTTATTTCAGAATTAGAAAAGAAAAACAAGGTTTTGAGACAAATGGCACTGTAAATGTAGGTACATTGGGCTTGCAATTTACAAGTCAATGGGCTTGGCATACATAGAAGTAATCCCTCCTGCCAAGTTCTTTATAAAGTGTTTCTGATCTATCTATACCTTATTCCCTAAGACTCTACATCATGGGACACCTATTCTCAACGGCAGTACTGTTTGATTCTAGGTGTACTGCTTAAAGATAAAGTCAAAATTCCTTTGTATGATGCATAAACATTTTAGACTTTCGATTACTATTTAACTTTGCAGTCACATGCTCCTGTTATGCTCACTTAACTGTTACCTAACAAAACTTGGGTCCACTCACCCACGCACAGTAAAGTCAATCTAGTGACACCGGGTTGTGGTGAAGGAAAGTGCAGTGTTTATTGTAAGGTGCCATACAAGAAGTCCAGGGCAGCTAATGCTCAAAAAACCTGAACTCTCAATGGGTTTCAGAAAAACATTTTTAAAGGTCAGGTGAGGGAGGGGAGTCAGAGGGTATATGATCAGCTTGTGCAAAATTCTCTGATTAGTTGATGGTGAGGTAACAGAGGGGTGTCACAGGGGCTAACCTTATCAGTCCTTAGGCTCTAGTAGGTGTGCGGGCTACGTGCTCGTAGTCATCAAGTAGTAAACTTCCTCCATTTGGTGTGGGTTGTAGCATCTACCAAACAACTCACGAAACATGTATCAGATACTGTCACCTAGGTACTTCAGAGAAAAAACAAAGACTCTGTGACTGCTGATTGGCTGATTTACTGGTTAAATTCTTACCAGTTCTTCTGGCCCAACTGCTATTTTTGTCACTACATCCTTTTTTTTTTACATTAATTAATTAATTTTTGGTTGTGTTGGGTCTTCGTTGCTGGGCACAGTCTTTCTCTAGTTGCGGTGAGTGGGAGCTACTCTTTCATTGCAGTGGGCTGGCTTCTCATTGCGGTGGCTTCTCTTGTTGCAGAGCATGGGCTCTAGGTGTGCGGGCTTCAGTAGTTGTGGTGCACGGGTTTAGTTGCTCCGCGGCATGTGGAATCTTCCCGGATCAGGGGTCGAACCCATGTCCCCTGCATTGGCAGGTGGATTCTTAGCCACTGTGCCACAAGGGAAGCCCTGTCACTACATCCTTTTAATTCCGAATTCTTGAGCCAGGCTTTTGTGACTCAGGAGAGGCCTAGGAAACTACAGCTTCTCTACAAACAGAGACAGGCAGAGGACATGGGCAGGGGGGTCTGTCCCAGGAAGGCCCCATAGGGCCCTGATTGGTTCCATAACCACTCTGTGTTCCAGACCTATAAAACTTAGATTATGCTTAAATTTGTGTACTCTACACTTCTACTCATAACCTCTGGTGGGTGTGGGATAGGCAGAGAATGTTGACTCTTTACTCCAGTTTTGTTGGCCTAGTGACTTTCATCAAAACAATTAACTACCACATTTTTCAGGGTTCTGAGAAGGAAAAAGGAACAACAGTAGGTATCTCAAGCAGAAATTACACTGAAACATACACAGAAAAGCTGGAATAGCTGAAGTGTGCTTGTGTCTGAAAGCATAGAGGAAAGTCTGGGGTTATTGAATTTAAAGACAGAGAAAAATTCCTACAACCTTGGTTCAGGGAGATGCTCCTATTACCAAAACTTTAAGCTTCTCATGTCCACAGATTGGTGCTTAGACACAAGAACATGATGTCCTGTCACTTCTACTACTTCTAAAACTGCCATCTCTGTGGCTTTACTTGCTGCCAGAACTAACAATAGCAGGATGAGACCTGACATATTATCCTTCTAAGCTGATACACTTGCATACAATGGGAAAGTGGTCTAAGCTGTATCCAGAACACTGGCTAATTGCTTGTTTGGTTTTGCTTTAGCTTTCTAAATGCTTTAACTTTAAGGAGAGAGGAATGAGTGCTGAAAAAAAAAAACCCTTTACACACAAACTACCACACATCTTCCATAACAGTTTTTCCAGAAACATCAGCAAAATAATGCAGACTCACTTTGAAACCTAATATCACTTCCCTTACTTCCCATAGTACTACAACTGTTTGTGCAACTGTCTTCCCCAACACACTCTGAGATCTCCTGGGCATTATCCATCTATGTAATACTTTCATCTATGATAAGGTCTTCTAAATATTAGGTTCTCAATAAATATATTTTGAATTATTTAAATACTGAATGAATGAATAATCAACTGTATAACCCTAACTTCTGACTTGCATGCAGCTAAGGTTCCTCCACAAATTTTCTGCCATATACATAATCTTAGGCAAATAATATGGCAATTATCACATTTTTTAAAAAATTCATCTATCACCTCAGTTGCCAGAGAATTCTCCTTCATAACCTTTTGAACATAAGTTACAAAAATCATTAGCATCGATCTTCATAATTAAACCTTTTTTTTTAGAACAGTGTCAATCTCTAGCCAATTTTGTAGTCAGGTTTATGTAGGCACAGAATAAATATTGATAAATATTGAATGAATAAAGGCATGAATGAATGAATCCAATGACTTGAAAATAAACATCCATCTTTAATTTCAAAGTTATCTCCTGAAATGCTTGAATTCTAAGTTTGTATATTAGTGTAATTTAAATTTAATATGAAATATATTTATATGTAATATGAAACAGAGAACAGTTGAATTCCAAATTGGAAGATAATACAGTAGCTCATTAAATCTAATTTTAATTAGGTAGATCAACAAGGGTAACATGAATAGTTTCACGTGGCAGAAAAATAATTAGTAAACATTTCAAGGATATGTTTATTTAGCAATAATTTATATATTATTTACTATTTTCCAGGCATTATTTTAAGCAACTTACAAATATCAACTCATTTAATTATTTTGACAGACCTGTTATTATCCTCATTTACTGATGAATAAGCTGAGACACAGATTGGTTAAATAAGTTGTTCAAGGTCAACAGATAAAACTAGTGAAGGCCAGTTTCATTGCAAATGACCTGTCCCTAGAGTTTATGCTTTTAACCATCATACCATGTGATGTCAATACATAATAATTTTTATGTGTTTCACTGTGTAGAATAGACTGTTCTATAAATTACATTACATGTTTGCTATTATTTACAAATTATAATGACCAAGTAATGTATGGGTTTTCTTTTGCTGTGAACAGTTATGACAACATTAGGAGTGTAAAACAACACCAATTCATTTTGTCACGTTTGTGTCGATCAGGAGTCTGGATGCTGCACAGTTAGGTTCTCTTCCAGGTCTCACATTCAAGGTATCAGGTGGGCTTCATTCTGATCTGAAGACTCTGTAGAGCAGCCTGGTCCCCAGCTCATTCAGGCTGTTGGCAGAATCCACTCATATTTGTAGGAATGAGTTCCTCATTTCCCTGCTGGCTGTCAACCAGGAACTCTGCTCATCTCCTAGAAGCTGACTGCATTCCATGCCACGTGGCCCCTGCCACCATTAAAGAAAACAATAAGAATCTTCCTGGGGGCTGGGGAGAGAGATAAATTAGGAGTCTGGTGGGCTTCCCTGGTGGCGCAGTGGTTGAGAGTCCGCCTGCCGATGCAGGGGACACGGGTTCGTGCCCCAGTCCGGGAAAATCCCACATGCCGCCAAGCGGCTGGGCCCGTGAGCCATGGCTGCTGAGCCTGCACGTCCGGAGCCTGTGCTCCGCAACGGGAGAGGCCACAACAGTGAGAGGCCTGCATACCACAAAAAAAAAAAAAAATAGGAGTTTGGGATTAACATATACACACTACTATATATAAAGTAGATAAACAACAAGGACATACTATACAGAACAGGGAACAATTGTCAATATCTTATAATAAGCTATAATGGAAAAGAATCTTAAAAAGAATAAATTTATGTATATATCTATAATAGAATCACTTTGCTGTACATCTGAAACTAACACAACATTGTAAATTAACTACATGTCAATTAAAAACATAGTTTAAAAAAGAAAAGACTCTTCTTTATACCAAATCTTTCTTATTCTCCTAATCTCTTCTACCTGAAAGAGTTCAGCCCTTACAAGGGTCCTCCTGATTAGGTCGGACCCATCAAGAATACTTTCTTTTTCACCTTATCTTTGATAAAGGAGGCAGGAATGTACAGTGGAGAAAGGACAGCCTCTTCTATAAGTGGTGCTGGGAAAACTGGACACCTACATGTAAAAGTATGAGATTAGATCACTCCCTAACACCATACACAAAAATAAGCTCAAAATGGGTTAAAGACCTAAATGTAAAGCCAGAAACTATCAAACTCTTAGAGGAAAACATAGGCAGAACACTCTATGACATAAATCACAGCAAGATCCTTTTTGACCCACCTCCTAGAGAAATGGAAATAAAAACAAAAATAAATAAATGGGACCTAATGAAACTTCAAAGCTTTTGCACAGCAAAGGAAACCATAAACAAGACCAAAAGACAACCCTCAGAATGGGAGAAAATATTTGCTAATGAAGCAACTGACAAAGGATTAATCTCCAAAATTTACAAGCAGCTCATGCAGCTCAATAACAAAAAAAAACAAACAACCCAATCCAAAAATGGGCAGAAGACCTAAATAGATATTTCTCCAAAGAAGATATACAGATTGCCAACAAACACATGATAGAATGCTCAACATCATTAATCATTAGAGAAATGCAAATCAAAACTACAATGAGATATCATCTCACACCAGTCAGAATGGCCATCATCAAAAAATCTAGAAGCAATAAATGCTGGAGAGGGTGTGGAGAAAAGGGAACACTCTTGCCCTGCTGGTGGGAATGTGAATTGGTTCAGCCACTATGGAGAACAGTACGGAGGTTCCTTAAAAAACTACAAATAGAACTACCATATGACCCAGCAATCCCACTACTGGGCATATACTGTGAGAAAACCATAATTCAAAAAGAGTCATGTACCAAAATGTTCATTGCAGCTCTATTTACAATAGCCAGGAGATGGAAGCAACCTAAGTGTCCATTATTGGATGAATGGATAAAGAAGATGTGGCACATATATACAATGGAATATTACTCAGCCATAAAAAGAAATGAAGTTGAGTTATTTGTAGTGAGGTAGATGGACCTAGAGTCTGTCATACAGAGTGAAGTAAGTCAGAAAGAGAAAGACAAATACCATATGCTAACACACATATATGGAATCTAACAAAAAAAAGGTCATGAAGAGCCTAGGGATAAGATGGGAATAAAGACACAGAACTACTAGAGAATGGACTTGAGGATAAGGGGAGGGGTAAGGGTAAGCTGGGATGCAGTGAGAGAGTGGTGTGGACATATATACACTACCAAACATAAAATAGATAATTAGTGGGAAACAGCCACATAGCACAGGGAGATCAGCTCGGTGTTTTGTGACCACCTAGAGGGGTGGGATAGGGAGAGGAGGAGGGAGGGAGATGCAAGAGGGAAGAGATATGGGAACATATGTAGATGTATAACTGATTCACTTTGTTATAAAGCAGAAACTAACACACCATTGTAAAGCAATTATACTCCAATAAAGATGTAAAAAAAAAAAGAATACTTTATTTTTCTTAAAACCAACTGATTTAGAAACTTAATTATTTCTTGTAAAACTGAAAGCAAAAAAGTAGATAATTTCAGTATTATAGTTGAAATTTCAACACCCTTCTTTCAATAACTGATGCATCAAGCCAACAATAAAATCATTAGTTGACCTGAACAGCACTATCAGTGAACTTGATCTCACTAACATTTATAGAACACTCCATCCAACAAGAGCAGAATACCTATCTGTCAAAATTCACAGAGCTTTACGACATGAATAGTAAATCTTTATATATGCAATGGAGAATATCAGTTAGGAAGTTATGAGATCCCAGGATAGAATATAGAATGTTAAAAACTCTTCACCTATATTACAAACAAACATATAAAATAACTTCACTGAAGGGAGTGGAGAGAAAGGGTGCTGACCAAGGTGACTCTGAAAACAAATGGAGTCTCTAAGACTAAAAGCAAAATATCTGCACATATGTATTTTACTTTAATTGATAAAGATGTTTCTCTGTGAGGTGCAGTTTATCAATTATTTTACCTCTATACACATATAATGGAATTGAACATTTAAATAATAGATGTCAGATGGTGGAAGTCAGGGTTTTCATTGTTGGGGTGGGAGTTTACAGGTAGGGGGAGAAGGCTAGAGTGTGATCATGTATCAATAGATTAGAGTTGGAGACATAAGTAAGCTCATGTAGATCTTAATATAGACAGAGATGCTTGCAACTATTTATAGATATGTATATACATGGGAAAGAATACATACATACATAAGTACATATTTTTCTTGCTTGTCAGATGAGAAGTCCTTAAAGAAATTACACCACATTAGCTTGAAGCACACCTAGCATTTAGATATGGATTTTTTATAAAGAAACCTGGGCTCTTTGGAAAAAAGGCCAATCTAAGAATGGGGAAAAGAAATACACAGGATGAACGTGGAGCACCTTGTAGTGCCAGAAAGTAAGGAAGTGCTCAAAATATTTGAATTTACAATTATTCCAATTTGAGAAGGAGTGCATTGAAAATTAAAGAGTTTTTATGTGTATTCTGTTATTTCTGTTATGGCTCTAAATCATGCTCTCAGTGGTTTCAGAAATGCATTATCATCAATGTGTCTTATAGTATATAAGGCATCAGTATATAAACTGCAAATGGTACTCTACATGAGAAGCTGAATTATGAAAAACTGCATCTATTATGAGATGAAAAACTGCATGAAAAACTGCATCTATTATGAGAGTCTCACACCAGGACACAGGACACACACCAGGACAGGACACATAGTTTGGCAGTGGCAGCAGAGAGAGCAAAGCCTAGTGGCCTCGGATGCCATTGTTTAACTCTTATCTATCTGGAAACTAAAGAATTAGATAAGACTCAACTACATAATTTAGGCATTTAAAGTAATTACATTTATTTAGAAATAAAATCAATTTAGAGATGGAAGATCATGTTGGAAATACTTTGAGAATTTTACATTTATAGATTCAAAAGAAAATCATTTTCTGAATAGTTCTAATAAAAGAACTTTGCCTTGATCTACATAGTCTGAGCAGAACACTTCTAGACTCTCCCTAGCAAGAATTTACGGAATAAGATTTACAAATCTCAATAAGCCATTTTTTATGTCAGTGTCATTTTAGAATAAATTTTGGCTGCTAAAACTTAATTTAGTTTGAGTTTCTTCTGATCATATTTATAGTTTTACAGACAGCCATGTTCAATTCAATTATATTATATCTTACAAGAAATGCCAAGTTTAAAGTAAGAATTTATTTTAAATGCTCTGATATTCAGGAATTTCTATCAAATTGTGCTAAGCTAAGGATTTTAAACAAAACCTTTTACTTAATAAAACATTTGATGCCAATAGTAAATTTGTTGATATTAATCTCCACATTTTATTTTTGCATTTTCTAAAGCACATCTGTCAGAGTAATTATAGACTCCTGCAAGTAATCTCTTATTAGATGAAAAGTTTAAACACAAATTACATAATATTAATATACAGAAGAATTAATTGATTTTTATGTTATTCTTGAAAAGAGAGTCCATCTTTTATAAAGTAAATTAAATTTACAAGTAAATCTTGAAAGTGGTATTTTGAATCATTTTAGACAGTGAACTTTCAGTTTCTGATGTTAATCATGGGATGATCATTTGTTGAATAACTTTTAAGTGATCAAATAATGAGATAATTAGGGGGTTCAGTAACTAGAGGAAGGAAAGGAAGAAATATTATTATGATATAACATACACAATATGTTATGTCACTTACTATATCATAGACTTTAATGTATTTTGTCAATTACTTTATTTAGGGACATTAGGACAACTTGACCTAGACTACTTTATTTATTTACTCTTGAAAAATATTTTATTTGTTCTGTTTGGTCCATTGTTAGTGTAAAATTATTTAGAGTTACATTGACTAAAATTAATAAAATATTGTAGTTTCTAGCTGTTCACAGGATTTGTTTTGCCTTAATTTACTAACTAATCTCTTGGCAGAGCTAAAACAATAAAGCTATTAAAGATATGTAGGTAAGTGCCAATGAGGAAAGAGACAAGTGTATTTACATGTCACTTTCCATTACGAGCAATGGGAAAAAGTAAGACAAAATTAATTATTTTTTAATTAGTTGTATTCCTTAAAATATAAAATAGTGAATATTTCTACCCTCAAAATTATCCACTGGAGTTATAGAACGTTTTGATTATTTTGTGTGTGTCAATTACATAGCTATCTCTAAAACTCAATTCAGAAAAAAAGAAAAATTTTTGTAATTTTATTTATATATATATATATATATTTGCCTGAAGTATGTGTATTAATAGGCTGTAGAATCCATGTTTAGAATCTAATCTGTATCTTTTACATTTTGTCAACCTAGTATTCAATTTATTTGTGACACCAAGTTTGATAACTGGTACAAATACGTATACCCTAAATGTGATTTGGATTAAATAACCTTAATTTAAAAAGTCCCCAATACTCTATTTTATTATGGTCTCTATTTCTAATGATGTCTCCATGTTTAAACTAGCCTGAGTACCTAAATCTTCTTGTTATGCTGATATTTTGGAACATCAGTCTATATCTTAACACAATTAAAGTGGCACAATTAGTCATGAAATTCATTATTGCTTCATTAAAAAATAATCGGAATATTTTGAGGGTCCTGGAGGTTAAAAGCTAAAATCTGTTCCTGATTTACAGTGAAAAAAGAATGGTAAATAAACTAAAATCTAAGTCCAAACTTTCAAAGCTAAAATGCTGACCCAAAGCAGATAAGAATTCTCATTCAAAGGAAAAGAAGGGGAGAAGCAAGGGGACAGGAAGCATAGCATCTGTCATTCCATTCGATTCCAAAAGTTCACCCCAAAACAAGTGTATTTTTCAGAGAAGTGGCATAGTTGAGACATGTGAAGTAAATCACAGAAAAATACAAACCTGTATGGAAAATTCTCTTCCTACCTGATATGTTACTGTTAGAAGCATTTAGAGGAATGCTTATCAACTGGTTTGATTGAAAGGAGGAAACTGATATGGACTTTCTCTAATATAAAATGCAGGGCTTCCCTGGTGGCGCAGTGGTTGAGAGTCCACCTGCCGATGCAGGGAACATGGGTTCGTGCCCCGGTCCGGGAGGATCCCACACGCCGCGGAGCGGCTAGGCCCGTGAGCCATGGCCGCTGAGCCTGCTCATCCGGAGCCTGTGCTCCGTAACGGGAGAGGTCACAGCAGTGAGAGACCAGCGTACCGCAAAAAAATAAAAAACACACACACAAAAAAAAACAAAATAAAAAAAATGCATATAAGCTTCTAGAAAATTTTCATGGATAATATATGTCATTCATTATGTAGTAAAAATACCCGCTTTACATATTTTAATTGAAAGATTTCAAGAAGTTGCACTTGGATATCTTGGTTTCTTTAATTTCGTTGTATTATAATTGAAGCTGACATTCATTTCTGAAATTGATGCAATGTCCAGATAGTGAAGTAGACCAGATGGCTTTTGCACGTTGCAATGTAAAAACACAGCTTTGAAACTAGGTTTATTTGTGATCAAGTCCTCTTCTGTCAATTTCTCAATATCCTACCCCAGTTGATAAGCCTTTTTAAGGACTAGTATTCTTATATGTATAATATGAAAAATAGTAACTCATTATCAGGTGGTAGGAAGAACAGAGATAATGAAATAATATATCAGAAACACTTAGAAGAGTGCCAGACATACAAAATATGTACAAAAATTATAGTACTTTTACCGCCTGTAACAAATTACATTTCTTCACTATGATTTGTTACAATGGTATATATATATGCAACAAATATTTATTTTGTACTTATCAGGCACTATCCTGGGTACTAGAAATACGTCAGAAAAGGTTTTCGCTTTCATGCGCTATTCATTCCAAATTGTAAGATACTGTGATTTTCAATTAGAAGCATTGATTTAGTAACAGATTTACATAAGGAGAAAAGGAAAGCTTAAGAAATATTAAAAGTGTAAAAACAATTTCCTCCCTTAGTTTGAAATAAACATAAGTTCACATATATTTGGTTTCTAGGTTTTCTTTGTTTTTGAATTTAAAGCAAATAAAAATACCTTTTATTGGACAGATTCACAAAAAGTATAGTTTCTTACATTGGGAAGCTTCCCTCTTGCCCTTTTTATTCCAGAATGCAAGGTCTCAGTGACTATCAAGTCTATTGAAGAATTTATTTAAATATCAGCTAGAATTTCCACACTTTGCATCTTCCATACAGATAAGTCATGCCACATAAGGATCAGGAAATATCATCAGAAACCCTCCCAAGAGAATGGCAATGTCTTTTACGACCATTGTCTTTTAGGTCCAGTTATATCCATGTACTTTGGTCTTTGCTCATCTAAACTTCCCTCAGATTATATCACATGGCCCAGTAAATGTCTAGTACATTTTCCCTTACCTATTCTCTCTGTATTTGGATTTCTGTTACTTACATTCCAATGAGATACGACAACTCTGGTTACACCATATTACTACACTTAACTTAAAACTGCTCACACTTAATGTAAGTGCATTCACTCTTTCACACACTTAACACATCTTTTAATATAAAATCCCTAAGATCAGGGGTTCTCTATATTCCTTACTGCTTAATTTCTACAGCCAAAGGCAGAACTTGGCACATAGCAAAGAATCAATATGTATCTGATGGATGATTGAATATCATGGAACGAGAACCGTGTAAGGATGGAAATATGAGCGAGGTATTTAGTAAATGGAAGTTGAGTGAGGAAATATTTCTATCCTCTGATTGTATCCCTTCCTTCCACCCCCACATTTTTTTTCCCCACAATTATAAGGGGTTGGTTTTTCTTCCCTATTATATCACTTGTTTATGTCAGAATGACCTTAAAGTTTGGTTTGGCAGTTTTGCGCTAAGGAATGTATTGCATTACAGGAGAAAAGAGAAAGATAGAAATCTAGTAGAAATTAAATTAGCTAATATTTATAATTTTAAAATGCATATAAATCAATGGGATCTTGTGGAGAAATAGATAAAAGAGGGTAGAGGAAATTACAAAATATTTGCTTTCATGCCACCAAGAAAATTAAGTGAGACTCGGGTTAATCACATGGAGTAGAAGGGCTACCAGAGAATAAACAGAACTTGATGGAACTTTGGTTACTTTGATAATGGTGGTCCCATCTTATGGTCATGATGCAATATGAAAAATGACAAATGTAAATGAAATAAATAGTATATAGAGACAGAAGTGCATTTGGCCTAAATATATCACCTGGAAGAATGCTGGGAGTAACTTGAGAGGATTTGATGCAGCTGTCTGAACTTGAGATGATTAAGGAAGTATTTACATAAAATTTATAGGTAGGTGGATAGGTAGATGATAGATAGATAGATAGATAGATAGATGAGAGAGAAGGGGAGAAAATAGCTTCTTGATACACAATGTAACTTTTCTCACTGGTTGAATCAAAAGTAGAGCCAACAGATCAAGTTCTTGCACAACTACTTGGCCTCCTCTGTACATCATTGTCATTGCCTAGACAGAACTTTGGACTGAAAATGACATTCACTATCCTATTTTATTTATGTAATGAGGCTGCTGTTTGTCCTTAGAGGATTTACCACCCAAGGGAAAAAGCAGAAGCAGAAGCAGGAATGAAAAATTTGCCTTTGTCATGTGCAGGCACTTATTTTCAAGTATTTTGAAAGTTTATGACAACTTCAAATAAAAATATTGTTGCCACACCTAGGGATTCATGGCAATGCTGTGAAATGTTTAAACCCCTACACTAGGCATGCAGCATAGCCTTCTTTCATGCAGTCTATGATGATGATAAGACAATAACTTGATTCAAGATGAATCAGAAACAGCACAGGAAGGAGAAATTTTCATTTCCCTTAATATCATCTCTAGCATTGACGTTTAGAATCATGTACTGCTTTTCCTCAGCCCTTGAGAAATGTTGTATTGATGAGCATGAAATCAGGGAAGCCAAGAACAATGACAAGCTCCTTTGTGAAAGCTCTCCTCTGCTTTTAATTGCCAAGTCCTGCCAGTAATTTCAACACTACACTATGAAACGATTTTGAAATCCAGCATGATTAGGTGAGAGTGAAGCACTGTCTCTCAAGATTATAATCTAAGGAAACCACAGTATTGAAATACCAGATTTGAGACTATCTTTCAGAATGATTTTAGCCTTTAAAATCAGTGTTTCAGCCTATTTAGATTAACACTATACTTTTCTCTTCATGTACTTTTCTCTTCATGTATTTTAATCATGAAAAGCAAAAGCACTTCCTTGAAATAGCCCACATCATCTGAAAGATGCCACGTGTAACATTGATTTGCAGGCATCTGAGAATGGTAGACAGCCAATAAATCATTTAGAACTGTGTGTCCTTCAACTTTAAAAATTTACCTTTCCCCCCTTTAAAAAGTGCATTTCAATATCAAATATATATATTTTTTCTATTTAAACTTATACATCAACCTGAATATTGGGACACGCAGTGAAACTAACTGATTTGGCAATAATCCCTTAGAGAATAACTATAAACTTAATGCAATTTACATTTATGCGACAGATTTGGTTCCCAAACCAGACAATTTGTTAGTTATCAAAAGTATGTTTTAGGGGCTTCCCTGGTGGCGCAGTGGTTGAGAGTCCGCCTGCCGATGCAGGGGACACGGGTTCGTGCCCCGGTCCGGGAAGATCCCACATGCCGCGGAGCGGCTGGGCCCGTGAGCCATGGCCGCTGAGCCTGCGCGTCCGGAACCTGTGCTCCGCAACGGGAGAGGCCACAACAGTGAGAGGCCCGAGTACCGCAAAAAAAAAAAAAAAAAGTATGTTTTAGTCCTGATTTCTGTACAGAGGAATTTATGAAATTGCATAAATAGAAATATTATTTTTTTAATTCCTGGATTTATGATATCTTGGTATTGAGGATTTATAAGGAAGCATTTAAAAAAATTATAAAGCAAACAATTTAGGTTTCACAAGAACTAAAAGGTAAGAACTGTGATTGGACACAGACACCTCTTCAAGGATGGATTTGCCCCAGCTGCTGGGAGCAATATAATAGGAAAGACTTCGGCTGCCAGCTCCTTCAAGGACTGCCTCAGCTGCAAGAGTTATCTGACCCAACATTCAGTCCTTCCTGAAGCACATGATATCCAAACACTGACGGAGACAGTGGTATAAAAGCCTGAGCATTTTGACCCAACCTGGGGTGATCCTGACAGTTTCTTCCAGCTCCAGAGAAACCCATCACTCTCATTCTTCGTCTTCCACTCCTGCGTCTACAGATGGGGTTCCCATGGGTGATACTTAATAAAACTGCCAAATATCAGATTCTCTCTCAGAGTCCATAACACACACTTTATTTTCTTAATTTTTATTGGGATACAGTTGATTTACAATGTTGTGTTAGTTTCAAGTGTATAGCAAAGTGAATCAGTTATACATATACATATATCCACTCTTTTTTAGATTCTTTTCCCATATAAGCATTACAGAGTATCAAGTAAAGTCCCCTGTGCTGTATAGTAGGTCCTTATTAGTTATCTATTTTATATATAGTAGTATGTATATGTCAGTCCCAATCTCCCAATTTATCCCTCCCCCTTGCCCCCTGGTTACCATAAGTTTGTTTTAGAAGTCTGTGAGTCTGTTTCTGTTTTGTAAATAAGTTCATTTATATCATTTTTAGATTCCACATAGAAGTGATATCATATGATATTTGTCTTTCTCTGTCTGACTTACTTCAGTCAGTATGACAGTCTCTAGGTCCACCCACGTTGCCGCAAATGGCATTATTTCATTCTTCTTTACGGCTGAGTAATATTCCATTGTATATATGTACCTGGAGAAAACCATAATTTGAAAAGATACATGCACCCCAATGTTCATTGCAGCATTATTTACAATAGCCAGAACATAGGAGCAAATTAAATGTCCATCAACAGAGGAATGAATAAAGAAGGTATGGTATATTTAACACACATGTTAAATACAGAGGCAGCCATGTAAATCCTGTTTCTGGGAATTATTTCAAAAATTCATAAAAAACATATATAATTATTGGTTGTTTAGGTAAGTATTTGAGGAGAGGGAAACAATGATGGAAAGTAAAAGGAAGTATAAGCTTCTGTTAAATAATGTCTTCCCATAGTTAGCAAATATACAAATTGCATGTATACTACACTCCTTCTTTTGAGCTCAGTATTTCAATATTATATGTTTGTGTGTGTGTGTTTATTGAAATCATTGTAGATTTTACTGGATCTCATTATAAGGAGATTCTGAAGAGTATGTATGGAATTGGGTTGAATAGTGGAGGACTCATATGGACACATGAAGCTTGTTACTTTGGCATTTCATTAGTTTTATTATTGTAACAGTTAGACATCTCCATGATCTAAATATATTTTTACATTTGCTACCTTTTTAAAGTTATTTATGTGAAATTAATAACTCTACTTATTACCTTAGAAACAGTTTATAATGATTTATTAATATGGATTTATTGTCAATAATACATTTTGACTTGTATCTTTGTGGAGCCATTTAAAAAATTAAATTGTAATAGAAGGGAATAAATGCATATTTTAAGCTGCTTGCTTTGTGTAATGGATCTGTTTAACTACAGGACTATTTTTGCTTTGAAAAAGGTAAGACCAAATTGTTCTAGTAAACTGAACTGGAGGTGACATTTGTCATTAATCCCCTTTTCTCAAGCCCTTACCAGTCTTTAATTCACCTTAACAAACACTTGTAACTAACACACTATGTACTTATATTTTTTGCCTTCTGTTTATCCAAATAGAATTTAAGTTCCATGAGGGGAAGTTTTCTTGTCAGTTAGTTCATTCTTATTAGTACATCCCCTGTGTCTAGTATATATCAAGTACTTAAGCATTATTTGTTGAATGAATGGCTCTTAATTTTAAGAGAAGCCAAAATTTTAGCCTTAGTGAAGGGAATCCATGCCCACATCTGGCCCTGGATATTATATTGTTTGTATGACTCTTCTACCAAAATAATTGTTTAATAATAGAGAAAATCATTCGAAGTAACTTTGTGTCTGAAGAATTTTTTCCCTTACATGTGGAATTAAAAAACAGTGCTATTAGTTCTGACTTTTATATTAATTAAGTGTTTGACAAAGTTTTCTTATCACAGTATCCTATGCACTTGAAAAGTGCTTGTTTATGTGAGTGCTGGCATTAATGAATGTGTAGCTTTCAGGGGTGAGAAAGGGATAAAGAAGAGCTGTCCTCCATATACCTCCTTCCCTGTAATGTAATTTACTATATTGATTTTCCACTCTCTACTCCCCAAATAAAATTTTGCAGTGGGCATTTGGGAAACTCTAAATATAAGGAATAGAATTTAATATCCTAACTGAGACAAGAGGTGACTTCATTTTGATTTTCCATTTAGAGTTTATAGTCTAATTAAAGAAAATGCACATATATCTAGAGATAATCATGGATAATAAACACACCCAATTACCATTATAAGTGGATATTATAACAGCTGAAGCACAAAAAGAAATGAAAAAGTATTATCAGCATTATGCAAATGCATATTCTCTTCAAGAATTCCAGTTACAGTGAAAGTATTAAAATAATTCAACACATTCGGAGCCCATATGTGTTGTGATCGTTTTTAAAAGTATTCAAAAATTTCTGTGCACAAAACATTTTTATAAAGATCTTGTTTAAACGAAAGTATTTAGAAGAGTACGGTATAAAATTACATTGTGGAACACAATTATTTTTCTCTTTAGAACACACATAATAAAACATAATTATCTATATATTTTTTTTTCCTAAACATGAGTTTTAGTGGTGTTACTTGATCCTGTATAATAAGGGTACCTTTTTTTTTTGCGGTACGCGGGCCTCTCACTGTTGTGACCTCTCGCACAGGCTCCAGACGCGCAGGCTCAGTGGCCATGGCTCACGGGCCCAGCCGCTCCGCGGCATGTGGGATCTTCCCGGACCGGGGCACGAACCCGTGTCCCCTGCATCGGCAGGTGGACTCTCAACCACTGCGCCACCAGGGAAGCCCAAGGGTACTTTTTTCTTAATGTAAATATAGTATAGTAATTCTAATTCAGAAAGTATAGTTACAGTCTAAGCAGAAAGAATCTGAAGTCATACACCAAGTGCAGTGAAATATCTCAATCACATCGACTTCTAGGGAGAATTTTGTAACTTCTTATTTTCAGTGCATACATGTAACGTGTATGTAATACATAACATGTATGTGTTATCAGCACATGCGTGTAACGTGTAACTGTAATTCTACAAAATCATTTACAAAAGTCTCCTCTTTTGCCCCAATAGTCTTTCCTAAGAATAACCTTTACAGATTCTCTCTACTCCTCACCCAGTTACTGCTTGGGGAGAGGTATTAGTTACAAGACTGGTGAGTGTTCTAGAGGAAAGTCTGGGCCTGTGTTTCTCAATCATTCACACTATTTGTCTCCTTGTTGAGAGCAGTTGCTGTGGTCTGCATTCTACACCACACAGTAAGATTGGGGAGCAAGCTCTTGTCCTTTGGTATGGTCTGGCCGCTTCCTAGGAAAGTTTACATCAGGTGATAAATACGAACAACCTGATAGGACCAGCCTTAGAGGTACTTTTACAAACAATAAGTAATAGAGCTGATATTTTTATCTTAATCTGTTTAATCACTGATTTTGTAATACTATAGATTGTAACAATGAATGGAGCAGTAAATTCCTGTTATCAAATATAAACGATAAATACACTATGGCTTTTCCCAAACGTAATGACCTAGGGGCATTTAGTTGAACTCAATTGATTTTAAATGACAGTTTCAACAAATATTTTTTTTCAGTGAATACATTAGGTCTTCATCTTCCAATCCTCTGAAGTTGATTTAGTTGCCAATATAATGCTAATTTAGTGCAAATACTTTAAGGTTTGTTATGGCAAAGGCAATTCAAGCAACTTATATCTGTATTATTTGGAATAATGCTAGCTGCTTTGTCAACTAGACCCAACAGCATATAATACTTTAAACAAAACAGAAATTTGTTTCTCACTCACATGATGTGTTTTTCAAGTAAAGCATCCTCTTCCTTGTCCTCATTCAAGGACCTAGGTTACTAAGATTTTTTAATCTACAGCATCTTGCTTCCCAGACTACTTTAAAATTGGCCATCCTAGTCGGCCAAAATGGAAAAAGTAGATGAGAGCGTGCATGTGGAGGATCTTGAGGCTAAGTCTGGATATACGTTATACTCATCTTTCACTATTCTTAAATTAATTCCATGGCCTAATACAATGCAAATAAAGCTAAGAACTGTAGTTTATGTGTCTAACAAAACAGAACCCAAATGTTTGTGAGCATATGAATTTGTGAATCTGTCTCTGCCATATTAAGTGACTGAATTGATGAATGTGTAAAATTTCATTGTGAAAATAATGTTTTGATAAGCAAGATGTTGATACATAGGTATTATTAAATGTTTTATTTTAATTGATAATTAGTCAATTAATTCAAATATGATAGTAAAATATTTAGTCATCACTAAATACAAAGTTCTCAAAAGCAAAACCTGATTATCATGCTAGTGCTGTACTATCTTTATCCAATAGTACACTAAAGAAAGCAGACTCTGGATTTACTCTTTTAAATATGCACCCTCAGGTGGCAAAGAAAACACCATCTTATTAATATTCAGCATCACAGATCATGGGAATTGACTTTTCTGTTTGGTCTTGAGATCCTAAACAAATCTCTGTCCTCATCCATTGGAGTTATTAACCAGACACAGACTGGTATAAGGTGTGCTTAACATTTTTGCTATTAGCTTTTCAGCTGTTGATTTTAAAACTTTAGCTTTTGGTTTTCAAAGGTTCTGTGCGAGCTTGATGGCTTTAGTCAACCCAGTTGAATTTGAGGGTTACAAGGGTCTGACTCCTTGTGGATATCTGTAATTTAGGTTTGATTTAGTCAATGTTCATATTAGCTAAGACTTCATTATGAATTGAGGAGGCAGAATGGGACCTCAGGAATTTGAAAAAGCACGTTCAGTCTAGAAATTCCATTTGCAAAACACATCTTTCACAAAAAATGAATTAGTGGATGTAATTTTACAAAGGAGGTAAAAAGTCTTACTGAAAGATCTGAGGGTACAAGTCATGATATCAGACACAGGATGATTGAAGGTTACTGGGGACATCTACCACCTGAGTAATTAGTTGATTCCAAGGGAGAGTCTCTGTGAGAGTAGGAGGGTTTAAGTTTGATATTTTAGCATCCAATCAATTCAAAGTTTGCAGTTACCATTTAATACTCAGGAAATTTGTTCTTTGTGACTTTATGGGCAAAATTGTAAACTCCATGTTCATTTCTCACATGTAAGGCTCTCATCGATCGCCTACTTTTGTAAAGCTACCAGTCTATTTTTTTCTCATTCTTTTTTTAATATTTTCAACCAGTGTTTTTATATTTTCAACCAGTGTTTAAAATATTACAAAACAAGAGATCTGGCAATATGGCTAATTTCCCATTACAGATTTTAATTTCCTATGGAATCCTTATATTGCTTACTTAAGGTTATTCACAAAACATGCAGAAAGGGCTGGGATCACATTTGTATAAAGATCTACTCCTGAATGTTGTATAGAAGTGTTACAGGGTCTATCAAAGATATTTCCAATGAACTTACCCTTTCAATGTTTTTAAGACTGGAGTAGTATCTATTCTATTTTTTTAGATGAGAAAATCTTAGGGATATGCATGATGTCTACAGGTTTCTAAATTTTTCTGAGTTCTCATGCAATTTGAGGTATCATGTCATCTTCTACCTATCTTTTTTTTTTTTTTTTGGCAGCTGAGATTCCTTATATCATATAAACCAGCTGATCTAAATCTGGAAGCTGTGGAGTATATGTTATTAGAAATATACTATCCTTTTGTCTAGACTTTGGAGAATATTTGAAAGTGGATCTTAGATGAATACCAGGAATAAAATGTAACCACATGTACTTTCTCTATAATATATAGAGTTTAATTTTAGAATATAATTGAGCTTTTGGATATTTAGGGTGGGAAGAGGCAGAAAGAATGTTATAAACAGAGAATATAGAGGGAGAAAAAATTGTGAGATAAAGACTTGTAGTTTTGAGTCAAGATTTGCAGACAAGGGGTAATAAAAACAATCTAGCTTCAGATTTTTCTTTTGCCTTGCCCGTATATTTCTTTTTTAAATTATTTTAAAAGAACACTTTGGAGAATTTTCTGGTGACACAGTGGTTGGGAATCTGCCTGCCAATGCAGAGGACATGAGCTCAACCCCTGGTCTGGGAAGATCCCACATGTCGTGGAGCAACTAAGCCCATGTGCCAAAGCTACTAAGCCTATGCTCTAGAGCCCGTGAACCACAACTACTGAGCCCACGTGCCATAAGTACTGAAGCCCATGTGCCTAGAGCCTGTACTCTGCAACAAGAGAAGCCACTGAAATGAGAAGCCTGCGCACAGCAACGAAAACCCAACGCAGCCAAAAATTAATTAATTAATTAAAGTAAATAAAAGAACACTATTGGAATCTGAATTTCTTTTGGAAGTTTTCACATAACAATAAACATTTTCAGGACTTTAACCATTATCATTCTAAGTGACTTGTTAAACATATTTATCCTATCAAAGTGTCTCCAAAGAGATGACTGTAAGTTTAAATGATGTTCGGTGACATGTGTTCTTTAATAAGCATACAAAACAGAATTATTGTGTCAACTATGTAAGAAGAAGGAGTCTGCCTATAGAAGTTGTGAATCTAAATTAAGTTGAACCCATTAAGAGTTTGGTGATGAGTGAGTGAAGAATTTGCTTTTGAAATTTGTCATGGGACCCTAGCATGGTATTTGGATCTCTTTATTTATTTATTTTTATATTCTTTTCCAAATTATTTTCCCATTTATTACAGAGTATTGAGCAGAGTTCCCTGTGTTATACAGTAGGTCCTTGTTGGTTATCTATTTTAAATATAGCAGTGTGTACTTGTCAATCTCAAACTCCCAGTCTATCCTTCCTCCCCACCCTTCCCCCTGGTAACCAAAGTTTGTTCTCTAATCCTGTGAGTCTATTTCTGTTTTGTAAATAAGTTCATTTTTATCATTTTTTTTAGATTCCACATATAAGCGATATCATGAGATATTTGTCTTTTTCCGTCTGACTTACTTCACTTAGTATGATAATCTCCAGGTCCAACCATGTTGTTGCAAAAGGCATTATTTCATTCTTTTTATGGTTAAGAAATATTCCATTGCATATATGTACTGCATCTTCTTTATCCATTCATCCATCGATGGACATTTACATTGCTTCCATATCTTGGCTATTGTAAACAGCTCTGCAATGAACATTGGGGTGCATGTATCCTTTCAAACCATGTTTTTCTCCAGATATATGCCCAGGAGTGGGGCTGCTGGATCATAAGGTAGCTCTATTTTTAATTGCTTAAGGAATGTCCATACTGTTCTCCATAGTGGCTGTACCAATTTACATTCCCACCAACAGTGCAAGAGGGTTCCCTTTCCTCCACATCCTCTCCAGCATTTATTCTTTGTAGATTTTCTACAAAGATGGCCATTCTGACATATGTGAGGTGGTACCTCATTGTAGTTTTGATTTGCATTTCTCTAATAATTAGTGATGTTGAGCATCTTTCCATGTGCCTCTTGGCCATCTGTATGTCTTCTTTGGAGAAATGTGTATTTAGATCATCTGCCCATTTTTTGATAGGGTTGTTTTCTTTTTTAATATTGAACTACATGAACTGTTTATAAATTTTGGAGTTTAATCCCTTGTAGGTTGCATCACTTGGATCTCTTTAATTGAGGTCCAATAAATCTGAAATCCCAAGCAAGCAGAACATTTGGAGTTAAGATCTCTTTCAGGAATAGACTCTCACAGGTAAAACATGACAAGACTAAGATAAGCTTTCATAAAATTCTGATAGGTGACCCAAAGCAAAATGGGTTCTATAAGTATGCTGATCTCTGAGATCTTCTGAACTCACTAGTCCTAGAGTCAAATGGCACAACAAATTTATTAGACTTAAGCTTGTTCTTTGTTCTATGAACTTCATTTTATAAGATCATAAAAATATGATAAGAAAATACAGAAAGAAAGTCAGCAAGTACTATGGCAGGATTTTATAATGGATAAAATGTGATCAAATGATCAAAGTATTCCTAAAAAGCATTCCTCATTTCTAGAAATCAAACTAAATAGAGAATCTGAGAATCTAATGAAAATAATTTAGATTTCAGATTCAACACAAAATGCATTTCATTACTGTGACCAGGGAAGCCCCCAAGTGAATGGTTCAAGGAGCCTCAGGGAAACTCCAAGATCTTGAACCATAATGGGAAGGGTATCTTGGCTGGTTCTTGTGGAACCTCCAGATATTGCCTATTGTCTCCCCAACAGACCAACTAACACATGTTGACTAAGCAAAGCTAAGTGAAATAGAAGTGTGTCTATAATGGAGAATACCTCTTTGACAAGGTGTTTTTAGATGAGTAGATAATGAGATGATATTTATAGCTATTGAAATCTGGGTTCAAGTGGTTAAGGTGGGTCTTTCAAGGCCAGTAACAGATTAGAAGAGATGAAGTTTATGACATAAGCATTTAGGATAGAGGGACAGTGAGTAGAGAGCCTTGAAATTAGTCTTCATAAATGAACTGCTGTTTAATAAACAGCACTCTGCCCAGGTGAGCAATCTATTGTCTGAGAGGAGAGTTGTTTGCTCACACAAATTTGTTTGCAGGAATTTTCCGAAGCAAACAATGATGTTATTTATGGATTTACAACCTTACCTTCCTGAAAAATAATTTTCTGAAATAAATTTTTAAATCATATTGACACAGATGGCCTCAGGTTTCATTTCTGACAGTTAAGCTACGTAAATACAGATAGTCTAAAGTTTCTGTGTACGGTTGATTAATAATATCCAGCAAAGATCATATTACCCTTATTTGCTATGAGCTTCAGCTGAAAGTCGAAAAGAAACTTTAATTTCTGATCTTTAATGAAATTATTGTAGCTGAGACAATTTTCTTAAGCTGGATGTGTGTGTGTGTGCATGTGTGTGCATACTCTTTCAGCATATTCCAAGATATCTTCTCTAAAATTTCAATTTAAAATGAATGGAAGAAGTATTAAATTGTTTAAATCCTTTATTACTCAAGTCCTATATTACTTCAATTGATTGTTCTGTATTTTTATGGCAAAGTTTTTGACATGTTGTCATGAATTTAAATGAAAAAGCTATTCAGCAAGAAAGCAGGAGTATTTATTTTCAAAAAGGATTCACCACCATATGTCATTTACAGAAAAGAATCAATTCTTCAGGGCATAAAAGTATAAATTTCATTTGTTGGTGTGGAAGTAAGCAAAATGACCATTATTACAAATTCTTCACAGGGTTCTCCAAAGCTTCAGGTAAAACTGCTTAGATGGAGAAAAATAAAAATGAATTGCTAGAGGTTCTTAGTTACAAATTGGAAAATAAAAAAGAAAGTGCTGCTAGAATTTTGTACTTCTCTCCAGGGAATTAAAAGCAATATATAATTTTTTTTTTTTTACAAATATTGATATAGTTCCATGTTGATTCCATATGTGAGCAATTTCCCTTCTGTTAAGCTCACAATTGCATGTTTTTAATTCAGACTGGAGTGCACTTGTCTGCCAGAAATTTTGATTTCTTCATTTGAAGTGAGGTAATAACACATTCTAAAGTAAATATATTTCTCAGAATTACAAAAATGTTGTGCTTTTGACTAATATATGATTGAATAAGCTCATATTTGATTGAAACTAAAGAACAATATTTCATACCCAAAGAAAATTAAATAACAATGGTGTACACACAATCAAATCTGACATTTTATATAATATTAAAATATTGTATATAAATATTATATCAGTATAATATAATGAAGAAAGTTAAAAAGGTCTCCTGAATAGCAAATTTAGACTTGAATATATGGAAAGAAATATCATATTCTCAGAAAAGACTCAAAATTATAAATGTATTGGTTCCCCTTAAGTAAAATTTTACCTTTTATATGATTACAAAATAGTGTTTTCTGGGGCTTATTTTTCTGGAGTTTAGATAAGTTGACTGAAATGAACTTAGAGGAATAAATAAACAGAAGTCTGAGACAAGGTATTCTCAGGACAATGCTCTCTCTGAAGGCTCTGTGGGAAATCATTTCCATGTCTTTTTCTCTTGGTTGGTGTTGCCAGCAAGCCTTGGTGATCCTTGGTTGGTAAATGCATCCCTCTAATCTCTCTGTTTCTATTTTCACATGGCCATCTCCTTGTTTGTTTGCATCTTCATGTGGCTTTCTCCTCTGTATATCTGTGTCTCTTCTCCTTTTGTAAAAACAACAGTCATGTTTTATTAGGTCCCATCCTATGATATCATCTTATCCTGATTAGATCTGCAAAGACTCTATTTCCAAAAACTGTCAAATTCATGACAACTGAATGTTAGGACTTCAGTGTATGAATTTTGGGGTGACACAATTCAAACCATACCACCATCTTACTGTTTCACTCACTAATGAATTGATAAATCTTTGACACATAAACTTACTTACATTTGAGTGAGATTATCTTAAAATTATACTTTATTGTGTAGCTTGTTCCACCCAGATGACCAAATGCAATCACCAGCCTGAACCAATTAAGGTATGTTGTTCAAGAGTGGATTTCATTGACCACTGACATCTAAGCACAAGAATACCTTTAATTTTGTCCCTAGAAAACAAGAAATAGAATATACAGTTACTGCGTTCCTATTTCTCTTTTCTTTGACTTCATGTTTTGTTGTTTCTGTTATTTATGGTTATTGGTCAAAATTAGTCAAGTCCTACTTCTGATGGTGCATGCCAAATGAATTATTCCCCACTGGTCTATCACTGGATAGTATCTCCATTACAATGCTGAATAGAAATAATGAGAAGTAGAATAATAGAGAATGAGAAATAATTTTTGCCTTATCCTTGATCTTAAGGAGTATTTAACATTTCATGGTCTACAATGTTAATTGTAAGTTTTTACAGATGCCTTTTACCAGATTAAGTTATTTTCTATTCCTACTTTGCTGAGAATTCTTATAAAGATGAATTTAGTCAAATATTTTTCCTCATATAGGTACATGATCATATTAATTTTTGTTCTTTTATTAATTTGGTGAATGACATTTACTTAGTTTCACATTGTGAGTTTACTTTTTGCTTAAGATAATATTTTTATTACTTTTAATGTTGGTCATATTTCCAAGGGGTCTAGAATTTTATCAGCCAGAGAATGGACTACCTGGTCTATGGCCTACTTCCACTCAATAGGTCACTGTGGGATCTGAGTCAATATCTGTGTTTATCCATACCTAAAATCCAGACACACTTTCCTGCACGTCATAGATAAATAGGTCACTAGAAAAGCATGAACAACTTAGGATTCTGCTATTGAAAGTTTTGCATTTTGTTTCAATTCTTGCCTGCCAGTTTCTCTTCTTTATTATAAATTTCCTAATTTATATATTTAATATTTTATCATTAATATGTCAGTAATAATTAATTCATCACAGCATCCTCTCAGACTTTTATCTATACATTGATGCATGCTTAATACAATATTGTTATGAGCTCTGCTTCACACATTATCAGCTCTGCTTCCTTTTCATTTTCTTTTCTCTAAAATATATCCCAGTGTATCTTCAGCTAACCTTTGATTTTTCAGCAGTGTACATCATCGAGTTTAAGAATAATCTCTTCCTTGTTAAATTTTGATTTCCACCTCTTAAAGGAAAATTAGATGGACTGCATTTACTGTTAGATATGACAGAGCTTTTCTGGTTTTTGGCTTCCAAGCAATACCTTAATATATTATTTTGTGTTTACAACAGCTGCTTTTCTTTTTGTAACTATTTTCAAAATAAAATAGAGCTGTAATATTTTGGTTTCTTTTAAGCATTTCAATAGATAATTTTTCATTCACAGTGCAAATAAGTAAAAATATACAAAGCAAGGAATTTAGCATTTAAAAAAAATTCATAGATCTGATCTTATTAAAATGCAGATTTAGTAGAGCTGGAATAGGGCCCAATATTCTTAATTTATACTGGATTAAATTGACAATGAAGAGGAGAAAAGAAGTTTTTGATTACTTTAGTAAGCACAGGCAAATCCCATGTTATTTAAAATATCACTCTAGGAAAAATAAAAATTAATATATTGTATAAAGACCACTTCTTTATGTTTAGATTGATCTATTATTAGAGTAAAAATGGAATCTTTTTACTTTCTATAACTCTGTATTCCAAACAGCTAGAAATTTTTGAGTAGCAATTGTTCACCGTTTAATAACATTTTCCCAAGATATCTAATGCACCTAAGGACAAAAGAGCTGCTTTCCAGTGATTTCCAATTTATCCAATTTTCTGGCAACTTGTCTCCCCACAGAATGACAGATTACTCTTTCAGTCTTTCCACGTTCTGAACACCTAAGCCAATTGTTTTCAATCTTTTCCTTCTGCAACTCTATCCCTTAAAACACTTTAGAGTGGTTCTTGAAGGGATTTCTCTTTAGTTAAATGGTGATACACCTCTCCCATCATCCAAAGTGTCAAAGGAGAAATAGTGATATTTTCTTTACATTAGGGCAAGTTCCATTGTTTCCTTCATCTTGCAGTCTTATCAAAAACACCGGTATAGATCCAATCATTTAGTTTAGAGTTTCAGAGAATTTGAGGGCACAGAACTTCAATGTCTATTTGGTAAATGGTTATGACATTTCTGAAATATCCAAATTTGGTGGTCTCCTTAAAATATCAAAATAGAAAGTTGAATGCTATACAAATAAGAGTTTACTTAAGAGGAGATCTGCCCAGCAGTTGGGTCAACTAATACAAAATCCTAAATAGTTCAAAAAGCTGCTTAGAGCAGGAGAGTTATGAAGTGGATATGTCCCTCATAGAGCATCAACCAACACTTGCCAAGTATGAATCTGGTAGACTCAATAATGACTCAAAATGCTGTTATCTGGAGATTCAACTCCTTTTCTTGCTGTTAAGTGGAAGTGTACAAGTGATTCAATTCTCCTATGCAAATTTACAGAAGTCCTATATATAGATTTACATTAAAGTTACATGATGTCAATGTCAAATGCTAGTCATCATCTTTTTGCACAAGGATAGGTCCTCAGAAACATTTTTGGTGAGATCACTAATTTATTTAACTTACTGGATGGATAGAATCATCAAATTATCAATCTACGTGTCTTTCTAATATTTTATGAAGTAGATAAGCAAACTATTTGAATAACAATTTGTATTTAAAAACTAATATATTTTGGTCAAGTGTCTTTAAGTTCACTAATGAAAACCCAACATTAACTTTTTTTTTTTAACATCTTTATTGGGGTATAATTGCTTTACAATGGTGTGTTAGTTTCTGCTTTATCAACATTAACTTTTTGACTCTTGAGACCCACTGTCTTATCTGATAAATTATTTTTTAGTTAAAAATATCCATGGGATATGTTTTAACACATATTAACTCATATTTAAGAAATAGTAACTCATATCAAAGTTACTAAGGATCACCTGAAGATACAAGTTGACTCTGCTTTTGGATACTACAGAATGCCCATTAGAATTCTCTTCAAACTATTCATACATTTTTTTGTCTTCTTTTATATTTTCCATGAAAATATATACATTTATATATATATATATTTATAACATAGAGTTCTTTAACATTATAGGATTAGCAAAATTATATATAAATAAGTTCTTACTGAACATAATATAAATTTCTTTCTTTAATTTTAGTTTTCTATACCTTCTGAATGTAAAATCAGGGAACAGTGTCCTCATTTACGGTTCACTTTTGGCTTCCAACATCTAGGCAATATCTTGTAAAGAGTTGGCACTCAAAAATTATATCATCGAATTATGAAATGAATGAGTTCATCATTTCATGATCTGAATCACATTAAATGTTTGATACATTTGGAAAACCAATGGTAACTGTGTAAAATGATGAAAATGAATGTGATAGTGGGCTATTCCCCCTTTTCTTCTACTTGTGCATCATTTCCTTCTTTTTGCTACCTACCTGCCTCATCTCATGGACTTTAGCCACCCCATCATCTGCAAAGTTCGCAAAAACAATTTTCCGAAAATAGAGTTCTGATGAATAATGGAATTCTGAGCAAGTGACAAAGAAGCACAAAACAAAACAAACAAATGCCAACCTTAGCTTTCAGTTAAAGTTAAAAATTTCTGCCAAGCCAAAACCTCCCTTGCTCTACTTTCCCTTGTCCTATAAAAAGCCTTATCCTACTTCAATGCCGGAATCATCTGATCTTCCAGTAACCCCGATGCTCACCAGCTGAATAAAGCCTTTAACAAAGTTTATTCTGTCATGAAAATCATTTTATTTTGACAAATAAGGTTTTCATTATAGACTTTCATTTATCTTTTCTCTCTAGAGTCATATTTTCTTCTTTTTATTCATTTCTGCTGCTTCATTCTGATTTTAGAAAATCTTTTATTCTTCCTTGCCTTCCTTTGAATTTTTACTGAATATTTTTTAGATTTTATCTTGCAAATTATAAATATTATACTTTTTCTTTTCTTAGGCAGTTTTAATATTTTAACAAGCATTCTAACTTGAAAGATAAAGTTTATCAACACCCCTAAAAATACAAAGATTTAGAGCTTTGTAGTTGCAATAACTTTTAAAAATTGGCTTTACTAATTTATTATTTATGTTGTTTTGCTTAATCCAACAATTAGATATTTCTGTTTGTGTTTTTGTTATTATTGTCAAATAAAATTATTGCTTGTATTATGTATTTTCTCATGATATATTTTCTAATATTTGAAATTTCTATCCAGTTAATTATCTTTCATCCTTTATCTATTTTTTTTGTGAGTTGTACAATAAACAACTGAAATTAGTTACATTTATTGATAACAGTAGAGTCTATTGTGAAACCATAATTGTGAGTTACTGAAATAGGGGGGAAATTTAGACCATTGCAGTACACAAAGTCTAGAAACTTAGATGCCAATATGCTGGAGAAATCGTCTAAATGAGTTATAAATATCACCAAGAATTACAACTGGGGTAGCATTGAAAAAGGTGACTATAATCTAGTTTCTAAGACATTCAAGGAAAAATACCAGGAATTTTTGTTTTCATTTATTGTGCTAATCATCATTGTTTTTTTGCTCTTTAATTCTTCTAGATCCTTGTTAAATATTTCTTGTATTTTCTCCATTCTATTTCCAAGATTTTGGATCATCTTTACTCTGAATTCTTTTTCAGGTAGACTTCCTATTTCCTCTTCATTTGTTTGGTCTGGTGTGTTTTTACTTTGCTGCTTCATCTGCTGTGTATTTCTCTGTCTTCTCATTTTGCTTAAGTTACTGTGTTTGCGGTCTCCTTTTCACAGGCTGCAGGTTCGTAATTCCTATTGTTTTTGGTGTCTGCCCCTAGTGGGTAATGTTGGTTATTTGGCTAGTATTGGCTTCCTGGTGGAGGGGACTGGAGCCTGTCTTCTGGTGGATGAGGCTGGAACTTGTCTTTCTGGTGGGTAGGACCATGTCCAGTGGTCTGTTTTGGGGTGTCTGTGAACTTATTATGATTTTAGGCAGCCTCTCTGCTAATGGGTGGGGTTTGTTTCTGTCTTGCTAGTTATTTGGCTCTGGAGCTTCTTGGTCATTGAGTATAGCTGGGACTTAGCATTGAGACAGAGACATCTGGGTCAGCCCTCGCTGATTGTTATTACATGGGGCTGGGAGGTCTCTGGTGGTCCTATATCCTTTACTCAGCTCTCCCACCTCAGAAGCTCAGTCCTGACAACCAGCTGGAGCACCAAGACCCTGTTAGCCACACAGCTCAGAAGAAAAGTGGGGAAAAAAATAATAATACATAAAATAAAATAAAGTTATTAAAATAATTTAAGAAATATTATTAAAATAAATTTTTAAAAGTGTAATAAAAAAGAAGAGAGCAACCAAACAATAAAAAAAATCCACCAATGATAACAAGTGCTAAAAACTATACTAATTTACCTATAAAAATCAGAAACTAGTCAGTTTTATACAACAAACTCCAAGACTACAGTTGCTCCCAACGTCCACTGCCTCAAGTTTAGGATGATTCATTGTCTATTCAGGTATTCCACAGATGCAGGGTACATCAAGTTGATTGTGGGGATTTAATCCGCTGCTCCTGAGGCTGTTAGGAGAAATTTCCCTTTCTCTTCTTTGTTCGCACAGCTCCCAGGGTTCAGCTTTGGATTTGGCCCCACCTCTGCATGTAGGTCACCCTCTGGCATCTGTTCTTCCCCCCAGACAGAAGGGGGTTAAAGGAGCAGCTGATTAGGGGGCTCTGGCTCACTCAGGTCAGGGGGAGGGAGGGGTATGGAATGAGGAGTGGGCCTGCATTGGCAGAGGCTGGCGTGACATTGCAACAGCCTGAGGCATGCCATGTGTTCTCCCGGGGAGGTTGTCCCTGGATCATGGAACCCTGGAGGTGATGGGCTGCACAGACTCCCAGGAGGGGAGGTGTGGATAGTGACCTGTGCTCGCACACAGGCTTCTTGGTGGCAGCAGCAGCAGCCTTAACATTTCATGCCCATCTCTAGTGTCCACGCTGATAGCCGCGGCTTGCTCCAGTCTCTGGAACTCGTTTAGGTGATGCCTGAATTCCCTCACCTCACGCACCCTGAAACAACCCTGACTCTTAGGCAGGTCCAGACTTTTTCCTGGACCCTCTCCCAGCTAGTTTGGTGCACTAGCCCCCTTCAGGCTGTGTTCACACCGCCAACCCCAGTCCTCTCCGTGGGGTCTGACCTCTGAAGCCTGAGTCTCAGCTCCCAGCCCTCACCAGACCAGCCTCTCAGGCTTGTGAGTGCTGGTCCGCATTGATCCTTTGTGCGGGAATCTCTCTGTTTTGCCCTCTTCACCCCTGTTTCCACTCTCTCCTCTGTGGCTCCGAAGCTCCCCCCCTTCCCACCCCCTGTCTCTGCCAGTGAAGTGTCTTCCTAGTGTGTGGAAACTTTTCCTCCTTCACAGCTCCCTCCCAGAGGTGCAGGTCCTGTCCCTATTCTTTTGTCTCTGTTTATTCTTTCTTATTTTGCCCTACCCAGGTACGTGGGTAGGGCAGTTTCTTGCCCTTTGGGAAGTCTGAGTTCTTCTGCTAATATTCAGTAGGTGTTCTGTAATAGTAGTTCTGCATATAGATATATTTTTGATGTATTTATGGGGAGGAAGGTGATCTCCACATCTTACTCCTCCACCACGTTGAAGGTCCTCCATCTTCCATCCTTTAAATGTTACTTTTTGAGTAAAACCTCAATTTTTTGACTGACTGAAAATATCTTTACTTTGACCTGTTTTTTTGAAGTATATTTATTTAGTTGACATAAATTTTAGGTTAGCAGATATTTCTTGACCCTTTCAAGATATTCCACAATTTCCAGACTTTCATTTTTCTGTTGATACATCAGGTGAAAGTTCATTAATTTGTGTATTCTCTTTCTTGGGTTGGTCTATAGTTTCATTATGAGTCTAGGAATGGATTCATTTTACCTATTTAAATATTTCTTTTAAATCTATTAACTTGTGTCTTTTTTTCTTCTGGAAACTTCTTAAACACTATATGCTTCTCTCTCTTCACTTTCTTAAAATCTCCAAATGGACATCTGTTTAAATACATATGAAACCATCTTGTTCCATTTCATCACTGTTTACATCTCCTTTATACTTTGTATCTTGTTGTCTCATTTGACTGCCTTTTGAATGCCTATTTTCTGTATCTGTCCTCTGCTTATTTTATCTTTTTTTAGCCACTGCTGTATAACCTGTCTGTATTGTTTTCATTTATTATATTTTTTCACTATGATATGTTCCACATGTGTCCATTTTGTGTGGTATATCATATCATACTTGTATACTGTGTAGAAGTCAGAAAAAAACAACTGGAGTAAAGATGTTCTATCCTTAACTTTGGGGATGCCTGAATGTCTGACTTTGACTCTTGGCCAAGATAAAGCAGTACAGTATGTGGTATATAAAGTCTAATATTATAGATCAAACTTATTAAGAAAAAAATGAATATAAAGAATATGGAAATATAAAGAGTGCATGAATGGAAATTTAAGCTAGAACTCTCAATTTTAAGAGATTAGGAGATATGTAAAAATAGTTATGTTCATAAATAACTGTATAAATGAACAAATGTATTTGGTTAAAATTTCAGCAATGTGTGTACAAACATCTTTTCAGGAATCCATGAAGTACTTTTTAGTGACAACATTCTAGCTGCTTGCTATTTGAGAATCACTGAAGTTTTCTGGAAATAATGTGCCTTATAAAAATGAAAGTATGTTTAAAGTATATTTCAGTCCTAAATTTCTAAATTTCCATAGCACTGTATTGTCTAGAAAGGCATCAATCTTTCAACTTTTCTGAGACTTTTCAAAATTCAATTATTTTGACAAGTTATAAAAAAGGTAAACTCTTTTGTTTGTAATACTGTGATATATTCTTTATTTATTTCTAATTACCTTTATGTTAAATATTTTTTATTCATATTGGAATATCTCCTTGTTGCAGTTTGCTCAAAATTTATATCTTATATCTTTATATTTTTATATGTCCTAAAGTGCAAAATACCTGTATTTTTATTTCAGACTTGACTATAATTTATACAAATGTTTTATATCTATGGACTTAATTTGCAAAATGCAGACATAGTGTTAGACATATTTATAACATGTATAAAAATCATGGGCAGGCATATAAACATTCCACCTTTTGCTACTTATGAAAAAAATAGCAGACTATCCAATTGTTTTGTGATAGTCAATTATATATACATTACTAAAGGTTCATGACTGGTATCTCTTGTGCTCAGATTCTGTACTAATGTAAAAGTAAGAGAATGTGATGGATAGCAAAGGTTGCAGAGAAAGAATGTTAACTTCAACAGCTAAAATATATAAGTTGCTGTTCTTCTCTATAGTTTTAGAGCATTCAGCAAATCTTTACAATCAATATATGTAAAATATCAAAGTCATCATATGTACCTTTGGGATAACACATAAATGCAAAGGTAATATTTATATTTCTTTCAGGATAGCTTGAAAATATTATCATAAGTTTTGTTGTATATCAACTTAAGGGGTGAAATTATTATTCATTATAAAGCTTGCTGTAACATAGCTAAAGGATTTTAAATACTTGCTGGAAAACCCATAGGAGAAAATGAAAATGGAACTCTTGTCTTACAAACAAGTTCCATCAGCTTAATTCACAAGAGGGAGAAAATGATGATTCTAGGATTCTTGGCTCTGGTGATTGGGAATGACACCATCCTTACTGAAATGAGAAAACTTGGGGAAGGTTAGTAACTGCTGTCAGGAAAATCAACTCCAGAATATTCTCTCTGCTTCTACCTTTCCCAACCCTTATTCATTCTCCTTCTAGCAGATCCAACTGCAGTGGAAATTTGGCCATGTTATTTCTATTTTTCAGTTATTCAATGGATCCCTATGTCACTTCGAATACAATTAAACTCTCCATCTCAGTCTACATGGCTATGCATAATTTGACTATTTGTATGTTTTAATTTTCTTGAATCACTAGCTCATTATGGTGAGGCGAAACTGCTCTTAATTTTCAAATATTTCAAGCTTTATCCAATTTCAAGAATTGTGCAGATGCTCTTACTTGCACATGCTCATTAAAGTCTTTTCTCCATGTTCTCTTTACTAAGTCCTTCTCATAATTCAGATTTCTGCTTAAATGGCACTGTCTCAGTGAAACCTTCTCTATTGTATTCTTTCTAAGTGGGTCTTTTCTGTTTATTTTCTGTGGCCAGCTTATTTTGTTGGTTTTGTTTTCTGTGAACTATTTTTTTACAACTAGAAATATTGTGATTTATGTCTTTTTTTTCCTCTAAGTTCAATTAGATATTGTTATTTATTTCTTCCCTCAGTTGTATGTCTGATGCCAGCATAGTGCCTGGTAGGAGAGAGGTATTCATTGAATATTTACTAATGAATGAATACAAATATTTAATGAATTAGTGCTTACATTTTGATAGAGTGTGCATTGAATTACAATATTCCCCTGATATGTACTCTTCTAAAACTTTCATTTTAAATTACAACTTGAGATTCCTGCTTTTATTATTTTTCTTGTAAAAGAGGACTTTCATAAATTACTTAATATATAATTGCATGAAGATGGGAATTTCCAGTTTTGTCTTAGAGTATTATGTATTAAAGCCATTTTATATATTAAAAGAAATATATTTCACTTACACTGTGAATTTTTATAGTAATATAAGGAACATTTTTATGCATTTCAGTACAGGGAAGATTAGTTAACTTGCTCTTTTTGGAAAACAAGATTTTTATCCCTTTTCGGTTTTAATGTCTTCTGCAAATAAGATTTTCTCCAGATGCACAGTCTGTAGTCCATTTTGTATGGTTTTCTTTTTCTGTCATTTTGCTCAGACTCATCTGTACACAAACATATATTATGCTCATGTTTCAGGGGCAAGGACATTTTGTGGACATCATTATATTGATTTTTTTTTCTTTAGACCTAAGCTATCAAGATGATCCTTAGTATATTTCATTTTCTAAACATCACTTTGATCTGGCTAGATTTTTCTAATTATGCAGCATAAAAAGTGAATGCCAAATCAATTGTATTGTTAAAAGTGCTCAGGACACAGCCATTTAGATATCTAAATATTAACTTCATTGGAAATGAAGCATCATAATTTTTTTTTTGGCCATGTCACGTGGCTTGCAGGATCTTAGTTCCCTGACCAGGGATTTAACCGGTCCCAGGACAGTGAAAGCCCCAAGTCCTAACCACTGGACTGCCAGGGAATTACCAAAGCATCATCATTGATGTTGGATTACATTTGTGGTTAAAATATTATAAACCTACAATTTTCTTTTGCAATTTATAAGTAACCTGTAGGATGATGCTTTGACTTTATGTCATAATCTGACGCTTATTCACTACACTTCTAAAATCATTAGACCTACTATGTAATTATGCCATCTGTATTAAAATTAAAATAAAAAACTGGTTTGATAGAGCAGCATCTATAGTCAGGGCTCTTTCACTTATAAACTCCTCTAACTAAACTCTACCTTTAAGCTAAAAGAAGACTCTTTTGGAAGATACTGGAGATATCAGGGACTCAATGTAAACTTTTTCAGAGGCAGGGCAGCTCGAGAGTCCTGGGGACTGTGATCGGGAACAGGGCTCTATTATGACCAATGCTCTCTTTTTCAGGTCTGCTTCCATATGGGTGCAACGTCATTGTCTCCTGTTCTAGATGTGTTTACTTTTTCTCTGTTAAGAGCAGGAAAATTCACCTGTAACCAAAGTGTGGAAGGCGGTGAGGGCATTCTTATTATTCCTTAGCCTCATGATTAAAACTATAAAGAATGAATCTGACTAAACTGCCCTGGGCATGCTACAAAGATTGGCTCAGCCTGGGCCCTGTAGGAGCAGGTGGTATGGCATCAGGGGAGTCTGAGAATCATGGATCTGTGGCTATTGTTGATACTGGGAATATAATTGTTGTGAGCTAAGAAGTTACTTCAACTTGGGTCTACTAGAAGTTGCAAAGTGCCATACAGTTCAAAAGAGGAAGAAAGTTTGATCATGGAAACAATATATTATTTTTATCCAGAACTTAAGCTCAAATATCTCTTTTATATCTCTTACAATATTGAAAATTTTTTTTCCTTAGGTAATAACTGACTAAAGGTTCATTAACTACTTAGTGCAAAGACTTCAGTGCCTGGTTCAATATTAAAAAAATGAACATATGGACTCGCTAACTGAAAGGAAAGTTACTTTTCTTAATTGTTGTAACTATCATTAGACAGAGTTTTTAGATGACTCAGATTTTATAATAAAATTTTAGATATGATTTTATAGACTAAAACAACTTGTATTCTTATCTCATTAAATCTATTGAATAGCCTACTCATTTAGTCACTAAATTAATTATATGCAATGCAGCATTAATACATTTGGTTAATGTCCATTGACAAGAAAAAAAAGAAAAATTCCAGCATATATTTCCTGAAATTTCTTATAAAATAGTTTCTTGAAAATAATGCAGAAATGAAGTGGTGAATAAAAAAAAGATATCTGTGTATTTTTTTAACTTGAGAGAAGCAAAACATTTCTAGCTCTCTTGTATTTATTTCTACAATATTAGAAATTATAAATGTATTTGAAATATTTGCTGGTTTTTTTAACATCTTTATTGGAGTTTAATTGCTTTGCAATGGTGTGTTAGTTTCTGCTGTACCACAAAGTAGACATGTATCCCCATATCTCTTCCCTCTTGCGTCTCCCTCCAACTCTCCCTATCCTACCCCTCTAGTTGATCACAAAGCACCAAGCTGATCTCCCAGTGCTATGCAGCTATTTCCCACCAGCTACCTATTTTACATTTGGTAGTGTGTATATGTCAATGCGACTCTCTCACTTCATCCCAGCTCACCCTTCCCCACCACCGTGTCCTCAAGTCCTTTCTCTACATCTGCGTCTATATTCCTGTCCTGCCCCTAGGTTTTTCAGAACCAATTTTTTTAGATTCCATATATATGTGTTAGCATACTGTATTTGTTTTTCTCTTTCTGACATAATTCACTCCATATGACTGACCCTAGATCCATCCACATCACTACAAACACGTCAATTTCATTTCCTTTTATGGCTAATATTCCATTGTATATATGTGCCACATCTTCTTTATCCATTCATCTGTGGATGGACACTTAGGTGGCTTCCATGTCCTGGCTATTGTAAATAGTGTTGCAATGAATATTGTGGTACATGACTCTTTTTAAATTATTGTTTTCTCAGGGTATATGTCCAGTAGTGGGATTGCTGGGTCATATGGTAGTTCTATTTTTAGTTTTTTAACGAACCTCCATACTGTTTTCCATAGTGGCTGTATGAATTTACATTCCCACCAGCAGTGCAAGAGGGTTCCCTTTTCTCCACATTCTCTCCAGCATTTATTGTTTGTAGACTTTTTGATGATGGCCATACTCGGTGGTCATTCTCACACCTCTCAGTGTAAGGTGATACCTCATTGTAGCTTTGATTTGCATTTCTCCAGTGATTAGAGATGTTGAGCATCCTTTCATGTGTTTGTTGGCAATCTGTATATCTTCTTTGGAGAAATGTCTATTTAGGCCTTCTTCCCACTATTGGCTTTGGTTGTTTGTTTTTTGGATATTGAGATGTATGAGCTGATCCTATATTTGGGAGATTAATCCTTTGTCAGTTGCTTCATTTGCAAATATTTTTTCCCATTTTGAGGGCTGCCTTTTCATTCATGGTTTCCTTTGTTGTGCAAAAGCTTTTAAGTTTCATTAGGTCCCATTTATTTATTTTTGTTTTTATTTCCCTTTGTCTAGGATTTCTCTTTGTCTGGTTTTTATTATAAATGGATGTTGAAATTTGTCAAAAGCTTTTTCTGCATCTATTTAGATTATCATGTAGTTTTATCCTTCAATTTGTTAATATGGTGTATCACATTGATTGATTGATTTGCATATATTGAAGAATCCTTCCATTCCTGGAATAAATCCCACTTGATCATGGTGTATGATCCTTTTAATGAACTGTTGGATTCTGTTTGCTAGTATTTTGTTGAGTTTTTTTGCATCTATGTTCATCAGTGATATTGGCCTGTAGTTTTCTCTTTTTTGTGACATCTTTGCCTGGTTTTGGTATCAGGGTGATGGTGGTCTCAAAGAATATGCTTGGGAGTGTTCCTCCCTCTGCTATATTTTGGAATAGTTTGAAAAGGATAGGTGTTAGCTCTTCTCTAAATGTTTGATAGAATTTGCCTGTGAAGCCATCTAGTCCTGGGCTTTTGTTTGTTGAAAGATTTTAATCACAGTTTCAATTTCAGTGCTTCTGATTGGTCTGTTTATATTTTCTATTTCTTCCTGGTTCAGTCTTGTAAACTTGTGCTTTTCTACGAGTTTGTCCATTTTTTCCAGTTGTCCACTTTATTGGCATATATTTGCTTGTAGTAATCTCTCATGATCCTTTGTATTTCTGTAGCGTCAGTTGTTACTTCTCCTTTTTTATTTCTAATTCTATTGATTTGAGTCTTTTCCCTTTTTTTCCTGATGAGTATGGATAACAGTTTATCAATTTTGTTTATCTTCTCAAAGAGCCAGCTTTTAGTTTTATTGATATTTCCTACTGTTTCCCTGATTTCTTTTTCATTTATTTATAATCTGATCTTTATGGTTTCTTTCCTTCTGCTAACCTTGGGGTTTTATTGTTATTCTTTCTCTAATTGCTTTAGGTGTAAGGTTAGATTGTTTATTTGAGATTTTTCTTGTTTCCTGAGGTAGAATTGTACTGCTTTAAACTTCCCTCTTAGAACTGCTTTTGCTGCATCCCATAGGTTTTGGGTCATCGTGTTTTCCTTGTCATTTGTTTCTAGGTATTTTTTGATTTCCTCTTTGATTTCTTCAGTGAGCTCTGGGTTATTTAGTAGTGTATTGTTTAGCCTCCATGTGTTTGTATTTTTTGCAGTTTTTTTTTTCCTGTAATTGGTATCTAGTCTCATAGTGTTGTGCCTGCAAATGATAATTGATAGGATTTCATTTTTCTTAAATTTGCCAGTACTTGATCTGTGACCCAAGATATAATATATCCTGGAGAATGTTCCATGGGCACTTGAGAAGAAAGTGTATTCTGCTGTTTTTGGTTGGAATGTCCTATAAATATCATTTAAGTCCATCTTGTTTAATGTGTCAATTAAAGCTTGTGTTTCCTTATTTATTCTCATTTTGGATGACATGTCCATTGGTGAATGTGGGGTGTTAAAGACCCCTACTATGATTGTGTTACTGTCAAATTTCCCTTTTATGGTTGTTAGCATTTGCCTTATGTATTGAGGAGTTCCTATTTTGGATGCATAAATATTTACAATTTTTATATCTTCTTCTTTATCGATCCCTTGATCATTATGTAGTGTCTGATATCTGAATGGCTACTCCCTCTTTCTTTTGATTTCCATTTGCATGGAATGTCTTTTTCCATCCCCTTACTTTCAGTCTGTACGTGTCCCTAGGTCTGAAGTGGGTCTCTTGTAGACAGCATATTTATGGGTCTTGTTTTTGTATTCATTCAGCCAGTCTATGTCTTTTGGTTGGAGCATTTAATCCAATTACATTTTAGGTAATTATCAATATGTATGTTCCTATTACCATTTTCTTAATTGTTTTGGTTTTGTTATTGTAGGTCTTTTCATTCTCTTGTATTTCCTGCCTAGAGAAGTTCCTCTAACATTTGTTGTAAAGCTGGTTTGGTGGTGCTGAATTCTCTCAGCTTTTGCTTGTCTGTAAAGGTTTTAATTTCTCTGTCAAATCTGAATGAGATTCTTGCTGGTTAGAGTAATCTTGGTTGTAGGTTTTTCCCTATCAGCACTTTAAATATGTTCTGCCACACCTTTCTGTCTTTCAGAGTTTCTGCTGAAAGATCAGCTGTTAACCTTATGGGGATTCACTTGTATATTATTTGTTGTTTTTCCCTTGCTGCTTTTACTTTTTTTCTTTGTATTTAACTTTTGATAGTTTGATTAATATGTGTCTTGGTGTGTTTCTCCTTGGATTTATCCTGTATGGGACTCTCTGCCCTTCCTGGACTTGATTGACTATTTCCTTTCCCATATTAGGGAAGTTTTCAACTATAATCTCTTCAAATATTTTCTCAGTCCCTTTCTTTTTCTCTTCTTCTTCTGGGACCCCTGTAATTCGAATGTTGGTGTCTTTAATGTTGCCCCAGAGGTCTCTGAAACTGTCCTTAATTCTTTTCATTCTTTTTTCTTTATTGTGCTCTGAGGTAGTTATTTCCACTATTTTAACTTCCAGGTCACTTATCGATTCTTCTGCCTCAGTTATTCTGCTATTGATTCCTTCTAGAGAATTTTTAATTTCATTTATTGTGTTGTTCACCACTGCTTGTTTGTTCTTTAGTTCTTCTAAGTCTTTATTAAACATTTCTTGTATTTTCTCCATTCTATTTTGAAGACTTTGGATCATATTTATTATTATTACTCTGAATCCTTTTTCCAGAAGACTGCCTGTTTCCTCTTCATTCGTTTGGTCTGGTGCATTTTTACCTTGCTCCTTCATGTGCTGTGTATTTGTCTGTCTTCTCAATTTGCTTAACTTATTGTGTTTGGGGTCTCCTATTCACAGGCTGCAGGTTCGTATTTCCCATTGTTTTTGGTGTCTGCTCCCAGTGTGTAAGTTTGGTTCAGTGGGTTGTGTAGGCTTCCTGGTGGAGGGGACTTGTTGCTGTGTTCTGGTGGATTAGGCTGGATCTTGTCTTTCTAGTGGGCAGGACTATGTCCGATGGTGTGTTTTGTGGTGTCTTTTACCTTATTATGATTTTAGGCAGCCTCTCTGCTAATGAGTGGGGTTGTGTTCCTGTCGTGCTAGTTGTTTGGCATGGGGTGTCCAGCACTGTAGCCTGCTGGTCGCTGAGTGGAGCCGGGTTTTAACGTTGAGACGGAGATCTCTGGGAGAGCTCTCTTTGTTATTACAAGGGGCTGGGAAGTCTCTGGTGGACCAGTGTCCTGAACTCATCTCTCACCTTGGAGGCTCAGGTGCAACACCTGGCTGGAGCACCAAGACCCTGTCAGCCACACAACTGTGTCATCCTGGAGAAGATGGACTGAAGCCAGGAGAAAGCTAGAGGATGGGAGACCTATCAGAAGGTTTGTTTGATAAAATCAAGCAAAGAATGGTGACATTCTGTACCCAGGATCTACTCACGAAGGGGAAAGTGGTGCCTTGGGAAGCTGAGCGTGCGATTCTACCCCCTCTGTTTTTAAGAAAGATATACTCTATTGTTAATTATTGAAATAAGATGCATTGATTTAGTCTCTGAAATGTTTGTACCAACAAATCAATTTGAAAATATGTCTTTCCTTAAAAATTATTGGTAGACAAAACATATTTAAATGTTAAATAATATGAAATGAAAATTTTAGTTACTGAAACAAAATAAAAATAGTTTTAACTACAGTAGCTCTATTACAATACCTGTTTTGAAAATATGAATTTGTTCCAACAGCGTGGATATATTTGGGAACAGTTAAGACATAATATGAAAATGGGTCTTTATGTGAGATTTTGATCTAACGAAATGCTAGTTGAATGTAGGAAAATGCACCCAGATGAGTTGTGTACTTAGAAACACACAAAATGTAAACATGGACATACCTCAGGTATCTACCAGCTACCTCAGTTAACTATGTACTTGCCATGAGCCATGTTTATCCACCTCAGGTCTTACAGTTTTCCTTCCAATTACAGAGAACCCTCCTTTTATGACTTCATAATAACTCATAGGCTGTAACCCCTCCAATATCTACTTCTGCAAACAAATTTCATAAGTTTGAAGGTAAATTGCCATATTCAATGTAATATTTATGCATGAACCTTTTACTATGTGTAAAACTATACTACCATATTTTTTATGGCCTTATATTTTTTTCAGTGTCACTGACCAAGTTTCTGTGTGTGTCATTCTTCCCATGAGTTCTGTGTTCTTTATTGCACAATTTTGCAAGGCAGAATTATTTTTAGGAGCATATATATTACATTGGAGGATGACTGATTGTATGTAGATTTTATGGTAAACTTGTGACCAAAAAAAATGAACTATCAAGACAATTTCTGCAGAGTTTTAATAATTGAATGTTATTATATATAATTTGATTTTATATAATTTTTGAAAGCAATCAAAATAAAAGTTAGTAAAGATAGTAATTAGAAATTGCACATAGGTCTATATTAAGTCTACTTATATAAATATTCATACTATATTAGAATTAATTTCCATAAAACACATTATTTAGGTATATGAATTATAAATTAAATATGGTCTTGGTAAATGGTAGGATATTTTTATTATTGTTGTTAGTTCATTAAAATCTTTTAATTTAACATTTGAGTACTAATTGTGGGAGGATTTATAAAATGTGTTGTGTTACCTTTAAAAATGAAAATAATCTTCAAAAAGAAGAAATTAATAGCTTGTGTACATTTATATTTTACATATAAGTAATTTTTATTTTAAGATCAAAATAGTGATTTAAATGTACTTATTTATATCTACTGAAATATATTCAGGTGTGTGGCAAAACGTAAGTTAAAAGTTTCATGTCAAAAAGTATGAAAATTCACATTATTTATCTTACAACTGAAAGCTCTTAAGTTAGTTAACCCCTATCGACCTCATATTTTTCACAAAAAATACAAAACATAAGATTTTACTATAGATTTAATGAGAAAATTTATATGAAATAGAGCTTACTACCATACCTACCATAAAATATATGTACAACTACGCTATTTTCCCTCATACCTCCTTTCTTATTTTAACTATCACACATTGATAGAGAAAATCATTGAGTAAGAGCCTAACAAAAGTTTTTTCATGAGTTATTATGAAAAGAGCCAGAAAAGAGCCTGGCAGTAGATAAAACACCTAGATAGAAAATGAAAATATCAACTGAACGTTTAAATGTCATACTAAATATCTGCAGCTATAATATAGTTTATACTTGGATCTTAGTATATACAGAATAATTGAATTTATTTTTATGGTTTTTTTGTAGTTGTCTAACATCTTATTGAAATCTTTATATGCCTTCCTGAGGTATAGGTCCTCAAGAATGATGGTGCCAGCTTTCTCTGTTTAGAAATATCTGGGTGTTTCATTGTCAAAATGACTGGAAGGTACTAATGGCATTTCACACATGGCAGCAAGCAATGCCAGATGTCCAGTAAGGCTACATTGCAAAAAGTGCTCCCCATCAAATGTTACAGTGAATAGCCACATGGGTGACAATCTGTAATTATCTAGTCAAGATACTAAATATTTTACATGTAAACACTTTGAGATTTTGATATAAAGTAAAATTTTGATATAAAGTAAAATTTTCAAGAATGCAATTACTGTGTAAATTAAAGAAACAATGTACCTTTTTTAAACTAAAAACTTCCAAGAGTTTTCAACATTTACAAAAATTATGTAGCAAAAGCCGTATTACTGAAGTTTATTCAAGTCACCAATAGAACACTGTAGCAAGCTGAATTATCACATCTGTGTCTTGTCACATCCAGGATAATTGTAATATTTAAATATATAATTATTTAGTCCTCATTTAAAAATATCAGATAAAGAGAAAAGGCGTCAATACATTTCATTTGAATATTTCAAATTGGTCATTACAACATAATGAGGAATGTACTGATACAATGTGGCCACCAATTTTTTTTTAATTGAAATAATAAAACTCAGGATGTAAAGCTCACTTAATAAAGCATATATATATATAAAATGTATGTTTATATATGTTTATATATGTTTATATACCTATATAATGTAATTAATATAATATATAATATATAATGTAATTAATATACATTATATATTAATGCACTATATTAAAATATATTCAATTTTTAGAAATCATAAGCATAGTTTAAAAACCAAATACTGCCACTAGAGTGTTTACAACATATTTTAATATTTTAGTCATCATGGGAAGAGTTGCACTAGACATTTTATTTCCTCTTTGTGATAAAAGTACAAAAAGTTAAGTCTCATTTGTGTTAAGAGAAGCAAGTAATACAATTTTAATTTGGATGATATTAATTTGGAGCCTAGAAGGCTCATGAATCTTAGTAGGGTTTATGAATAGTCTTCTAGAATGCATGTGTCTTAATAAGGTCTCCAGCACTGTAACCACTTAGACCAGAAAACCCTGAATCGGAGAAACACTCCCTCCTTGACCAAAGTTTAGACAGGCCCCTCTGGGCCTTCTTTTCAAGTCCAGTTTTAGCAACGAGTCTTGGTAAGCCAACTTATCTAGAATTCCCTCACCCTTGATATCTGACCTTGGCCTGACTTTAGCAAAAATCCATTTTAGCAGGAATGCCTCTACCCTTGATATCTAATTAATTTTCTTCCACTGAGCCCCTCACTCTCTTCTGCACTTTGGCTGTACATCCCCAGCTGTCTTTACTCTACCTAGAGTCGAATTCAACTTCTCTCTCCTATTGCAATAGTCTTTCCCATATTGCAATAGACCTGAATAAAGTCTTTCTTGCTGTTTCTAACAAGTGTCTAGTGTAAAATTTCTCTTTCACAAAACATGTGTCTTTATGTGGAGAGAAGAAGAATGTCAACAAAATGTTAAGTCATTCAAACCATAAAAACCCTGGATTCTGATATGTGAGGCATGGGAAAGATGAAGAGCTTCCTCCAGAGGGGTGGGGGGTACATTCAAGGCACAAGGCATAACCAAGGTGATGGTGGAAGCATTTGTGCGGTAGGGAGGAAATGCATGGCAGGCACCTCTCTTTTTTTTTTTTTTTTTTGCAGTACATGGGCCTCTCACTGCTGTGGCCTCTCCCGTTGAGGAGCGCAGGCTCCAGACGCACAGGCTCAGCGGCCATGGCTTATGGGCCCAGCCGCTCCGCGGCATGTGGGATCTTCCCAGACCGGGACACGAACCCGTGTACCCTGCATCGGCAGGCAGACTCTCAACCACTGCGCCACCAGGGAAGCCCCAGGCACCTCTCTTGACCGATGATTGATTGATCAATTTGGAGGCATGTAGGCAGTATTTTTTCTTGTTTGGCTGAGTACAATGAAAATGTTCTGTTTCCTTCCAGATTTCCTGCAATATAGTTAAGGTTAAATATATATTTTTACTTATTTCTGAAAGCATACTGGGCAAGCTTTAATGGTATTAATTTGGTAGAGAAAATAACCAATGTAATAAACCCACGTTTTCAGCCTATTCTTTTAATACTTTCAGAATGATTTCAGAAGAACCTTAAATAAATGGGATATTTATATTCATTTTATGCCTTTTTATAGTGACTTTATAATAAACGAGAAGTTTTTTGGTAATATTGGAAGTTAACATTCTTAGTTTGGATAAACGATTTTGAACATCTAACTAGCAAACCCGTATAAAACTAAGTAACACCACAGAATACAGCAAAAGAATAATTTAATGAACTTAGAAGACTAACTAGACCTTTGTGCCTAGCTTATCAGGGAAGGTACAATTTCAATACCAATGAAATAAACTCCCACAAATTGATTTTTCTTTGTGTGCACTCATCAGTGTAAACACAATTAAATTGCAAAGCTTGTACTTGTTCAGGAAAGCTGTTTTCTATTCATATTCATGCTACGTGGGTGCTTTGGTTTCTGATCCTTTGTTATATGGAAACCTTGAAAGTGAAAAAAAATACAACTACAAGTTTATGAGCCTTTATCACAGAGGATTAAAACATATGCCTTTCCTTTAAATAAATACTATTATTATTGCTTTTCATCAAATTTTAATATTAAGAATGCCTTTTTGAATTAAATTCTAATTATTATGAGGCCTGAAACTTTTAAATTAGCATGTGCTGTAATTCAAATGAAATGATAGCTAATTTGTTCCCATCAAATTAATACAAAAAAAAAATCAAAAGTTGTGTCTTAAGTTTTTTATTTCAGAAAGTAAAATCACACATAAGTACTATTTTTTAAGGACTGAAGAGCTTCCTGGAAAGTTTATAAAATGCTTAATTCAATAATATAAACTTCACAAAAATACCCTAAATTACTACTGTGATCTCTGATTTTCTAATGAGGAAACCATAACTCAAAGATTATCGTCTTGCCCCAAATCATGCTGTTAGTAAGATACCGTTTGAAATTCCACTTTTACTGACACCAAAACTTGTACAGTTAACCAAATAATCAGTTATGTTCAGCTCTGTGTAACTAAATACCAAATAGACATTTTCCCAGCAGTAAATCAATGTCTTATAGGAGTGTCTGTCTGTCTCAGCATACCACATATTTCATGTGCTGCTTGTATGTATTCTACATAAGATTTTATTCTTGGGTTACATTAGTATAAATTAGCTATCTCAGGAAAATGGAATGAATGTCCATCATTGTGTGTGGGAAGACTACTTTTTATATTGACACAACTAAGAAAATTTCCCTTTTACAATAGTTTCAATCAGGAAACTGGACTGAATGATATTTTTGGAACACGATTTTCCAGCAATTACTTTATCAGCATTAGAAAAAAATCTAAAATTAAAAGAAATTTCTATTTAAAACTTGAGTTCTTTAAATCATTAGACGTGTGACTTTATTACAACATCAAGATTTCAGACACTAAGGATTCAAGAAATTAACCGGGGTAAGCAATTAAAATATGACCTCAAACACCCTAGTATATTGATCAAGAGTTTGCCATTTTTAGAGCTACATTTATGAAAAACAATAACAAAAGCCAGAAAGCTAAAGCTTAATGCATATTTTAAGGCCAAAAGCAATATAGGAAAATTCACCTCCTCTTGAGAGGTGTTTTAAAAATTGTTTAATCTATGATACAATTTGAATCTCATTGCTCTGAGAACTCCAATATGTCTCCACAAGAGGTCATCCCTGTCACCTCACAATTAGCTGTTAAATGCTACACTCTACTGTTTTGGCCTGCTTGGGATACACATAAAATTATCCCAAAGATTTATCTAAATAAAGAAGGTTTTAAAAAATACATGCCCTGATTTAAAAATAATAAGCAATGTAATTCTGTATCTTCACAAGTGATTTGATAAACGAGGCTAAGTGATAGTTACTAGGCAGGGGTGTTGTAAACTAGTGTTCCAAATAACAAAGCATGGATGTATAGTCTTTGCTGATTTCCAATACTCCCACCATGGCCGATTTCAAGATATTAACATGATAACCCTGAATATGGAGTTGGGAATGTTGTTAGCAGAATGAATATGTGGGTGCAATCTTTAAATAAAAGGAAGTAGCAGTACAAAGCCTCTGAGGCAGGAGTAAGCCTGGGAATTTTGTTGAGCAAAAAGGTCATTGGGCTAAAAGAACAAGAAAAATCAGCTAATGAAACAATTTCATTCAATAAGAAGAAGATGGGGATATGCAAATATCTCTTTGAGATCTTGCTTCAAATTCTTTTGGCTACATACCCTTGCTTTCACTTCTATTTGAACTTGTTTTCATAGTTTCTGTAGGTGGATAATTAAAACATTGATTTGCAATATTTTTACTCTTTTAATATGAGCATTTGATCTTAAAATTCTTATGTGATTATAGATTTAGCTTCAGCCCATGCATTTCTACATGTTGTGGTTTAACATTTATTTAATTCACAACAATTTCAAATGCCCTGCTGGATTTCTTCTTGAACCTATGCATTACTATATTTAAAAGTTCTTTATTTAATTTCTAAACATCTGAATATTTTCTCAGTATTTGTCTTTTTTTTTTCTATTTTGATACCACTATGGTCAGGGAATACCCTTTGTATGATTTTAAATATTTCTATTTATTTATTTATCTTAGGTTTGTTTTATGGCTCAGAATGTGAGCCATAAAATTAGAATTATCAGAATTATCTTGGAAAAACTTTTATGTGAACTTTAAAATAATATGTACTCTGCTGTTAGCTGGAATACTGTATAAATTTTGATTAGATAAGTTATTTGAGAATATTGTCCAAATTTACTTAATTACAGATATTTGTTCTACATTTTTGTCAATTACTGAGAGAAGTGTTTTGAATTTTTCTATTATAATTGTGAAGTTCTCTATGTCTTTTTTCATGTCTAACAGGTTTTTCTTATTGCATTTTATGGATTATTGTTAGATGCATACACATTTAGAATCGAAGTATATTTCCAATGAATTGACCACTTTATAATTATGAAATATATCCTTTTATCCCTATTGATAATTTTCCTTATTCTGAAATCTATTTCATCTTTTATTAACATAACCCCCAGCTTGAGGACAGATGTGTCTGTCCTTCCATCTAACCTGATTTATACAACGGGAGGAGATGTATGTAGGCAGAAAGGCAAGCTGTACGTTTCTGTGTTTATGTTCAGAGTTCTTAGAATGGACCTTTCTCTTCCTACCTCCACTGCACTGGAATCCGCATGTGCCCTCTCTGCTTTGATCACCTCTCCCTGGCCCTGCCCTGCTTCAGCTCTTACTCCCTTCATTGCATTTCAGCTAAAGCCTTTTCTGATCTCCACCCCTAGACTGGGTCAGATCCCTTACTATATATAATTTACCTGCCTACCATGCTTCAAAATAACCATGAATTTAACAATTGACATAACCCAAACATGGGCTGGTGTCTCCCTGCCCCCCTCCCAGGGATTTATTTCAATGTGGATGGATCTCCAGAACCATGAGCTATGATAACCCAAAATTCTCCCCTTGATTTCTGAGAATTCTAGAGACCACTTCCTCCTGTTTCTCTCTGCTTCTGCACAGACCCACCACCTGTTCTGTTCTGCATTCGTCCTGCACAAATCGGTCCCTCCTCTGGCGACTCACTCCCAGCATCTCATGCTAGCTACTGGTGGGAGTTAGGGAAGACGTGGGGATGCCCAGGGGAGGTCTGTGTATCATCACTTGTGGTAGTGGTAATAAGTAAACATCTCACCATCCCCCTCTCTCATCCCCCTCCTCTTCCCCTTCCTCTTAAATTGACACAAAGAGAAATTCTTCCCTTGCCAGAAGGGCAGGTCATCCCACTCTCAGGTCCTTTCTGCTCCAAAGAAGAGTCATCAAGGAAATTTTCGGAGTAAATATAGAGCTCACTAATTTCTTATAAGTCAAAGAAAGCTCCTTTTAGAGTGCTTTGTCCTTGGGTGATTGGTTGCTAGTTTTATTTTGACTAATGTTTCCATCCTTTTATTACATTCTATTCTTTTATTTTGCTATATATTTTAAAATTATGTTTCTTATACATAACATATAGTTGGTTCTTTCTTTTAATACAACATGACAACTTCTGACTTTGAAATGCTCTGCTTATACTATTAGAATTTAATGTATTTATAGATATGAATGGAGTAAAGTCTATCATCTTGTTATTTTCTTTTTACCCCATCCAATTTTTCTTCTATTATTCTTTTTCTCTCTTCATTTGTAGTAATTATCTTTATAATTCTATTTAATATCCACTACTGTCTTATTATTCATAGCTGGGTTTTGTTTTGTGTTTTTTTTTTTTACAAATCTGTATTTTATGTAGGAATTACAATATGCATCGTAATGAATTTAACTTATGGTAGTGAATGAAACTTACATCAGTACATTATACAATACATTGTAAGTAGAGAACTTTCAATTAAAAAAAAAGGCTGAGTTTATAATTTTGAATGCTAGATCATTGATATAAATACTATGTATAAATCCCTCACATGTCTCTCAATCTTGATTCTTCAAAATATTTCTTCTTCTTTATAACATTTATCTATAAAAACCAAGCAGATAAATCTGTTTTAAAAAGAGGAACACACACTTTTGCAGAAAAGTGGCATACTGGCATGGAAAACTAGATTTTAATTATAAGGCTTATAGCTGGATGAAACCTTGAAACAAAGTGAAATGGAAAACATAGTATATTTTAATCAATAAGTTACTAACCAAATTCTTCAATTTGATCATTTTCATAAAAAACATAAAGAATACATATGTATTTGTATGAATACTCCTTTTATTTAAAACATAGTTTCCCTTAGTTTCCTTTTTAACTGTCAGTTGAGTAGTGGTTTCTGTCATTAGATGTTATTATTTCTTAGTTGTTCTGTAGTTGATTTGTTTTGAGTTATTCATGTCCTATTACTCTTCTGTTTTGTCAGTTTTGCATGCTTAGCAAATAGCTAGAAAGAGTAGAGGACAATTTAATCACAAAATATAGGGAAATTGATTTTTTGTAAATAGTACCCTTTTTAGACTAATGGATGTTTTTTGAAAAATTCTTGCTAGAAAGAAAAATAAGATAATCTCTTAAAGTTTGTGCCTTTGTTTTCCATATTTAAAGAGTGTATATTATTCCTTGCTTATTCTTGTTGCTTGGGGAAAATATTTTTATTAAAATAGACTGTGTTTTATGAAGCTTATCATATTCCCTAAAAATAAATGCCAGACTTTTGTCTTCATTTTAATTTAAATGCAGAAAAAGTAAAATCCCTTGTTTAACCTGTTTCCATTGCACTATTAGTATGAAAAACATATACCTAAGCAACTTTAAATAGACCAAATTTAAGAAGAATAGAAAAATAAACTAAAATTTAAAAAATTTTGCTTACAAATCGTATATACTGACTTCAATGACGGGAAAATTGATTTCCTGTTAGAAAGTAGATTGTAAATTAAAATATCTCTTTCAAATGAAAGATTCCTATTCCTGTACTTGAAAGGAAACTGAACTATTATCAATTTAAACAAAGCTCAAGAAAAGCATCATTTTAGAGCCTAAAAAACTGAAAATGCCTCAGAAGTAATTCTTAATAAATCTGCAAAGACAGAAGGGTTTTGTTTTGTTTTGTTTTTGTCCCTCTTGCTTCAGCTTTCACTAGTATTCTTTCCCCTCATTTAAAAAACTAACCCTCCTGCAGTGTGTCCACTCTAGACCCAAACCTGCTTTTTTCAGGTACTATTTTGAAAACAATTTCCCTGTTGTGCATTAATCCAGTTTTTCTTAAATATGTACTGAAGATTTCTATTGTTGAAAGGCTAATCCCACATTAATAATCCTTAAAGAACTAACAAGAATTCAATCACACACAACCTCTATATCAGCAGGATGTTTCAAGGTGGAAGGGAGTACCAGTGTTGGGTTTGTCCTCACTTAATAACATTATTAATGATGTGGATGAGTGAACAAATATTATGAGAAGGAAATTCATAGATATTAAATATGTAGAGTATGCAGAAACAAATACGCTAGAAGCTAATGCATGTGAAATGACCTAGAGAGGTTAAGAAAGGTTAACAGTTGTTCAATATTCTTCTAGGTTTCAATAAACTAGGTCATTTAGTTGATAAAATAATATAATCAGTAAAGGAAAATACACAATGATAGTTAAACTGAAAGACAAAGAAAGAACAGAAATTATATAATGTTGCATTGTTACATACTACAGTGTTTCATGAAAATTTCTTAAGCTTTAATTCATACATATAACCAAAAGCAGTAGTTCACTGTTCTTCACTGAGAGAATACATTATTTATGTGGAAGAATATTTAAGTTCATATAAATAACGTAAGTAATCTTTTCATTGTGAAGATATTCATAACATCCAAATAACTTGATAATATACGAACTCTGGATCTTCAGTATTTTTGATCAATAATTGATAATCAAGATTCAGTTTGCAATAATTCATGATCTAATGCTAAGAAGGGGAAACAGTTTTCTTCTTTAACTTTCATATTGGCTTTACTCCATTCAATAGATCGTGAGTTGAAATTCGTTCTCGGTCTTTACAAGTTATTTTGAAACGTTTTCAGATGAAAGTCATTCAACTATTTTATAATTCCTAACTTTTGGAAAACTTTTTATCTATTACATCTCAGATCCTTAGCTTAACTCCTCTGATGATCCAGTGTAAATAAATGGTTCCATTTTCTTGCTATATTAAAAATTCACTATATATATAGGCACACAAAAATAAACAAATTGGAATTCTTTTAATTCAGGTAATATAGTATCCATGGCACTTCTACTTTTACCATGACGCAAGTTAATACCTTTTCATTGTCATTCATTAGATTTTATCTGTGAAAGGAAACACATCACGTGTTTTATTATAAAAATGGGGGCTTCCCTGGTGGCACAGTGGTTGACAGTCCACCTGCCGATGCAGGGGACACGGGTTCGTGCCCTGGTCCGGGAAGATCCCACATGCCGCGGAGCGGCTGGACCCGTGAGCCATGGCCACTGAGCCTGCACGTCCGGAGCCTGTGCTCCGCAACGGGAGAGACCACAACAGTGAGAGGCCCGCGTCCCGCAAAAAAAAAAAAAAAAAAAAAAGGAATGAAACTAAATACAGTGTTTCATGAGGTAACAATGTTTTATTTTATCTTAAGGGATATTTGAAAAGATCTCTCTCCCTTACTACTTGACTCACAATCTAGCAAAACTGAATTGAATCCACAGGCTTTTTAACAAGGCTACTACTGGATTTTATGGTTCATTGCAATCACATATATATTGAGGCCGCTGTCTTTATATTCTAGGCTTCTATAAACAATGTGTATACATTTTCAAAATGATGACACTTTCTTGCCTAGCCAAATCATCACAGAAAATGTCCATTATTTCCTCAGTATTAATAACAAAACAGTATAGAATTCACCCTTTATATATTCACAGAATTCACTCTTTATATGTTCAATTTCTCTGTTACCAATTATATTTCTGGTATAATTAGGTTTTGAAAACAATCTCAGTTATAAACCTTATTTTTAATAATTTCATTTAAAATGCACTGATAAAGGAAATAAACAAGGTGCTACCAAAAAAACCTCTGCCCTTTATTATTTTATATAAGTCATAAATTCTGTCTGTCCTTGATTTTTCACCCTTTAGTTCATCACTAAAATTTTGACTAATTATTAAACATTTCTCTTCCTCTACATTAAAAAAATAGCAATTATTAACCCCCCATTTAATATTCTGTGAATTGTTTTAGTGTGATGTTTTATTTCTTTTAGTGATATGTACCAATGATAACGAAAGTAGTGTGCAGCATTTGTGTTCCATCTATTTCCATATAGATTAAAATTCTTTCAATTTGGGATCTAACAGTTCTAATGCCCATGATTATTTTTAAAGAAATACCACTGACTCCCTGCATGATTATTTAGAATACACATTTTTTAAAAATCCTCTTCACTTTTAATGGAGCTATCAAGTAGCTTTAGCAAAGTTTCTGATTTACTATTCATTTAACAATATATTTCTTGAAATTGTAAGATTTAGTCTGATATGCTCCCTTAAGGAGTACCACAGGCTACTTTCATAGCTCCCCTGAGAATTCCACTCACTGTACAGGATCCAAGAAGAGAGTTGCAAGTACCTTCTAACTTTGAGAGTAGTTCCCCATATTTACATTATTTTGATGTAAGAGAAATCAATTTACAGGGAAGCCAACAGAATACTACTTAGACTGTGGAGCTCTCATAAGAACCCATGTAAGTTATGCCATTCCCCATAACCAAGTCCCTATTGAACACTTCCTCCAGACAGGAGAAAAACTGGCAGGTATATTGCCTTCATACTTGGGAGCTGTCACATAAACAATATTTAATTGCCTTCACTTACCTTTTCAAAGTACCCACCGATAGTTGTGGTAAAGTATATCCAACTTTTCCTAAAACATAAAAAATGTCAGATTGGTGGACAATATTCTATTCAGTGATCTCTCCCTCAAGTCTTACATGCTAATTCTCAACTCTAAGACATCGTGGACCCTTTTCCTTAGCATTTTGCATGCTATTAGTATGTACCTATTATAGCTGGAATGGAAATGTTGGAGGTAGTAAAAAACAGCATTTACAACCCAGGAGTTAAGGGAGCAGTTCAACATAATAGGGTGGTTTTCATAACCGCCTGACCATAATCTCATCAGTCTTCAAGACTCAGTTCAAAAATCACTTTTCTCAAGCTTTCTTTGGCCCTCAGCATTCCTGATCTCTGCCATAATTCTAGGACTAACAAGAACCTCTTAGTCAGTGTTTGTTTGCTTGTTTTACTGTTGTCCTCCAAATTCAGAACCTATTGCTGATAGGGCTTATATGTGTTTTCAAGATTAAGTTAGATTCCAATTAGACATTTAATATATTTTCATGAATGTATAGGTAATTACATGCTACCCATAGATTTTAAAGGGTCAAAGTCTTGATGCTCTGGAATCTAAGGGAAGGAATTCAGAAAGAAAGAAGTGGGTCATTGCAGAAGATGATGTACAGAGAATGAAATGTGAAGTCGGAAAGACTGAATATCATATCAAACATGTTTTTTCAAAGCAATTAAACTGGCCTTTTAATGATATTACTTAGACTTTCCAGACAAAATGTGTAATAACTGAACTAATTCTTATAAAATGACTTTGAAATCCCCAAACTCAAACATAATCTCACAGTCATTATTTGTGATAAAACATTAATGTGTTTTATACCTTGATTGTGAAAAATACCAGAAGTGAGCAAAGAAAATAGATTTACTGTGAGTTACAAAATTTGAAACCAAAATTGATCATTTTTATTCTTTCAAGAAATCTTTCCCCAGGGCTATTTTAGCAGCAAAATCAAAGTCAGAACCTAGGCTCCTCTAAACAAAGGAGTTTACTTGTATCTTGCTCTCCCTCTCTTCTCTGTCTCTTAAGTTTCTCAGTAGTATCTAAGGGGTAAGAACCATCCCCCATGGAGGGTAGAGATCCTTGGAATTCTGATCATGGTAATGATCTTTGTGAAACTGTGAAGTGAACATTGAACACAAAATTGCTTTATGATGGGGTGTCTGGGAAAAATTGCACTCCTTCTCCTGGGTCTCCTGAAACTAGTCAATATTACCTTTGTTCGGGGTAGATGCTCTGTCCTCTGAATATAATAATGGGGGGCTGTTGGAAACATCTTTTCTCTGGGCTTCATGCCATTCCTTTTTCTGTCTTTTCTTTGTGACAACACTACAGCCCTCAGGTTTTGCAAATTACAGACTTCTTATCAACGTTGAGGTAATTTTTTATTAAAATCACATTTTAAACTCATTACTGCCGAAGGTTTATTTCGAATTTTTTTTTAAAAAAGCAGTATTAAACAGCAAAATAAATAAATAATTTTAGATTTATATCATGCAAGAAATGACAGGTCCTTTGCAGCAAATACATTTAGGCTACACTGTCTACAGCAAGACTGTTCAGCCACAGTTATTTCATATAGTTCTTATACAACTAAACGCTAATTTCCAAACTTCTCGCTGGATGGGTCACTGGATGAAGTCAAGGGCTAGAGATTTTACAATCACATGTGAGAAAATTATGCATCTGGACACACTTTTGGGCATATAGAAGAGGTTGGGACATTATAATAGGAACTAATATGTTAGTTTATACGTGCTAAAATTCTCCAGGTTAATATAGCTCTGTCCATATTTTATACAACTCATTGGCTTGGGTTTGCTAATTCATAATGTAAAAATAATCCAGGGGTGGGATCAAAAACTCGTTCAATTGGAAATGAGCCTCCTATCTCAGTACTGTCGTTTTTTCCTCAGATGAACTGTAGTTTTTGTCATGAGTAAAAGAGAATAGAGATCTTACAGAAAGAAATTGTCAATTTTTGGCCATGCAGCTGTGGCCAATATCCTAAGTATCAAAGGACCAAGGATGAAAATATATATATTTTAGGAGGACAGCTATGTAAGAGTATACTTCTTACCAGTTGACTACCTAAGTAAAGAGAAATTAACAATTTTATATAAGCTACTGCATTTTAGTGTATTTTCTTATAGCAATGTACAAGTCTCTCACATTACTCAACTCCAAGAGGGCACTGTTTTTATAAAATTCATTCCTTATGGTGTGCCCAAAAGTACACTCCTAGTTACAAATGATGTATAACATATAAAACAGGAAAGAAAAACTTAGGAAGAATTGGGAAATTATCATCTAGATCTCTGTTATTTGTGCATCACTCTTTAGCTTTAATAAACAAACAGAAAAGAACAAGTTGTAATTATAGGCTCATAATTTACATGAATGATATTTAATGAAATTATAGAATACTGATAAATAGTAGAGTCTATATTGGGAAAGTGAACTCTAGCCACTACACAACATGGTAAGCATGGTAAACAATGACTAGGGGAAGATGGCAAATAGAAAGGGAAAAAAATAGAATTAATACTGACTCATTTAATAAATCTTGATAAAATAATATGATTAATTTTTAAATGGGAAATAAAATATTAATCAGATGTAGATATTTTGTAGGTTCTATAATTTTTGTTAGATAATTGAACATTTTATAGTATTTCTTTGTATATGAGAACACCTAATATAAGATAAAATTGATATATAGAGAGATGGGTAAGGATAGTAAACACAGGTAGGGAGATGGATTATAGAAAGTGTCTCATAGGTCCTACGGGCCTTTTACCATCTCTTCTTCATATTATGTAAGCATACTTTATTAGAAGACTTAAGTCTGAGTTTTTCTGGATATGTTTGTAATCACTTCCCCCCGCCCCCAATTCCACCTCCATTTTGAAGATCATTGGTCCAAGAAACCTACAAGTATATGGGACATTGTAATAGGCAAAGTCACATATGTTAATAACGACAACAAAAACTGTATTGTGAGCCCCTTCCCACAATAAAATATAGATAATAAGGTCTATATTGTCTCCCACTAGGTCTACATTCCACAAAGCTGGATTTGAAAAGCTGAGGCAGAGGTTCATAGCTCTTCACTAAAATTCTTTCTCCTGGGTACATAGCTTGACTACATTCGCATATGACTGAGTCCAAATATACATGCACCACTTCCAGGGCTGGACCATATAAATCTCTCCCTGATCCTCCAGTTCTTTTCACATTTGTCTTTTGAAAATAGAGAGATCCAAGACACTACAGATCACTGGAGCTATAAGAAAGAAGGAGACCTTGAGTTCCTGAACTATCATGTGAAGAAAGCCACCCACTGACCGGGAATATCTTCATTTCAATGCTGTCAAGAAATCAAATTTAACCTTTAATCTTATTTAACTTTGAGGATCATGTGTTAAAGCAACTAATGCTACCCAAGCTTTTATAGGAGACTAACAAATAACTCTACATTTTCCTTTATTCAAATTCAGAATGAAAGAAAGAGGCATGGGAGTGGAACAGGTGGTGATAAAATATGACCTTACTAATGTATAAAGTTATTCCAAGGGGTGCAATGTAGCATTCAGAGTTGATCTCATGAGTTCCAAAGACATTGGGCTAAGTGACCCTTATTCCAGTTTCAAAGTTCTGTTCTAGCTCTAAGTACACATATAAACTTCAGGGAGAATTACTTATCCCATAGGGGCTGAGGATGATTAATAAAACCCTCTGTTACACCTAAAAGCACTGACCTATACTGTATCCTTTAGACAAATTGCATAATCATGATAAATGAAGTGTACCAGGCCTAGATAAGCTAGTCTCTGGCATACGTCCAGACAAGACTAAAAGAAGAATCGTTCAAGCCAGGAGTGGAAAGATGCACTTTGATTGGGGTATGGAGCTTCCTGAGGTGTGAGGAAACCCTCCCTTCCTCAGAAATTACAATCTGCCTTGGGGGTCCCCTGACAAGGATACTGGTATCCAGGTTCTTGAAACATTCATCGTTTTGCCATGAACATGTATGTGCTTCTTTTCTTCTGTTAATTTGAATAACTAAGCATTATTTGTTTTGCCCAGGTGGTATCAGTGTCTGGTCTCTCCTCAAATTTGGACATACTGTTGACGTTGGTAAGTACAGAGGACACACAGAGGCAGAAACAGACAACCATACCTTGCATTAAAAGCAAATAAAATTTAAAGTCCTTTCACAAACAACGTTTCAAGTTTAACTTTTTTTGGTTTGGTTTTTAATGATTCCCGGGAATGCTGTGATAATTATAGAGGTGAACTGTAAGTTTCTGGTACTTGTTAAAGTCGCCCAAGCAAAATAATTTTGCAAAAGAGTAATCTAAGTAATGTTGATAGTGAATAATAAGACAAACAATGAGATCATTGCTGCTTTGAAGGGTTTTAGAACTGTGAAAAGGGCATCATCTGCTTTTAGAAACAGAATTGAATAGTTTTATTTTCTACTTCTTAATTTACAGTTCTATTATTCACCTCTAAATGCCTTTATCTATTTCTTAGTAGCTTGCTCTTAAACAACATGTTCTACCATTCTCACAAGCAATTTGATTTCTCTTTTAGTTTAAATAGAAGCTGGTTGACATTAGATGCAAAATATCTACTATGTCAATTGTCTAATATTTTTCCTTGAAGTGGAAAGAGTAAGATTAACGCACACACACATACACACACACACACTCAGAGCTCTAAACAGCAACAACAACAACATATATATAGATATAGATATAGATACAGATACCACCAGAAATCTATTAGGATTTGCTGTGAGATAAAACTCTAAATGGCACTGCATCCAAACTTTCTGCGCACGTCTGCAGATTTTTATGCATTATTCAATTCATTAAAAAATACACCTTAGAATAAAAAGCAAACACAATAGAAACTAAATGAGATAGTCACAGAGAACATCAAAAATAGTAATTTAATCTCCCGTACAATATTAAGCTTGTTCAGAGACTATTTTCTTTTGTTCTTTGGATTCTCTTTCGAATCTAATTCAGTTTATATATGGATATGTTTATAGGGAGTGGAGGGTAGAATTAATTATCCCAAACATTGTGCATCCACCCCTCTAATATTTTTCATGTTAACACACGAATCTGTTATCTTCATTACTATTATACTGCACTCAGATTACAGCACAATTAGAGGTCATTAACCCTCTCCTTTATAATCAGCAATTTTCACGGGCCACAGATATGCATGCACCTCTAATATATTCCTATGTATCTTACACTTTCATTTACCAAAGTGTCAAAACAACTTTTTTTACATCATTGCTATGTGTTTTAGTTTCTGCAAGCTGGCTGTTAGAAGACAATTATTTCTCCTAAATGGCTTTCCCCTTGATCTGGCTATTTTTTTAAAGAAAGAATAAAACACTGTAAAAATCAGAAACTTTGGTCCCACGCCTTTTATTTTATGCACAAAGAAGCTTATTCATGTACGCCATCATCACACTGCAGAGAAAGACACACTGGCTCTTTATTATTTCTTCTGTACTTTATACAGGAAATGTGTGGAGAACAGGTCTTTCCTGAGGTATTATATTCATGTGCTTTAAAGATTAAGAACGCTCAGTATGCCAAAAAAAATGCTGTATACGAAAACATATTTTATTGATTAATTTACCGAAATTCAGTTAAAGTTTCTTTCAACTTAATGTGCTTGTATATATAAACTTGTATATTCATATTTTGTAGTGATGTGATTATCTGGTGCTACAAGTCTAACGTCTAATAGGTTTTATTCTATTTCAGTTTATTTTATGCTTTGCCAGAATGTGCTTACGGAAGATATTCTCAAGCATGAAAATAAATTATAAGCAGCTGGCACATAGCTATTCTTTAAATTATAAACTTCCTAATTTTTAGGGACCTGTATTCTTTTTCTCTTTCACTCCTCCATGTATCAAAACCCAGGGAATATTCAGTTGTTTTGTATGAAAATGTAGTTAAGGGAAGTACACCCACTTCTTCTGTCTCATGCAAAGACTGAGCTCTTTAACTGGTCTCTCCTTTGCAGTCACTTTCCTCTCCAAACTATTTCGCACAAGGCAGCCAGGGTGATCCTTCACAAACACACATTTGACCTTGTCAACTCCCTGCTTACAAGAGTGTAATTACTTTTTATTGTCACTAGCACATTGCTTTTAACAGACTATATAATCAAAAATACCTGCTGAATATTGCATGCCCCCAGGATAAAGTCCAAACTCTAATCTGTCTTCACTTACAGTGTTTGGTGACCTTTTGGCTTCATTACTGATCAATCATCCAGTGTCACTTAGGTGACATGAGGCCACTTCCATAATATCTAGTATCAGAAGACAGAGAAGAGATGAAATAATTCCTTCAGCATTTAAATATCTAAGCTCAGAAGTGACACCTGTCACTTCTAATATGTCATTGCCCCAGAGTCACATGATTCTTCCTAAGTGCAAGAAATTGGTGGTGTCGGAAGTACAGTCTCCATGTGCCTCGAAGAGAAAAGAGCCAAATATCAGAGAACACAGCACTGTGGGCCACAGGGCCTTATCCATAACAGGAATTTCATAAACTCTTAACGAGACATAATCAAGATTCATTAGACTGCAAAAGATGACACAGAAACACTTTGGCAAACAAGGGAATTAACTAGTTCTTGTGCAAAATTTCAAGAAAGGCAGGGGTACTGCTTGACTTTATGTTTCAGAAACATAGACTTTTCCATTTTTATATATTCCTACTGATTTCCCATCTCTACCCTCCCCTGGTTCTCAGCCTTATTTCTCAGACTGGTCTCTGGCACAGCTGTAGAGGTGGAATTGTTGTCAAGTCCAAGTTGTACATTCCCTACTTTCCCAATTGAGTCTTGCTCTCTCTTCGTTTCAAGTTCAAATACATTATTGAAGGACTCTGGTTCCCAGTTTAGCCTCCTCGGAGTTGGAATAATATGTTCCATGCAGCTTGAACTTGAATGAAAAACGCTTCTTTAGGCCAATCACCACATCCAGAAAGTAGAGGTTAAGCACTGTACAACTTACTAAACCCTTATTACCTGGAACCCTGAAGTAGTTTCTGCCCTTATAATATAACAGTGACTATATGAATGGACAATGGCCATCTCATGTGTAAAAATAGAACACTGACACAGAACCTCTGCAGCAATCAGTTTAAACCACAACCTCTACAGCATTTGGCCCCAAATAGTAAGGAACTAGTTGATAACTGACAGCTTCCCTGATTTTTGCCTTCCAGGTCCAACTTAGGCCCAACCACAAAAAGCTAATTATGAGTCCTAAACAGTCACACAGGATGCCCCACTCTGGTTAGCCCACCCCCAGATTCCCTGTGCCAACACTCCCATCAGGCCACATGTGAAGTTTTCTTTTCTTTCCACTATAAACCTTTTCCACTCCCTGCCTGCCATGTAGTCTCTGCGAAATGCAAGTGTTGGTGGCTATTCTCTTGCTATTTCAAACTCTGATAAATATCTTTTACTTGTTCTCATTTGGGAGGTTTTGTTTATTTTCACCACCATTAAGGAGACTTTGCAACAACCCTTAAACTAAATACATCTAATTATGCGAAGCCTTTATTTTCTACCTAAATAAAAATTCTTTTGAACCATGTTACCAAAGAATGCCCCCTTTGTGTTGAAAACTTGTGGTCGCTACTAAATTAGTAGAGGCTTCTGCTTTGCTTATTTATTGTCCTTTTCCATTTTTGTACTATCTTATGGGTTCCCTATAATGATAAAAACATTATTTCTCCAAGGTGACACAGTATATTTAAACCCATGTTATTACTACTTATGAGGCTGTTTTGTGATTTACATGTCATATTATTAGCAAAGATGCATTAATCTTAACCTGATTTTTTTTTTCTCCCTCAAGGATGAAATACAACCAAACATATATCTGATAGTGATTCAAGCTCTCATCTTGTCCCGTCAGACCTGTCTTAAGTGACACACTTTTAATTAATAGTTTCTACCTTGGAAAAAAGAAAGGTAATCTCGTTTTGGATAAGCTATTACTTCGGAACACTCAATCTGCCTGGATTGTTGAGTTAATTCTTATAACTGGAACATGCATCCTAGCCTGAAGCAGAAAGAGAGAGAAACAAAAGAGCTAGAGAGAGCACAACAGAGAGAAAATGGACATTTATAGAGATAGTATTAGAATAGTATTAGAATAGAAGGGACTTTTTTTTAGTACCTACGAACCATATCAAGTGATGGAAGGACTTATTTCCCAAGCATATCACTTTAATGATTTTGCATTGTTGTCCTCTGCTCTGAATAATGATTGTCCTTATAGTCTGCAAAGTATAGAAAAGGTAGAGAAATTAAATCATGTATTAAGACAAAAATTACTTGACCTTTCAGAAGGACTCCATCTCCCTTGGTCTGCAATGCTTCCCTTATGTATTTCTTTTCCCCCATAGGCCTTCCTTTATGAAATTGTTTCTGGGCGACCTGTGAGATGGGACCTAGTTCCACCACTAGTCAAGTCTTCAGTGTTGTGTTCAGTTACTACAATTGATGTAACCCAGAGATTGATGTAACTATCTCTTAATGTGACTATCTACATATCTATCTTAAAATTAGAATTCAGAGTTGAGATGATTGTTATAAGGACATTTCAAAATGCATTAAATTGAGATGATTGCTATAGAGACACTTCAAAAGACAATAAATTGAATTTTAAAATGAATTTGGAGATTTTACTTTACAGAAAATAAAACTGACTTGGTTGGTTGAATGATTTTATTTGCCATTTAGGCTCCTAATTTCAATCTGAGGTCTGCTAACCCCTGGGATTAAGAGAAAACTTTATGAAGAGCATTCTGACAAGGTAAATAATTTTAACCAGTTTTCAGGTGTCAGATTCGAATAACTGTTTCCTAATTCTTGTTGCTCCTCTTTCCATTCTTTCCTTTAAAAAAAAAAACCTTTCTTCCACAAGGTTTCATTTTTCAAAAGAGAAATGTACTTCTCAACCTTCTTAAACTTGACTCTGATGCATTGTCTTTGGGCTTTGAAATCTCCAGGATGCAAAACAAAGGGGACAATTCAAAACATTCATCTCTATTTTAAAAAGTAGACGACTCCAATAGCTAGGTAACAAAACCTTTGACAAATAAAGTTTTTATGTTTTTATATTGAATTCTTTCAAAAAATTGAAGAAATATCTAATTGAGTTGTCAGTGGACACATGACTATAAATCAGTTTTTATGATAAATTACTCTGCAATTTTTGTCATAGTTCTTGGAAGGAATTCAAAGAATTGAGTGACTTATAAAAAAGCCTCTTCTCTCATCTCCTTATTTCTGAGAATAAGATTTCTCAGAGCTTAAATCTCTAAAAATGAGAATATAGAAATATAGAATCTGATGGTCACCTTCTAACAGTAAGCAAGATTTATCTATGGATACATGAATTTATAATAAAAAATTTATTGAGATGCAATTTCCCAAGAATGCTTTTAAAAATAATTGCATTTCAAAATCTACCCAATTATTACTTGTTAAAAATTAAACCAAAACATAAATTTAGTTTTATTTTTAACAAATAATAATTAAAATAATAATTTTAAAAATGTATAAAACTATACAGCAACTGAAAGTTAAAATTATTATTATTTTTGTCCATGTGATCAATACGTGGCTTTCAAGCACTAAATCAGTAAATACAATTGGTAACCATTCTGCAGGGAAAGCAGTGCCATGAACTCTGGGGTCGTTTGATTTAAGTGGCCCAGGAAGGCTTGCATGGTGGCCATCTCAAAGATGGCAGCACTATATCAGAAACAAAAGTCTCTTCCATTTCTCTGAATTCCAAACCTCTAGGGTTTTATAATTACTGAAGAAAGACAGAGGAGCCTTTAAAATAACAGATATTTAATTTTTCCACAAAATAATTCAGGCAGGAACAGAGCCACATTTAATGTTTATTTAGGAAAGTAAGTGAATGTGGCATTTTTGCCCTTGAGCATTGTGAAGAAACTTCATAACTCTTAATACCCAAGTTGCCAGCTTTCCTATATCCTGAGGATCGTGACAGACTTTCTCAGTGTTGATGGTTTCATGTGCATTTACCTCACCCCTATCAGTAATGAAGTACTGTGAAAACTCTGAGATGGCAAGAACCACCACTTGTAGATGCAGAGGGTAAGAATCCAAGTGTCATCAATGCAGATATCATCTTCTAGGTATCTTTTTTTAAGGGTCCTTCTCTTTGAAATTTCACTTACTTTCATAAATGGTTAACTGGGCAGTGGTTCTCTTTTAAAATGTCCTCTTTTCATCTTTCCAACGGAAAGATTTTGAAAGTTGTCTGAAGCTGACATTGTAGACGTTCGCATTTTAATAGAGATGCCTTCTTCCATGAGATTTTGAGTGTCTTTTTAAACAAAAATTGAAAAGCATTGTCTGTAGTTCTATATTTCTAGTAGTTATTTCATTGACTGAGAGCATCTAATGTGTCATACTATTCCTGTGTTCATTTTTATTTTATATAGCTCTGTGGAAGGATCGACTGTCATTTTTAAGGTAGTGAAACATTGGATATTGATGTGTACCACTGTTATATCAATGCTCTTGTTTTCAATTAGCAATAATCACACCTCAGGTAAACCTCATTGGCTATGCTTATACTGCCCCTGTACAAAGCTTCAGTGTATTAGATTGTAGAGAAAGAAAGCTATGTGGCATAGAGCTAAGAACAAGGATTGTGAATATAAATAGCTCTAGGTTTGAATCCTGGTTCTGTTGCCTTCTTTAACCATTTTCTGTAGATATCTGGTTAATTGTTATGTAATTGATACTTTATAATTTTAAAAGAAATATTAAACATTGTTAATTTGTGAAGATTAGATCAATGATTTTTATTCAGATATTCTGGCTCTAGGCCATTGAAAGTGGTGGGAATCAATATGAAACTGTGATAGTTTTGAAATGTTGTTATTTTATAATGAGACTAGATTGATAGATAATAAATCATTCCACATTATAAGAAACAGTGTAACAGACAAGAGCTTGGAAAATTCCTACCAGTCTTTGTCTCCTTCCCTTGTGCATTTCCCTGTTTTATAACTGAGTTGGAGTTCTTCAGATTTTTTTTGAAGCTAACATTTTGATATTCCTCATCACAGTAATCAATTTATTCTTAATCTCATAAGATATATTGTCTTTGATGGAGAAGATAAGGAAACTCTTTATTAGAGTACTAATTCTACTTTACAGTGTAGGTCTCCTTTATCCTAGGAGTCACATTTACAAAACTTTTTCTTTTATTTTTTTAAATTTATGTAAATTTTATACTCTTAGGTATTAGAGATGAGTAAAATAATACAACAGAAAGAGCACTGTTATATTACACTGAATTTGTTATAATGGTAACCTTTTAAAACAGAAAATTAATTTTATCCCTTATCTTGAATGTGCTGTGGCATTTTAATATTCACCTATTTTGAGTGAGTAGATTATAAAAATAGGTGTTAGTTTGGAATGTCAATATCTTTACTGTTCCATGGTAGCAGTGTGTCTTCCTTTGGACAACAGGCACTTTTCAAACAATAAACGTGCATTTGAACTGTACATACCTTGCCAGTGTCCCCTTGGACTGGAAGACTCCTCTCTTCAAGTTGTCAGTGCCTTCATAGATGTGGCTCTTCCAAACTGAGGAGAGAAATTGATGCACTATTATTAAATTATGGTCACAAATATTAACTTTTGGTCTGATCAAAGTTAAAATTATAAGCATTCATAGTTTTAAAGTTCTAATTTTAAAATAGTGACACTTTAGATACCTAGGTACAGATACAGACAGTGATACCATCTTGCAAAACACATGCTGTCATTTAGTTGTTGTGCTTGCCATTATCCAGGGCTGATTATGTTTCAGAAGTTGACATTGTAAATATTACTTTTATCACTTTACACATTCCTTCTTCAAACACACATACATGTCCACACACACACACACACACACACACACACTCACATACACAATTATATGGTTGCTATGGTAAAATATTTTCCCTGAAGAAAACTGTTTGCCTCAATTTGGTATAATCAAATTTATTATGTTCTCAACAAGTTTTGTGCTTTTAAGCAGATGAGTTTTAACTCATGTGGGATTGACTGTTATTCAACTAGCATACAAAAATTCCAGGATAAAGGCCTGTTTGTATTTTAGTATTTCTTCAGCAACAGCCATGAGATCTTTGTTAAATGCAAATAAGTCTATTCTATGTTGCTAAATCTTATTTTAACACTTGGGGATGTTTATTCTGCATCTTTATAATTTATCACATTATTACAGATTTTATACACTTAACAGATTTTCTCTTGGCTAATGTTCCTTGAGTTCAGATATAAAATTTCATCTATTATTTAAAATTAACATAAAAAATCTAAATAGCCTAATTTTCTATGTCTATATCTTTCAAAAATAAAGAATCACTTATTTCTCTGTGTGATTTTAAAAATGCACTTAAAAAATCTATTCATGCAGTTAAGCCTACTAATTCCTTTAGCTCATCTTTTATATGAGAATTGGTCTCTAAATTTGGCTAATAAATAAAGAGTGGTCAAAATCACTCTTCAAATCTCCTTGGACTATGTCTCATAGAAATTTCTATACTGTTCTTAATATGTCTATTAAAATGTATCTTTCTTTCTATGCTGGAATATTTTTCCTTTAGGTAAGCATCAGTTAAACGATTGTCTTACTTTTAGAACCAGTATTCCATTAAATATATATACCCTTCAACAATAGAATCACACTCAGATGGGTGAGATGCTCATATAACAAAAGCCAGAGTGGATTTGAGATTAGATGGGGGAACATTAGGTATAAGTGTCCCTTTCACCCATTTTATGTTCATTCCTGAAAGGAGACAAGGAGAGGAATCACTTGTGACATTCATCTTTTATTTTGTCTTCTTCGTTTTTGGCTGAGTGACTTATATATCAATTTTCTAAGTTAAATAAATAAATAAATAAATATATATATATATATATATATATAGAGAGAGAGAGAGAGAGAGAGAGAAACTCCATTATAAAATAAATAAAACATATTTTTCTATTTACAAAACAAAGATAACTGTTAATATGTTCCTCAATAAGAATACTGAAAATATTATCAGTCAATGTAGTTTAGATTAACACAAGTTTCTATAAAAAATAAAAACCTTTTATTATTTCAATATAACACTTTTTTGAATAAAGGTGGAAGAAGTAAAGGTGCTATTTTTACCAACTAAGTTGGCAACTGAGAATATATAGAATATATTTCTAAATAAAATGCAGTACATATTTTGCTCAAAAAGTCTTCTTTGAAGAAATGCTTTAAAGTGAATCTGCTCAATGTCTCCTGGTTGTGTTATATTATTTCTAGATGCCTGCTGCATGATGCAAAATATCTTCTTTACTTATCACTGTTGTCTCTTTGGGAAAACAATGTATTTTTTTATAATTTCTAAAATAGCTTCAGTGTGATGTTCAAATGAATTAGTAAGTTTTTTCAGATAATATAAAGAATTTTGCTTTTTGTTAGTTATTGACCAAATGATTAAGTTTAGCAATCTGTGGGAGAGATTATCAAAGATATCCACTATCAGTTCCTTCCCATCCTGTACATAAGTGAAATTCTCCCCAAAGAAAAGAGCCTGTTTTACTTCTTCTTGAATCTGGGATGGCCTTGTAACTTGGTTTGTTCAGTAAAATGAGAGGCAGTGATACTGTGCAAATTTCAAGTCTGGTAGTTTATTTATTTATTTGTAACTGAAATATATTTGACTCATAATACTGTGTAAATTTAAGATGTACAACATGTTAGTTTGATGCATTTATATTTTGTAATATGATTGTCATTGTAGTGATAGTTAGCACCTCTATCACATCACATAATTATTATTTCTTTTTTGTGGTGGGTATAAGTAAGATCTAGCCCCTTACCAAGTTTGATTATTATAGCACAATCTTGTTTATGTTCACTATGGTGTGTATTACATCTCCAGGACTTATTTGTCTTCTAGTTGTAAGTTTGTACCCTTAAACAATGTTACTTCAGGTACAGTAGTTTAAGTTTAAATTTAAGAAAGCTGGCAGTTTCTGCATAATCTCTGGGGAAAGCCATTCACCACGTAGAAAATCCTACTTTCCCAGGGTAACTATGTTGTGAGGAAGCTTAAGAAAGCTAGACTGAAATGAGACATGGAAGAAAGCTGAGGAGCCTGGTAAGAACTGAGATTCTGACATAAGACACCGGTTGAGTCATCCTAGCTGCTAGGGGCCATTCCGGTGGTCTCCATCAAGGCCTCTGCTACTGTAGAGAGACAAAAGCCATTGTGTTCTGCCTTATCTGAACTCCTAATCCATGGAATCATGGAGAAATGAAACTCATGCCATTTTGGGTTAAGTCTTTATGCAGTCATAGATTAATGCAACAAAGTCTTCTCAAGGACCGTTGGGTGCTATGCCTGATAAATAATATTAATGGTAAAAGTAAATACTATTTCTGAATCCCTTAATATGTTTCCAGCAAGAATTTTATATGTAAAATCAAAACAATTCTTACAACAACTCACTGAGATAGATCGATGTTGTTGTCCTGAGTAAACCAAGACTTAGAGAAATGACTGGCAGAGATACTTAATAAAAAGGGCAGCCAAGACTGGACCTCAGGTCTGACTTACCCAGGGTCAAGTTTTCAGCCTCAGGAGGTGCTTAATTGTGCCAGAGGTTGGGGAAGATCACTGGCTCCTGGATTCCATCAGGTCTCTCTCTTGGGCTGAAGCTTGTTCAGCTCAGTCATTTTATTAGTGTTCCATTGTTGCCGTAACTGACTTCCACAAATATTGTCAATTAAAATAACAACCATTTATTATCTTCCAGTTGTACAGATCAGAAATCCAGCAGGCCCTACTAAGTACACTGCTTAGGGCCTTATGAGGAAGTAGCCAAGTTGTTGGCTGACATGAGATCTTACCTGGAGGCTCTGAGAAAGAACCTTCTAGGCTTACTCAGGATATTGGATGCACTCATTTCCTTTCATTGTTTCCACATGGTCCCCTAGATCTATCTTCAAGCCAGGCACATAAATCAAAGCCTTCTCATGCTTGGATATCTGACTTCTCTTTCTGCCTTTTTTCTCTCACTTGTGCTTCTGCCTTCCTCTTCTACTTTTAAGAGCTCATGTTATTATGTTGGAGCCCCTTGGATAACACAAGGTAAACTTCTTATTTTAGTCTCATCTGTAAAGTTATTCTTGCCATGCAGTGTCACACATTCACAGGAGTAACACTAGTGGGTGAATGTCATGGAGGCCAAAATTCTACCTACTGCAGCCACTGAGTGTTGGTTTGCAAACCTTGGGAGCTTCCTGAGTGAAACCTGAAACTGGTCCCCATATACCCAGGGGAAGGGGACACCAAAGAAAGAAGCAGACAACTCCAGATTGATGGGTGGCAGGTTTAATAAGCCAGGGAACTTACATACTAAGCTTGTCTTGGGTGGCTGCAAGATGAGTAGATCTCTGCAGCTGCTTGCCAGAATCTTTAAAAAGTTTATATAGAGGCCAAAAGTGTGTTCAGTCCCATATTCAGTTCAGATGGTCTCAACAACACCTGACTCTCTCAAAGATATGTCCTTGAAACAGCTCCTAGTGTGGGAATGGTGGGTGGAACTTGAACATTCATTCCAAGGACAGGGGAGTTGTGAGGATCCCCTATTGCCTGGGTCCAGCTCAAGGGTCAGTTGGTAAGCACATCCTCTCAATGACCTCCTCCAAACCCTGAGCCTTGGATTGCTCGACATTGTGGCAAATTCTGGAAGAATACTCATTCCTGCTGAGCTGACCTCACTCCGTGACCCAGTCTTCCCAATAAGCCATCTATCCTGCCACCCAATGCCACCAGAGGAAGGAGCTCTATTAGTCCTAGTAGTCTTGATGTATGTTGTTTTCTTTGCTCCAACCCTTTGCCTTGCCCTTGTGCTGAAGAGAGAATGTTTTATTCCACCTATTGTTAGCCATCTCATCAAAAGGCATCACAGTTACCACCCTCAGTATATATACTATACATTGAGAACAATTGGCTTTGCAGAGGATCTCACTAATTTAGCGAGACCAGCTTAATTCATAGTTGGGGGAAAAAAAAGCTAATATTCACTATATCAGATCCTGTGGTGAATATTAATCAATCATCTGGTAATACACAGTGGATTAAGGATTGAAATCAGGTTTATCTTGATACAAACTCAGGTTCTTTTTATGTTTTATAAAATAGTTTTCATTAAATTATATTAAAAATGTGGTCAACAACATGGCTTCAGAAACTATCATTACATGTATACACTAGATTTTATATAATATTATACATTTAATGTAAGTTATAAACTCACAGATGTAAGCTGTAAGATGAAATAAACATGAGCACAAAACAAACAATAAAAATTTTCCAAGACCAACTTTAATAAAAACATTGTTTTTTTTTTTTTTAATCTCTGGTTTCCATATCAGAGCAATAGATCAATATCCAGTGGCCAATTTATTTTACTCTATAGAACTTTGTATTCAGTCATTTGCTAGCAAGCATGCCTGTATTACTAGCCAATTGGATCTCTGAAATTAGAAATTGAATACTTGAAGTCAGGACTTGAGCCTAATAATCAGCTTATTCATTGTGCTTAACTGAACGCCTACAACTCACAAGTCATTTTATTATTCAACAGATACGTCTGAATGTACAAATAGTACTTGGTTTTCCATTAGGCATCAAAATTCAAAGATAAAATTTATAGTCTTTGCATTCATGAAATCTATGTTCTTATGGACACTCATAATGAGTTTGTGAACTACAATAAGGGCACGATACCCATAGGAAATAAAACTACTGAGTCTTCAGGCAAAAACCAGAGTGATCTTTCTAATATGTGAATCAGATGCTCTATCTCTGTGATTTAAGCCCTTTCAATGGCTTTTACCATCTACTGAAATAGTTATCCATGACCCTCATTCATTGATGCATTCATTTAGCAAGGATTTCAAGCCCTGTTATGACTCAAGAATTGTCCCTAATGATAAACAAGGTGGATAAATTGTGCCACCTCTCCAGAAGTCTATGATCTACTAGCAGAAAATATGCAAATAAGCAAATATATGAATAAGGAAATAAACACTCTGAAACATAATTGCATATAAATATTATAAACACATCAAATATGTGTATATAGAAATTATTTTTATAAGTTCTACATACATAATATGTTTGTGTCCCATGTCCTGAAGAAAATAAAAAAGTAATAAGTAAGAGTCTTGGAGGGGGTAGTTAGGAAACTGGGAAACCTCTCTGAGAAAGTGTCATTTAAGTTGTGATCCCAATATTCGAATTTGTAGGAGTGTTTCATGTAAAGTACATGGTTCCATGTAACGAATCAATGAAAAATTCCTTAGCATAGAATAAGCTTCAAATGTGCCAAGAATACAAGAACACCAACTGTGCCTTGAAAGGCAGTGCCCAAGAAGTGCAGTAGCCTGAGAAAAAAGTCAGAAGCTTTGTTTATGTATTTGTTTATATATTTGTGTGTATTTCCTCTTTTGAAATGAGAACTTCATGTAAGCAAGGACTTTGTCTTTTTCAATTACTGTTCCTACAGCTAGGACATAGTAGAAATATTCATATTATGAAAAATAAATAAATATTGATTGATTGAATAAATGAATTTATTTTAGTTCAGGGGGCAGTTAAATTTGCCAAAATTAAAAAAAAATTAGTTTTGATGTTTTTAGATAACTTTGAACACCTAAGTCCTTAAGAAAAAAATTTCAACACATTAAACTCTTCATGAAAGAAATTAAAAAATTATAGTAAAATGAATTATAAAAATCAACAATTTTCTATAGTCTTTGCTATACTATTGGAATAATAAACACAATTGTCTACTATTGAAGAAAAGTAATGTAAAAACTAAATAAAGTTTCATAAAACATGGAAACCCATCCCAATTATCTACCCTGGGAAAGAGTTGAGGTATGTACAATATCTAGAAATGCCTAGTTATTATTTAATATAGTCACACATTTAGCAAACTAAATACTACATTAGTGAATGTTTAACACACTTCCACTCAAATAAAACTAAATAGCTAAAGTCCAGAAAGTTTTCTAAATTTTACATTATTTCAAAGGGTAGTAAATTTTAATTTAGAGAGCATTTGTTATTAAGGCAAAATACAGAAAACATGGGAAAGCAATTTACTTGAATCATGAACAACTCTGAGATTCCCTTTTTGGGTATTAAACATTCTCTTAGTGTCATAAATAAACCATTTTGAAAAGAAAATAAATAATTAAAATTATGCCATATGTCGTACTTTCCATTTTGAATTATTTAAAATATGTAGATTAGAGTGGGTTAAAATAGACTTTCAAAATTAAACTGAAACTACATCTTCTATTAAAATTGGAAAGTAATTTTTATGAAGGAAACTTATAGTTTAATGCCATCAATTCATGCTTCTTACCTCTGCTATTCTATTTTAATTTTAATTTAAACCAGCTAAAGTAAGCCTATAGGAGCATATATTGAAAGGATATGAGTTTATTTCACTTAATCAACCATTTCCTAAGCACTCACTCTCTTGCCTTTAGCTTCCACAAAAATAAGGCCATAACATAACCTAGAATGTTGTTTCTAATTTTATTTATCTTTTATAATATCCCTAGAGCTTTGTAGTAAATGGCAAATGTTACATTTGTCTAAACATATAGAATCACATTCATGAAAGACCCCTCAAAACTAATGACATCTGGTGTCATTCAATAGTCTTCATCTAGTGCATTTTCAGAAGCTACTCAGACTCAGATATTCATATTCAATGTCAGACTGTATAAGAAAGTGTAACTATTAGTTTTCTGAATACTAGTATTAAGGAGCAGACAATTAAGAAGGTAATTTCCTGAATGGCAATCTTCCATCTATGTCGAATTTCCTTTCAAACATAAAGAGTTTTACAATTTGCTTAATCATTTTCAGTCTGTATATAAAGTTATATTTATAGGATTTTATTTTCATGGAATGAATAAGTAAATAAATGTCACAATTGAAAAGAGTATGATAATTGTGTCAAATGTCAAATCTGAAAAGAGCTGTTTTTTTCTATAATTTGAAAATTCAAACTTAGAAAAAAAGTAACTGCTCCTCCACATAGGAAAATGAAAAGCAGATTGATTTTATTTGAAATTTCTGAAATTTTCAATTACTTGTATTCAAACAATAATAAACACATGGATTATTTCCATACTGTATTCCTCAGAACCTCAGTACCTCACAGCTTCATTTTTTTTACAATGGAGTCCTTATAAAATTTAATTTATTGAAGATTCAAAAGTAGTATTTATACCTGTGATCATCATTTATATTTTATAGTGATTATCTGTTATTTCCAATAGTAATTGCATGTATTTTATTTATGTAAATAGATAACTCAATACTTTAAAGTATTTAGCCCTATAGGTTCCCAAAGCAACTCTTTGAAGTAGGCAAGGACAATATCCACCAAAGAATTCAACTTTAAGTAGAAGAGGCAGGGAAAATAAGTCAAATCTTAGTCCAAAATTCTTTCTAGTATTCTTTGTGTATATTCTAGTATTCTCTGTTTCATTACTTGAATAGCTCCTGAGACAGTTCAACTAGATGTCCTCCTAGTCTTCAAGGGAACACATAGAGCTGATGTGTATCTGAACATCTGTAGAGACTAGGTAACCAACAGACAGGTAAATCACTCAGAATTTGCTCTTTCTGTTCTTTTCCTTTTTTGCTTTCTCTCCTTTTGGTCTTCTGAAAACTTAACAACAATAGTTTCAGAAAGATTACAGAGTCAAAATGTAAATAAAAATTCAAAAGAAATGGACTGAATAAGTAGAAATAATGTATAAGAAATTTATAGAAAAAAGGAAAATGGCCTGGATCAAAGGGGTGCTTTTTAAGCTAGGCAGGGTAAGCATGTTTAAACAATGATGAGCAGTTTTTGAAAAGGGAGGAGAAAAGGGAAAAAAGATTTTAAGACAGGTTTTGGGGAAAGTATGGATTCAAGGTAAAAAAGAGATGGACTTCAAAGTCAGTATTAAATTGGTAGACTCACCAAGGTATGAATTTAAGTCTAATCACCACTTGGATAGGTGTTGGGAAAACAACAACAACAACAACAACAACAATTAGACTCTGGATCAAGGAGTTTACATTTACGGAAAAAGGAGATGCTGCATTAGAAGGCTCAGGACAGATAGAAGCATGAAAGAATTCAATATTAGTAATAGGGATTCAAGTGCAATATATGGTGCTGTAGAAAGAATAATGACCCCTCAAAGGTATATGTGTTCTAATCGCAGGAATCTTTGAATATATTAGGTTTTATGGTAAAGGGGAATTAAGGTAGCAGAAGGAAATGAGTTTGCTAATAAACTGACTTTGAGATGGGAGGATTATCCTGGATTATCTGGATGGACACAATGTAATCACAAGTACCCTTGAAATGAAGAGTGAGGCAAAGAATCATAGTCAGAGAGTGATTTGAAGATGGTACACTGCTGGCTTTGAAGATGGAGGAAGGGGCTCCAAGCCAAGGAAATCAGGAAGCCTGTAATATCTGGGAAAAGCAAGAAAATGGATTTTCTCCTAGAGACTCCAGAGGAAACTCAGCCATGTGGACACCCTGATGTTAGCTCAGTAAGACCTATTTTGGACTTCTGACTTTCAAAACTGGAAGACTGTAAATTTGTTTTTACTAATTTTGTGGTAATTTGTTAAAAGAGTAATAGAAAACTAATAGAAACATGGGTAGCAAGAGTGTGTTCAATATTTTCTCTCCTGTTATATTTTAAACCCTGTGGAGAAAAGAAATTCCACTTTATTGATTATAATGTTGCTTCTTTTATTTAAAAAATAAACACATATTAGTTTTCTCTTGCAAGATATTGGGTTATGCGAATGTCAGGCTAGTCAAGTCTGAAATTTGTAGGACAGGCCTTCAGGAAGGGTCAGCTAGAACTCTAGAGCATCGGTTGAAGATATCGGTTGAAGATATCTTGTGGACAAGATATTGTCCACAGACAATATTTCTTAATCAGGGAAGCTCCGGATTTGCTCTTAAGGCCTTTCAACTGGTTGGAACAGGACTATCGGAATTATCTAGCATAATCTTCCTTTTTTAAAGTTAATGATTATGTGCTTTACTCATATGTGCAAAATATGCTCACAGGAAAACCCAGATTAGTGTTTGCACAACTGGGTACTGTATCCTAGCCAAATTAATGCCTCAAAAGACCAACACATCTAGTAAGGCCAATATTTTGAATATAAGGGAGTGAGATCAAAATCAACTGGGATGAAATAGAGGTGAATGTACTTAGCTACTAGCCAAAACAGCAGGCAGCATTTCCACTTTAGTTTTATAATCCAGAATGTATGAGATATGCCCATGGAAGGAAAGGGACCTACATCTCCTAGGTCATTCTCCCAGAAGAAGAGTGGGCGCAGGGAATTGTGGTGACAAAACGGCTAAGGCTCACATTTTATAAATTTGAATTTGCTTTTTATAATGACTCCTTTGACAGAAGTCAGAGGCAGAGGCTGCCACATAACCTCTTAAAACATCAAAATCTAAGCACTTGTTTTCTACATTAGTAATCCATAAACCTTTTCTAAGAACTGCTGAGTATTCTCCAGTGACCTTTAATTGAGAAAGATGAAACTTCATGACCTGAAGGAGAAGAGAGAAGTCAGAATAGTCATAAATTGGTGAACTTCAAAAAGACTGCTTAAAGGAATACTGAAAACCTATATTTGAAGATCATAGATTTTATACGATAAAAAACCCAATATATGCTACATGAAAGTATTATCCTTCTTTTTGCTGAGGATTAAACATTGATGATCTATTCAATTACCACTGTGTCTGGAAAAGTGAAATAAAAAGGATATTTTTGTTGCCTGAGATAGAAAAGTTTAGAATATATAACATGTGATTCTGCTGATTTTAGAGACTGAGTTCCTCTTCAGAATTCTTATCTCTCAACAATGGAAACGACTGGTGCATCTTGGATTATTGTGGAGATGGAAAACAAGATCCAGTTTTCCTTTTTGGTCTATAGTCACATCAGTACCCCAATTATTAGTATGAAGTCTAATGAACATAGGGGACAGTAGACTAGGTCCTCATTTTCATTGTGATAATTTGATGGAGGGGTCTGGGAATGAGAGCAGTGTCTAAATCAGATCCACCTAAAAGAGAAGGAGAGAAGGTAGGGAGGATACTGGGTATGGGGCACATTCCCATGTGACTATTGCCTCCATGGCCTTAAAAAGCACCAACGATTAGAAATAAGGTCAAGCGTGTCTACTGATGGCACCACCCAAATCATCACATCCCTAGAGCTTGTCATGCTACACTATGTACTGTTTCTCTGATGTAACCAAACATGTCCTTATACGATTTTTTAAATCAACTTAGAATGTAGGAGTCCTGTGTGTTTTTGCCAGCGTTTAGTGTGAAGGAAAATAATAAAGATGTAAATTATAGTCATTGATGAAAGGTAATGATGATTCAGTCACACTGTGGATAGATAATATAGTTGAGATTTTCTGATTGATGCATTCCAAGTGAAATCTGATCTAGTGATTGGTACAGACCTGATGAAGATAGTTTCAGGCATTTTTAAAATCTCAGGTTATAAAAGCAGATGGAGTTAAGGAAGGTCAATTTGTACTCTCTGGAGGCAGAATATTTTGATCAATAATAATAGTTAGCCTAACCCATAATGTGAGTTGTATTTTTCTTTCTTTTTTTTTTTTTTTTTTTGGTCAAGGTATCTATAACTGAACAAGTTTCATTCCAGCTTGGATACAAATAAATCAACTGAACTAGTTTCATACCATTGAAAATGAAAATAAATCCATATTACAGTCACAATTAGAATTTCCTAGGTGAATTTAGGTTTGGAGCTCATGTAGTAGTCATCTGTGTCTTTAAGAGTCAGCCCAACAAATTCTTATCACATTACTGTGAAAATGAGCAAAAGACATAAAAAAGTACTGCTTGTTTTCTTCAAAAGTAGGCTTGAACTAAGTCAGAACCTGCCCTCTTGAGAACTGAATGCAGTGGTAGAGATTGCTTTACTTGAGATTTAGTTGCAGGAGGATGCCACCCAAAAAGCCTCAAAATTAGTTATTTCGATATGTAGTTCTGTCTTGCATCTGGATGGAAATTTGTTCAAAAAAGTTGTGACAAAACATGCATCTGTTATAGTAATTGTTTTATGCCACAATCTGATTTTTTTTTCTTTTTCTTTCAAAGAACATTGGGGCCATTTTAGAGAAATGCACATCTTTGCAAAGTGTCACTGAATGTGTAGATGCAGATCTTATCTTAGACTACAATATCTAATTCTTTGTAGTTTGATGTGAAAAAGAATTGGGATAGGTCCTTTAACCATACAGTGTGAGGTTATTTAAATATATATATATATATATTCCTCCTCCAATTTCAGCTCTTTTGGGGACTCAGCTGAACTCATTCTTCTTTTTCAGGTTGGCACATGCTGATCTCACTAACAGGAACTGAGAGAATAATGGAAACTGAAAATACAACAAGTGTCATAGAAAGAGACAATTTCTTATAAGATAAAAATTTAAAGAAAACGTGCTGTCAAACTTAAGAGTACAGGGTTTTATTTTCTTGCAGAGGTTATAGTATGAGGCTCTGTTAAATTGAGGAACTGTTTTCTGTCTCATCTACTACATGCCCAGGATGTTAATCTTAACCTCATCCTTACATTGAATAGAAAATCTGCTGAAAATGAAACAGAATACTTAACAACCAAGTCTGAGAGCTGTGAAGAAAATAAGGGAAGGTACTTTAGTTTAAAAAGAATATTAGAATTTGGAGGAGGGGAGAAATGAAAAACCATCCAAAGAGGTACAATTTCCCTCCTAATCAAGTGAGAAGTGTTCATGGCCTTTAGAATCTTGAGTCTATTGATGAATTAGGGAATGAATTAATAAAGTTAGAGCTGATCCAAAGTTATCTGACTCGTGGGATTTTTGTGTTCAGGAACATATGAGTTGATTATGTGGAAAAAAGACTCTTATAAGTATTATTATTTTTTATTTGGATTAAGACAGTATAGAGTTTGCCTTCTAACTCTTATCATATTTTGATCTGAGATTTAGCCTAAGCTAATATTTACATCTGTATTATAAAGGTCATAATTCCTTTCCCTGTGTCTACTTTAATTAATTTAAGATTGTTTCTAAATATAATCACATTTCTAAATATAATCAGTCACTTAGATTATAAAATAAAATTCATTTTCCCAAAATGAAGGACTGGATATATTATTTAACTGATTTAAGTAAATTGTCACATTTCAATCCTTCTCCTTTAAATATGTAGAGATTCTGTTATAATTATTTTTACAGCTTTAGGTGTTAAGCTGTACTTCTTATCCTTTACTTGAAATGACTTCATTTCATGCTCTTCCAACAATAATCCTTATTTATGGTAGTGTTGCTGGCAGAAAACATCATCTTTAAGGTCTCAGCTATGGTCCTGGGGTGGGAATAAGGGTAGAGGTGAGGGTGGAGGGAGAGACCAGCTGTTTAGGACACTGGCAAATGTTCCTACTTTATAACCATCAAGAACTTAATAAAAATGTTTATTTTCTTTCCTCTCTGTATTCATTTTTAAACGGTGCAAAAAAATTCCCTCAAACAAGCAAACACAAGCAGCCATAAAAACAGATTCCGCCATAGAACATGGCATTCAAACTGTGGGCATAACAACTTAGTAGGAAACTCATGGCAGCTAATTCAACCTTTCCTCTGAAGACTGAATACTACAGGCACTGTTTCCAGCACCTGTGGCAGATGGTCAGTGAAGAAGAAACTGTCCCAGTCAGCACATCCCCACATACAAAGTCACAGATGGCAGTGGAAGTGTGGCTCAGTGCAGCAAGGGCTCTGAAAACAGACCTCTGTCCACCTGAGACAGGTCATTAAAGACAAGCTTGCCTTTTTTGTAAATGAACCGAAATCCAAACGCTGCCTTAGGATAATAACAACACTGAATAATGAAGAGTATACATCCTAAAACTGTACATTTTCAGAGTGAGGAGTTATATGCACAGAGTGTATTTAAATCTCTAGTCCAACATATATAAAAATCACCAAGAAGAAGAGAAAAAACAAGGTAATTTCCTCAATTTCATTTCCTTCTCTTTGAATATAGTAGCAAGAAATCATACACATAAAAAGGGAAATCAAAGCTTTATCATACTGCCCTCCTCCAAACTCCCTTATTATTAATTAGAGCTTACACAGGATGGAATTGTACTGCAAACATGTTTTATTTGGTTGGCCAACAATTATCAAAATTTGCTACCAACATTTAAAAATCATGAAATAGGGCCTTCCCTGGTGGCACAGTGATTGAGAATCTGCCTGCTAATGCAGGGGACACGGGTTCGAGCCCTGGTCTGGGAGGATCCCACATGCCGCGGAGCAACTAGGCCCGTGAGCCACAACTACTGAGCCTGTGCATCTGGAGCCTGTGCTCCGCAACAGGAGAGGCCGTGACAGTGAGAGGCCCGCGCACCGCGATGAAGAGTGGCCCCCGCTTGCCACAACTAGAGAAAGCCCTCGCACGGAAACGAAGACCCAACACAGCAAAAATAAATAAATTAATTAATAAACTCCTCCCCCCAACATCCAAAAAAAAAAGCCTTTAAAAAAATAAATAAAATAAAATAAAAATCATGGAATAGCCATCTATGAATCTATTCTGCTTGCTTACCCTAAAAAATAAAGACCATTCCACATTAATCAGCTGTATTGGCTGGCCTTGACCCCAGTGGAGATGTGTGCCTTCTCTAATTTGCCAAGATGCCAGAATTTGCTGTTGACTTACACTTGGGCTGCATCACTCATGCATGTCAGCTGCCCAGTCCCTAGTTCACTACAACTGAAACACTTGTTCTCAAAATTTAATGTGAATCAGATCACCTGGAGGATTTGCTGAAACAGATTGCTCTAACTCATCCCCAGAGTTTGTTTCAGTAGTGCCTGGGGCTCAAAAATGTACATTTCTAAAAATGTGTCTAGGGGATGCTGATACTGATGGTCTGGAGTTCTCACTTTGAGAACTATGCCTCTGGAACTGAATTTAATCAACTAGTATATACAGTGTGTTCTTAGTTCAATGTCATGTTCTATAGGGCATAGGAAAAGAAAAAGCTTCCTCAAGTAACTTTAACTCCATTAAAGGGTTCACTGATTTTTTAGGACTGTCATAAAAAAAATACCACAAAGTAGCTTAAAGAACAGAACTTTATTTTTTCACAGTTTTGGAAACTGGAAGTCAAAGATCAAGGAGCTAGCAGGGTTGGGTTCTTTGAGGTCTCTCTCCCTGGCTTGCAGATGGCAACCCTCTGGTCTCTTAACATGGTCTTCTCTGTGTGAGCACCTCCCTGGTGTCTTTCTCATACTCTTCTATTAGGACACCTGTCATATTGGAACTGGGCTCGACCTTAATGGCCTCATTTTAACTTAATTATCTTCTTAAAGACCTCATCTCCTAATATGGTTACTGTATTAGTCAGGGGTGCTCCAGAGAATCAGAACCAATAGGATATATCAATACATAAGTTTATAGAAAGAGATTATGAAGGATTGGCTCATGTGATTATGGAGGCTGAGAAATCCCATGATCTGCCATCTACAAGCCTGACCCAGGAAAGCTAGTGGTATAATTTAGTCAGAGTCTCAAGTCACAAAAACTAGGAACACTGATGTTGAGCACAGAAAAAAATGGATTTCCCAGCTCCTACAGAGAGCAAATTCTCCTCTCCTCTGCCTTTTTGTTCTAGTCAGGCCATCAGTGGATCAGATGATGCCCACATGTATTGGTGAGGGTGATCTTCTTTACTCAGCCTACCAAGTCCAGTGCTAATCTCCTTTGAAAACACACACAGAAAAAAATCAGAAATAATGTTTTACCCACTGTTTGGGCATCCCTTACCCTAGTCAAGTTGACATGTAAAGTTGACCACCACAATTACATTTTGAGGTACCAGGGACTGAGACTTCAAAATTCAAACATATGAATTTTGGGAAGACACAATTCAGCCCATAACCATGAGGGAAAACAAATCTCAGGAAGTAGAAACTTAAAACTATAAAAACTGACTTTTTATATAAACATAAAGCTTGCTTAGCCACGTCCTCTGAGGAACTAGAGATTCTATCTAGGTATCTGTTGAGTGTTTGAAAAACATTATCACAAGTTACCAGTCAGTGTTGCGGAATCCTGTGGTTAGATTCCCTCCAAGCGAATCCTTTCCCTCTTTTCTGTCTGGAACCGTTCATACCACCTGGTATATTAGTGGCTTTTAAATTGGCCCAGCTGCTCTTAATATAGTAGTCATCCAAAATTCCATTAAGGCAGATAAATATAAAGTACAAATCGGGAGGAGACCTTCAAGATGGCAGAGCAGTAAGATGTGGAGATCACCTTCCTCCCCACAAATACATCAGAAATACATCTACATGTGGAACGACTCCTACAGAACACCTACTGAACGCGGGCAGAAGACTTCAGACTTCCCAAGAGGCAAGAAACTCCTTCGCCCTTGGTAGGGAAAAAGGAAAAACAGAGACAAAAGAATAGGGACGGGACCTGCACCAGTGGGAGGGAGCTGTGAAGGAGGGAAAGTTTCCACACACTAGGAAGCCCCTTCACTGGTGGAGATGGGGGATGGGCGGGGGGGAAGCTTCAGAGCCACGGAGGAGAGCGCAGCAACAGGGGTGCGGAGGGCAAAGTGGAGAGATTTCCGCACAGAGGATCAGTGCCGACCGGCACTCACCAACCCAAGAGGCTTGTCTGCTCACCCGCCGGGGTGAGGCTCGGGCTTCGGAGGTCAGATCCCAGGGACAGGACTGGGGTTGGCTGCGTGAACACAGCTTAAAGGGGGCTAGTGCGCCACAGCTAGCTGGGAGGGAGTCCGGGAAAAAGTCTGGACCTGCCTAAGAGGCAAGAGACCACTGTTTCAGGTTGCAAGGAGAGGGGATTCAGAGCACCGCCTAAACAAGCTCCAGAGACAGGCTCGAGCCACGGCTATCAGCGCGGACCCGAGACAGGCGTGAAACACTGCTGCTGCAGCCAAGAAGAAGCCTGTGTGCAAGCATAGGTCACTGTCTACACCTCCCCTCCCGGAAGCCTGTGCAGCCCGTCACTGCCAGGGTCCCGTGATCCAGGGACAGCTCACCCGGGAGAACACACGGTGTGCCTGCAATGTCACATTGGCCTCTGCTGCCGCAGGCTTGCCCTGCATCCATGCCCCTCCCTCCCCCCGGCCTGAGTGAACCAGAGCCCCCTAATCAGCTGCTCCTTTAACCCTGTCCTGTCTGAGTGAAGAACAGATGCCCTCAGGTGACCTACACGCAGAGGCGGGGCCAAATCCAAAGCTGAACTCCAGTAGCTGTGCGAACAAAGAAGAGAAAGGGAAATTTCTCCCAGAATTCTCAGGAGCAGTGGATTACATCTCCAAAATCAACTTGATGTACCCTACATCTCTGGAATAGCTGAATAGACAATGAATCATACCAATATTGAGGCAATGGACTTTGGGAGCAACTGTAGACCTGGGGTTTGCTCTCTGCATCTAATTTGTTTCTGGCTTTATGTTTATCTTAGTTTAGTATTTAGACTTTATTATCAATAGTAGATTTGTTTATTGATTTGGTTGTTCTCTTCCTTTCTTTTTAAATATATAGATATATATATATTTTTTCTTTTTCTCTTTTTGTGAGTGTGTATGTGTATGCCTCTTTGTGTAATTTTGTCTGTATAGCTTTGATTTCACCATTTGTCCTAGGCTTCTGTCTGTCCATTTTTTTCTGTTTGTTATTTTTCTTATACTATAGTTTTTAGCACTTGTTATCACTGGTGGATTTGTTTTTCGGTTTTGTTGCTCTCTTCTTTCTTTTTTTTATTACATTTTAATTATTTTTAACCTTAAAATTTTTTTTCTATTAATTAATTTATTTTTTTCTTTTTTCATTCTTATTTTAACCTGTTTCTTCAGAGCTGTGCGGCTAACAGGGTCTTGGTGCTCCAGCCGGGTATCAGGCCTGAGCCTCTGAGGTGGGAGAGCCGAGTTCAGGACATTGGTCCCCCAGGACCTCCCAGCTCCACGTAATATAAAACAGCAAAATCTCTCCCATAGATCTCTATCTCAATGCTAAGACTGAGCTCCACTAAACGACCATCAAGCTACAGTGCAGACACCCTATGCCAAACAAATAGCAAGACAAAAACACAAACCCACCCATTAGCAGAGAGATGCCTAAAATCATAAGTCCAAAGACACCCCAAAACACACTACTGGATGTGGTCCTGCCCACCAGAAAGACAAGATCCAGCTTCATCCACCAGAAAACAGAAACCAGTCCCCTCCACCAGGAAGCCTACACAACTCACTGAACCAACCTCACCCAATAGAGGCAGACACCAAAAACAATGGGAACTACGAACCTGTAGCCTGCAAAAAGGAGACCCCAAACACAGTAAGTTAAGAAAATGAGAAGACAAAGAAACACATAGCAGATGAAGGAGCAAGGTAAAAACCCACCAGACCAAACAAATGAAGAGGAAATAGGCAGTCTACCTGAAAGAGAATTCAGAGTAATGATAGTAAAAATGATACAAAATCTTGGAAATAGAATGGAGAAAATACAAGAAATGTTTAACATGGACCTAGAAGAACTAAAGAGCAAACAACCAATGATGAACAACATAATAAATGAAATTAAAAATTCTCTAGAAGGAATCAATAGCAGAATAACTGAGGCAGAAAAATGGATAAGTGACCTGGAAGATAAAATAGTGGAAATAACTACTGCAGAGAAGAATGAAGAAAAAAGAATGAAAGGAATTGAGGACAATCTCAGAGACCTCTGAGAAACCATTAAATGCACCAACATTCAAATTATAGGGGTCCCAAAATAAGAAAAAAAAGAAAGGGACTGAGAAAATATTTGAAGAGATTATAGATGAAAACTTCCCTGATATGGGAAAGAAAATAGTCAATCAAGTTCAGGAAGCACAGAGAGTCCCATACGGGAAAAATCCAAGGAGAAACTTACCAAGACACATATTAATCAAACTATCAAAAATTAGATACAAAGAAAAAATATTAAAAGCAACAAGGGAAAAGCAACAAATAACATACAAAGGAATCCCCATAGGGTTAACAGCTGATCTTTCAGCAGAAACTCTGCCAGCCAGAAGAGGGTGGCAGGACATATTTAAAGTGATGAAAGGGAAGAACCTACAACCAAGATTACTCTACCCAGCAAGGATCACATTCAGATTCGATCACATTCAGATTCACATTTAATTTAAAGGAAATTAAAACCTTTACAGACAACCACAAGCTACGAGAATTTAGCACCACCAAACCACCTTTACAACAAATGCTAAGGGAACTTCTCCAGGCTGGAAACACGAGACAAGGAAAAGACCTATAATAACAAACCCGAAACAATTAAGAAAAAGGTAATAGGAACAAACATATTGATAACTACCTTAAATGTAAATGGATTAGATACTCCAACCAAAATATATAGACTGGCTGTATGGATACAAAAACAGGAACCAGGGCTTCCCTGGTGACACAGTGGTTGAGAGTCTGCCTGCCGATGCAGGGAACATGGGTTCATGCCCCGGTCCAGGAAGATCCCACATGCCGCAGAGCAGCTGGGCCCGTGAGGCACGGCCGCTAAGCCTGTGTGTCTGGAGCCTGTGCTCCGCAATGGGAGAGGCCACAACAGTGAGAGTCCTGCATACCAAAAAAAAAAAAAACAGGAACCATACATATGCTGTCTACAAGAGACCCACTTCAGACCTAGGGACACATACAGACTGAAAGTAAGGGGATGGAAAAAGATATTCCATTCAAATGGAAATCAAAAGAAAGCTGGAGTAGCAATTCTCATATCAGACAAAATAGACTTTAAAATAAAGAATATTACATGAGACCAAGAAGGTCACTACATAATGATCAATCCAAGAAGATATAACAATTGTAAATATTTATGCACCCAACATAGGAGCACCTCAATACATAAGGCAAATGCTAACAGCCATAAAAGGGGAAATCGTCAATAACACAATCATATTAGGGGACTTTAACACCCCACTTTCACCAATGAACAGTTCATCGAAAATGAAAATAAGTGAGGAAACAGAAGCTTTAAATGATACATTAAAGGAGATGGACTTAATTGATATTTATAGGACATTCCATCCAGAAACACCAAATACACTTTTTTCTCAAGTGCTCATGGAACATTCCCCAGGATAGATCATATCTTAGGTCACAAGTCAAGCCTTGGTATATTTACGAAAATTGAAATTGTATCAAGTATCTTTTCTCACCAAAATGCTATGAGACTAGATATCAATTACAGGAAAAATCTGTAAAAATTACAAACACATGGAGGCTAAACAATACACTACTATACTAAATAATAAAGAGATCACTGAAGAAATCAAAGAGGAAATCAAAAAATGCCTAGAAACAAATGACAATGAAAACACAATAACCTAAAACCTATGAGATGCAGCAAAAGCATTTCTAAGAGGGAAGTTTATAGCAATACAATCCTACCTTAAGAAACAAGAAACATCTCAAATAAACAACCTAACCTTACACCTAAAGCAATTAGAGAAAGAAGAACAAAAAACCCCAAAGTTAGCAGAAGGAAAGAAATCATAAAGATCAGATCAGAAATAAATGAAGAAGAAATGAAGGAAACAATAGCAAAGATTAATAAAACTCAAAGCTGGTTCTTTGAGAAGATAAACAAATTGATAAACCATTAGCCAGACTAATTAAGAAAAAAACAGGGAAGACTCAAATCAATAGAATTAGAAATGAAAAAGAAGTAACAACTGACACTGCAGAATTACAAAGGATCAAGAGACATTACTACAAGCAACTATATGCAAATAAAATGGACAACCTGGAAGAAGTGGACACATTCTTCAAAAACCACAGCCTGCCAAGACTGAAGCAGGAAGAAATAGAAAATATAAACAGACCAATCACAAGCACTGAAATTGAGACTGTGATTAAAAATCTTCAAACAAACAAAAGCCCAAGACCAGATGGCTTCACAAATTCTATCAAACATTTAGAGAAGAATTAACACCCATCCTTCTCAAACTCTTCCAAAATATAGCAGAGAGAGGAACACTTCCAAACTCATTCTACAAGGCCACCATAACCCTGAAATCAAAACCAGACAAAGATATCACAAAGAAAGAAAACTACAGGCCAATATCACTGATGAACATAGATGCAAAAGTCCTCAACAAAATACTAGCAAACAGAATTCAACAGCACATTAAAAGGATCATACACCATGATCAAGTGAGGTTTATCTCAGGAATGCAAGGATTCTTCAATATATGCAAATCAATCAATGTGATAAACAAGAAAGCAAAATTTGAAGGATTTGTAAGGTCAGGATGGACATGGGTGACTAAAATTTTATTCCCCATGGAAACCAATTCTGCAAATATTCATCAGGTATTAGAATTGGTGCTTTTATATATATTCTCCTCTAACAACTCTGCAAAGTGGCTATTATTATTCCATTTCATGGAAAGAAACCAAATTTCAGTGGGGTTAAGTGGCTGTCTCCATTCACAGAGGTATTAAGTTTTAGACCTGAATTCAAATACCTTTCTGACACAAAAAATATGACATGAGAATTGAGGCTTAGTATCTAAAACATCTGCACCTGTGACTAAAGTAGTAGTATATAGCTATGAGATATATTAAATTCCTAAATGATGGCAGTAGCAATGGAGAAGAAGATAAAAGTATATTAAATGTGACACCTAATGAAGTGGTACTTAACCACACACCAAACTATTTTTTCCCAAAGAACTCTGAGTTTCAGCGTAGAGAACCACCATCTATTTGTTTAATCCAAATAGAAAATTAAACAATCGCACAAACGAGAATATTCTAAGTCTTTCTTAATTCTTCTCATTAATAACTCGTCCTCATGCATTCCACCAGCAAGTCTTTAATACTGTATTTCCAAAATATAGGCTTCCCAAATTATATGAGTCAAAAACATCCTTGACAAAGAGCTGAATAGTTGAATTTTGGATTCTGAGGGCTTATATTCTGTTTAATCATTTTTAAAAGGGAAATAATGATGCAGTGCCAACTTATCCCAAGACCCCAACTGATTTTGCCAGCAAAACACCTGAAAATATCCATATAACGATTATTCTATGATAAATATTGAACAAATTTCCTTTCTTTTGTACACAGGGAAACATTGCATTCATGATAGATTGGGATCAGTCCACTCCCATGCTTAGATTTTTAGGTTTACACTGTATTTTATCCTGCCAAACTTTCTCCTAATGTGTGAGTCTTTCTGTGGCTTTTAGTCTTGCTTTCTTCACTGACTTTTGAAAGTGCCTAAAAGATTGTTTTACATTTTATTAATGAACAACATATTTTAAGAATCAAGCACAAGACTAATTTCAATGGGTAGGACAGTGGCACTCTGTGTGTAGGGCATCTCCATACTACCCCCAAAGATGTCCGCAGTCCAATGCTTTGATGACCATAGACTGGGTGGCATAACAAGAGAAATTTCTTTTCTTACAGTTTTGAAGGCTGCTGAGATCAGGGTGCTGGCATGCTTGGTTTCTGGGGAGAGCCCTCTTCCTGGCTTCTAGATGGCCACCTTCTCACTGTAACCTCATATGACATTTCTTCTGTGTACAAGGGGAGAGAGAGCAAGCCCTAGTTTCTCTTCTTCTTCTTATAAGGTGCTTTTAGATTAGGGATCCACCCTCATAACGTCAATTAACCTTAATACCTCCACAAAGGCCCCATCTCCAAACACAGTCACCTGGGGGTTAAGGAGTCAACATATAAACTTTGAGAGACACAAACATTTTGTCTATAACTTTTTGCCCCTGGATCAGCAAAACTCGTGTCCTTCTCAGATATAAAATACATTCATTCCATCCCAACAGACCCAAAAGTCTATCTCATTTCAGCATCAACTTTAAAGTTTAAACTCTGAAGTCTCATCTAAATGTCATCTAAATCAGACATGGGAGAGAGTCGAGGTCTGACTCATCCTGAGTCTAAATTCCTGTATAGCTGTGAAACTCTGAACCCAGAAAAGTAAGATGCTTCTATAATACAATGGGGCCATGGGAATAGGATAGATATACCCATTTCAAATGGAAGAACTTGGAAAGAAAAAAAGGGTGACATGTCCCCAAAAAGTCCAAAAATGAGTAAGACAAATTCCACTGGTTCTTAAGGTTGGGGAATGATCCTCTTTTGTCTGATGATCTGCCCTCCAGGCAAACCGACTGGGGTGGCATCCTTACCCTCCCAGCTTGGCCTGGTAGCCCTGCTCCTTCAGCTCTCTGCAAGGGTTTTGCTCATGATGCTGCCTGATTTGTTTCTGTAGCCCCAGGAAACAAATACAATGGCAAATTGATTTATCAAAGGAATTCAATGGGAATGAAGGTCATTTCAACAAATGGTGCTATTTTTATATATATGTATATTTATATGTATTCATATTTATATATTTACATATAAAATTCTCATGCTTACCTTGCACAATAAATAAAATTACTGAAGTAGTAAAATTAAAGGTAAAAGTAAAGTTATAAATACTCCAGAAGAAGTAATCTTACTCCAGAAGGTGTAATCTTTGTTACTTTGATGTAAGCAAAGCTATCTTAGGTAGGATATAAAAAACACACACTATAAAAGGATAAATTTAACTTCACTTCCATGAAATTTAAAACTTCTGCTTTTTTTGTGTTATTTTATTTTTTATTGGAGTATAGTTGCTTTACAATGTTGTGTTAGTTTCTGCTGTACAATGAAATGAATCAGCTATATGTATACATATATCCCCTCCCTCTTGGACTTCCCTCCCCCCCCATCCCACCCATCTAGGTCATCACAGAGCTCAGAGCTGAGCTCCCTGTGCTATACAGCAGGTCCCACTAGCTGTTTATTTTACACATGGTAGTGTATTTAGGTCAAAACTAATCTCCCAGTTCATCCCACCCTCCCCTTCCCCTACCCTGTGTCCACAAATCCATTCTCTACATCTGCATTTCTATTCTTGCCCTGAAAACATGTTCATCTGTACCATTTTTCTAGATTCCACATATATGTGTTAATATATGCTATTTGTTTTTCTTTTTCTGTCTTATTTCACTCTGTATGACAGACTCTATGTCTATCCACATCTCTACAAATGACCCAATTTCATTTCTTTTTATGGCTGCGTAATATTCCATTGTATATATGTACCACACCTTCTTCTTTTTTTTTTTAAACATCTTTATTGGAGTATAATTGCTTTACAATGGTGTGTTAGTTTCTGCTTTATAACAAAGTAAATCAGTTATACATATACATATGTCCCCATATCTCTTCCCTCTTGTGTTTCCCTCCCCCTCACCCTCCCTATCCCACCCCTCTAGGTGGTCACAAAGCACCAAGCTGATCTCCCTGTGCTATGCGGCTGCTTCCCACTAGATATCTATTTTACGTTTGGTAGTGTATATATGTCCACACCACTCTCTCACTTTGCCCCAGCTTACCCTTCCCCCTCCCCTTATCCTCAAGTCCATTCTCTAGTAGGTCTGCATCTTTATTCCCGTCTTACCCCTAGGTTCTTCATGAGCATTTTTTTTTTTTAGATTCCATATATATGTGTTAGCATACAGTATTTGTTTTTCTCTTTCTGACTTATTTCATTCTGTATGACAGACTCTAGGTCCATCTACCTCACTACAAATAACTCAACTTCATTTCTTTTTATGGCTGAGTAATATTCCATTGTATATATGTACCACATCTTCTTTATCTATTCATCTGTTGATGGACACTTAGGTTGCTTCCATGTCCTGGCTATTGTAAATAGAGCTGCAATGAACATTTGGGTACATGACTCTTCTTGAATTATGGTTTTCTCAGAGTATATGTCCAGTAGTGGGATTGCTGGGTTGTATGGTAGTTCTATTTGTAGTTTTTTAAGGAACCTCCATACTATTCTCCATAGTGACTGTATCAATTTACATTCCCACCAACAGTGCAAGAGGGTTCCCTTTTCTCCACACCCTCTCCAGCATTTATTGTTTCTAGATTTTTTGATGATGGTCATTCTGACCAGTGTGAGGTGATACCTCATTGTAGTTTTGATTTGCATTTCCCTAATAATTAGTGATGTTGAGCATCTTTTCCTGTGTCTCTTGGCCATCTGTATGTCTTCTTTGATGAAATGTCTATTTAGATCTTCTGCTCATTTTTTGGTTGGGTTGTTTGTTTTTTTGATATTGAGCTGCATGAGCTGTTGTATATTTTGGAGATTAATCCTTTGCCCATTGCTTCATTTGCAAATATTTTTTTCCCATTCTGAGGGCTGTCTTTTCGTCTTCTGCTTTTTGAAGGACACAGTTTAGAAAAATGATACATGACAAAGCAAGATGCCAAATTTCGATAATATTTAAAATCTACATGCCCTACAAAGGATTTGTAACCAGAATACATTAAAACAGACACACAACTCATAACTCAGTAAGAAGGCAAACAGCACAATTAAAACATCATGAACTTCTAGCTACTGCCTAGAATATAAAAATCTGAAAAGAATGTAGATTCCACACTACCAAAAACTAAAAAGTGTGAGAGCCACCTGTCTACACTGGCAGAATCATCTTGGGGCACTGAAATGGGAGAGGAGACCCCATCACTTGAAACTGAAGGGGAAATAGCACTTGGCCTATGGTCCAAGTGGCAGTCTTGCTGATCCCTGAATCAATGTTAGGGTTGGGACTTCAACATACAAATTTGGGGGGAATACAAACATTCAGTCCACACCTGCAAATTCAAATTCATGCTAGTCCTTTTTCAACAGCAATTGTGAATTTGAACTATCATTGTTTCACATTTGTTACAGGGAATATTCAGAGCATCAGAGTTCAGACAGCCAGGTATACCAATATAGCTACAGGTTATGCACTTCTCTCCATGTCTCTCTATCATATGGATGAATGCATCATCCTCCAAACTGGTCTCTGCAATACTTCAACTTATCAGTGACTTCCCATTTAATTACATGTAACATCCTTAACAGGATCGAGCTCCCCCTGCTTGTTTCTGCAGCCCCACTTTCTGCTTGGCCGCGCTGCCCTTCTTCTATTTGATTTACTCCTTCAGTCACAAACTGATTCCATAACTTTGTCTTTGCATGTTCTTTTCCCTTCACCAGAAGCACCATTTCCTTTACTGTACGTGGCTGACTCTCTCTGTATTCAGTTCCCAGAATGCTTATCCCTGCCCACATATCAAGATTAGCACCCTCCCACCTACTCACGCACATACCTGTATTCCCCACTCCTTCACCCCCCTTCTTTTTGTATCTGTGATTTTGTGCAATTACTTTTTTCTTCTACTTTAAAGTGAAGATACCCACAACAGTGAACTCCCAACCACTGCGCCACCAGTAGATACATGGAGCTTTGCCATGTTTTATTAACTGCTTTATTTCCAGTGTTTATTACAGAAAAGCTGACACATAATACTTATTCAATAAATATTTAATAAATAAAGAAGGAATGAATGGATTAAATATTTAGCAGGTAGACTGTATAGCACTTGGTTGTTAATTTTATGTCGTGGTGAAACTAAAACAGCTTAGGATAAAAGATTAGGATCCAAATGAATGTGTCCTTTTGTATGGTTGATGAAGATATTTAACAGGCTAAAATTTAAGATGACTGCTGGGAATTTTTAGGAGATGAGTTTGGATAGCACAGTGTAAGCTCTGACAGTTGGGTTTGCTCTTTTTTGTAATGCAAGTGCCTGATATAAGTTTTGATTGCAGAGACATCCACTTCAAAGATGGGTTATCTGAATAAACACCTTGCAGCCACATTAGCAGATAAAGAGCCAGGCCAGCCCTTTCAAACTCCTCTGTTTTAGAGATCTTGGTTGATTTTTATAATTGACCACTTGGAACACTTTTTTTTCCTCTTCCCTCTTTAAATGCCCATGCTTATGTTTTATGTTCACCAAGAAAAATGAGCCCAAGAAACTGTAGGCCACCACCCTCACCTCCAACAGAAGCAGATCCCCACAGCCTACTCTCTCTCCCTCTCTCTCCCTGCGACCTCACTGTGTGGCCCTAGATGTGTCATGTAATTTCCAGGACTTGTAAGTCATAAACTTTTTTCTTTCAAAGTTTCCTGATGGTTATTGCTAAGGGTGTCTTGCAATCCTAATAAGAACCACAAGGGCCAATCCGGCCATAACACTGGTTATGTTTAAGTTGAGACTGGCACAAAACAGTTAAAGGCGAGCAGGCGGATTTTAAAACACGCCTGAGATGATTAACCAGCATTATCAGCTTGTAAAAAATAATATCTACTAATTATGTGTACTTATTATTATTATCAGGTATTGAGTTAATATATTATGCCATTTTTACAATGACAGTCCTATGTTTGGTTTTATATTTCTTGTATAGACAAAAAAAATTGACATGCAGGGAGGTAAAGTGACTTTCCCCAGGTCCTAGATCTGGAAAAGGTACAGTTTCCTAAATCTTGGGTCCAAATTTTATACACTTTAGCTCTAAACTATAATTGGCAGGAGTGAGGACTTGAATAATGAAATAAGATTAGACTGGAAGCATTATTTTGAAATACTAATAAAGTAGCAATAACAGTTCCGAATGTAAAACGTATTGTCAAATTATCTCATTGGCTCCGCAGAGAAATGGGAATAGTGACTAGGAAAAAGAGCTAATCAGGATTCTGCCTTTTTTATTACAATTCTCCCACCTACTACCACCAATCGTTCCAAAGGATGATATATTTTAAATAAAATTGAACTTTATTGGGATTTGGAGCTTTGCCATTCCCTGTTTACCTGAAATGTAGCAATATGAAAATGTGAGTATTCAATTGATGGGAAGAGTGGTGCCAGAGTCTTACCTCAGAGCACATCAAAATCACTATGGGAACAAAATAATAATGAGATCTGTGATCCCTACCCTAAACAATTCTGTAAAACATTTTGAGGTATAGTAAAACTCAAAATATATTAATAATAAATAAATATGAGGTTTCTGTTTCAACCAATCTGCAGAGCTAATGACAGATTTGTGACAAGCTTATTTGACTTATTCCGTGATCCTTTTTTCAGCTCCATATCCTACTTAACATTTGGCATTCTATTTAAGAGAAAAAAAAAAAAGGATCATAGAAATGACCCGTGGAGCAGTTATTTCTGTCTGCATTTATATGTAGACGGTCCCTGACTTATGATGGTTTGACTTAAGATTTTTCAACTTTACAATGGTGTGAAAGCAACACACATTCAGTAGAAACTGTACTTCAAACTTCGAATTTTGATCTTTTCCTGGGATACTGATATGTGGTAAACAAGGCCCTTTCATGATGCTCGGCAATGGTAGTAAGCCACGCCTCCCAGTCGGTCTCACCATCCCGAGGGCAAACAACTAATACACTTGATACATTTACAGTCATTCTGTACCCATACACCCATTCTGTTTTTCACTATCCAGTTTAAGCATTCAATAAATTACATGGGATGTTCGGCACTTTATTATATATAAAGTAGGCTTTGTGTCAGAAGATTTTGCCTAACTGTAGGCTAACGTATGTGTTCTGAGCGTGAGTTTGTCTAGGATAAGCAATGTTTGGTAGGTTAGGTGTATTAAATGCATTTTGACTTACCAATATTTTCAACCTACGATGGGTTTATCAGGATGTAACCCCATTGTAAGTCAAACAAGATCTATATATGATCCCTTTCTTTCTCATATTAGAAATGATGCCCCCAATTATGATGCCCGATTTTGTCTTTGTTGTCTATTTCACCCTTGAATTATATAATTTTGTTTTTTTTTTTTTTTTTTGCGGCACGCGGGCCTCTCATTGCTGTGGCCTCTCCCACTGTGGAGCACAGGCTCCGGACGCACAGGCTCAGCGGCCATGGCTCACGGGCCCAGCCGCTCCGCGGCACGTGGCATCCTCCCAGACTGGGGCACGAACCCATGTCCCCTGCATCGGCAGGCAGACTCCCAACCACTGTGCCACCAGGGAAGCTCCCTGAATTATGTAATTTTGAATGTCATGGCAATAGTAAGTAGACAAGATATTGATATTCTTTTTTATTAATAGATATATGAGAATAGTAAAGATTAAAATTTTATGTATTAATTCAGAAACTGTTTGTTGAACACTGCAGTAGATACTGGGAATACAAGGTCAAATAATATGTGATCCATATCATTAAGAGTCAAATTTTATTAAAACAAAATTCCATTTAAGTGTAGCAGGTTATATCAAAGTACTAACAGTATTCAGTGCAGGTGCTATTGGAGGAAAATTGCAGGATAGAATTCATATCTAAGAACTGAATCGGTAGGGACTTCCCTGGTGGTCCAGTGATTAACACTCTGTGCTCCCAATGTAGGGAGCACGGGTTTGATCCCTGGTCAGGGAACTAAGATCCTGTATGACGCGTGGCACAGCCAAAAAAAAAAAAAAGAACTGAATTGGTAGAATTGGTAGGATTAGAAATGGTATCTGAGGCAGAGAAATCATGGGCTTTGACATCAAAGTCATACAGCTAGTTATTGGTACAATAAAAATTAGTAGTTTCTTATGAATTTAAATCCAAGATTTCTTATGTATTAATTTTTATGGACTTAGAAGTTTGTTACAGTGGTTTACATGATAAAGCCGGAGAAAAGTAGTTGAAGTGGCAAAGGAGAAAGAAATCCTCAAAGAACATTCTACAGATAAAAGAGACAAGGCTTTGTGACCTATGGAGAGGACAATGGAGAGGGAAGAGAAAAAAATGAATCTAAAGAATCAAGCCTGATTAATGAAAAAAATCTCTTTTCACACCTGAACTTGGGTGGGAGATTGGTTGTTAGGGAGAAATTGTTTCTTGCCTTCAAAATGCTATCATTTAAGTAATCCATCTGTATGTTCAAAGTAGACTGCAAAAAATCAACTGAAAAATTCATTTGTGTTTTAATCATTAACTCTATCTATTGTTGCTACTAACAAGGCACCAATAAAAACATTGTTTCTCCAACCAGGTTTTGAACTAACTGACAGACAAAAGAAGGAGGTTTAGGTGGAGATCAAAATATCTAACAGTAAATAAACAGTGTCTAATTAGAGAATGAGAGCCTAAAATCACTTCCTGACCCTGAGCCCTAGGATTAGACAGACTCACCCACCCAATGGCAGGATGGCACCTTCTTCCCAAGAGGAAAAAGATAAAACTCAATTGATATCTATAGTTACTTTTTCCCAAAATGTATCAATTAGATAAGTCACTGCCCTCTTTCAGAGGCAGAGAGAGCCTAGGGGCATAATCAGAGAAAATTCTCTATAAACCAGACTATGTCCAATATTTCTGTGATATCTCTGACTTTTTATCACTTTTGTCTGCAAAAAATAGAAAATGTGTTAATCATTAAGTTGTTGATCATCCCACTGAATAAAAGTTCTGGAGGAAGGTGGTTACAGAGTATTTAAGTCCATAGCTTAGAAATAGCAAAATCTAAATTCCTTTGATTCTCTTGGATTGACTCTCTTAAGTTAACATGGTTCCAATAGAGCTGCCCCTGTTCCAAGTCTTCTTTTGGCAGCATCCATTACCCCAAAGCAAGTAAGTGGTCTTTTAGGTTTCGCCACTTTTACTTAAATATGTTAGTATAATCTTTCCCGGAAGTCTCATGTCAGATGTCTTCTGATGTCTTCTTTGGTCATCCTCCCAACCCTAAACTAATAACAAATAAAGCAGAGTGGAATTAAACTCTGAAAACCATCAGAATTTATCCCCTGGAACTGTTGGAGGAAACCATCATTCCCGGGCTCTTTGAAAAGGGGAAAAAAGTCAGAGATACTTTGGCAAAAAGTTAAGAGATTAAATAATGCTTGTCAAGTAAACTTTTCCTTCCCAACCCCCATTAATTTGCCTTCTTATAATGGAGATTTAAGTTTTTGGAATAAGTGTCATATTATTAATTTATGGATGAAGTGAAGTGCTGAAGTCTACAAATATTTTCATGCAAATGCATATCATTAGTATAATTTGACTTTAGGTTATGTTGAATTTTTCTAACATAAATGAAAACTGAAACATAATCAAAAATCAATTTAACCAACTAATCAAACAGAATCGCTGAGAAAAGTAACATTACCTACAACAACTGAACTCTTTGTTCATTCTATATTTTATGAACAAAGTCTTTTTCTTTCAGCCATATAAAACAAGCATCTAATATAAAATAAAAACTTCTTTGTAGTGTATTAAAATAAAGATCTACAACTGAAACCCTCTATTTTTTACATAAGGAACCAGCAAAAATTCTCACACACATTATAGTAAAATGAAACACAGCTATTAATTAATTAGCACAACAATACATTATGACTGATTATAATATCAGACTAAGGAACAGTATGGTAGCTAGTTTCAACCTTCAAGTGTAAATTTTTTAAAAAATAATGATCACCCTTTGATTTAAAAAAATCTTTTGCAGGATGTATTTAATTGGTGTACTTTAAATAGGATGTTGCAAATGTTCAGAATACCATGTGGTCAGATGATTACCACAGCTCTGTGGTTCTTAATTACCCATATGAAGGCCAAATGAATCAGTAGTCAAATGGGGGCAATTATCACATCTATAGAAGAACATGACTCTCTGGATGGAGTTTTCTGCAAGCCTCATTTGCTAATACAAAGTAAGTAGTAGAGCATTTCAATACAAATGAGAATGGGAGGATGCAATATAAACTAAATGTCATCAGTTTGGAGGATGGAGAAAATATGGTAGAGAGTCACAATTTTTCAAAGTTTATTTTGGTAAATTTCTGGATGTAGAAAAGGTGAAGTTGAAATCAAAATAAAAGCAATTTCATACTGAAAGGCTTATTTATGGGAACTGAAACTCCTGGTGGTATAGATTCCACTAAGATCTATCATTTCATTAAGGCACAAGGAAGGAAGGAAAGTTCAGAGGGCTGCCAAGTGAAAATGGTCATCTTTGTTGCTTGGCTGTACTGAATATATTGACATGGAGAAGATTTTCTGTCTGGAGCAGCTGTAAAAATGCAGCCCCATGTCCCAGATGTCCAGCTGAATAGACTCTATGGCAATTGGCATACGTGCATGCAGTTAGAAATCAAATAGAAATACAGGATTCTTCTTCTAATAATTATGCTTTGCTATTAGTCAAGAGTAATGACTTTCAGCAGCACTGTTTCAGTAGAGTTATAAAGATTAGAAACATAATTGACTCATTGATGCCTTGGATGCCCAAAAACTTCTCATGAGTCAGTATATTAAATGTCTAATTATAGGCAATGATAATTCTTTTCCTGTGACATGTCTCAATGGTGGTTTGGATTCTAAAAGCAAATAAAAGAACTAGGAATAGCTCCATGACTCACCTTTTAAAATGAATGTCTGTTTTCCTATGGAGCAGGCGAACTTTCCTAAATAGTCACTGGTACCAGATGCTATTTGATTAAACTTATGAGAAGTTTATCTCGTATCTACATGTCAATAACTTAATGAAATGGATATTTCCCTTTATAATACCAGAAAAAAATCCAAACTCAAACACAAACACAAATATACACACCACACAAACACTCCACCACCCACCACCAAGAGCAAGAACTAGGAATGAGAAATATCAATAAATATAAATAAATACGTACATAAATAAATAAATACAAATCTGTATTGACATACATCCCTGTCAATGAATACACAAATCCTTGAGAAAGTGTGAGATCTGTCAGTGTACACAAGAAAACAAGATGCAAAGGGAATCCAGGTTCTAAAAACAATAAAACCATTCAAATTTTATGTCATCAAGGGTCTGCATTTTTCTCAAACCACCTAACCTTATATTCCTCCCTCTCCCCCTCCCCATCTTTATATCTCTTTCTCCCTTTCTTTTCATTTTTATTTTTTTAAAAAAAATTTAATGGAGTATAGCTGATATACAATGTTGTGTTAGTTTCAGGTGTACAGCAAAGTGAATCTGTTATACATATACATATATCCACTCTTTTTTAGATTCTATTCCCATGTACATCATTACAGAGTATTGAGTAGAGTTCCCTGTGCTATACAATAGGTCCTTATTAGTTATCTATTTTATATATAGTAGTGTGTATATGTCAATCTCAATCTTCCAATTTTTCCCTCCTGCCCTTACCCCCTGGTAACCATAAGTTTGTTTTCTACATCTGTAACTCTATTTCTGTTTTGTAGTTAAGTTCATTTGTACCCTTTTTTAGGATTCTTCATATGATATTTGTCTTTCTCTGTATGACTTACTTAACCCAGTATGACAATCTCTAGGTGCACCCATGTTGCTGCAAATGGCATTATTTCATTCTTTTTTTATGGCCGAGTAATATTCCATTGTATATATGTACCACATCTTATTTATCCATTCCTTTGTTGATGGATATTTCAGTTGCTTCCATGTCCTGGTTATTATAAATAGTGCTGCAGTGAACATTGGGGAGCATGTGCCTTTTCAAATTAGAGTTTTCTCCTGATATATGCCCAATAGTGGGATTGCTGGGTCATATGGTAGCTATATTGTTAGTCGTTTAAGGAACCTCTCCATACTCTCCATAGTGCCTCTCCATAGTGGCTGTACCAGCTTACATTTCCAGCAACAGTGTAGGAGGGTTCCCTTTTCACCACACCCTCTCCAGCATTTATTTCTTCTAGATTTTTTGATGATGGCCATTCTGACTTGTGTGAGGTGATACCTCATTATAGTTTTGATTTGCATTTCTCTAATAATTAGTAATTCTGAGCATCTTTTCATTGCCTCTTGGCCATCTGTATGTCTTCTTTGGAGAAACGTCTATTTATTCTGCACATTTTTTGATTGGGTTGTTTAGGGTTTTTTTAATTATTATTATTGAACTGCATGAGCTGTTCAACAAAATACTAGCAAATAGATTCCAACAGCACATTAAAAGGATCATACACCATGATCAACTGAGATTTATCTCAGGGATGCAAAGAGTTTTCAATATCTTCAAATCGATCAGTGTGATACACCACATCAACTAATTGAAGAATAAAAACCATATATATAATCATCAAAATAGATGCAGAAAAAGCTTTTGACAAAAGTCATAATCTATTTATGATAAACACTCTCCAGAAAGTGGGCATAGAGGGAACCTACCTCAACATAATAAAGACCATATATGACAAAGGCACAGCAAACATCATTGTCAATGGTGAAAAACTGAAAACATTTCCTCTAAGATCAAGAACAAGACAAGGCTGTCCACTCTCATCACTTTTATTCAACATAGTTTTGGAAGTCCTAGCCATGGCAATTGGAGAAGAAAAAGAAATAAAAGGAATCCAAATTGAAAAAGAAGAAGTAAAACTGTCACTCTTTGCAGAAGAAATGTTACTATACATAGAAAATCCTAAAGATGTGACCAGAACACTACTAGAGCTCATCATTCAATTTGGTAAAGTTGCAGGATACACAGTTAATACACAAAAATCTCTTGCATTCCTATACACTAACAATGAAGGATCAGAAAGAGAAATTAAGGAAACAATCCCATTTACCACTGCATCAAAAATAATAGAATACCCAGGAATAAACCTACCTAAGGAGGCAAAATACCTGTAATCAGAAAACTATAAGATACTGATGAAAGAAATCAAAGATGACACAAACAGATGGAGAGATATACCATGTTCTTGGATTGGAAGAATCAGTATTGTGGAAAATGACTATACTACCCAAAGCAATCTACAGGCTCGATGCAATCCCTATCAAATTACCAATGGCATTTTTCACAGAATTAGAAATTTTTACACTTTGTATGGAAACAAAAAAGACCCTAAATAGCCAAAGCAATCTTGAGAAAGAAGAATGGAGCTGCAGGAATCAGACTCCCTGACTTCAGACTATACTACAAAGCTACAGTAAGCAAAACTGTATGGTACTGGTTCAAAAACAAAGCTATAGATCAATGGAACAGGATAGAAAGTCCAGAAATAAACCCATGCATCTATGGTCACCTAATCTATGACAAAGTAGGTAAGAATGAACAATGAGAAAAGACAGCCTCTTCAATAAGTGGTTCTGGGAAAACTGGACAGCTACATGTAGAAGAATGAAATTAGAACACTTCTTAACACTATGCACAAAAGCAAACTCAAAATGGATTAAAGACCTAAATGTAAGGTCAGATACTATAAAACTCTTGGAGGAAAACATAGGCAGAACACTCTGTGATATAAATTGCAGCAAGATCTTTTTCAGTCCATCTCCTAGAGTAATGAAAATAAAAACAAAAATAAACAAATGGACCTAATTAAACTTAAAAGCTTTTGCACAGAAAAGGAAACCATAAACAAAACGAAAGACAACCCTCAGAATGAAGAAATTATTTGCAAATGGAACATCCATTTCTTTTTAATTGTACCAAAATAGGGTCATATGATCTAATGTCTTTGTAATGACCATCTTCTTGGTGCAGATATAACCACTCAAGGGTTGATTGTCTCCATCGCTACACGGTTTGTGATTCCAATCATAGTAAAACACTGATAATTTCCAATCATAGTAAAACATTGATAATTTCCACAAGAAAAATACAGCAGAAGTATATTGAGACAGTCAGAATTAAGAATTGTTATTGATTTAAGTACTCTCTTTATAGGACTAAAACTCAAAAGAAACATTTATTGTTGTATACAACAACTATGATACATCATTAACACATATAATTAGTTCATTGAATAAAATGATAGTATGTAAATTTAATAACTAATTTTTATTGTTTCTACTTTTCTAATTTGTTCTTTTTACACTTTTGGATGAAACAGAAAAAAGGAACCTTAAATATCCATTATTTGCAATGATTACATAAATGTTCTATTTGTTTGGTTTTAAACAAGTTAATACTAGTCTTAATTAAGAAATCCAGTTCATTGCATTGTAAATATTGACTATATAAACTCTATCCAACTAAGGCCTGATCCAATTTTGTAAGTTTGTGGGAGGGAGCAGGGAGGTGAGGGAGATGGGTACAATCTTATGCAACTTGTTTTCTTATAATTTTGGGAGCCAAAGCTGGCATTTAAAAGACTCTGACAATCCATGCAAGAATATCCTTTAATACAGTTCTTTTGGTTCTAGCAATGCTTCAAGCTAGCACACGAGGGCCTTCCTGCTTAGTTCTCATGGTTTTTGAGGTCCCCTCTAACAGATGGATCATGTACTGTCTCCAGGCTGTCTTCTGAGACTGTGTTCATTTCTCTCTCTCCATCTCTCTCTGTTTTGTCTTAGTATACACTTGGTTTCCAAAGGCACAAAGTTTTGCCCATCCATCAGTGGAAGCACAGTGCCCTTCTAATGAAGCTGACACTTTACTCTGCCCCCTCTACCCTTAGATTTATCAGATTAGGAGTCAGGTATGTTCCCCTGCATCCATTAATCTCCGGAGCACCCATGGCAACCCCTCCCAATAGCCTTTTTGAGTGCCTCTTCTCTGACTTAAAGTTCAATATTAGGGATCCATTTCTGTTTTCCCCACCCCCAAGGACTGGAGAGTAATGAGAACAGACTGAAAATCTGTACAATAAAATCCTCTTCCTGGAATCTTTAACACTCACTCTTATATGGTTCATGTAGGAGATAGACTAATGCTGGCCAGATCAACTCCACAAAGCACAAAGAATCCTTAGAAGCTGGTTTAGCAAAAGAGTTTAAGATTCTGGGGTACTTGGTACCTATTTAATTGTTCTCCGACTTTGGGGCCACAGCCCAACGAGTTTTTGGTTAATATTTTTTTCTATTAAACTGGTGAATTCTTGGTTCAGTTATTATATATAAAAGGAATTCAACTAAGCACTTTACATATGCTATAGAATTTAATGTCCACAACATCCATATGATGCCATTATGATTCTTTTGTAGATGATAAAAACTAAGAATCCAGGATTTTATAAAACTCAGTCAAGGTCAACTACTTGTAAATGGCAGAGCTGAGATCAGGCCCAAGGTTTCCAAGCCTCTTCAGAAAAGTTAAAGAAATTGGACATAACCTCCTTTGAATGATTCCTACGTGCCAGGCATTGTTAGTCTTTTACATTCAGTTACCTCACTTATTCTCACAAGAACTAAACAAAAAATATATTATTCTCCTTCATAGGGAAAATGGAAAGTGATTATACACATTTTCCAAGGTCATAAGGTACTTAATTGTACAACCAAAGTGAGATATATTTTTTTAATATAAAGCCTATGCACATTCAATTACACAATTTTGCCTTCTGGCAATTATGTCTTGTTTACTGCACTACAAATCCTGCCTACTGCTTTAGGTTTTTCTGCAGTTGACTACATTTATTAAAATGGGTAGGCAGAGATTTTCTATGACATGATTCATGCAAAGGCAGCAACATTCATTAGTTTATTCACAGTACCAATACTGCAAGAGTTAGGTAAACCATAATAAATAAGAAAGGCCTTGTATTGGCCTTGATTAGCTCACACTTCTGTAAGAGAAAGGGATTCTAAAAGAAATACAATACATTGCTAAAAAGATTCAGTAGAACTGGGAACGATTACAACATACCAAGGAAGCAGCAATCAGGGAGAAATTGCAAAAAACTGATATGTGAGTTGAGATTGAGGAACGAGAAACTAAACAGCTCAGACAAGAAGGACAGTGGGGGGATTACTGAGGAAGTAATAAGGCTGAGAATAGAAAGTTATGAGTAATTTGGTACAACAGTGGCATTGAGTATATGGAAAGAAGACAAGATTATTGTTGCCACAAAGGAAAGAAAAAGTAAACAGCTCTAACATTTGATTTGGTTTGTTTTCATTCATTTAATCAGTCCTTTATTCTTCCAATCATCTTTCTGGCATATATTTCCTGAGTTATTGCCAGTTTCCAGTGATGAGACAGAAGCGCAATATATATGGCCCATCTTGGAATCGCCATGAATGCTATCAAGATTTAGTAGGTGGAGTTGGAAGATTTCTACCTGTATTGCACTTCACAACACTGCCCCATTCAAAGCCTTAGGAGGGGCCTAAACAATGTGTTCACATGGGCTGGTGATTCTAATTTTTAGAAAATTAATTAACAGCTTTAGTTTTTGGAGCAGTTTTAGGTTTATGGAAAAATTCAACAGATAGTAAAGAGTTCCCATATACTCCCTCCTCACCTGCCCTCCACCAATAGAGTTAAGGTATTATAAATATCTTGCATTAGTGTGGTATATTTGTTATAATTGATGAATCAATATTGATACATTATAATTAACTGAAGTCCATAGTTTATGTTAGGGTTTACTCTTTTTGCTGTACAGCTGTACAGATTTTGACTAATGCGTATCATGTATACACTATTACAGCATTGTACAGGATAGTTTCACAGCCCTAAAAATCCTCTGGGCTTTATCTATTCATCCCTTTCCCCATCTCCTCTGAACGTCTAGCAACCACTGATCTTTTTTAGTCTCTAAACTTTTGCTTTTTCAACAACATCATACAGTTGGAATCTTACCACCTGTAACATTTGTAGACTGGTTTCTTAGTAATATGCATTTGATATTCCTCCATGTCCTTTGTGGCTTAATATCCAATTTCTTTTTATTGCTGGATAATATTTCATTGTCAGTTATGTACTACAGTTTATCCATTCACATTTTGAAAGACATCTTGGCTGCTTTCAGTTTTTGGCAATCGTGAATAAAAATGCTATAGACTTTCATGTGTAGGTTTTGTATGGGCATAAGTTTTTAACCCATTTGGGTAAATATGTAGGAGTGTGAAATCCATATCATATGGTAAGGCTATGTTTAACTTTGTAAGAAATTGCCAAATTATCTTCCTAAGTGGCTGTATCATTGGTGTTCCCACTAGCTATGACTGAGAGTTCCTGCTGTTCTGCATCTTCACTAGGGTTTGGTATTATTCGTTTTGTTTTTCTTTTTAATGCATTCTAATACATGAATAGTGGTAGCTTGTTTTAGTTTGCAATTCCCTAATGGCATATAATGTTGAATATTTTTTCATATGTTTATTTTTCATCTGTATATCTTCTTTGGTTAGGTGTCTGTTCATATCTTTTGTCCATATTTTAGTTAGGTTATTTTTCTATTGGTAAATTGTAAATACTCTTTGTATATTTTAGATATCAATCCTTTATCAGATATTTGTTTTGCAAATATTTTCTCCTAGTCTGTGATTTGTCTTTTTATTTCATTAACAATATTTTTTATAGAGCAGAAATTTTTAGTTTTAATCAGTTACAAGTTATATTTTTTTTTCTTTCATGGATCCTGCTTTTGGTATTTTACTTAAAACTAATCATCAAAGTCATCTAGATTTTTTCTTATGCTAGCTTCCAGAAATTGTATAAAAGATTTGCATTTTACATTTAGACCTAAGATACAATTTGGGTTAATTTTTTTGAACAGACTAAGGTTGGTATCTAGATTCTTTTTTTTTTTTTATGCTACCTCATAAAATAAGTTAGGAAATTCCTCCTCTGCTTCCATTTTCCAGAAGACATTTTAGAAGACTGGTATAATTTCTTACGTAAAGGTTTTTTTTTTTTTTTTAATATTCATCAGTGAAAACATATGGTTTCTGATTATTTATCTATTGGAAAGTTATTAATTATTGATTCAATTTCTTTGACATGGGAGTATTCAGATCAATTTTTAAAGTATCCAAAATTTTAAAGAATGCTTCCTTTTTACTCTTTCCATTCCTTTTTCTGCCATTCCCATTGAATTTCCCTTCACTACAAGTGGCACTGGAATGGTCTAGGCAATCTTAGCTTCTTGAGAAAGAGAAATAGGGCTGGGTAGAGTTTGTGTAGTGGTGTGTGGCTTTCCATTAATTCAGCATTTAGTGAAGTTACTGTAGGCTGTCTAGGGTAACAATGATTTCCCTGACTTCTCCAGCTGCACATTTTGTCAACTTAGTATCCTGATACCAAGCCTTACTGGGATATGACTGGGTCATAGAACGCATAGCACTACAAGTACTTGGGTAGTAGAAAAGAAACAAGGATTTACATGTAGTCTTTGGAAAATGCTTCTGATCATTAGTAGTATAAAATTTAAAGTGAAGAATTTGGTTCTTATGGACATCTAGTAAAAACGAACTTTCTATCTTGTCAAAAAGATGTAATGATATACCATATAAAATACCTAATACACTATTTTGTAGGAGTAATGTAAAATGGAAGTTATTAGAATTTCTGATTAAGGGTTTAAACATACAAGAATAATACTGCAGCAACCACATAATTATGTCATCATAAATTCCTCATTCCCTGTAACAATTCCAAAGAAACAAATAGTAATCAATTATGCTAGTGGAAATCTTGAATTATAGAAATAATATTAAAAAATTGCTTTTATATAAAGAAATTTTCAAAAAGTTTAATGGAAGAATATAGGAAAATGCTATAAACAGATAATCATAAAACCTTTACTTATTGACTAAATTTGGAGTATTTATCAGTTGTCTTAAAAAATATATTGGTTGTGATTTTTTCTTTATTAAAAAAAAGTTGGACATGGTTTTGTGTTCAAAACTTTGTGTATTTTATTCTTAAAGAGGTTTCATCAAATTTTACAAATTGCATAAGGTTCAGATCCCATAAAATCTGAATCTATTCCTGATTTTGAAGCCATAAAAATTTATGGAATACAAACATAGTGAAAACTATGTCTTCTTTGTGAGTTGAATCTTTTTTCACTGAGATCTTATATTCTATTGTAATGCTTTCTGCTTTGGAGCCTCCTCTAACCAATACTAATTATAGTTATCCCAGCTTTATTTTACTTTCCCATTGCATGCTCTACATATTGCTATCTTTTATTTAAAATCTTTTTCTGTGAGTATTTTTTAGATGTGTTTCTTGTAAAAGCATATTCTTAGCCATACTTTTTCTTATGCATTCTCAAAATCTGTTTAAACTGGGTCATTCTGTCCATTTGATTTAATATCACTACTGGAATATTTAGGGGTTAAATGCTTTCTTTCTGACTTGTTCTATGTTACTTTTTTTCCTTTTTGTTTTCCTGTCTTCTTTTGGATTCTTCAAATCTTATCTATCTTGGTGCCATTACCTTATATCAATTTGTTTTATGGCATCTCTTTCTGTTCTTTTAGTAATTAATTATGTGGTATCTACAAATTATTTAATAATCCTCCCTTCAAGAAATTTGGTTTATACGTCCTTCCTTTAAATCTGTGCTGACATTAGTGACTTGCCTATAATCAATGGAATGCAGCCAAAGTGACACTGTTTGATATTTGAGGCTAGGACAACAGGCCATGCAACTTCCTCCTGGTGATCTTAGGGTGTTTGCTCTTCGGAAAGTTAGTCACAACTACCCTAAGACTACCATCCTAGAAAAGTGACTGGCCAACGACCCCAGCTGGGCTCCCATCTGATAGGTAAGCATCATCAAATGTCAGTCCAGCCAAATCATCAGATACCTACATACTTAATCAACATGTAACTGAAACTGAAATATTTTTTCTATTTCTGAAAGATATCTTTTATAATTGCATTTAGTGAGTTTCCTATATCTGAAGGATCCCTTTTATAATTACATTTGGTGGAGGCTTAGAATTGGTGAATTCTGTCAGTGATTATTTTGTCTGAAAATTTCTCCGAAAAAAACAAAACAGCTCCATTCTTGAAGAATATTTTGGTAGTGCAGAAAATTGTAAGTAGTTAGTTGTCAGTGATTTTCTTTCATGATCTTGAAGATATCTTTTCACTGTTGTATAGTTTCCAATGTTTTTGATGAAAGTCCATGTAAATCTAAGTATCTCTTTAAGGGTACATTTTCTTTCATTGTCTGCACTTTCATCCCGAAGGATCTGCTTATGGATTTATATCTATTTATTCTTCCTGAGCCTCTCTGACTTTCTGATTCAGAGGATAGGTGTCTTTCAGCAGTTCTTGGGAACTCTTGGTCATTACCACTACACACATTTTCTTTGTCTCATTCTCCCTTCTGTGGTTCCATTCTGAAGAGCTCCTCTCACTCTACTTCTGACCTACAAACACAGTAATTCTCTCTTTATCTGTGTTTAATTTGATATTAAATTATCTACAAAGTTTTAAATTTGTATTTTGCTTTTCTATTACTATTGCTGATTCCATTATAAATCTGCAATCTCATTAGTTACAGTCTTCAGTGCCTTAAGTAAATTCAAACTTTCTCTCACCTACAACATTAATATGTTCTATTACAATTTTTGTTCCATAATCTAATAACAAGGACCTCTTTGGGGTCTATTTTCCTTATCTTATATTCACTTTGATTCCTGCTTTTTGCATTGTGCACTTCATAATTCTCAACTTTTTGTTCAATCATGTATTTAAAAGTTAATATTGAAAATAAGTGTGAGACATTTGATAATCTACTATGGCCACAGAATAAACTTAAACATTTGTTCCACAGTGGTAGTACCTTGGGGTAACTGGCAGAGGTCAAGGGGAAAAAAATCCACTCTGAGTAAATATAACAACTTCCCTGCATGCAACATTTCAGAGTAGGGTCCAGAGCAGGTGCTGTTCCTCTGGGATTTCTGCCTTTGGAAGGAGTTAAACTGCATTGATGCAGGCTAAGGAGTCCACCTTACCTCTTCTCTCATTCCCTTTTCTTAAACATGTGGAGGGTCTCAGGGGAAATTCTCTTTGTGGTCCAAGCCCAAATAAGTGGTTTACTTAGCCAGAGTCTCTACCCTGCCAGCCTACCTCACTGGAGACTTCATTTTTGTTTTTCTTTTTATGCCAACAGGGCATATATGACTCTGGTTTACTCCTTAGAGCTCTAATTCTCTTTCTGTGAAATACCTGATCCTCTAAAACAGAGTCTGAGGCTTCCATCAGCAAGTTCTCTTTAGCAGGAGTCTTGGTGCTGGCAGTGTTTTTGCCTGAAGTTGGAAGTCTTGTTCAGTTATTTTCACTTAAGCATGTGCTGATTGGTTTCACATTTAAACTTCATGATTTTTGTTACCATGCTTCACGGTGACAGATTGTCATCTTAAATATTTTATCCTGTGCTCTCAGCATCCCCTGGAGAACCTTGGATGACAAGCTAATACAAACAGTTATTAGTGGACAACTTTGTGCTAAAGCCTTTGCCTAGATTCACATGAGTGAATGTGCCAGATCTCACATTCACGTGTGACTCAGGAATATTTAAGAAGCTCAATGTAAAAAATCTCAATCTCACCTAAAGAGTCTGAGGGATAAATGAGATTAAGGACTTAAAATAATTTTGGAAGCTGTAAAAGGCTATATATAAGTGCTTGTGGTTATATGATCATGACCTGCTCTTATTAGTCTATCTGCAGGTATTGTATGAATTAAATATCTTGATCATAAGGTTTATTTGATGTCATATTTTTATATTGGAAAATAACTGATTCCTTATCTCATTTTCAAATTCAAAATTTATCCACTTTTTGGCCAAAATCAAGCCAGTAATACAGCTCATACAGTCAACTTGAATTACTACTACCCAATAGAAACAAATAATTGTGAGTTGTTTATGGCTAATATTGGATGCTGAGATTTTATATATATATATATATATATATATATATGACAAATATATGTATAATATAAAAAGTATCTTTAAATATATAGATTTATACAATATATAATATATAGATTTAAACAATTCATAAACAATATATAAAATACACATTTAAACATGCATAAAGGATATATAAAATAAATATATATATTTAAACAACTCATATATATATGTCAGTATCCAATATTAGTTGAATATACAATTTAAAAAAAAATTTTCAATGAACCAGCTTCTATTGCGATGATTCAGAATGAGAGAAATGGTATTTTATTTACTATTTTTAACAAAAAGAAATATCACACATACAACACACTATCTTCTTTTGTCACTAATGAAGCTACTTAAAGAAACTGATGTTCAGTTGAAAATATAAAGAAATAAATAAAAATATTTCTTGATGCAGATACTTAAAGTACCAAATACTATAGCATTGTTGTTTCTAAGTCGTTATATTACAAAAAAGATGTCAAGGAAACAGTTCCTTTTAACTCCCCTATCAAAAAATATTTACGATTTTATTTCTGCATATTCTTTTTTTTTTTTTTTTAATTATTTATTTATTTTTGGCTGTGTTGGGTCTTCGTTTCTGTGCGAGGGCTTTCTCTAGTTGCGGTGAGCAGGGGCCACTCTTCATCGCGGTGCGCGGGCCTCTCACTGTCGCGGCCTCTCTTGTTGCGGAGCACAGGCTCCAGACGCGCAGGCTCAGTAGTTGTGGCTCAGGGGCCCAGTCGCTCCGCGGCATGTGGGATCTTCCCAGACCAGGGCTCGAACCCATGTCCCCTGCATTGGCAGGCAGATTCTCAACCACTGCGCCACCAGGGAAGCCCACTGCATATTCTTTTTTAACGAAATATATAATGCATTCTAATGCATTGGTTAAAGATGTAGATTCTGGATTTAGCTAATTCTGCATATAAATATTGTCTCTACAATTACCAGCCCTGTAACTTGGAGGAATGTCATAGACTTTCTCTGCTTTAGTTTTGTTATCAGTAAAATGGCATAATATTTCCTATTTCATGGATATTTTTAAACATTTAAGAATGGGATATTTGAGAGAAATGAATGAGGTAACATAAGTACGGAACACATAGTAAACTCGTTACTAATACATACTAGGCTATATTGTTGTGAAAATTCTATTGTGATTTCAAAAAATAAAATATCTTTTCACTATGTAAATGCAATTATTTTATGCATTGTGGACTAATATTTGTGTTGAATTTTCTGTCACATTAAACCAAATTCTATGTGTGCTGTATTAACAAAGGGGAAAGAAATCTACCAAAAAATATTCTTCATATACATAGACACAATGTTACTTGAGAAAATGTGAACAGTTAAAACTGAAAAACAGAATCTCAGTTACATCAGCATCAAATATTATATTTTATAAAAATTTAGGCACACACTTAATGAACTATCTGTAAGACCTGTGTATTAGATATCCATTTCTGTGTGACAAAACCCTTTAAAACTTAGTAACTATAAAATTCAATAATCCTTTGTTTATTAATGTAATCCATGATTGACAATTTGGTATGAGGTGTTAGCAGGAAGTCTTAGTTCCTCTACCCCTAGGCTCTCTACTATCTCCATGGTGTGGTAGCAGATAGCATGGCAGCTGGCTTCCTCTAGAATGAGAGATCCAAGAGATTGAGAGGCATACAGAATAAGGGGAGGAGAATTAGTTTCCACCTTTTGAAGGAAGGAGTGGCAAAAAATTTGTGGACATATGTTAAAGCCACTGTACATTGGAAACTGCAAAACATTTGAGAGAAAATTTTTTAAAATAAACAAATAAATCAGGAAATACGGCATGCCCACAGACTGGATCATTTTTATCAATTCTCTCTGAATTTATCTGTACTCTAAATACAGTCATGATGAAAGTCCAGCAGGGTTGTGAGTATGTGTGTGGGGGTGAAAATTTTGATAATATGATTCTAAAATGCACAGCTAATATCAGTACTTACTTAGAAGTTACAGGAATAAAGACATTGTACTTTTGGTGTAAGGATAAATATATAGAGCAATAAAACTGATTAAGGAAACCAAAAGTAAACCAACGCAAATATAGTATTATGGGTTGAATTGTGTCCCCCCAAAAGATGTTGAAGTCGTAATCCCCAGTACCTGGGAATGGGATCTTATTTGAAAATATGGTCTTTACAGATAGGCAAGTTAAGATGAAGTCATTAGGATGAGTCCTAGTCCAATATGACTGTGCTTTGATAAAAAAGAGGAAACATACACACAGACACAGAAATACATGGAGGGGAGACAATGGGAAGACACAGGGAGAATGGCTGTGCCTACCAGAAGCTAGCAGACAGACATGGAATGGGTTCAAGCTCACAGTGCTCAAAAAGAACGAATCGTGCTGATACCTTGATTTCAGGCATCTTTCCTCCAGAACAAAGTAACAATTCTATTGTTTAAACTGCCCAGTTTCTGGTACTTTGCTTCTGCAGCCCCAGGAAACTAATACAATGGGGAATGAAGGTCATTTCAACAAATGGTGCTAGAAAAACTGGATATATATATATATATATATATATATATATATATATATATATATAAAATTCTCATGCTTACCTCACACAATAAATAAAATTATTGAAATGGATAGGGGACTTAAGCATTTAAGATAAAGTTACAAAGACTCTAGAATAAGCAATAGGATGTAATCTTTGTTATTTTGATGTAAGCAAAGCTTTCTTAGCTAGAACATAAAAAACACACACTATAAAAGAATAAATTTACCTCCATGAAATTTAAAAATTCTTTTTCAAGACACAATTTAGAAAGATGATAAATGACAAAGCAAGACACCAAATTTGGATAATGTTTAAAATCTACATGCCCTACAAAGGATTTGTATCCAGAATACATTAAAACAAACAAATGCATAACTCAGTAAGAAGGCAAACAACACAATTAAAACATCATGAACTTCCAGCTACTGCCTAGAATATAAAAATCTGAAAAGAATGTAAATTCCACACTAACAAAAACTAAAAAGAGGTCCATTTATAAAATTATAATTTTCTTAGAACTAGCAGAGAGCTGAATTCGCAAAGCTCCTAATTAGCCTGAAAGCTAATGATAAAAGCAACTTCAAGGAGAGACAGGATGTGAGCACCGACTCACCTGGGTCAGAGGATGAGAGGAAGTCGGTGACTGTAGAACAAGGTAAGGAGCTTTCTGATGAAGTTTTCTAAGGAATTGCTGAAGGCTGAGTGGGCAGTGGGGGTAGTGATATATAAGCCATCGTGAGTACAGACACAAAATTGTCACACCCACTTTCAGGTTCATCTCAGTAGAATTTCACTAGACCTGAGAAAGATTCAAAGCAGAGAGAAACACCATCAGCGTTCCAGGCACGTGAAAGAGTATACCCCTAGAGCCCTTGCTCAGGGATCCTTCTCTGCTGGGGAAAAAAACAACAAACAAACAACAAAAAATTTTAAGCTGCTGGGTGAAGGCCAGTAAACCCTGTATTCTCATGATGCAGGTGAAGACCTATTGGAACAAAAGTAAGGGAAAATAAAACAAGCAAACAAACAAGAAAACAAACAAACAAGAAAATTCTATCCCTGGGAGAGGGGAATGAAAACTTTCTCAGACCAAACCAATTAGAGGTCATCTCTACTGTTTGTTTCTAGTGCCTTAACAGTGACTTTTCTATGTCAGGCATTTAATAAACACCTATTTTTCTTAAGATTTTTTTGATGTGGACCATTTTTAAAGTCTTTATTGAATTTGTTACAATATTGCTTCTTTTTTTTTTTTTTTTAATGTTCTGTTTTTCTGGCTGTGAGGTATGTGGTATCCTAGCTCCCCAACCAGGGATCGAACACACACCCACTGTATTGGAAGGCGAAGTCTTAACCGCTGGACTGCCAGGGAAGTCCCAATAAACACCTATTAGATGGTATAGATATTGCTTGGAAATTACAGAGATGGCTTTATACACTCTTTCATTCATACCAACCATAACCTGGGTGTTGTTTCCTCAAGAAATAAATTGGATGACAGATAAATTCTAGGTGGTTTTACAGACACCTAGGATATAAAATACAATTCCATTAAAGAAAATGTTGTTTCTTAAAATATATTTAGTAAAACGTGTACTTCTAAGGAAGATAAATTGCAATGTGAAATCTGTATTAATGATCTTAATCAATTTTTTGTTACCAAGTTAATAATTTTCTGGTTGAGACAGTCTCAAATAACCTTCAGTGTGTCCTAATAATGCTACATTCAGAAATGCATTTTTTAACACTTATTCTAGAAATATTATTAGAGGAAATTTGTGTTTAATTTTCTGGCTTAGACAGTCTCAAAGAATCTTTCAATGTGTCCTAATAATGCTACATTCAGAAATCCACTTTTTAACACCTAGTCTAAAAATTGTCTTAGAAAAAAATTAAAATTTACATAGAATTCCATGTAAATATCAGGATGCCATCAGATGATTCCAACACTTTATTAGAGCAAATTGTTCACCCAAGTTGAAAGGTTGTTCTAGAGTAAAAGAATCTAAAGGGAAACAACCCTACATGATATGCAAGAACTAAAATCAGGTCTCAGTCAAGAGAAAATTAACAGCGCTTTCGATTTATGTTCAGACTACAAAGAATATTTCAATTTACAGTGAATGCTGGATGATATTATGGATTCTGTTGATTTTCTTAGGTGTGATTTTAGCTTGGTGATCCAAAGAGATATGCTTTTTCTTAGGATATGCTGAGGTAGATCAACAAGATATGTAAAATTAACAATATTGAAAAAATTTTGAATCTATGTGGTGATGAATGACAACTGTACCATTCTATATTTTTTTATGTTTGAAAATATATGTAATTTAAAAATTTGGGGAAACCTTTTGGAGAAGGCAAGGATATACAATGGAGAAAAGGCAGCCTCTTCAATAAGTGGTGCTGGGAAAACTGGACACCTACATGTAAAAGAATGAAATTAGAACACTCCCTAACACCATACACAAAAATAAACTCAAAATGGATTCGAGACCTAAATGTAAGAGTGGACACTATAAAACTCTTAGAGGAAAACATAGGAAGAACACTCTTTGACATAAATCACTGTAAGATCTTTTTTGATCCACCTCCTAGAGTAATGGAAGTAAAAATAAAAATAAACAAATGAGACCTAATGAAACTTAAAAGCTTTTGCAAAGCAAAGGAGACTACAAACAAGACAAAAAGACAACCCTCAGAATGGGAGAATATATGTGCAAACGAATCAACAGACAAAGGATTAATCTCCAAAATATATAAACAGCTCATGCAGCTCAATACTAAAAAAATAAACAACCCAATCCAAAAATGGGCAGAAGACCTAAATAGACATTTCTCCATAGAAGATATACAGATGGAAGCACATGAAAAGCAGCTCAATATCACTAATTATTAGAGAAATGCAAATCAAAACTACAGTGAGGGCTTCCCTGGTGGCGCAGTGGTTGAGAGCCCGCCTGCTGATGCAGGGGACACGGGTTCGTGCCCTGGTCCAGGAGAATCCCACATGCCGCGGAGCGGCTGGGCCCATGAGCCATGGCTGCTGAGCCTGTGCGTCCGGAGTCTGTGCTCCACAACGGGAGAGGCCACAGCGGTGATAGGCCCGTGTACTGCAAAAAAAAAAAAAAACCTACAATGAGGTATCACTTCACACCAGTTAGAATGGGCATCATAAGAAAATCTACAAACAACAAATGCTGGAGAGGGTGTGGAGAACAGGGTACCCTCTTGCACGTTGGTGGGAATGTAAATTGATACAGCCACTATGGAGAACAGTATGGAGGTTCCTTAAAATACTAAAAATAGAATTACCATATGACCCAGCAATCCCACTACTGGGCATATACCCAGAGAAAATCATAATTCAAAAAGACACATGCACCCCAATGTTCATTGCGGCACTATTTACAATAGCCAGGTCATGGAAGCAACCTAAATGCCCATCAACAGATGAATGGATAAAGAAGATGTGGTACATATATACAGTGGAATATTACTCAGCGATAAAAAGGAATGAAATTGGGTCATTTGTGGAGACTTGGATGGACCTAGAGACTGTCATACAGAGCAAGGTAAGTCAGAAAGAGAAAAATATATATATACTAATGCATATATGTTGAACCTAGAAAAATGGTACAGATGAACGGGTTTGCAGGGCAGAAAAGAGACACAGATGTAGAGAACAAACGTATGGAAACCAAGGGGGGAAAGTGGTGGGGGTATGGTGGTGGTGTGATGAATTGGGACATTGGGATTGACATATATACACTAATATGTATAAAATGGATAACTAACAAGAACCTGCTGTATAAAAAAATAAAATAAAATAAAATTCAAAAAGAAAAAAAAAATTGGGGGACTTCCCTGGTGGTGCAGTGGTTAAGAATCTGCCTGCCAATACAGGGTACACAAGCTCGAGCCCTGGTCCAGGAAGATCCCACATGTCTCGGAGCAACTAAGAGTATGCGCCAAAACTACTGAGCCTGTGCTCTAGAGCCTGCGAGCCGCAACTACTGAGCCAGTGTGCCACAACTACTGAAGCCCACGCGCCTAGAGCCCATGCTCCGCAACAAGACAAGCCACTGCAATGAGAAGCCTGCATACTGTAACCAAGAGTAGCCTGGCTCAATGCAACTAAAGAAAGCCCATGTGCAGCAACAAAGATCAGACCCAGCCATAAATAAATAAATAAATAAATAAATAAATAAATAAATAAATAAATAAATAAATAAATAAATTTACTAAAAAAAGAACTTTTTGAATCTTCATACCAGAATCTGCATACCAGTTACTGTCTTCTGGACTTCACTGAGAACTGAAGCCAGCACATTTTCCTGTTTTTTGTTCTAAACAATTCTGGGTCCAGGTAATAAAAAAAAGAAAAAAAAAAAAAAGAATGTTAGCTGTTTGCTCCAGGAAATACTAGCTCTTGGAAGGTAAGACTGTGAACCAAATAGCTTACCTTTCAAGACTAGCATCTTGCTCACCAAGGCTCACTTCAGGACCTTCTCTCTTTGGGCCAAACCAGTTCAAAGCATTCACGCCATCAACTGCCTACTCCCATCCAGTTCCCTGATTTTCAATGAGGTCCTAAAAACCCACAAATATCCTTCCCTAATTCTCCTATTATAAAACAATACCAATGTCTGTCAAGGTGGCTTATATCTGCAATAAACCTAAAAAAACTATCTTTGCTTCAACAAGTGGGTTTTTTGATAGTTATTTGAAGGCACTGACAGTTGACATTTCTCATAGTTCGTTCATTAGAGGTCCTGGTTCTAAAATGACAAAATCACCAAATGTCATGTGTCAATCTCAGTTAGATCTTAATGCAGAGAAAACAAAAATAGCTTAAGAGAATGTTGTGGGAATTAGGGAAATTTAAATGTTTTCTGAATATGAAATGACATTATGGAATTTTCGTTTACTTGTATAGGTGTTGTATGTCATTTGTAAATTATGTGGGAGATTGTTTTTTCTTAGAACATGCTGAAATGTTGTTGGGTGGACTATTTTCAGAAGGAATAGCAAAACAGATGATGTATAGATCAATAAAAAAGATTAAGTACACACAGAAAATTATTACAATTCTTAAATCCAGTTGGACGGTATATGCACAGTCAGTGTATTTGTTTTCAACCTTTGCTAGAAAATCTTATTTTAAAAATATGGGAAATATACTTCCCCAAAGCTTTGTAGGAACACAGACCAGAAACTGCCTTCTGGTTGTTAATATTGTCTACAAGTTGTCTGTTTAGAGTTTCTTGAAGTTAGCCAAAAATTTTACATTTGAATATTTCACATTGAGAATCTAAAGTATATTTTTGTAATATCCCACCAAAGAGCTTTTGCAATTTACTCAAATCCTCACACCCATAAATCCAAAGCTAGACACTTACATTACATTTTATTACATTCAATGTCTACATTAGTCTCTGAGTTCTTTGGGAAAAAAGTGCATATACATACTTTTGTGTATACACACATATACATAAACACACATACATTTACAATTAAGCATTACTTCCTTCTAATATTTTGAATGAAGGAGGTAGGGCCAAATCATAAACATAGCTATTTTATGTTTTATTTCATAAACATAGCTATAAAGATAAATATAGCTATTTATCTTTAACCAAAAAGTGGTATTTTAGAAGCTTGAAAATGACAGAGCTATCTGCTGAAACATTCTATGAAACTCATGAATTACTACTTCTGAGTTTCCCTAGAGCTATTAAAATTTGAAAAGGAGAGAAAGGAAAAAAAAAAGGCTTCCATCCCAATCTACAAAAAGGGATTAAACATCATGGCATTGACATCTGGACTTTCCAGCAGGTGAATAACAGGCCTACCCAGAATTGACAGCCCGCTGACTTTTATTTAATTCAAAATTACTATTCATGTCAACTCAAATTCCAGAGAAAGTGGCAATCTGGTGTCACAAATGCTGAATGTGAGCAAGATTTTCACACAAAGGTTAGTACCATATGTCACACTTAAAATAGAAACATAATTTTCTTTGGGGGCATGGATTATAAAATGTCCACTAAGACTGACTTTTATTGGTATTTGCAATACTAAATCATTTAACAAATTCATGGCTGTGGTTTATATTTTAATACAGCATTTTTAGCATATATTTATCATGAATAGATAATTTTATATAGGTAGAAGTATATAAAAAACACACATATATATGTATATATACAAAAAATAAAATATATGGGTGTGTATGTATAAAATATACACAAAAACATGTTTACGTGGGTATATATGTATAAGCTATATATGATATATCTACATTATAGCTATAAGACAGCCCCCAACAACGAGAAAATTTCTCAAAGTCAAAATGTCAGTAGCGCCTGTTTAACACTTTTAAAAATATAAAGATCCCATAACTCATTAAACATTTAAGATTTTTTTTGTAAGAATTATATGCTTAGAATGAAGACATTTTAAGATTAAGATTTTTTCTGTATTAAAGACTTATACTTTTGTAATTCTAAAAAAACTAGGGCTGAGAGTGAGTAAAAGGATTAGGGAAATTCATATATATATGATAGAACCGAAACCTAAGATATATATGAAATTTGCCAGACTTGAGGAAAGAAAATATGATCAGAAATATATTAGTTATCTATTGCTACCTAACACATTTCAGAAAACTTAGCAGCTAAAAACAGTACCATTTATTATCTCACAGTTTCAGTGGTCAAGGGATCCAAACAAGAGCTTACCTGGTCCACTGCTTCAAGGTCTCTCACAAGGTTGCAATAAAGTTTTGGCCAGGGTTGTGTTCTTATTTGAGGCTTAACTGGAAAAGAATCTGCTTCCAAGCTCATGTGGTTGTTGGCCAAATTCAGTCCCTTGTGGGTTGTTAGCTTCAGGGCTTCAGCTTCTTGGGGGCTGTCAGCCAGAGGCCACCCCTAATCCCTAGCCACCTATTGGCTGCCCTTTTTTCTAGTTTTTTTGCCAGTGGACCTCCCCAACATGGCTTCTTGCTTCATTAAAGCATGCAAGGCTAGCAGGCAATCTAAATAGTCTGTTAAACAAGCTGTCATGTTTATAATAATATCACATAGACATGGATTGGCATCTCATCACATCAGACATATTCTTTTGGTTAAAAGCAAGTCAAAGATCTCACCTATGCTCAAATGAAGGAGATTACACAAGAGCATGAATACCAGGATGCAGAGACCACGAGGGGTCATCTTAGAACTTACTCTCTACAGTAGGTAAAGGAAGTAATTTATGCAGACTCTCCTGTGTTATCACTTGCTGGAATCTGAATGTCACAGACAGGAGGTAGGAAATAAAGAATACTGACCTCAGATGAAATCAGCAGAACTGCATACAATGAGTTAATTGTAAGGAAGAGGAAAGTTCTAGTACCAGCTGAGGATTATGTATTGCATGGTACAGTGAATAAGGTGGCCTCTAAAATAACACTTAGAGTCATTAATTCCATAAACAAACCAAGGTTTACATCAATAAGAAGTCTAAGTGTTTTTAGACTGTTATAATAGAACATATGTCACCATTTATCTGTATTAAGTACATTTTAAATCATTTTAAAATCGATGATATCAGAATTTTTTAAGATTTAAAAATGCTCAAAATATAAATTGTTTATGAAATACTCTTTCTCTCCTTAAAGAACTAAACCTGAGGGACTGAGTAAATACACTTAGAACTACTAGGGAAAAAAATCATATTGACTTAATTGGATATACATATATGTGTGTGTGTGTGTGTGTGTGTGTGTGTGTGTGTGTGTGTGTGTAGTTTCTGCGTGTAATTTCTGCTATTAATATGGTGTTCTGTAAAGTTGAACATGAAAAAAAGACAAAACAAGAAAAAATGGCAAGGGTGATGGGAAAGAGCAGGCAAGAAAATGTATAGTCCATAAAAACCATATTGTAAAATTTTATAAAATCAAGAAAGTGTATTTTACTTATATTTAAATAAGAACTCATTATGATAAAGCTTTAGGAAATACTTAGTATTGTTTCTGCCAGGCTTTTTGTCAATACTCTTCTGTGTCTCACCAGGATCTTATTAGTTTACATTATCTAAGATTATTGCATATTTATGACTAATAATGAGTAATCATGCATTCTTAATGAAATTGTGATTATCTTTGTGTTTCCTTTCCTACACTCTTCACATTTAATTATTCACATCTAATTGTATCTAATAATTCTCCAGCCTCTTGTTTTGCCATTTAAAATCTATATGATAGAGAAAACAGTAGAGAGAATAAATCTCAAATATATATTTTCAGCCCTGATTTCTGATTCTTCTTAAAGGAACTTAATTTTCATTTCTACTATTTCTTTTGGAAATATCTCAGAGACATGTGAAACCCCACGTGTCTGTAGTGGGCCTAGCTTGTTGCTGTCAGGCTATGAAGGATTCCTCTGTTCCAATGGTCTCTATTTCAATAAAAAGTACCAAAATCCACTAAATTTCTGAAGCCAGAAAGCTTGAGATCTTCTTGACTCGTCCCTCTTCATGCTTTGTACATCCAATCACTCATTTTCTTTTGAATCATCAACTAGTCTGTATCCTGATTGGATGCTGATGCCTCCATACCTATATCTGCAACCCTAAGATTTTTTGTAAAACTTTAACATTTTATTATACTTTCTATAATTGCTCCTTGGATGTTTAATAAGCAAATCACTCTTCAAATGCCCAAATCAGACTTGCAATCACCTTCCACACACCTATCTATTCCTCACCAGCGTTCTACTTCTCAGTAGGTAGCCTTATCATCCACTCAGTTGCTCAAACTAAAAATCTAAAAGTGATTTGTTGATTTGTGTTTGTTTTATTCCTTCACATCTAATATGCAGTTATTCAATAAACCCTCTAGGAGATATTCCAGATAGGAGGACTGTACCAACTCTACTGCTAAAATGCTAGTCTGTGCCACAGTACACTTGTCTCTGGACTACAGCAACAAATTTCTGAATAATCTTTCTGTAACCAGGTTGGTACTTTATAGTTCAGATTGAGTTTTCCAAATAATACATTTGACTATGTTACTTTTTGATTAACATCTACCAACATTGCTGATCCACTAGTACCTTACCATAGCTGACCCTTGAAAAACACGGGGGTTAGAGGTGCCAACCCTCTGCATAGTCAAAAATCTAACTGTAACCTATAGCTGAACTTCCCTGTACAGAGTTCCTTTATTTTTGAGGTTCTTCAATACCCTCAGTTCTAATTCCACAGATTCAACCAACCATGCATTGTGTAGTACTGTAGTATTTACTATTGAAAAATATCTGCTTATAAGTTCAAACCCATGTTGTTCAAGGGTCAAGTATTGATATCAGAAGAGAATGCAAATTTTTAATCTCGATTTAAAAGAAGTAAATAATCTGACTCATCACTGTTTATTGGTGCTCAGTTCCCACTCCTTTTCATTCTATCCCTCTATCTCAACCACATTTGCTGTGGTGTGATGCATAATCGACCCCAAATAGGCCTCTCTTGATCCCCATAACTGTGAATGTTACCCTACATGAAAAAAATAACTCTGTAGCTGTGATTAAGGATCTTGAGAAGGGAAGATTATTCTGGATTGTCCAGCTGGGCCATAAATGCAATCACAAATGTCCTTTATAAAAAGGAGGCAGAAGCAGATTAAACTCAGAAAAGAAGGTGCAATATGATTGTGGAGGCAAAAACTAGAGTGCTGTGACAACAAGCCAAGGAATGCTGGCCACCATCAGAGCTGGAAGAGGCCAGGGCAAGGGCAAGAAATGGACTCTGGCTTACAGCCTCTGGAGGGAGGGAAGCCCACTTGGCACCCTGATTTTAGCCCAGTGACTTTGGATTTCCAGCCTTCAGAACTACGAGAGAATACATTTCTGTTGTTTTAAAACATTGTTTGTGATCATTTGTTACAGCATCCATAGGAAACTAATATCCTTACTTTCTTCTGTGTCTGTTTCATACAGTTTGCATTTACTGATTTTTGTTTTGTTTTGGTGTTTTGTTCAATCATGTTCTTAGATTATTAGATCTCACAAGCTTATAAATTTAACATGATTGCAACAGAAATAAGTTCGTTCTTTTCACTAGTCAATGATTTTCAAATGCATACAGTAGTCAAGATGACCCTGCATCTGGGAAGAACTAGCAAGTTTAACGAAACCTCCAGAAGACCCTACATTCACCCATGCTGTAGACCATGATGGTTTGGGTAGTTCTAAATAGAATAACCTCTGAAGACCTAGTTGGGTAGATATTAATATTTAATGTTACTGTTGAACTTCTTTGCTATTTATTTGCATAACCCTCCAGGTTTGGGCTGTTTCTACTTCTGCATTCTGAATACCAACAGGTTGTTGTTCCTTACCTAACTACCTTATAAGGATGGCTTTTATTCTTTACCCAAGGTCTCCAGCTGCTTTGCTTAGGTACACAATTCTTCAATATCTTTTTAAAGTGAACTAAACATAGTTGGAGGGCAGAAGACTAATTTTATATATCTCTTGTATCCCACAAAGAAATCCAGGCCTGTGTACACAAGGGTCATGAAAGAAAATAACTGAAGTAAAACACCATTGAATTGCATCTTCCCTTAGTATTTACATACCACTACCATTCTTTCAATTCCCTCCAATCATCACCAACCTGTTAACGTCCCTTCTACTTCTCTCCATTTTGACATCTCTTCCAAGACGTTAATATGTGCAAATATCTGTGCCCTTGTTTTCTAACCTTACCCAAATGTATAAAATTTCCCTTCCAAGAGGACAATATCACACACACAAAAATAGAATGCCAGATATTTACATCCTTAGAATGTGATGGGGGCAAGTGTTATTCATTTAAAACGTAGCTAACAAAAACAAGTCTAAAACGACAAGAATATTTTTTAAAGGTACTCAAATATTTCTCAAATTTTAATAAGATCCTCTATACACACATTTATTTGCTACTGAAAATTTTTATTACAGTACAACACGCTGCTCTAACAGTGCTCTGGCCAAGCCACCCAACGTTTTCTTTACATTCCTTCCACTCAAGTTAATTTGTTTCAAATTCTCGATATTGGGTTTCATTTTACAGGGACTTCAGGCTTCTAAAACAGGCAGTACCTAAGACCTATTAGTGCTTCTTGTGTCAAATCAAAATGGAATTAAAGTATATTCAAGTCATTCAGATGCAAGTTACATAGATTCCTTATAAGTTACTTGTATTCAGGTAGAAAAGAGATGCAAGAAAAAAAGACATCACAGAACTTATGATATAGGTTATCAAAATATTGGTACCCAATCTGCCCTAGTGTAGAGTAACGTTCCCAAGCTGCTTCATAATGATCCTAAAATTACTATCAGGAAAAAATATTACAAAAATAAAGTTTATGGCTCATCCGACCATGTATCATAACTACTGTCATAATTGTTGTTGTAATTATTCTCATAATTATCCTCAGAAGGATCTCTATGATACAGGCAATAATAACAGCTACATCTAAATCTTTCCATTCTTGATTGAGTCTCAACATCCTTCTGCTGAGGTTCTCTTTGAGACTCAGACAGAGGAAGTCATTTGCCATAGCAATTTTTAATATATTGAATCACCCTTTCCATCCTTTCTCTCCAAGCTATTAACAATGTCCTCCCCTCTCTTCCTCCTGTAGATTAAGTCTCCATCCAGTCTGTTGAGGTGAATATTCTGGCAGAGTGGATAGCAATTTGCTACTAGGGTTGAGAGTCAAGTTACTGAAGTTCTTTATTAACACTGCAGAGATAGGTTGAGAGGCAGCTAGAATTGCCTGGGAATTTTCATCGATGGACATTTGAGGAGACACCAACATCCAGGTTGGGTTAACCTCTGATGAATCCATTGGGAGTCTAGTCACAGCCTGAAGCTCCTCCTAGATTTTTGGATTCCAGTGGAAGGTGATGGTTTACTCAAACTGCTACAAAGTAGCCTGGAAGAACTATAGAGCCAAGAAACAGAAAAATCCAAGCTCTGACACACCTGGTGAGGGAAAAATTCCTGCATTTACTATTGGTTTGACTTAGAATGCTCTTCATCCAGGTCTAATCATAGACGGATTGTCTCACCATTTACTTAATTAACAGCTCAAAAATTTCCTTTCAGAAAAGTTTTCTCTAGTCATCCTGGATAAATAACATCTGTCTTCCAACTACTTTCAGTCACGGAAATCATGAGGCTTTCCCTTTTCTTTTCGAGTAACAGCACACCAGAATTTTTTTTTTTTTTTTTTGCTTTTATTTATTTATTTATTTATTAACGTCTTTATTGGAGTATAATTGCTTTACAATGGTGTGTTAGTTTCTGATTTATAACAAAGTGAATCAGCTATCCATATACATATATCCCCACATCTCCTCCCTCTTACGTCTCCCTCTCACCCTCCCTATCCCACCCCGCTAGGTGGACACAAAGCACCAAGCTGATCTCCCCGTGCTATGTGGATGCTTCCCACTAGCTATCTATTTTACATTTGGTAGTGTATATATGTCCATGCCTTCTCTTACTTCGTCCCAGCTTACCCCTCCCCTGAGCAAAGCCAATCTTTAGGGGAAAGAAAACAATAGGAAATATGCGTGGACCTATTTCTTCTCTTTATTCAATAGCATATACTGAGGACAATATTTTAGGAAGTAAATTTATTTAACTTAAGGAATTTTTTTTTTTTTTTTTGCAGTACGCAGGCCTCTCAGATCTCACTGTTGTGGCCTCAACCATTGCGGAGCACAGGCTCTGGACGCACAGGCTCAGCGGCCATGGCTCACGGGCCTAGCTGCTCTGCGGCATGTGGGATCTTCCCGGACTGGGACACAAACCCGTGTCCCCTGCATTGGCAGGCGGACTCTCAACCACTGCGCCACCAGGGAAGCCCACCTTAAGAAATTTTAAAAAGCTAAAACTGTAGACCACATAGGTCTTAACATTCTCTTGGCAGACACTGAATACATAGAAAATAAGATACATTCTGTGCCTACTTGCTTTTCCACTTCTCAAAGCCACCATCCTCTGTTTTGGTGATGTGAGCAGGATACATTCTGTAAAATAAGGTTCATACATGCGTACTAACATACAAAGAAACAAAAAACCGTTGGCAACGTTTCAATATATCATATCAAAACATGCTACCCAGAAATATAACTTTTATTTAGAAACTTCCCACGTAGGAACTATGGAAGCAACTTACTCAATAGACCTTGTCTGATCCAAAAGTGCCTGTACCTACATTGTGACTTCAGTAATGGACTGTAATGAATTTTCCACAAACAACCATTGTGTAACTGTTTCCACATCTTCATAAGAAATTCGTCTTTAAGGAGGAATTAGGAATTCAATATTTAAGACTTTTGGAAGGAGAGAGTCAGTAAAGTGATAAAGATGAGATGGATGGTAAGAGGAAAGTAGTGCTTGTGGAGCATTGCATAACAGGTTATTGAGAAGGGCTTTTAAAAGGTTACTATTCTATTCTACTGAAAGTATTGCTATTAAGAAGCCATTTTTTTAACTGAAAATTTTTAACTCCCAATTTTTTCCTGTGTGCCAGTTTCTTCAATTTCTCAACACTGAAATAGTATACTGTGAAGTTTTTTCACTTGCTCAGCAGTTCTGTGACTTGGAAATGATCTACTTGAAAAATGCTGGAGGCCTGTTTTAGTGGGAGAGTGGGAGGAGAACCTGCACACTCACCACTACACAGGTGTAGTGTTGTTAGGAGAGGATTTTTTACCATCTTTATACGGGTATAAATGGCCAGAAAGCAGGTCTGAGCAGAATTTATTCTCTAAATGGAAGTAAAGATGAGCAGGGAGTCCAAAGTAAGAGCCAAGATAATTAAACCCAGCAGATATATGACTGCAGGTTGCTTATAAATAAAAAGCAAGTTCAATCAATTGGAAATGTGAACATTACCCAAAAAAAATCACATATGTTCATTTACTGGCTTATTTGACTAATTCTGCTGAATGCAACCAATCTCCTCTTGTAGCTGACGCCAACAATCTACCCCCTGCAAATTCCCTGCTGGCTCCATTCATGCTCCAACACCTCAGCATCTACTTTCAACCTCCCCGCCTCAAGGATGCCTTCCTTTCCTCATATGACATTGGACATCACACCCATGGGTCAGCTTTCCAGGCAGAATCCTCCTTACTCAACTTGAACCCTAAACTCTTACTAGGCTGCTGGAGATTCTCATCTCTCCTTTTCATGCAGATACTTACCTACTTTGCTCAGTCACCCATAGTAGTTTTTGAACTAAATTGTTTCAGAAGGAAAGGAAAGGGAATGATGGAGAGGAATAGACAAAAATCAAGATTTTGATTTTTGAGCTTCAAAATTATTCTTGATTTTTAGATAACTAACAAATGGTAATAGTTAGCTGTAAGAACAAAGCAGTTGCAATCATTGGAACTAGGCTGACATATGTAAATATTAGGTATTCATTCTTCATTTCATTTAGTTGATTGCACATGTGTTGACACTTTGTTTTTTGTTTAATGATTTGTTTTATTGATGACTATTCCCATGATTAATTACATAGGCTATCTATGCCAATGGGAACTCCTGGCATCCAGGGTGGAGGGTAAAAAATTTGATCAGTTAATGGAATGGACATATAACCTTAAGTCAACAATATTAATCAGAGTAACACAGGATCAAGAAAAGAAATATTATTTAGTAGTAGTCTGATGGGAAAAAAGAGTCAGACAAAAAGAGAGTCATATAGGCAAGCATATACAGTCAAAAAATAAAGAAGATATCCTATAGATATTTTCCAAGACACATATGAGCAATGGGAGGGAGAGAGAAAGAGGAAGAGAGAGAGAGAGAGACAAGAGAGAATGAAGGACACTCATTCTTTATGGCCGTTCCTCTTCCCCAATGCAGTCTAAGAATTCCTGGCTGTCAATACTTGCCAGAATAAGAAAGTTAGAAAAGCAATGCTATTTAAAATCTTTTATATGTATGTATGTGTGTATATATATATATATATATATATATATATATATATATATATATATATATAAAATAAACTCCATGAATCTTTTAATGATCTCATGAACCAAGTGAATGGTGAATTTCTATTTTCATATTTAAGAAACACTATCGGTTTTAACTCTTCAATGTTCTTCTGGACTGGTTGTCACAAGAATAGATACTATCATTCAGATGATCTAAAATCATTAACACTTTTGTTTGTATGTCATTCTGGCTAAGGAAATAAACACTGGTTTTATTGGGGATTTTTTTGTTTGGTTGTTTTTAAAACTCATTTCAATATTATAAGTATGTGCAATATAAACATGGCCTTTAAATAACCACATCATTTAAATTTGAAGAAATTTTAGGGGGTGAATTCAAGATGGTGGAGGAGTAAGACATGGAGATCACCTTCCTCCCCACAAATACATCAAAACTACATCTACATGAGGAACAACTCCTACAGAACACCTACTGAATGCTGGAAGAAGACCTCAGACTTCCTAAAAGTATAATTTTTTGCATTTGTTATCATTGATGGATTTGTTTTACGGTTCGGTTACTATCTTCTTTCTTTCTCTCCTTCTCTTTTTAAATTTTTTTTCTATTTTAATAACTTTATTTTTTTCTTTCCTTCCTTCTCTTTCCCTTCCTTCCTTCCTTCCTTCCTTCCTTCCTTCCTTCCTTCCTTCTTTCCTTCCTTCCTTCCTCCCTCCCTCCCTCCCTTCCTTCTCCCTTTTCTTCTGAGCTGTGTGGCTGACAGGGTCTTGGTACCCTGTCCAGGTGTCAGGCCTGAGCCTCTGAGAGGGGAGAACCAAGATCAGGACATTGGTCCACCATAAAGCTCCAGGCCCCATGTAATAGCAAATGGGGAAAGCTCTCCCAGAGATCTCCATCTCAACGCTAAGACCCAGCTCCACTAAACGACCAGCAAGCTACAGTGCTGGACACACCACGACAAATAACTAGCCCATGAGCAGAGAGGCTGCCAAAAATCATAATAAGTTCAGAGACACACCCAAAAAACACCACTGGACATGGTCCTGCCCACCAGAAAAACAAGATGCAGCCTCATCCATCAGAACACAGGCACCAGTATGCCCACCAGGAAGCCTACACAACCCACTGAACCAACCTCACCCACTGGGAGCAGACACCAAAAACAATGGGAACTACAAACCTGCAGCCTATGAAACAGAAACCCCAAACACAGTAAGTCAGCAAAATGAGAAGACAGAGAAATACACAACAGATGAAGGAGCAAGGTAAAAACACACCAGACCAAACAAATGAAGAGGAAATAGGCAGTCTACCTGAAAAAGAATTCAGAGTAATAATAGTAAAGATGACCCAAAATCTTGGAAATAGAATGGAGAAAATACAAGAAATGTTTAACAGGGACCTAGAAGAACTAAAGAGCAAACAACCAATGATGAACAACACAATAAATGAAATTTAAAATTCTCTAGAAGGAATTAATAGCACAATAACTGAGGCAGAAGAATGAATAAGTGACCAGGAAGATAAAAGACTGGAAATAACTATTGCAGAGCAGAATAAAGAAAAAGGAATGAAAAGAATTGAGGACAATCTCAGAGACCTCTGGGACAACATTAAAAACACCAACATTTGAATTATAAGGGCACCAGAAGAAGAAGAGAGAAAAAAAAATGGCTGAGAAAACATTTGAATAGATTATAGTTGAAATCTTTCCTAATATGGGGAAGGAAATACTCAACCAAGTCCAGTAAGTGCAGAGAGTCCCATACAGGATAAATCCAAGGAGAAACACGCCAAGACACATATTAATTAAACTATCAAAAATTAAATACAAAGAAAAAATATTAAAAGAAGAAGGGAAAAACAACAAATAACATAAAAGGGAATCCCCATAGGGTTAACAGCTGATCTTTCAGAAGAAACTCTGCAAGCCAGAAGGGACTGGCAGGACATATTTAAAGTGATGAAAGGGAAAAAACTACAATCAAGATTACTCTACCCAGCAAAGATCTCATTCAGAGTCGATGGGAAATTAAACCTTTACAAATAAGGAAAAGGTAAGATAATTCAGCACCACTAAACCAACTCTACAACAAATGCTAAAGGAACTTTGATAGACAGGAAGTACAAGAGAAGGAAAAGACTTACAATAACAAACTCAAAACAATTAAGAAAATAGTAATAGGAACATACATATCGATAACTACCTTAAATGTAAAGGGATTAAAAGCACCAATCAAAAGACACAGACTGGCTGAATGGATACAAAAACAGGACCCATACATATGCTGTCTACAAGAGACTCACTTCAGACCTAGGAACACATACAGACTGAAAGTGAGGGGATGGAAAAACTTATTCCATGCAAATGGAAATCAAAAGAAAGCTGGAGTAGCAATTCTCATATCAGACAAAATAGACTTTATAAAAAAGACTATTACAAGAGACAAATACGGACAACATAATGATCAAGGGATCAATCCAAGAAGAAGATATAACAACTGTAATGATTTACACACCCAACATAGGAGCATATCAATAAATAAGGCAAATACTAACAGCCACATAAGGGGAAATCGACAGTAACACAATCATAGTAGGGGACTTTAACATCCCACTTTCTCCAATGGACAGATCCTCCAAATTGAAAATAAATAAGGAAACACAAGCTTTAAATGATAAATTAAACATGATGAACTTAATTGATATTTACAGAACATTCCATCCAAAAACAGCAGGTTACACTTTCTTCTCAAGTGTTCATGAAACATTCTCCAGGATAGATCATATCTTAGATTGCAAATCAAGCCTTGGTAAATTAAAGAAAATTGAAATCATATCAAATATCTTTTCTGACCACAACACTGTGAGACTAGATATCAATTACAGGAAAAAAATCTGTAAAAACTAGAAACACATCGAGGTTAAACAATGCACTAGTAAATAACTAACAGATCACTTAAGAAATTAAAGAGGAAATCAAAAAACACCTAGAAACAAATGACGATGAAAACATGATAACCCAAAACCTATGGGATGCAGCAAAAGCAGTTCTAAGAGGGAAGTTTATAGCAATACAATCCTACCTCAAGAAACAAGAAACATCTCAAATAAACAACCTAAACTTACACCTAAAGCAATTAGAGAAAGAACAAAAAAAACCCAAATTTAGCAGAAGGAAAGAAATCATAAAGATCAGATCAGAAATAAATGAAAAAGAAATGAAGGAAACAATAACAAAGATCAATAAAACTAAAAGCTGTTTCTTTGAGAAGATAAAATTGATAAACCATTAGCCAGACTCATCAAGAAAAAAAAGGGAGAAGACTCAAATCAATAGAATTAGAAATGAAAAAGAAGTATCAACTGACACTGCAGAAATACAAAAGATCATGAGAGATTACTACAAGCAACTATATGCCAATAAAGTGGACAACCTGGAAGAAATGGACACATTCTTAGAAAAGCACAATTTCAGAGACTGTACCAGGAAGCAATAGAAAATATAAACAGACCAATCACAAGCACTGAAATTGAAACTGTGATTAAGAATCTTCCAACAAAAAAAAGCCCAGGACCAGATGGCTTCACAGGCAAATTCTATCAAACATTTAGAGAAGAGCTAACACCTATCCTTCTCAAATTCTTCAAAAATAAGGCAGAGGGAGGAACATGCACAAACTCATTCTACGAGGCCACCATCACCCTGATACCAAAACCAGACAAAGATGACATAAAACAAGAAAACTACAGGCCTATAACACTGATGAACATAGATCTAAATATCCTCAGCTAAATACCAGCAAACAGAATCCAACAGCACATTAAAAGGATCATAAACCATGATCAAATGGGATATATCCCAGGAATGCAAGGATTCTTCAATATACGCAAATCAATCAATGTGATAAACCATATTGACAAACTGAAGGAGAAAAACCATATGGTCATCTCAATAGATGCAGAAAAACCTGTCGACAAAATTCAACAACGATTCATGATAAAAACCCTCCAGAAAGTAGGCATAGAGGGAACTTACCTCAACATAATAAAGGCCATATATGACAAAACCACAGCCAATATCATTCTCAATGGTGAAAAACTGAAAACCATTTCCACTTAGATCAGGAACAAGACAAGGTTGCCCACTCACACCACTATTATTCAACATACTTTTGGAAGTTTTAGCCACAACAGTCAGAGAAGAAAAAGAAATAAAAGGAATCCAAACCAGAAAAGAAGAAGTAAAACTGTCACGGTTTGCAGATGACATGATACTACGCATAGAGAATCCTAAAGATGCTACCAGAAAACTACTAGAGCCAATCAATGAATTTGGTAAACTAACAGGATAGAAACAACGCACAGAAATCTCTTGCATTCCTATACACTAATGATGAAAAATCTAAAAGAGAAATTAAGGAAACCATTTACCACTGCAACAAAAAGAATAAAACACCTAGGAATAAATCTACCTAAGGAGACAAAAGACCTGTATGCAGAAAGCTATAAGACACTGATGAAAGAAATTAAAGATGATACAAACAGATGGAGAGATATACCACGTTCTTGAATTGGAAGAATCAACATTGTGACAATGACTAGACTACCCAAAGCAATCTACAGATTCAATGCAATCCCTATTTAACTATCAATAGCATTTTTCACAGAACTAGAACAAAAAATTTCACAATTTGTATGGAATCACAAAAGACCCTGAACAGCAAAAGTAATCTTGAGAAAGAAAAATGGAGCTGGAGGAATCAGACTTCCAGACTTCAGACTATACTACAAACCTACAGTATGGTACTGGCACAAAAACAGAAATATAGATCAATGGAACAGGAAAGCCCAGATGTAAACCCACACACGTATGGTCACCTTATTTCTGATAAAGGAGGCAAGAATATACAGAGGAGAAAAGACAGCCTATTCAATAAGTGGTGCTGGGAAAAGTGGACAGCTACATGTAAATGAATGAAATTAGAACACTCCCTAACACCATACACAAAAATAAACTCAAAATGGATTAAAGATCGAAATGTAAGGCCAGACATGATTAAACTCTTAGAGGAAAACATAAGCAGAACACTCTATGACATAAATCACAGCAAGATCCTTTTTGACCCACCTCCTAGAGAAATGGAAATAAGAACAAAAATAAACAAATGGGACCTAATGAAACTTAAAAGCTTTTGCACAGCAGAGGAAACCATAAATACGACGAAAAGACCACTCTCATAATGGGAGAAAATATTTGCCAACGAAGCAACTGACAAAGGATTAATTTCAAAATATACAAGAAGCTCATGCAGCTCAATATCAAAAAAACAAAGAACCCAATCCAAAAATGTGCAAAAGAACTAAATAGACATTTCTCTAAAGAAGGTTTACAGATTGCCAACAAACTCATGAAAGGATGCTCAACATCACTAATCATTAGAGAAATGTAAATCAAAACTACAATGAGGTATCACCTCACACCAGTCAGAATGCCATCATCAAAAAATCTACAAACAATAAATACTGAAGAGGGTGTGGAGATAAGGGAACCCTCTTGCACTGTTGGTGGGAATTATACTGATACAGCCACTATGGAGAAGAGTATGGATGTTCCTCAGACAACTAAAAAAAACCTACCATATGATTCAGCAATCCTACTACTGGGCAAATGCCCTGAGAAAACCATAATTCAGAAAGAGTCATGTACCACAATGTTCATTGCAGCTCTACTTACAATAGTCAGGACATGGAAGCAACCTAAGTGTCCATTGACAGATGAATGGATAAAGATGTGGCACATATATACAATGGAATATTACTCAGCCATAAAAAGGAACAAAATTGAGTTTTTTCAGTGAGTTTGATGGACCTAGAAACTGTCATACAGAGTGAAGTATGTGAGAGAGAAAAACAAACACCGTATGCTAACACATATGTATAGAATCTAAAAAAAAAAAAAAAATTCGAATAACCCAGGGGCAGGACAGGAATAAAGATGCAGACATAGAGAATGGACTTGAGGACACAGGGAGGGGGAAGGGTAAGCAGGACGAAGTGAGAGAGTGGCATGGACATATATACACCACCAAATGTAAAACAGATAGCTGGTAGGAAACAGCTGCATAGCACAGGGAGATCAGCTCATTGCTTTGTGTCCACCTAAAGTGGTGGGATAGGGTGTGTGGGAGAAAGATGCAAGAGGGAGGAGATATTGGGATGTATGTATATGTATAGCTGATTCACTATTTTATACAGCAGAAACTAACATGCCATTGTAAAGCAATTATAGTCCAATAAAGATGTTAAAATAAATAAATAAATAAATTTGAAGAAATTTTAAATTATTTTTATATTCCTGAGATTAGTGGGCTTTTTCTGGCTGGTGAATATTATGTTTCATTCATTTTATTTTTCAAAATAGAGGAGACTGTATCTATTCTCTAGAGTTGTCTTGATCTATAACTGAAATTTTAATCCAAATTTTCAATAAAAAGAGTAAATAGATACTTGTTGGATGATCTTTTTAATTGGCATGGCACTCAGGGAATAATTTAATACTTGTTTCCTTTTATTAAAATCATCATTGTTTTAAACTAGCACTATCACTTATTGCAACTCTATAATATGACTAAATATAATAAAAAATAATTGATATTACTGGCCTTACCTCTAAGAGAAAACATAATACATTAAAATAATCACACAGATAAAAGTCATATAATATGTATATCAGACTCAGGCATGACATTAAATAGCAATGTTTTAGAACAAATAACTAGACATTAATTTCCTTCTATGAGGAATTAAATAGCTGAAATGAGATATCCACAAGACTCCTTCATCTCTAAAACTCTTTCATTCTTTTCCTACTTACTAATTTTCTCTTCCATCTCTTTTCATTAACTCAAGCTTCTTCTATCCATCACATAAAATACAACCCTATTTTTCTGCTTATATTTAGAATCTGACTCTAGTTTTCTCAGCACTGTTTACTGAAATTACTTTTTGCTATTAATGTTTGTGTGTGTGAGTGTATAAAAATGAAAACAGAATAAACTGTCCATTACTTGATGTTTTACTTATTGCCACAATAATTCTGTGTAATGTACCACCTCTCAAATTCACTAGCTTCCCTCTGGCTGCTGGAGGACCCCAAGATCTCCAGCTACATCAGTGAATAGAGTCACTTAATCAGATGTATCTTTCAATGTGAGCACTTGCTGCAGAGGTGAAATGAGGTCCCACACTTTCAGCTTCTGGTCCAGCATATAAGAATCTTCCTCTGCTCTACATGTCTCTCATCCTCGTTGGACAGGTAGGCTAGCAGGGCAGGTGCTTTTCACACTAACAGCAGAAGGGAAAGAGCTAAAGACCAACCACATAAGTACATTTCATGCCTTTGTTGCATGACAAATGCTATTATCCCATCAGCCAAAGCAAGACATGCTGGGCTAAAATGTGATTGGTAGGAAAACAAACTCCATCTTTACTACTTCATTAGTAGACTGGGAGGAACTGGTAAGTTTCATGTGGAAAAAAACTGATACAGGTTAAGTTTGAAAAATTGGGGCTGCTATTTCAAGCTGTCATACTTTCCATGCATTTTGATGTTAGATATATTGCTTTTAAATTTTCATTTACTCAAAACTGAGGCAATTTCCCCTTCATTTATTTCTTGTCATCCCTGTCTACCCCTTAAGCCACTGTGGGCAGAGCTCCTTCTAGTTCTAGAATCAGTAAAACCCTATATTGCGGGCAATTTATATTTTTTACTCAATTTGTAAATACTGTTTGGAAGTCGTTTATTATTTTCCTGAGTTTTGCTCATACTGAGGAGGCCACAGTTCAACCAACCTCTTGTTCCATGGATTGCATCATGCAAATACAGTCTTTCTACTGTTATTTCTGCTGACATTTTTGCTGTAGTGCTTAATTATAAGTTTCCTCTTGAGAGGACAATTAGGTGTGAGACCCAGCAAGATGTGCCATTGTTGTCCAACAGAAATTAACCACCAGCTTTTTTTCTGAAAAAAATTTGCTTCCTAAGTCTTTTCTTTTAAACTTATGTTTGGTTGATGTACAATACTGTACAAGTTTCAGGTGTACAATATAGTGATTCATATTCACTACATGCAATTAGGTTATACTCCATTTATAGTTATGATAAAATATGGGCTATATTCCCTGTGCTGTACCATATTTTCTTGTAGATTAATTATTTTATACATAGTAGTTTGTACCTCTTAATCCCCTACCCTCATTTTACCCCCCCCACCGTTTCCTCTCCCCACTGGTAACCACTAGTTTGTTTTCTATATCTGTGAGTCTGTACAAATTATTTTAATGGAATCTGTGGGAGAATATGCAAATTACAAATGTATAATAAATGGACAAATATCAATTCAATCTGAGTTATGAAGTTAGACCAAACTTGAGCTAAAAAGCAAGTAGGAGATTACTATTAATTACTTACTATTAACTATTACTTTTAATATAACTTTTATCAAAATGTAGGTTGGCTTAGAGCAATTAACTAAATAGATGAATTTATTTTTAAATGTCATTTTAGGCTTAATTGAAAGGTATAATACTTATGATCTATGGAACTTGTCCAGAGAATTCACTTCAAACAAAGTGAAGAACTCATTTCAATCACAGTCATAGATCCACCTGCATTTCTAGGTAAGAATGTACCCATATAGTAAAATATTTTATGTACCCACATGCTATAAAATATCCTGTTGTTTTTCCTTTGTTTGCAATAATTACTAATTAGAATTGAATACTTTTTTGTGCTGTTAAGTGTTATTAGCCTTTAGATTCTGGGATTTATCTCATTCTAATCAGTTACTCAAAAGTAGTCCATTTCTTTCATTCTTAGTTTTTGACATATAGTTGGTTTTTAATAAAAATGGCTTATCGCAGGTAAATAGCATGTAATATCTGAAAAATCAAATATATTGCAAAAGAAAATCTCATAAAATTAAAAATGCAGTTGGTCAAATTATGTGATGTCAATTTTGATGGCCCTGTGAGTTAGAAAGCTACTGTGAACGTTGGTCCTGTTAATTGAAGCGACCTAAAATTGCATCTGACATTTTGATCTGACAGTGGGTATACAGACATGGAGAAATCTCCAAGACTCAGTATGAGAATTTTTTTCCAAATGTACAGGAAAGATACGTGAAAACCCTAATGCTATGAATATTTATGTGGCGACATTTCCAGTATCTGACAGCTGGTTACAGACACTAGATAAGGAGAAGTTTAGAACGCTATTGTTTGGAGGAAGTGCTTATAATTTTGAATCCAGGCAAGTATAGTATGAACGGCAGCTGGGCGGGGGACGAGGCACAAGTCAGACGTGCACAACCTGTCTCAGAACACTGAAATTACATTGAATTGTAAAAAAACAAAACAAAACAAAATTTTTTTCTGGCCAAAAAAATATACCCACAAGATGAAACTGCTTTATAGACTCCAAGTGCAAGACTCCAAGTGTAGACTCTAAAGGCTTGACCTGGCTGGTCTCACGGAGGAGAGTTGCTCTCCACATGGCAGACTTGGTTCTGCGCCAACGCAGTGCAGCTTCTGAAGGGGAATTACGCTTAAGACTCAGGCCCACATCCACCGTGGCTACGGCCATGCTTGCACATAGACCTGCCTTCTTAGCTCAACTCCATTCTGAGCCCCTCTCATGTAGGGACCCTCAGCCAATGGCATTTCCAAGCATTTCCTTGTGAGGAGATATTAAACTACTAAAATATTAAATTATTTTTAAACAAATAAAGCTTAATTTCATCTTGATTTTGTCTTGGTAAGTTCCGTTTATCTAGTAATTTTATTTATTTAAGTTTTCAAATATACTATAGAAAGTTAACAGTATTCATTAATTTTTTCATAAGATTTGCAACATTTGCACTTCCCCTTTTTCATGCCTATTTTCAGCTGTGCCTTTCATTTGAATTAAAATTGTCATATTTTACAGTTAATTTTTCCCTTGGTCTCCACATTTTCCCTTCAACAGGCACCATCCTAGTTTAACCTGTCTTTATTCACTGCCCTTTCTGCTCTCTGGATCTTCTGTCTCTTCTACCTCAATCCATCTTCCATATTGATTTCAGATTGTCTTACAATGCATCTTTCATCACTTAAACTCCCCTGCTCAAAAACTTTTAGCCACTCCTCATTTTTATTTAAAAAAGAAGTCTCTAAGTCTACTAATTATGAACTTCTATAATAAAGCCTTAGAAGATTTATTCACTCAATAATAATTAATACACGCCTATTATATGTCAAGTACGGGGTAGGGTTTGGTGAGCAAAATCATAACAATTTCCTCTTTCATGTCATTTAAATCTAATGAAAAAATAAAATGTCAATCAAACAATCATCAATGCATGTAAAATTTTGGAGTCGAGAGGTGTTGCAAAGAAGAATTCATTGCATGAGAATGTGAAGTAGAAGTAATCAACTTAAGGACATCAGTAATTATTCTTTGAAGGAGCCATGCTTCTGCTAATAACTGAAGACCAAATGAACGCTTGACTCAACAATAAGGTACAGCTTGGCCCTCCTAGGAAAGAGCAAAGACCCTATGAGGAAGAGACAGAATGGTAGTGTGGCTGAAGAGGAGCAAGCAATGTGGCAGATGATTTTGGGGAAAAGGAGGAAGCCAGACCATGAAGGGCTGTCGTGGACATATTAAGGAACTTGGTCCTCATCGGTGCACAATTCCAATTGTGTCAATGATCTCACTTGTGTTCTGTACAAAGTACTTTATTAGCACTTAAGAAACAAGTTCAGAAGAGGCCAATGAAGCTACAATAAAGTACCTGGGGCAGGATTCCAGGTAAGAGATGATTGCAGCTTCAACAAAATTATGATGATGCAAAGATTCCTGGAAAGAGGCAAATTATAGTTTAGAGACGGAAATGACAGGACATTATGGATACTGAGTTTGAATGAAGTTGAGATAGAGGTTTCTAAAATTTTACACATCTATTTTATATTTATTAATACTTTTATTCACATCTATCTCATCTTGATATAGGCTTTACTATAATCTTTAACATAGACTTGGTAATAGACCTCGTTAAACTGTTTTACTGTATTTCAACTTTACCTTTATAGGTCAACTGGGTCCCAAGTTAATCCCTTACAAAATGCATTATCCATTCTACCCATATTTCCTTGTTTAATATCATTCAATACTTCCAAAAATGACATAAGTTCCTGAATTTTTTTTTTTTTTTTTTTTTGCGGTACACAGGCCTCTCACTGTTGTGGCCTCTCCAGTTGCGGAGCACAGGCTCCGGACGCGCAGGCTCAGCGGCCATGGCTCACGGGCCCAGCCGCTCCGCGGCATGTGGGATCCTCTCGGACCGGGGCACAAACCCGTGTACCCTGCATCGGCAGGCAGACTCTCAACCACTGCGCCACCAGGGAAGCACCAAGTCCCTGAATTTTGTATGCAAACTTTTTTTACATCATTCATGATTGCCACAACTTTACATTTCCAAATAGATTCTGTCATGTTCTTTGCACAAACTTTTTCTCTGCCTATGGATATCCCTGGAGTGCCTTTTTTTATTGTCAAACAAGCACACTAACATTACAAAATCCACTTAATAGGTATCACCTCTATAGTCAACGCTTACTTGAATTTCCAAACATTCTTTCCTTTGCCCTAATTCTGTATCTTATAAATTTTTATATGACATCTGGAATGCATTAGTATTGTTTTTGTTTGTTTCATCAAAAATCTACCTCTCAAACCGAAATAAAAAGTAATGCCCTGGTTGTACATTATTTGTGTGCTTCTATTTCTAGAAGATGCGCTTATTAAATAGATTGTAATTAAATGGTTTATTTTTGTGGAACCTGAATAAAACATGCTATGTGTTTGCCAAAAAAAAAAAAAAAAAGGACTTTACCTGTTTGTAAAGTAATACTTTAAAAAGAGAATAGGTAATGTCTGAATTAATTCTTTCTAAGAATTTATTTCTTTTAAGATTTTATATATGTAAGCAAGGATGCATATATATGTAAGCAAGGATGCATACATTTTCAATGATTTTGATTTACCCTTTACACTCTGATAATAAATCAGTGAGACTAAATTGTCCAATATGATGTATTAGTAGACACTGTTGAAAGTTTTTCTAGAAATTTCAGAAAAAAATATTTAAAATTGCAAAAGCATAGTTGAAGCTATTGCATGCCTTTCGTATATGGATTTTATATATTCAGAAAATCAAGGCTTGATAACGCTGCTTCTAGCTTTGCTGACAATAAAATAGATTTTCATAATAAGCAATAGAAATTCATCTGAACACATGTAATAATGTTTGCTTTGCTTGTTTGACTTGCCCTCATTAGAAATTCAGTACTGGTCACATTTGTATGTTCTTTATTTTGTGTCAAAAATATAAGTCAAATCATTTTGGATACCGTGGCTGGAATATTGAAACCATTCCTCAATGTCCATCGTATGGATCGAATAATATATCAGGAAAAAATTCTGCATGTTTTCAGTTCTGTTCTATTCAAAGAATGTGCCTTTGATTGCTAGTGAAGTTATGTGTTTCCATAGTGGAAAGGATGGAATTTGACTTTAGTTTCTACTCTCTTAAGCATTGATATAAGGGAAAACATTTTAAATAAAACTTAAGTATTTCTCATCCCCAAGACAAGCACTCTGAGTCTTTCCAGGACATTTAGAAAATCAATGCTCTAAAATTGATATTTCAGCTTTTATTGTCCAATAACCTCTGAAATTGATTCAAGAGTGTAACTCTGCACCATGTAGAGCTATAGGCTTCAGCTCAAGTGATTTTTATATGATAGGAAATGAGACACAAAACACTTTTGGCTTTGCTTGTTTTGTTGGGTTTTATTTTACTTTTGATCTATCATATAATTGGATTGCACAACTTACTTTTTCAGTGATAACCACATACAAAGTGCTTATTTTGAACTTATAAATTCTCTAGACTTAAAGCAACGTTGAATCATCTGGTAGAACCATACACCTTTCCCCTATTTGTGAATTGTTTCCTGCAGCGTTTCCTGAATGATTTGAACATTAAGCCACATTTCAGAGTCTATCTTAATAACCTATTAACATGTTTCAGACTTGCTCAAAATACAGGCCACTGAAAGAACAACTACCCTGAAGGTGTAATATAATCGTTGTAAGTACTAATTTTGGCCACAGTCAGAATGTACATTTATGTTTATTAAGCTAGTTTAATGTAATGTAATTTGTTTTTATTTTTTGCTACAGCTTTTCAAATTTTAGCTTGTGTTTATATCTGTAATACAAAGCAGTTTGGTTATGTTATATAAATTGCCTTAAAAATATGTATATAAGATAATAAATAGATTTTTAAAAACTCCCATGTTTTAAAATGATCTTTTTGACCTCTTCTACTCTCTTTGCTATACAGACAGTGAATTTAAAATTGTAAGAGGAAAATACCTAGTGAACACTTTTTGTTTGTCTTATCCCTCTTCTTAAAATGTGTATGTGACAATATTAGTAAAACTTTGCGTGGTAAAAGAAAGCCACTTTAAGATAGATAAGTCCAGTTTGTAATTAAACTTGCTATTTAAAATCACTGTTTTTGTTATCTTGTCTTTTTTTTAGGGATCACAAACATAACTATGTTTCAATATGTTATATATTACAATAGATTCCAGTTTAAATAGAGATTTGATTTCCATTTTTTAAAAATAATGTTATTCTTAAGGAAACACTCAATTGAGAACAAATAAAAGATGTTTTTAAATGCCAACAAAAAATGGGAGAAGAATCTAAAAAAGAGGGGATATAGGTATATGTATAACTGATTCATTTTGCTGTAACCTGAAAATAACACAACATTGTAAATCAACTATACTCCAATAAAAATTTTTTAAAAATTGTTGTGATACTATGTGGATCTGAAATTGGAAATAATTTCACAACAAATACTTACATTAGGATACATATGGTTACTCATGATTAGCAAGGTCACCCATTATTCCCTCAACATCATAATAATGGTTATTTGTGACTAAATATTATGTGCAGGTCTAGCTCTCCAAGGTCAGAATACTTTTTGCATTACAAATAGTTAGTATGTGGGAGTTGCTAGGTTATGATAGAACTATGGAGTCCATTCTTAAGAAGGAAAATATAAAAAAATCTGCATCTCTAATTAAAAAGTATTAGCTTAATAAGTAAAAAAATGCATAAATAATAAAACAAAAGTACATAAGTGCTTAATAGTCAGATTGAAAAAAGTCTCAAAAAAGATTATATTTGACAATATTCATCAGTCTATTATTAATCACATATCTTCTTTGTTTGGATTCTCGATATCCAGGGTGAAGTACAAAAATTATCTTGCTATCAAATCTGCCATATTGTGTACTGGATAAAAGCAATAGCTTTGGAGCCAGATTACCTGGGTTAAAACCCCTTCCTTATCACTTAGGATCTTTGTGACTTTGAAAAGTGTCCCAACTGGGCCTCAGTTTCCCCATCTGTAAATGGTGTAGTAAGAGTACACACCTAAAAGGGTCATTGTGAGGATTAAATGAATAGAGTGAATACAGTAGCATTATGAACATAGAAAGTATTATATGTTTTAGCTATTTGTAACTTACTAAAGCCTTTTAGTTTAATCAATCATCTGAAATAAAAATTACCTTTATTTGCATCAATGTGAAGCCTTGTGAAAAAAAAGGTTTTAGTTAAAAGTAGGATGTCATAAAATTCTGTTCAAAACTATAACAATAATTATGATGGCAGATTGATTTTAATGTGTACTATATAATTTAACATGGTACATATAAGAATGTTGACAGATTTTTTACTGATTATATGAGTTATATCTATTGTAGAATAAAGATACAAAGCTACTAAATTTGTGGAATGCCTTCTGAATTGTCTTTTCTTTATTAAATATAATCTGTATTGCCATTATCTCTGTTCCCTCCACCAAAATAATTAAACAAACAAAAGGTCTACAGATGTCCAATTTTATACAACTAAAACACAACCAATGAGGTAATTGAATTAAAAGTAAAATAAATATAAAAAATTAAACTGAGGAGTATAATGATGATCATCAAAAGACATTTTTCTTATAGTTTTACTATATTTAATACAATATTAATTTGTTATTTAGATAGATACGAACTATGACTTCTTTTCCAAATTATCAAAGAATGGTTTAAAATAATATAATGAACATGACCAGTTTACTTAATAATATGACAAGTTGCATATTCAATATCTTTTTTAAAACACTGCAGTTATTAAGAATTTGAGACAGTCAAGGTTATGACTAAGGACCGTAAAGGAATAGAAGAGCAGTTTGCTGGAACTAATTACCTTTAGGAATTGTTCTGTGCAAAAATTGGGATTTGATTACTCACATTTCCCTTTTTTCTTTTCTTTATTGCTATGATCTCTGTGATTTATAACTGCTTGTCTAAAATTTAGGAGTACAGAATGGATTAAAGTAGAATTGGGTGATGTATCTGATTCTTTGCTTTTCAAATATAACTAAATCATGTATCTTACTACATTTATTCAGAATATTTCCTTTATGAGCATTGCATGATGAAATGGATGGAAAACTTAATGTAGTTCAGTTTTATAGGAAATGAAATGAGTGATTTCATTTAACTTAGAGTTCCTATAAATATTTATGAAAATTACTTAGATGTATGTTCATTTGAATAAAATACATTTTTTCACATTTTAATTCTTGCCCACTTTTAATAACTTCTGCCAGTTCCAAATGCTACCTGCTTGCCCAAGATGGGACATAATGACTGTTTCCTACAGTCTCCCAAGCTATGTCCTTGTTCTTTTTTCCTTTTTTCTTGAAGACTTAATTAGATCTCATTGCTTCAATGATCATTTGCATCTCTGTATTACCCAAATTAAAATTTTCAGCTCTTTCCTATGTTACTTCACTTGGATAATCAGCTTAACTAGTTAAATATCAAAATTATTTACATATTTAAAAAACCTGTATTGAACCTATCATTTGATGATCCAACTACAGTGTAGAGGGAGAAAATAAAGCCTCTAGTCTCATCTAGAAAACAATCTCTTACTTTTTTCCCCTGTGTCTGACTACATCTTTATCTACCACTGTTGTTTTGTTTTGTCACCAATTTGACAGCTATAATTTCCCTCCAGCCCATGTTCCCTTGCTCCTCCTGTTTCTCCATTCTCTGAAATATCCTTTCCTGCTCTTTAGAATGTCCAGCTCTGCTTATTTTTTAAGCCACAAGAGAATCTCTTTCCACAAAGAAGCCATGTCTGAAATTCTAAATCAGTCTATATGTTACCACATTTGTACCTCACTAGTTCCTTTTTCATGTCTTTATCAAAGCAATGTTCACATTACATTGATTTATGTTTCCAGTGCACGTCATCACCCACTTAATTGCTTTTTAGTGGCCAACAGAGGATCTAGTGTTCAATAAAATTAGACAACAAATATTTATGACTCTGTGTTGCCAGTCACTATTCCACTCAAGAACTGAGCATTTTTAATTTAAAATATTCACTTTATTATTTTCCCAAGGCCTCAAAATTTAATGCAGTTTTCAGAAACAATATTTATTTTAAGCATAATTTCAATGTATCACTTCTTATTTAGGACAACTGTACTATCAATGGCTCTACCAATAAATCATTACTTAGTATGCCATACTTTAGGAAAGCTCACTCTCATTCATACATAATTCATTTATCCTCACCTCTGAGAATTTATATATTGCTGTGTGCAGATAAAAGACTGAATATCCCACATTCTCTCATTCTCTTTTCAGTCTGTTATTGAAAAGGTAGCTCATGGGCCGCCTTTAATGAATGGAGGTCTCTGATATTCCTGTTGCTAACATACTCTATGAAGTAGAATCATATGATTGTATATGGTCATAAAATCTTATAGACATGTTTCAATTTGGGATATAATATTCCCTGTAACAAAAATGTTCATGAAAAAAAGATTAATTAATGTAAGTCTTTGAAATTTTGGTGAATTCCCAGTCTTTGGGAAAATTAACTATAACCAAAGCAAAACAATAAACCCATTCCCTAGGAGACAGATTTCTACTTTTAAAGGAGGAGTAGCTTGAATTAACTTTAAATTGCTTCATTTCCTCAGGCTGGAATAAGTCCCGGAACTAGATTTTTAGTTGGTTCCTGAAGCTCTTTTTTCTCAAATAGAATCATCAAACTCACTCTGAAATGGAATTTGAAGCCTTGATTAGCCCAAGGTAGAAAAATAACCAAAATGAAACAAAACTTGTGTTCACATTTTTCTTTAGTCTAACTCTTTTTACTTCTTGTGAAATCCCTAAGAATGAGAAATTAACTGTTTTGTTTAACGTTTGTTTTTTTCTTGTGATGATGTACCTAAGAGTAAAGTCCTCTTAATAAAAGGCAATTTCCATTTTTAAAATACATGTTAGATCAAAAGGTTATGGGAACGCAATTCAAATGTAAATGAGAATTCTAAATATATTTAGCAGTTGATTTCTTATTTACGAGGTTAAATAAAACAGATTACAGATTAATTACATTTTAGCATTGATTTTATCTGTTGCTTTCCCCTTCCACGTGTGTAGTTTTTGTATCAATAAGTCATTGTTGAAATTGAAAGAGGACATGAGATTTAGAAGATTTGGTCTTCTTATTTATACTATTGACAATGGTTATAAATGAGTTTTTTAAAAGAAATTAGTCTGTTTACTGAAACCAGAAAAATATGAAATACTCTTTCAGAATATATGTATTGGGAAAGTTTCTTCTATTACATTTGATGTAAAACTTTACCATGTACTTTTCTAATCCATATGAGTTTATCTACTCGCAAACCTCCCTCTAGATGGTGCAAAAAACTGAAGTAAAGGATTGAAGATAGCCTCACTGGTGTCATCCTTAATTGTCAAGCCCTTTCATTCTCCTGTATACTTGGTAATTAGCTATGATTTATATTTGTTTTAGAAAATCAAGTGTACCAATCATGTTACCAAATTTTAAACCATCAGTTATTCTATTGATTCTGTGTGTGTGTGTGTGTGTGTGTGTGTGTAAAGAGATTTAATTCACAGTATTTATGGTAGTTACATTCTATGAAGTCTGTGTAAATAATTAGGCAACATTGAACTATTGCTTCTAGGGGAAATATAAGATTAGGTTCCTGTGAGCCGCTGGTCACAACATTTTCATCAACTGATTAATACATAACCTTGTTTTATGTGTGTTTCTATTTAATGACACCGGGAGCAACATATATTGTTTATTCATTAACACTGAATTCACCACCAAGAGCACTATAACATAACTGAACACACCTGTTTTCTGTGTAAGGCACATCACAGCTTTCCTGCACTTAGAAACTCTAGACAGCTCTTTAGCACTACATTAAGGGGCCATTTTATACAACAAAAAGCAGAACATTGCAAAAAATGTGGACTAAATAGGCCACAAAAAAGAGACGTTTATTTTCAGTACAAAAGCTGAAATAAGAAAGCTGAGTGTTGCCTTGTTCAACTCATTGAGTCAGGCAACTCAATTTTTTTGCTGCTCTGCACATGTCCTTGAAGGATGATGAAAGTGCTGCAAGTACTGATTTGGGGTAACAAATAAATTTTAGCAAGCAGGCAAACTTGTAAATACAGAATCTGGGAAAAAAGAGGATTGGAAATATATATAGTATATATGCGTATTCACACATGTATGTATGTAAACATGTTTGTGCATATGTTTGTGTGTGACTATATGTACATGTGTACAGTATATGACTTTTGAAGATTTAGAGGAATGTAAAAGAGATGTTATTATTCACAGTTTACAAATGTTTCTCATAAATATATAGCAGTCTAGTAAGTTTGACATGAGCTTTAGAGATATTTCTTCTCATAATTCACACGTTTTTTTCAATGATTCGACTTTATGGTTTTTAATATTATGTAGGTTTAGGACAATATTTGCTTGAATAAGAATAAACTCCAACATCCTGTAAAAGTATATACATTGGTAATTTCCCTATGTTCTTAGAATTTCAACAAGAGAAAATTTATGGAAGATTTATTTCCCCAAATATAGTATATGTGCTGTGGTAATCCAAATAATTGCCCTCCAAAGATGTCCATATCCTAATCCTCAGAATTTGAGAATATGTAAGGTTACATGGCAAAGAGAAACTAAGGTTGCAGAGAGAATTAAGTTTACTAATCACCTGACTGTAAAATAGGGAAATTATCCTGGGTTACCTGTGCGGTCCCAATAGCATCACAAAGCTTCTTACAAATGGAAGAAGTAGGCATAAAAGAAGAGTCAGAAAAAAAAAAATGTGAGGACATTTTCAGCTTGATGTGATGTCAGAAGGACTTAACCCTCCATTGCTGGCTTTGAAGATAGTGGAAGAGGACCACAGCTCAGGAACAGGGGCAGTCCCTAAAAGCTGGAAAATGCAAGGAAAGAATTTTCCCCTACAGACTCCAAAAAGAATGTTGCCCTGTTTATTTTCTGCTGATTTTAGTCCAGCGGGATTTCAAGACCTTCAGAACTGTAAGATAAATATTATTTTTTTAAGCCACTAAAAATAAGCAGATTTTGCTGAGTGCTTTGAAGATGGAAAAGGGTTGCAGAAACTAGTCCACTGAACAGTCATTTGTCATGACATTATCCAGTTGCACAAGTCTCTACCAGACCCCAGAGAAAATATTTTTTCTTTAAGCATAAGATTTTTGGAGTTTACAGAAACTAAATACAAAAATCATGCTGCAAAATGAAATCTTGAAATCCTCCTATTGCTGTTTGGGAATCAGAGATAGATTGAATATCAGTGTCTTAAGACTTATTGTAAGCCAACTGGAAGATCTGACCAACAAAATTGTGCAGTTTTTTTCCCCTTCCTTTAAATACAAGTATATGATTAAGAAGGGTTCCTTTCTCTGAATCTTCTCAGCCTCAAAATTTGACATTGAGAGAAGAGGAAGAATATTGTGATGAGTAGTTAAAATGGTTGCTTTGAAATCCATTTGCTTTGAATGGTTGCTTTGAAATGGGAGGCAGCTAAATTTCCGTTCTATTCTTTGAGCTGTAGCTGGCTTTTTTGAAGTCAACCCCATGCTTGTCTGGTTCAGGGGTCAGTCAGATATTTGGGCAAAATTTATACACACAGTTTGGGGCTTCCCCTCCCTAACTCTGTATTTTCTGCCATTTTCACCTTCAGATTCCAGAAGCTGTGATTGCCCTGAGCTCTGTCTTCTAGTTCTCCAAAAGAATGAGGCTGATTTCTATTGACATTTTAGCCTCCCTGTCAGATGTAACTGGAGTACTCTCAGGCTAAAAGCAAAACAAATGAGAAACTCACCTTTTACCCTGTGGTTTTCTCTGTTTCCAAGTGTTAACTCCCCGCTAGTATCTGCTTTTAATATATTTATTTTTCCAGAAAATATATTCACCTTTTCTTTATTCAACTTAAATCACTGAACTACATCAAGCAAAAACACCCTAATATTTTATATGTTATATGCCAGAAAACATACCTCACTAGAATATTGTATAGTAGTAATTTGTTATATTTAGGACTAGTTAGATAAAGAAACAGTATCGAGCAGCCCTTTTTTAATGAAAAAAGGGAGAAAGAAAGAAGCTGCAATTTCCTATTTCTACATTAATAATTTTCATTAGAATCGGTGTTCTTTGTGGGAAGAGAAGAGAAAACTAAATATAAAACTAGAATTTATGCATTGGCCAAAATAAACAGACCTAGAGGAAAATGTTGTCTAATTAAAAGATCATTAAAAATTATTTGCAGGTTTGATATCTACAATTACTAATCATTCTTATGTATAGTGTTCTATAGAGATTTTTTTTTTAACATAGAGATTTTCTGAGACTTGACCAGTTTCTTAAGGGTCCCTCCAGGATACAAAATAGTAATAAAAATACACATTTAATCAGTTTTAAAATTTAAAAATCATTTAAAGTTAATAAGGAGCCATAGAGTATTATTTATTAAGACTGTGAGATAGCAATATTTTAGATTTAAGTATACAGAATGTAATAATCCTTTGAGAAAACAAACCAAAATTTAATAGAAATGTACCATGCATATGTTCAAATTAGGAAGTTTAATTGACATGTGGTGTGGATTTTTTTCTTCATGCCTATTATTAGATTTAATATATTTTACAGTTCAAAACATTATATCTCTTTGTATTATTATGGTTTGACAGTAAACCTGGATTTTCAAGCACATGGGTGACAGGAATGCAACTGGAAAGTTTCAGAGATAATGATACAGACCCATGCAGAGGGTGTAATTGTCCCAGGCGGGTAAGAGACATAGGTGTACTTGCTTATTCATAGACTGGTGACAGTTTACTATGATGCTAATCCTTACTTGTTGGAATGAATTAAATATATTTAAAATGAATGATCATAAAGGCTGAAACATTTGATGCTAACATCCTAGCAACATTTCTTAGTTTCCTGTTGGTATCGAAGCACAAAATGCTAGGAAATATCAGTGACGTTTATTGAAGAGATTTCCTTTTTCTGCGCTTGTGAGTTGATACTTCCAATCAAGTGCTGCCGATTAGATTCTAAAAGCATATAATTGATATTCAAACTCTTTACATTCTGGTTGCTATGTTTTTAAACAGCCATATGAGAAACATTTCCTGAGTCGAGGTAGATTGCTTTTTGTTTTACGTGAGCAATAGTTTAAAAGGTGAGTTGACATTTAAAGAAATAAATATTCAAGCACGAGGTACATTTGAAAGTCATTAAGACTAAAGGTTTACAATAACATATTATCCTTAAGTGTTGACACAAATACTATGCTGTATTTATCTGACACTAATCTGGCTAACATATGAAGAATGGAAGCAATGATTTGATTTTGACCCAAATAATGATGTAATCATAACCTTTGCAAGAATGAATTAAAGCATATTCTAAACTTTTCATTATTTCACTATACTTTCACTACCAGAAAATCATTACTCAAAAGGGAAAGGAATGATTTTGCAAAGGGATCTTGCTTAGGGTTATATTTCAATTCCTCATAATGAAACATAAAGGACAGGAAAAAGAAGGTGAGGACATTCTATCAAATCACTACTTGCAGTTTTTCATATGTAATACTCAGTATAGTTTAAGACTTAACCAAGAGAACAACCCATTATGTTTCATCAGCAAATCTGTGAATATGCTGATGGAGCAGAGGCATAATATATGTTATTTGAATATTGCAACAGGTAACTTTTATTTGTAAAATGCAAGGAAGATTTTACTTTAAGGGAAAAACTTCACAACCTAAGGATTTAATTAAAAAATATCAAGTAAACAAAAATTCTGAAAGCCTGTGAACATTAAACTAGATGAAAATTATGAACTTTTAATATGAAAAATAAAGTAGATCATCCCTTGATTTGTTGAGCATAATAATGCTTATTGAAACTAATCAAATGACATTTTTTCTTATGAAGGTCTTTCTGATATATAGCATTGGAAACTTACTTCATTGTTCATGATCATTAATGCTTTATTTTAGTTTATTTGTTTTAATATTCAAACCTTTATTAGCTTCTGACACGGGTCAACCCCACTCCTGGGGGCAGTTCCCTCCTATACATATAAGATCATTTAATATGTACTTGGTAAGGAAGTCTGGATTTAGACTCAGCTTTGCTTGCTTGATTAATTTGATGAACTTAAAGACATTGCTTAGTCCAAATTCAAAACAGCACATGGATTCTAAATTGCTCCAAGGTAAATTCTCAATTCTATACAATTTGCTGATTTTTAAAGGGGAAAAAAAAAGATTTTCTAACTTTTCTTCAGTTGTTTCCAAGGACAATTGACAATTTAATGCTATCATTTACATTTAGGCCAAAACATGATTTGTTTCTGTCTCCTTTACATTTAATTCAAGATAAGAAAGAAAAATGTATTGATGGCCCACAATGAACCAGGTTTTATTTCACTTTCCTAAGATACTTTAGTGAATCAAACAAAGATGCCTGCCTTTGTGGAGCTTATATTCTAGAAGCGATGGGGCAGCAGATAATGATAAACATGAACACATAAATGATACTTTACATTAAAAGGCAATGAACCTTATGGACTGAAAGAACAAGGAAAGGGTTTTCAATTGTAGGCGGGCCCTGGGGGTGGATTATACTTTTACTTAGGCTGGTATGGGTAGACCTCCTTTTGGTGATATTTGAGGCAAAAATTTGAAGAAGTGAGGGAGTTCACCCATGAAGATATTTGGGGAAAATTGACCCATTCAGAGTCAGAGCAAAATCCTAAATGTGGAACTTGTCTGGTATGTTTGGAGAAAGCTATGAAGCTAGTGTCATTGGAGAAGCAGAAGGTGAACCAGAGCTCCCCACTGCATCTCAGTGATGTGAGATGTCTAAGAACTAAGGGAGGGGTAATCATGTGGGGTTTTTAAGTCATTTTGAAGAGATTGGCTTATATTCGGAGTGAAATGGGAGCTAATTTAGAAAGACTGAACTTCTGTTTGTTAATGATAATTCTGGCTACCATATAGAGAAGTTGTGGGAGATGAACCAGGGTCAAATCAGGTCACCTAATGATGAAGCTCTTCCTGTAATTCAGACAGGGAATGACAGAAAACACAGTCAATGCAAATAAGTACATCTATTTCAGGAAACACCCTGAAGCATCTTTGAATAGGACACTATCTAGTTTACACACCAGTCACATCCAATATTCAAAGGATTTTAAAATGTTATCACTTTAAGTTATAAGTTTGGGAACACACATTCACTCCTCTTCTGTGGAGAATGGCTTTTGGCAAGATATTTTTAGTGCCATAACTACAGTTCAGTGTGAATTATTTGGTGTGCAGATTATATAAAATGCTTTGAAGTATACTATATCAGTACATAGTAAAGTCAAAGAGGAGAACTAAGCAGGGCTTAATTCATAGCCCTAGTGTTGCAAACTTCTTTCCCTTTGTCCCTCCGAAATCTGCTTCTCAGAGTTAGACACAATAGGTCGAGAAACAGGCAAGGATTAGGTATGGTTCACATATGATTCCAGAGTTGGTTTATAATCTTGAATGAGAATTGAAACATCAAAACCCCTTTACTACGATTCCTTTTCATGTGACTCCTGGGCATGCCATGTGTAAAGGCACTGCTTCCCACATCCCATTAGAAAAACTAAACGTCTATCCAATGGCCACTCTCCGTGCTCCTTCTACTCATGGCTCCAAACCGAGCCATAATTGTGAAGCATCATTCAACATGTTAACTAGTATGTATTCATGTATCTAATAAGCTTGGCCAGCCTGACATTTTCATATGGATTCCCACATATACAGTTTAGGAAGATTACACACATTAAAATGGTTCTTTCTTCCAAAAGTCCCTGTTATATTTACTATAGTGAAAAAAAATTGGATGATCATTTTAACCCTTGCTAATGTTTTTTAGAAGATTACAAAAAATTTTATCTAATAAATAACATAAAATATATTTTATAAAATATAGATAAAACGGGCTTCCCTGGTGGTGCAGTGGTTGAGAATCTGCCTGCTAATGCAGGGGACACAGGTTTGAGCCCTGGTCTGGGAGGATCCCACATGCCACAGAGCAACTAGGCCCGTGAGTCACAACTACTGAGCCTGCGCGTCTGGAGCCTGTGCTCTGCAACGGGAGAGGTCGCGATAGTGAGAGGCCCACGCACCGCGATGAAGAGTGGCCCCCACTTGCCACAACTAGAGAAAGCCCACGCACAGAAACGAAGACCCAGCACAGCCAAAATAAATAAATTAATTAATAAACTCCTACCCCCAACATCTTAAAATATATATATAGATAGATAGATAAATTTTACAAAATATATACAGAGGTTGTATTAATAATTAATAATTAGTAAATAAATAATCAATAAAAAACCAATCAGGGGGTTGCTGCTCAGATACACAATTTGAGGATAAAAAACAGAACAAAAAAAAACATCACTGGAATACAGACCCCCCTCAGCTCCACCACTAACTAATAATAGGGATTGTCCTTAAGGACCTCCCGCCTCTCCTCTTGCTATCAGAATCCATTGTTAGTGACACCCTTTCTCTTTCATCCCTCCATATGTGTACAAAATTCCCAGTACAACTGTATTTAGCTGTGTTCATTCTCATATCAGGTAAAAAGTAATATGCAAATAAACATGTAATCAAGGAGGTGAGTTATATGTCAAATCTTGTGAGTTGCAAAGTCTTCTTAGTATGAAAACTAAAGAGAAATTCAATGCTTATATTAGAAAAAAATGAATTTAATTATGAAACATAATCAGCACTCATATTCTGTGTGCCTACTCCTTGAAAAAAGTTTTGCTAAGTCATGCCTTCAATTTCAAGACCTTACAGTTCATTGGAATGAGGAACTATGAATAGATGTGCACATCAATAACTCCAGTATAAGACACTGGGAGAGAAGAGCTGGAAGGCAGCACTATAATGCCCTAGATTGCACTAGACATTAAATCTTTACCCATAGGATATCCATTTCATTTTACTAAATGGCTCTCTATAAACCTAGTGAAGTGAATGATTTGCCAGATATTGTAAAGAGGGTAGAACTACAGGATTTTATAGTGTAGGTTCAAACTCTTTGCCTGACTCTCATAGTTTATAAGTTAGTCTCTTGCAGCCTTAACATAATGATGTTAAAAGCAAAGCAGCTACAAATTCCCTACCATTCTGTGCCCTCGTATCTCCAACCAGGAGTCGTTGAGAGGACAGAGCAAAGCGTCACCCTGCTGAATAGCAATTACTGCTTTTGTAATACCTATAATAACTGGGCCCTAGTTTATAAAATTGAAACAAATTGCTTACAAGTAACTTTTTTCAAGGAACATAAATAGTTTAAAGCTATTGCATCTGAAAAGTTAATTACCCTGAGTACAACGCAGCATAATTTTCTTTTATAAAATATTTTATATTAAAAACCAGGCTGTTCACTAATGTCAGACAAAGGTTTGTTCCCTTTGTGACAAGTTCACTTTTAATTTGCTTTTATTAATTATTTACTGATCCTATTAATAAAGAAAAACTAGAAATATATTACATAGCCTTTTATTTTTGGAAATTGAGATATATTTAGAACTAAAGAGGAAATGAAGGAAGTAAATATTCTTGTAATTCTTCACTCTCTGGCTGCTTCTATTCCAGAGACAGGAACAGCTCCCAAGACCACACTGTGAATTAGTCTGAGAATATCAACTGGGCTCAGAAACTTCCTCTCCCCCGCCCTCCAGCAAAACACATTTTATAACCAATCTTAACAAGCTGCAGTCTAGTGACTGTCAGTGGTCATACTAACAAAGCTGACAAATTAATTTACATTAAAGCATAGTAAGTGGTGATAGCAGTGCTGTTTTCTCAGAGAATGTTTGCATTTCAGTAGGGACTCCAGGTTACCCCAAAGGAACTGACAATTAATAGTGAAGCTATACAAATGGCACTGATCAGAAATATGTATACAAATGGGACAGTATTAAGGTATATTTTTTTCTACATATATTTGCTCCTACAATTTCAATCAGATAATGATTTTCTGTTTTCTTTCTCAATGGACATTCGTTGTAGGAAAGCAGAAAAAAGCTGCTTAAAGCCAAAGACTTTTCCAATATTTTATAAAATCTGAAATTGAATAAAGAGGTAGATGTTCCACATTCGAAATAAAGAGGATGATAACTTTGGGAAAGACAAGCCAACAATTGGCTGGTTTTCCCCAAGGATGAAAGCAGGTTGGAAGAACCTGAGGATTCTGAGAGCCATGAGCTGACCTCCACCTGTTGGGGGGAGGAGGCTGGGGGTGAGCTCGGGCCTATGGAAAAGGACTGAACTGAGCAATGTGGAGGCTGGATCCCCACCCAGGAGCATCTGTATTGACCTAGTTCCTGAGCACGGCCCAGAAGCAACAGAGCTATTGGGAATGTGTCCTATAATACCTTGGGGCCATGTAAACATGTAAAGCACTGCGTTGTGCTGGAGTGGAAGTGTGCGCCCCAGTAATTGAGTTTAAATTGTACTTCTCCCATTCCTAGTAACTATTTTTGCATCCACACTCCAATCTCTCACCTTCTATCTTTCTAGGTGTCTCCTTGAGCACCGTACGTCACAATACTTTGTCCTTCACTGTTTTTTACCTTCAACCCCATGTTCTCTTTGCCTTTTCTTTCAACCCCATGTTCTCTTTGCCTTTTCTTTCAAACTATGAATCCATGATCCATTATAATCAATCTCTTACCTCCTCAAACCCGTTGTGCTTATCTTTTATCTCTCTTCATTTTATTTATCTGCAGATCTTCAAACTTGATTGATCTCACACTTCTCTTAACTGTTCTAGCACCTGAAGGTGGCTGGAGAGAAAAAAAAAAAGGCTGAACAAATCCACTTTGGGCATCTGTGTCACTATGTACCACCCATTTCTACTTAGTCTCCCTTGGTAGTTCTAATCTTCCTGATCTCTATGAGGTGCCCCAGGGATCCCAGCTTAAAAATGAATGTCTCATGCAACGTGTCTGCCACAGAATTCCTCATCAAGGTAAATGGTAACTCCATTCTCCCAGTTGCTCTCGTCAAAATATCTGAAGTTGCATCCCCACAACCAATCCATCCACAAATCTGGGCTGTGATTTTTTTTTTTTTTTCCTGCGGTACGCGGGCCTCTCATTGTTGTGGCCTCTCCCACTGCAGACAGGCTCCGGATGCACAGGCTCAATGGCCATGGCTCACGGGCCCAGCCGCTGCGCGGTACGTGGGATCTTCCCGGACCGGGGCACGAACCTGTGTCCCCTGCATCGGCAGGCAAACTCTCAACCACTGCGCCACCAGGGAAGCCCTGGACTGTGATTTTTGTGTGGAATGATATCCTTACTCTTTTGATGGGCACAGCAACAAACACAGCAATCTGCTTCTCCTTTGGATTGGAAGAACAGAGCAAGCACATAGTAATGATGTTCTTTTATCCATGTGTTATTTTAAAATATTTTAAGACATCACTGAAGCTTTACAACTATCTTGAATGAAAGATGATTAGGCATATTTTAGCCAACTTGAATCTCAGAGCATGTAACTGATTAGCATCAGGTCACACAATTAGGGAGCACTACATTTATTTCTTTTGACCCTAGATCACAAGCACTATTTGCTACATCACTTTGTCTATTATCATGGGATTAATTACATCAAATTATATGACGAACACTAACAAATATCTACTGTGCTGATACCAATGTCATGAGCTAAAAGAATCTGTTCAATTTATAGGCATCAAAGCAGGAGGCATCTTTGCTAACGAAGACAAGATACTTATATGAAATTAAGAAGTTAAAGGGCACTTGCTACTCTTATCACAAACTGAGTGTCCTCTAGCCCAAAACTTGACCCTTTTTTTTGCGGTATGCAGGCCTCTCACTGTTGTGGCCTCTCCCGTTGCGGAGCACAGGTTCTGGAAGCGCAGGCTCAGCGGCCATGGCTCACAGGCACAACCGCTCCACGGCATGTGGGATCTTCCCGGGCCAGGACACAAACCCGTGTCCCCTGCATCAGCAGGTGGACTCTCAACAACTGTGCCACCAGGGAAGCCCTTGACCTTTTTAGAATGTGAGTAATTAGCCCTTCTGACTACATTTAATAACATTCTATATTTTAGGAACACTAATTAACTCACACAATAATATCCATATATATTTTTCAAGTTGAAGAAATTAAAGCAGGAAAAATAAAAATTAAGAACCTAGTCCAGGGTTACAACACATTAGTAGCGCAGTCAAGATCATTGTTTTTGACCTCTTAATTTCTTTTGCAAAATAAACCCAAAGCCACATTCTTTACATGAACCCTTTGCTTTCGGCAACTCCTAGAGTTTTTGCTAATTCCTATTGAAAAGACCAATGTCCTCAGATTCTTCACATCTAACCTCACCTCCAGCTACCTGCCAAGTCCCTGGCAGAGCCCATGCCAACTGTACTAGCCCTTCACTCCTGGCAGGGGGCTGTGAGTCAGCCTCTTACTGGGGGCAAGTAATAGTACGTGAATACCTTGAATAGCCTATTGCTCCAAGAATTCCCTTGCCTCCAGAAGCCACTGATCTCTTGAAGCATTCACAGTGGAAGCATTTTTTAAAATACACATCCAACAGTTTAGAGTATCACATTGGATTGGGTGTCCTTCTTGGTCTCTCTTGTGGCTTTCAAAGAGTTTCTCTTTCTTCCCACTTCATATATCCTTTCTTTTCTGAATTAAATGTCATCCGCCTAAATTTTCTATCAATTCCTTTGCCATTTCCATCTCCTGATTATGATTTTTACCTCTACATCCTAACCACCAACCCCCTGCCCTGTTCTTAGCAGTTTCAGCATTCATAAAGATGATCTAATATTTCTCACCAGGATTTTTCAGGCACACCTCAGCCAAATACTCATCTCTTTATATTCCAAACCTTCTTTGCAGGTACAACTTTGGCATTTCACCACCTTTGAAATCTCCTTTTACTACTTCCCATTCTTCAACCTTCACTTTCCAACTTTCCAGGTTACACAATTTAGTACAAGTTTGTCAGCTATTCAACCCAACAGTGTTTCTAACTCATTGTCCTTAACACTTCGCTTTCCATCATCACCCTCTGTCTTGCTTTGGGTTTCATTAAAGGAAACACTGAGACAAGCGCCGGGGTGAGTGTAGATTATTTGGGAGGGGATTCCAAAAAGAACAATTAAGGATGTGAGGCAAGTGTATTAGAGAAGGGAGAAAAGCCAATAAAATGTATATAGTCAGCTACTTACAACAGACAAGGGGAGCAAATTTTACTGGGCACCCTCTATGGAACTATGTAAAGCACACTTTAGAATGTTCCAAAGAGGGATGTAGACGTTGGTGAATTTACCAACGACTCCACATTCTCATTGGTTAAGGGCGGAGGGAGTTAAATTCTTGTTACTTGCTGTCAGACTGTGCTGAAGATAAGTTGAGCTAGCCTTTGTAGTAGTAGAGAAAGCCTTGAGGCAAATGAGATGAGAACAAAGGGCGTGTGGGGTAGGAGGCTGTCAATGTGCACAGCACATGCTCACTGCACCTGCAGGTCACATTGGAACTGGGAGGTGGGAAGGAGCCTGGACACCCCATTACATTTTCTTCTTATTACCTGCCTTAGGTTGCTTTTGGCAGGCCTCAAAATAATTTAATCATTCTTTATTCCCATGATTCTTCATCTTTCTGTTGTTCTCTGGCAAAACATGGACTGCTGGTAGACAGCTATGTCCATTTTATGAATCTACATCTGAATAACTGATCATCTCCAGACAAACTGTGATGACTGGTTTCATTTCACATTTATGACAACAGTCTCAATTTTTTTCTTCATAAACACAGACAATTCCCTGACAATTCCCTTGATTGTTATATATCCTGTTTCCCAGAGGAATGTTTTATCCTTCATGCTTAGTTGATTACCTCACACCATAGTTCACAGATAAAGTAGATGCAGAATATGTGCAGGCAGCCTACAAAGATCTGAGTCCATATACCCTCTGCCACATCTGCCTCTACTTGGGAAAGGTTGCCCTCTCACATTTAAGCCCAGCCATTCCACTTGTGCTCTGGGGTTATCCCTCCTTACCTATATAAGAACCTCACTCATGCAGTCATTACTTTTCTTTCACCATGATAATATATGCGTATGTAATACCCCCATCTTAAATAGCAAAATATAAATGAACAACAGTCTCTTGATTTCTGGCTACCACCTCATTTCTCCTCTACTTTCTACAACAAATACATACTAAGAACTGTATAAATGTACTATTCCACTTACCCATCAGTTATTCTCTGCCCCAACAACTCCAGTTTTGGCCCACAACGCATTGAAATAATGTTTATCCAACTCAAAAATAGTTAGCATGTTGCCACCATCTGTAATTGTTACTCTCTCTTCCGTATCCTTGATTTCATGGTGGCATTTGACATAGTTGATCAGCCCATTTTTCTTCAAACATTTATTTTCTCCAGCTTTCACTGATGCTGACTGACTTAAGAGCTTTTTGCTTTTGAATTTATGGTCTTTGTGGTTTTGGTTTGCATGTTCCCTCGTCTTCTGAAACACACACTACAAACTGAATACTGTTTTACAGTCTCTTTGATGAGTTTTTTCCACTCTGCCACATCCTTCCCTGAGAGGTACCACACAGCTGTCTTTTTTTTTTTTTTAACATCTTTATTGGAGTATAATTGCTTTACAATGGTATGTTAGTTTCTCCTTTATAACAAACTGAATCAGCTATATGTATACATACGTCCCCATATCCCCTCCCTCTTAAGCCTCCCTCCCACCCTCCCTATCCCACCCCTCTAGGTGGTCACAAAGCACCGAGCTGATCTCCCTGTGCTATGTGGCTGCTTCCCACTAGCTATTTTACATTTGGTAGTGTATATATGTCCATGCCACTCTCTCACTTTGTCCCAGCTTACCCTTCCCCCTCCCTGTGTCCTCAAATCGATTCTTTACATCTTTATTCCTGTCCTGCCCTTAGGTTCTTCAGACCACTTTTTTTTTTTTTTTAGATTCCATATAAATGTGCTAACATACGGTATTTATTTTTCTCTTTCTGACTTACTTCACTCTGTATGACAGACTCTATGTCTATCCACCTCACTACAAATAACTCAATTTCGTTTCTTTTTATGGCTGAGTAATATTCCATTGTATATATGTGCCACATCTTCTTTATCCAATCATCTGTTGATGGACACTTATGTTGCTTCCATGTCCTGGCTGTTGTAAATAGAGCTGCAATGAACATTGTGGTGCATGAGTCTTTTTCAATTATGGTTTTCTCAGGGTATATGCCCAGTAGTGGGATTGCTGGGTCATATGGTAGTTCTATTTTTAGTTTTTTAAGGAACCTCCATACTGTTCTCCACAGTGGCTGTATCAATTTACATTCCCACCAACAGTGAAAGAGGGTTCCCTTTTCTCCACACCCTCTCCAGCTTTTATTGTTTGTAGATCTTTTGGTGATGGCCATTCTGACTGGTGTGAGGGGATACCTCATTGTAGTTTTGATTTGAATTTCTCTAATGATTAGTGATCCTTTCATGTGTTTGTTGGCAATCTGTATATCTCCTTTGGAGAAATGTCTCTTTAGGTCTTCTGCCCATTTTTGGATTGGGTTCTTTGTTTATTTGATATTGAGCTACATAAGCTGCTTGTATATTTTGAAGATTAATCCTCTGTCACTTGCTTTGTTTGCAAATATTTTCTCCCATCCTGAGGGCTGTCTTTTCATCTTGTTTATGGTTTCCTTTGCTGTGAAAAAGCTTTTAAGTTTCATTAGGTCCCATTTGTTTATTTTTGGTTTTATATCCATTTCTCTAGGAGGTGGGTCAAAAAGGATCTTGCTGTGATTTATGTCATAGAGTGTTCTGCCTATGTTTTTCTCTAAGAGTTTTATAGTGTTTGGCCTTACATTTAGGTCTTTATTCCATTTTGAGTTTATTTTTTTGAATGGTGTTAGGGAGTGTTCTAATATCATTCTTTTACATGTACCTGTCCAGTTTTCCCAGCACCACTTATTGAAGAGGCTGTCTTTTCTCCACTGTATATTCTTGCCTCCTTTATCAAAAATAATGTGACCATATGTGTGGGGGTTTAACTCTGGGCTTTCTATCCTGTTCCATTGATCTATATTTCTGTTTTTGTGCCAGTACCATACTGTCTTGATTCCTGTAACTTTGTAGTATAGTCTGAAGTCAGGGAGCCTGATTCCTCCAGCTCCATTTTTCTTTCTCAAGATTGCTTTGGCTATTCGGGGTCTTTTGTGTTTCCATACAAATTGTGAAATTTTTTGTTCTGTGAAAAGTGCCATTGGTAGTTAAATAGGGATTGCATTGAATCTGTAGATTGCTTTGGGTAGTATAGTCATTTTCACAATGTTGATTCTTCCAATCCAAAAACATGGTATATCTCCATCTGTTTGTATCATCTTTAATTTCTTTCATCAGTGTCTTATAGTTTTCTGCATACAGGTCTTTTGTCTCCTTAGGTAGGTTTATTCCTAGATATTTTATTCTTTTTGTTGCAATGGGAAATGGGAGTGTTTCCTTAATTTCTCTTTCATATTTTTTATCATTAGTGTGTAGGAATGCAAGAGATTTCTGTGCATTAAACACACAGCTGTGTCTTAAGCTCTCTTCTCTTCTTCATCTATGTTCTCCCTATAAAAATATGATCCAGCTTCTGGGGTCTTGTAAAATATTTTCTGATGACTCTCATTTTTATCTTCAACTCCATTGCCTCCCCTAAGTTCCAGACTTCTTTCTCCTTTTATCTAAGACCTTGTTCTTTTTCACTTGCATATGTAACAGTCATTTATAACTTAAATTTGCCCTTGTCAGTCTTCTCTCCTACTCAAGCCTTCTCTGTTAAAGACTGTGTGTGTGTATGCACACATGTGTGTGTACATATTTGGAAAAAATACTTAAATGGTAAAATATAACGATTATGAATGAAAGTAGAAAGAAAAGGAAGGAATAGGAATAATAAAATCTTAATTTAAAGAAAGAAGTAAATAAGTCACAGTAATTTAATTGTGGGGAAAGGGAGACAGGGAGAGAGAGAGAAAGAGAGAATCTAATGCAATTTTCAAAAGTTAAAAGTTAACAAGACTGAGTAATAGTCCTTTGTGTCTGTGTGTGTATAAATATAGTATATATATACGTACTTATATCAATGTATATATACTGTATATATACGATATATACAGTATATATACTATATATATACACATTTATGTATATATATTACATATTTTTTCTTTTTTTAATTGGTTTTTATTGGAGTATAGTTGCTTTACAATGTTGTGTTAGTTTCTGCTGTGCAGAGAAGTCAATCAGTTATATCTATTCTTTTAGATTTCCTTCCCATTTAGGTCACCACAGAACATTGAGTAGAGTTCCCTGTGCTATACAGTAGGGTCTCATTAGTTATCTTTTTTATACATAGTGATGTATATATGTCAATCCCAATCTCCCAATTCATCCCAGCCCTCCTTCCTCCCTTAGTAACAATAAGTTTGTTCCCTACATCTGTGACTCTATTTCTGCTTTGCAAATAAGTTCATCTGTACCATTTTTCTAGATTCCACATAAGCAATATTATACAATATTTGTTTTTTCTGTTTCTGTCTTATTTCAGGCTGTATGAAAATCTCTAGGTCCACACACATCTCTGCAAATGACATTAGTTTGTTCCTTATTATAGCTGAGTAATATTCCATTGTATATATGTACCACATCTTCTTTATTCATTCCTCTGATGATGGACATTTAGGCTGCTTCCATGTCCTGGCTATTGTAAATAGTGCTGCAATGAACATCAGGGTGCATGCATCCTTTCAAATTCTGGTTTTCACCAGATATATGCCCAGGAGTGGGATCGCTGGGTCATATGGTAGCTCTGTATTTAGTTTTTTATGGAACCTCCATACTGTTCTCCAGTGGCTGTACTAATTTACATTCCCACCAACAGTGCAAGAGAGTTCCCTTTTCTCCACACCCTCTCCAGCATTTATTTTTTGTAGACTTTTTGATGATGGCCATTCTGATCAGTGTGACATAATGCCTCATTGTAGTTTTGATTTCTCTCATAATTAGTGATGTTGAGAATCTCTTCATGTGTTTGTTGGCCATCTGTATATATTCCTTGGAGAAATGTCTATTTAGATCTTCTGTCCATTTTTTTGTTGGGTTGTTTGTTTGTTTGTTTTTTATATATTGAGCTGCATGAGTTGTTTGTATATTTTGGAAATTAGTCCCTTGTCAGTTGCTTCATTTGAAAATATTTTTTCCCATTCTGAGGGTTATCTTTTCATTTTATTTATAGCTTCCTTTGCTGTGCAAAAGCTTTTTAGTTTCATTAGGTTCCATTTGTTTATTTTTGTTTTTATTTTCATTACTCTAGGCACTGGATTGAAAAATATCTTGCTGCGATTTATGTCACAGAGTGTTCTGCCTGTATTTTCCTCTAACAGTTTTATAATATTCGGCCTTACATTTAGGTCTTTAATCCATTTTGAGTTTATTTTTGTGTATGGTGTTAGGGAGTGTTCTAATTTCATTCTTTTACATGTAGCTGTCCAGTTTTCCCAGCACCACTTATTGAAGAGGCTGTCTTTTCTTCATTGTATATTCTTGCCTCCTTTGTCATAGATTAGGTGACCATAGGTGCATGGGTTTATCTCGGGGCTTTCTGTCTTGTCCCATTGGTCTATATTTCTGGTTTTGTGCCAGTACCATACTGTTTTGATTATTGTAGCTTTGTAGTATATCTGAAGTCAGGGACTCTGATTCCTCCAGCTCTGTTCTTCTTTCTCAATATTGCTTTGCTATTCAGGGTCTTTTATGTTTACTTACAAAATGTAAAAAATTTTGTTCTAATTCTGTGAAAAATGCCATTGGTAATTTGATAGAGATTGCATTGAATCTGTAGATTGCTTTGGGTAGTATAGTTATTTTCACAATATTCATTCTTCCAATCCAAGAACATGGTATATCTCTCTATCTGTTTTTGTCATCTTTGATTTCTTTCATCAGTGTCTTATAGTTTTCTGCATACAGGTCTTTTACCTCCCTAGGTAGGTTTATTCCTAGGTATTTTATTCTTTTTAATGCAATGGTAAATGGGATTGTTTCCTTAATCTCTCTTTCTGATCTTTCATTGTTAGTGTACAGGAATGCAAAAGATTTCTGTGTATTAACTTTGTATCCTGCAACTTTAAACTCTAGTAGTTTCTGGTAGCATCTTTAGGATTTTCTATGTATAGTATCACACCATGTGCAAACAGTGACAGTTTGACTTCTTCTTTTCCAATTTGGATTCCTTTTATTTCTTTTTCTTCTCTGATAGCTGTGGCTAGGACTTCCAAAACTACGTTGAATAAAAGTGGAGAGAGTGGACATCCTTGTCTTGGTCCTGATCTTAGAGGAAATGCTTTCAGCTTTTCACCATTGAGTATGATGTTAGCTGTAGGTTTGTCGTATATGGTCTTTATTATGTTGAGGTAGGGTCCCTATGCCCACTTTCTGGAGAGATTTTATCATAAATGGATTGACTTTTGTCAAAAGCTTTTTCTGCATCTATTTTAATGATCATATGGCTTTTATTCTTCAATTTATTAATGTGGTATATCACATTGATTGATTTGCATATATTGAAGAATTCTTGTTTCCCTGTGATAAATCCCACTTGATCAGGTTGTATGATTCTTTTAATCTGTTGTTGGATTCTGTTTGCTAGCATATTGTTGAGGATTTTTGCATCTATGTTCATCAGTGATATTGGCCTGTAATTTTCTTTTTTTGTGATATCTTTGTCTTGTTTTGGTATCAGTGTGATGGTGGCTTTGTAGAATGAGCTTGGGAGTGTTCCTTCCTCTGCAACTCTTTGGAAAAGTTTCATAAGGATAGGTGTTAACCCTTCTCTAAATATTTGATAGAATTTGCCTGTGAAGCCATCTCGCCCTGGTCTTTTGTTTGTTGGAAGATTTTTAATCACAGTTTCAATTTCAGTCCTTGTGATTTGTCTGTTCATATTTTCTCTTTCTTCCTGGTACACTACATCTTTATCCATTCATATGTCAATGAACATTTAGGTTGCTTCCATGTCTTGGCAATTGTAAACAGTGCTGCACTGAATATTCAATGGAATATTACTAAGCCATAAAAAGAATGAAATCATGACATTTGCCACAACATGGATGGACCTAGAGATTATCATACTAAGAGAAGTAAGTCACAAAGGGAAAGACAAATAGCATATGATATCACTTATATGTAGAATCTAAAAAAATGATACAAGTGAACTTATTTACAAAACAGAAATAGACCCATAGACATAGAAAACAAACTTTTGGTTATCAAAGGGGGAAAGCGGGGGGAGGGATAAATTAGGAGTTTGGGATTAACATACACACACTACTATATATAAAGTAGATAACCAACAAGGACCTACTGTATAGCACAGGGAACTATACTCAATATTTTGTAATAACATATAAGGAAAAAGAATCTGAAAAAGAATAGATATGTATGTATAATCGAATCAATTTCCTGTACACCTAAAACTAACATAACATTGTAAATCAACTATACTTCAATAAAAAAAGTTAACAAGATTTTTTTTTCACCACAGAACAAGACTTTGTGATAAGTACGGCACAAATAAAGTTTGCTATAGTAAGTATTATAGAGCGCAGAGTACATGAAAACTTTAAAGCAAATAGAAGAGGTCAAGTACTTTTTGTTAATAAGAATATATATATATATATAGAAAGAGAGAGAGAGAGAGACAGAGACAGAGACAGACAGAGTGCTAGTCATTGTGTCTAAAATGAACTTTTAGAAAAGGCAAACTGAAATTAACTTCATTCTCTCATCATACTATTACGCCTTTAAAAAAGGCATAATCACAGAGTGATAAAGCTAAAAGGAACATGAAATATTAAAGAGAAAACCTGAATTTTTGGATGAGAAAATGGTGAAGAGGGGTCAGCCTCATAAAAATGGCTTAATGTCACTCTCTTATTTTGTTAGCATCATTGGCAGCTAGGATCCTTTCTTTTCACTGGATGTGCTGTGGTTCTTCCTCCATGGATATTTCCTGTCATAAGATGTGCACTATGTTAGAAAAGCATGGATCCTTACCAGTGACTGCTGGTACCTTTGCAGTAGTCACACCATTCACAATTGTATGGCCACACTGCATCTTCTCACATCATAATAGCCAAGAGCCTTCATGTTCCAGTGCACTCAGTACTGGACCAGAAGTTGGCAAGAGGTTCAACACAGTCAGCCACCAAACACACCTTTGCACTGCCAGCATGGGGCAGAGATGGCCACTGCCATACTCCACCCCCACTGCCAACACACACACAGAGCAGAGGAGAGCAGAGATTACTGGGGAAAGACTGGGGATGTGTGGGGTACAAACCATCAGGCCATGAGGATCATGAGAGTTTGGTCTTCAAACTCTCAACACATGTTCCATTATTTCATCAGAATTCATTTACAAAATATACAACTTAAATGTCCCTCGACAGATGAATGGATAAAGAAGCTATGGCGCACATATACAATGGAATATTACTCAGCCATAAAAAGAAATGAAATTGAGTTATTTGTAGTGAGATGGATGGACCTAGAGTCTGTCATACAGAGTAAAGTAAGTCAGAAACAGAAAAACAAATGCCATATGCTAACACATATATATGGAATCTAAAAAATTTAAAAAAATGTTACTGATGAGCCTAGGGGCAGGACAGGAATAAAGATGTAGACCTAGAGAATGGACTTGAGGACACGGGGTAGGAGGGGGAAGTTGGGGCAAAGTGAGAGTAGCATCGACATATATACAGTACCAAATGTAAAATAGCTACTGGGAAGCAGCAGCATAGCACAGGGAGATCAGCTCAGTGCTTTGTGATGATCTAGAGGGGTGGGAGGGAGTTTCAAGAGGGAGAGGATATGGGGATATATGTATGCATATGGCTGATTCACTTTGTTGTACAACAGCAACTAACACAGTATTGTGAAGCAATTATACTCCAATAAAGATCTATTAATTAAAAAAAAAAACAGTAACATAACAAAGAATTTCAAGACTGCAACTGCAGAACATTAAACTTCAAGCGCAATGTCTTCTGTGTGTGGGGACCTGCACAACTGCACTAGTGGCTCACCCATAAATCCAGTCCTGCCTGGAGATAGTAGGAAGTCCCAAGGATGGCTGAGAATAAGTTCATCTCACACATTACTTGATGAAGCTGGGGACAAAAATAATGGTTAATTTTCGAGCTCAGTGAATATTTCTTTCATGTTTTAGTTAAAAACAAGATTCATACAAAATACAAGCAGATATATTCAATTGTTATTTTACAGTAAAATTTATTATTAAAAACTTTTGCAATGTAATCTAAATGACATTAGCATTCTCTAACTCATGAATATTAAAAATATCAGATTTGTGTTAAAGCGGGTTTCAGATGCTAGCCTTGCTTAGTTTACACAAGCCAACTGAGACTCAGTTACTTCATTTTCAAAACGCATGTAAGATTTGGCCTTAACTTATTAGGTTGTTGACAAGATTAAGAAGGCAAGAAAAATACAAGGGTCAATCATATAAGAGCTCAATAAATGTTAATAACTTATTATGATAATTATATTTCTAATTTTTCTCATTATAGGTAATACTGGAATACATTTCCTTGTATCAAACATTTTTAAGAATGTTTTACTCTAACAGATTTCCAGAAGAGATATGATTAGATCAATGGTTTTGTTTATTTTTAAGTCCTTTGACAAACAAGTCAAACTATGTACTTCCACATACTTTTCAAAATACATATATAATAGATTATATACCTACCCACTTGCTGAGTAGGAAATGGTCCATTTTACATATAACTTTAATATTTTAACACTTCAATACCTTGAGAAGTGTGTGCATATTTTCTTGTCTCTCTCTCTCACTCTCTCTAAGTTTCTGATAAGTGAAAATTTGAGAAGCTTAGATTCAAAATCAATAGCTCATGGTCCAGAGGAGATACTTCTGTTCTTACCATGTGACTTTGTAATAACACTGCATGCCACACTGAAGATATGATGTGGATGGAGAATTCACACCAGCCATTTTGCAGCAGCTAAAACAATCTTAGTGTTCTTGCTGTAGTATACCTACAAAATCAATTTGAATTTTTGACAGAGTACTTAGACATTTTCCATATATGTATCAAGTAACTTGGAGAGTGCCATACTCCTTGATGTTCTTTTCAACATGAGAATCTATCTCAGGCCATCAGACATAGCTCCAATCTAATGATTTCATGAGAGCATTTTTCTGTTTGCTACTGTTCCAGCACATAGCCAAGACAACTTTATGATCACCTTCTGGAACTGCAAAATAGTCCCAATAAATATGGGGTTTATGACTAAATAACGCCTGCTAATGGCATATGGCTCATTTGAATGCCTCTGGCAGTTTCTCAACTGGACACTCCTATTACCTGCTTAAGCCAAGAGCAGGTATTGGAAACCACACACATAACAGGACAATTTTTATTACCCTAAAGAGATGGATAATAAATGTGCATAATATATAACAAGGTATTAAACTAGGGAAGATATCTTATTATAATAAAAGTTGGTATCATATGAGCAGACCAGCAGACATCTGAGATAAAATATCTCTAGTGTTTAGTCAAACAATTTGGGGCAGAAAAGATTACTTCATGATGAGGAAAGCATTTTTATAAAAGGAGGTTCTTTCAACAACATTGACATGCAGTGATATTGAGATACTTTCTTGGTTCAGTATAAGATATAAATACTTAATTGGTTCTGATAAGAAGTAACTTAAAATTTTTCAATTTGACCTTTATCTATGTGTCGTCTAACAAATATATCAGATTTCTTGATTGAGAAAGATGGTGTGGCTTTGCTCTACTGATCATTAAAACATGATTTTTTCAGCATGTAAGAAAAATATATTAAAACATGAACCATGCCATAGAATAGAGGATGCAATTGTATCTTGAGAGTAGATATATATTGTCTGTTGTTATTCAGTTTTCTCAAAAGAATGAAACGTTAATTATCAAATAAAATGTGTTGGCTAGTAAGTAAACTAAATAAGGCAAAATGAAGCAAAAGATAATGAAAGGAAACAAGGGGACTATGTAGACTACTATGCAAAATATTGCTAAATAAATTTCCTACTCCAACTATTTGCAGGAACTCAAAAATGATGAAAAACAAATACTAGCATTCTTTATGATATGTAATTACTCTATAATCTAGGAAAGACCATGGATAGTAGTTAATATTATAGTTAGAATTGTGTTCTGCTAATCCTTTCTATTGAGGATTATAATAGCATTGAGTTATATACAATGAAAAATTTTATGTAGGATTTTTTTTTAATTCAAGGAATATTTAAAAATTGACAGGTGTTATTTTCAGCTCTTCTGAAATGTTTTCTGACGTCCTTTAATAACACAATGGACTATTTCTACTTGAGAATGCTGATATATACTTCTCCCAAAGGAGACAGGTTGAACAATACAGATCAATAATAGTACAATTGCAGACTGATTTCTTCTAAGAGACAGTCAGTCATACTTGAAAGGTGTTCTTTACATCTCTGAATATATATTTCTATATTAAATAACAAAATTAGTTAACGATTATTATACATTTGAGAATTCACTGAAACATAATTTTGATGAAATAACCTATAAAATGGTATGATTAGCATTGCTCCACACATATATTAAGTAGAAACCCAACTTCTGAAGTAAATACTAAGGCCTTTCAGACTGTATTTGTCTTTCATTTATTGTGCTTTGGTGTTTTCTAACAATAACATAAATAGCTTTATATATTTACTCTTGTCACAGCCCAACATTGTCAGAAATTCCCCATATAATGTGTGGCACCCTGAACCTGAGTGGCCCAGCCTGTTTTTTCAATATTGTCTCAGGATTTACTAAGCAGAAACTAGTGACGTCTGACCTTCGCTTAGAATCCAGCAAAATCAACAAATTCTCATAATTTAATTTTCATGTGCTAGAGACACGATTTGCTTGAGTAGACTCTTCAGATCACACAAGAAAGGAAATATTTTCAGGGTTTACTTAATTTAAAAAACTTAATTAAACTCAAATCACAAAAAAATTGGAATATTTCTCCTTATAAAATTTCTTCCTTACAGTCAAATGGAGAACTTTTAGAGATGTGCTCACATCACAAAAGGTTAGATAAAACCAACATTATTATTTTCAATTAATATAACTGATTTGTTATGCAAATCAATAGGCAGTTATAAAAAAAATCTGATTACTGAGTTCTGTTTAGAAAAAATTGCTTGTCATAAAGAGAGGCACACACCTATGGTACAAATAAGCAGAAGGGGCATTTAAAAATTTTTGTTTGTTTTTTCCTAAAGAATTCTCTGGCATGCCAATTCCCCCTACCTCCATCTTTCTCTTGAATATATAATTTCTACTTTCATAGGGGAAGTACAGAGATTTTTTTTATTTCTTCAAAACTCAAGTTTGTAGCTTATCTGTTACATAATATATTAATGTACTACACATGCAATCTAGAGAATTTTGGACTTGAACTTTTAGTTATAGAGTATCTTGGTGTAATGCAAACAACCTATGCTTTGAAATCAGTAGTTCTAAGAACAAATGTGGAGTATAACACTCACTCTTACTTGACAAATAAAGAAACCTCTCCAGAAGCCCACAGTTGTAAATGGGATTAGCACATATGTTCAGACAATGGCAAGAAGTAGTAAGAGTGGTCAGGATGGCATTAGCCAATGTATGGATGGCAAAAGACAGTGTCATGTTTGAGAAAATACGAAATCAGTACTGAAGCAGAAAGTGGTTCCAGAAGAAAGATATTTGAATTTTGTCTTGTAGATCCTAGTGGTGTTTTAAAATTCATTAAGCAAGACATGGATAAAGCAATGGAACTTTAATTTTGCAGAGATGTACAAAGTAATCTGAAGCTTCCAGCAATCCCACTACTGGGCATATACCCTGAGAAAATCATAATTGAAAACAAGTCATGGACCACAATTGTCACTGCAGCACTATTTACAATAACCAGGACGTGGAAGCAACCTAAGTGTCCATCGACAGATGAATGGATAAAGAAGATGTGGCACATATATACAATGGAATATTACTCAGCCATAAAAAGAAACGAAACTGAGTTATTTGTAGTGAGGTGGATGGACCTAGAGTCTGTCATACAGAGTGAAGTAAGTTAGAAAGAGAAAAATATATGTGCATTAGCATAGCATATGCTAACGCATATATATGGAATCTAAAATAAAAAATAGTTCTGAAAAACCTAGGGGCAGGACAGGAATAAAGATGCAGACGTTGGGCTTCACTGGTGGTGCAGTGGTTGAGAGTCCGCCTGCCGATGCAGGGGACACGGGTTCGTGCCCTGATCCGGGAAGATCTCACATGCCGCGGAGCGGCTGGGCCAGTGAGCTGTGGACGCTGAGCCGTCGCGTCCGGAGCCTGTGCTCCGCAACGGGAGAGGCCACAACAGTGAGAGGCCCACGTACCGCAAAAAAAAAAAAAAAAAAAAAGATGCAGACGTATAGAATGGACTTGAGGATACGGGGATGGGGAAGGGTAAGCTGGGACAAAGAAGTGAGAGAGTGGCATGGACATAAATACACTACCAAATGTAAAATAGATAGCTAGTGGGAAGCAGCCGCATAGCACAGGGAGATCAGCTTGGTGCTTTGTGACAACCTAGAGGGGTGGGATAGGGAGGGTGGGAGGGAGACACAAGAGGGAGGGGATATGGGGATATATGTATACATAAAGCTGATTCACTTTGTGATACAGCAGAAACTAACACACCATTTTAAAGCAATTATACTCCAATAAACATGTTAAAAAATAATAATAAAATAAAAGACACCTGGTAAAGACAGTTGGATTGAACATATGTATTTACCTCCATTCCCCCCTAAGATTCACTATAATAACAATAAAGTTATAAAGTACAAAAATCATAAACCAACAATGAATTAGAAAAATTAGAATAGGAGCAATAAAAGTAAGTCTGGAAAGAGAATAGACAAGATATAATTGACTTCGAAAATTCATGAAAGTTTAAACCTTTCCTGAACAACATTCAAAGAATTCTGATTTGTATAAATGAACTCCAGAAAGATTCATCAATTAGGGGCAGCAATCTTCACAGACAGTGGAGTTTGAAGTGGGACACAAAATAAGTATTATTTAGATTACGAGAAAGACAAAAATTTTTATCAACATGGACAGAAAGACAACTGCCCCTCTGAAGTCAGAGAGAAAATTAAAGCCCTGTTCCTTGGAGTAAGGAGAACATACAAAACATGAAAAAGGGAAAACCATGCACAGATGTGAATCACCTACCTTACACTAATAGGAATAGTCAAAGAAATCTATCAACTGAATGGTGAAAATTACTCCCAATTCCAGTTCAGTTTCCTCACCAAGCTCAAAACAGTCACCAAGGATTATACAGTATAGTCAGAAGATTAAAATAGTCCTCTACAAAAGGTCTAACTTATTGGAGGCAGGAAGAAAGAAAAGAAGAAAGTATGGAAACAAAGAAAGGAACAAAGAAAATCTTGAAAATTTGAAATACCCATACAGCCTGATCAGAACACATAATATGAATGCAGGTTGCCCATGAATGCAAAGTTCTAAAATGAGTATGCAGCCAGAAAGCAAAAGACATTCATAAAATAAAATTAAATTTAAAAGTCAGTTTTAGAAAGTGAAGGTACAAGACAAAACAATACAAAACAAAACAGGAAATCAAACCAAGCCTGCAAGGACAAGCTGTGTAACAAGAGAACTCATCACCCATACACATATCCTGTGTTATGCAGCCTCAAAATTGTCCCTAATAAGCCCTGCCCCTGGTATTCATGACCTTTTGGAAATCTCTCTTATTGGATAACTTGCTACTGAAAAACAGAAGAGAACAAGGTAAGGGGGAATGCCACTTCAGTGATTAAATTATTTTCATCTCGATATCAGACTCTCTCTATTACCTCATGTATGAGCTTTGTTGAAGCAGCTTATCTTGGTGGAGTGGTCCTTATGACAAGAAATTGAGGGGTAGCCTCAGGAAACAGCCAGCAAGAAACTAAAGCTCGTAGTCCAATAGCTTTTGAGGATCAATGTCCTGTCAACAACAATGAAAGTGAGTTAGAGGTGAACACTTCCCTAGTTAAACTTCCAGACCCCAACCATGGACAACAGCTTGATTTCCCTCTTGTGAGAGACTGAAACTGAGCCATTTCTGGAGCTAAGACCCAGCTAAGCCTTCCCAGAGTCCTGACCCACAGAAACTGGGAAGTAATAAAGATAATATGCATGTGTTTGTCTTGGCAAGCGTTGGAGCGATTTTTTATGCAGCAATAATAATAATATCCATATGAAATAAATAGTATCCATATGAAAACAGGTGCACACACGCACACAAACATACACACATGCAAATGCAGCTGATAAAACAAATGCGATACCAGAAATTTTTTAAAAGTAGAGGGAGAGAGAAAAAAATACTGGAAATGGGGTATTTCCTATTTTTACTTTTTTTTTTTTTTTTTGTATGTTAGGATTTCTAGTATGGCCATCTAATTATTTACTTTATTTCTCATGTATATATACATAAATATAAACTCATATATTTACATATAAAGTATAATATATAATGTATAACACATTTTATATATTAACATTAATGATATATAATATATACATATATCATAAATATAATATACACATAATATATGTATAGATCATATACTATATACATGTATAAAAAAAGCATTTGTCAATATTATGCTTTTGAGACCTATCCCCTACTTCTTCCTACAAATTTTCTATTGAAATTTTTATCTGTGTATTCCTTCAGGCTTATATGTCCCTGTCTTTGCTTATGCATAATATGCATTATAATCAATTATTAAATGTTTAATATGATAGAATAATCCTTGAGAAAGTCATCCTCTTATTCCAGCTCTAAGATAATTATCAATGACAATTATTTTTATATCTCCTATCACCTCAAGAAAGTACATTTGTTCCTTGGGACAATTATATGGAGATAGTGAGAGACAGGAGCTGGTTTGTGGAAAGTTGTACAGCAAAATATACCGGACACTCAAGCATGCTCAGGTATTAGGATAGAATATGCTGAATGACTTCAGCAAACCTTACAATGGAATACTTCTTTTGTACCTCAGTGTGTGAGTACTTGATTTGGGGTTAACTTGATTTGGGGGTTAATTACTTGCAAATGAAGTACCTCAGCATGTGTTACATTTAAAGTATCATTTAAAAACGTATACATTTTTTTCAAATGCTGCTAATTTGACATAAATTTCCCCATGTTTGACTCCTTAATTTCTACTCATCCTTCCACACCTAAGTTAAACATTATATGCACCAAAATTCCTTTTTGTGCATCTCTTAAGTGTTATAAACAGTTTAATTTGCTAGTTGGCCAATTGCCATGCTCTTCTACACTCCTATAAAACTTCCAGTGTCCTTAACTGGTATAATAAGAGCTCCTCAGCATATTAGTCAATGTCCAGAAAAATAATCTACCCTTCACTAACACACCAAATTACAAGACCTCTAAGACCTTGGACCAGTGTTGGTTTAGCCACCATAAATATTGTTGCCACTGCATTATGAGGACTAAATATTATCAAAGTGTTTTGAATGTGCTGACAACGTTGTGTCCTCTGAGATGTTATTAGTTGAGAATGTTTTACCAACAGGTAGAGTAATATCTGAGTATGTCATGAGGTTTCTCAAAAGTGCCGTTCTTGAATACTAGGTGTGAAAAATTTAGAGACCTTTGGCCACCATGTCATGCCAGTATTTACCTACTCTGACCCCATTCTGATACTTGCTTGTATAGTGTTCCAACCCTACTTTTCATCTGGAGTAGTTAAAGTGGCAATAGAGGTGCTGCCACACCAGGAAGACAGCAGAGACATTTATGCCTTCATATTCAGATATTTGTCTCAATGATATGTCATCCTGGTTCACAACAACTCAGATTATTAGCTAACCACTGACTGTATCAAAATGCCTAACATGATTCAAAAGCAAGAATTCTTTCAAGTCTTCGGAAGAACAGATATAAGCATAACAAAAAACTTAACACAATCAATAATATCAAACAGCTATTTTGGAGACTGATGATTAAATAATTCAGGTTAATGTCTTTTTTTCTAAATTATACATACAGGGCCCTTAAAAATTCTAAGTGGCTTACATATAATTATTCTTCTTATAGGAAATCAAAGCTTAGAGCTTTCTCACCAGTAGCTATGTCTTGACATCATATCTGAGAGTAAGAACAAAATATATAATTCCCCTCTAAGATAGTACTGTGAGAAAAAAAAAAAAAAGTGAGGGCATTTTCTACAATGTTTCTTATTTATGTGCTTCACGATCAACTGCCAGAATTTTCCCCTTTTCTGCTTTCAGCTTATAACCTATCTCAACCCAGAATCAGCGACCAAAATGATTTCAGCCATGCTGCCCATCCCCAGTTCGGGTAGCAGGATTGGATTTGCTGCATCTTTTTATATTGCCTTTTCTCAATAAGGAGATAAAGGATGATGGGGCCACCTCTATGACTAGGTAGTAGTCATTACTTAACATCGTTTGGTCCTTGTTTAGCCAATAAAATAAAATTACTCTCCAGCTCATTTTACTTTAGACAATTCACAGACAAGTTCAGAAAAACTGAAACAGTGCTCTAATCACCAGTGCTTTACACTGCCAGGTTGCACAAAAGCTATCCTAGACCCACTCCATTCCAAGAAAATGGAATAATGTGTATCTTGGGAAAAATAGTAGGGTGATCACATGATGCTATACGCCTTCCTTCAAAGTACTACATCCCCGAAACCTTTTCAAATCTGTCCTCCTTTCCACCCTCACATTTAGATGAAGAACAAATTTATCCATCTGAGCCAGCCAACATTTTTTATCTATGTTATTTTCTAATTTCTATTAACAGATAGTCAGTTTTCTATCCCAGTTCTCAAACAAACACCTTGCAGGCCACAAAGGATAGCATACATCCATATGGTATTATACTTTATGGAACATTTTAGAATGTTGGAATCAGGGAAATGTATTCCTTGTTCTGATAATATACTGGGAGATATAGCTGAGGAGAACAAACTGATACAAAATACTTTTTCCCACACTCTTAGTAGTATTCTATGCTGTTGATTCATTTAAAAAGTAGGCAGAATCCAAAATGGATTGCCTGTCTATCACAGTCAAGATCCATTTTAAGCCACTTGGATTTCTTGGTTAGGCTCTTGTGTAATGCAACTCCCAGCTAGGTGGAGGAAATTGTTCTCAGAGAATCTTACCCAAATCTATCTTTCCTGTTGATATTTCACACAGTCTTTCATAACATTAGCAGCTTTGGCAGATGATAGAGGTATATAGCCTTTTCCTGCCTAATGTTGCATACCTTAAACACATCTGTGCCTGCTCATTTCAAGTAGGTACCTCCAGCAGCTGAACAAGACATCAGTCTTAGCATTTCAGCCATGTTCAATACTAGTAACTAGCTTTTGTCTACATGACCCATTTTAACTCTTTCTTGAAATTTCCACATGAAATTTTACAATTGTATTAACAATACAAGGGATATTGATACAACCCAATCATCTGAGGCAGGGATTGGCAAACCCCTATAATAATTAATTTGTTTTGCAAGAGTTTTCTTAACCTATTAAAATCCAAGAGCATTAAACTACTTTTGATGATTTCCTCAAGCAAGGGCCTTCCTCCAAAGTACAGTGCAGGTTTGAGACATTCTTAGCTTGAATTACAGCAGCTGTGGGTTATCTACAGTCCTTATTAAGCAGATCTGGCCAGGGTATTGTCATTGGCCCATACACTTAAACATGGAGCAATGCTGTCAAGAGTTAGCATGACCCAAGAGTTCATGTGTATCCAGATAGAATCCAATTCTTATTTCATTACTTTATATATTGCCTTAATTCTGCCTTTTGTGTCTTCTTGCCCTTCTTGCCCCAACTGATGTTTTACCATCCATAGGGAGAATGACTGCATAATTCCAAATTGCTTGCTTACCCTAATTTGGAACTACCATTAGTCAACTAGGCTGCTTGCTTTGCTTTAGAAGGGAGACAGTCTAAGGTTCATACCATTCACCATTAGAGCTATTGGTCTTTCTAGTTTTGTCATTTTTCCCGGAACTGGTGTGAACTGCTCATGGATATAAGAGCTATCACCAGTGGTTTCCTCTGGTGTATGCTGTTTTCACTTTGTAAGTTCTGTTGAGCTGTTTATTACATATTGATATAAATAGCTCAACATTACCATTGGCATAATGGGTATATTTGGTCTGAAAATATGTTATCTTTTAATATCTGCAGCTCTCTCCTCTAAAACCAAGTGAAAGGTCACCTTTTTTCTTAAGAGAGTATATGTAGCTGCAGTGGCATGTAGCTTGTCCAAAATCATAGTATTTGCAACTTCTGAGAGACACTCAGTATCTCAGGTATCCATAAGCCTGATCTCTCCAAAGCACTTTCCATATCACTTAGCATTTCTATGGTGCTAAACAATACCACTTGGAATATACTCCACTGCAAGATTCTAAGATAGTTTTAATTCTACATTCTATTCAAATTCACTCCAGGGAGAGAGGGAAGGAGAGAGCCACTTTATGTATTGGGACTAATAGCATGTCCACATGTGGATATTCAAGAAGACTTACAAAGTATTATCCATTTTTATTATTAATTTGATTTATCACTGCATATGATAAGATGCTCATGGCTCCAATCAATCATATTCTAATGAATTATTGGACTAGTACCTATATTTTATCCAAATTAATTATCCTTGGTTATTGTATGTACTATCACAGTTTTCCAATGTCCCTTGGCTTCATACTATGAGACTGAAATTATCATGATCTCTCCATTACAATGAATCAACTTATTTTTGTTAACTAGATTTATTGTGTTGATCATTACTCAATATATACATATATTGAATCATTATGTTGTACACCTGGAACTAATATAATGTTAAATGTCAATTATATTTCAATTTTAAAAATTAACTCTTTTGTTTTATAAAAAATAAAGTAAATCAACTTATTTTTAAGTTGGAGAATTCAGATATTTTTAGAGGAAAAATATGAATTCTATTTTAGCCTATCAGTCTGTTTCTTTAAATAGCCTGGCATTAGCAGTATCTATTGTTATTTCTAAATAGATTGCCTGTTAGATTTCCTGAAAAGATTCACTATGTTTAGCATGGTGAAAGATTATTGGTGGAACTGCCTTATAGTAAATTGTTAATGTCCATAAGCAAAACACTATTTTCACAGTTCAGAGAGCAATGTTATAAAATTAGACTGCTGATTTTATCATGTTATAATTATGCATAAACTTTAAAAATTTTCTTTTTAATATGATTAATACATGGGAAGGATTTGTTAATCATGAATATTTCCAGTTAGCATAAGCAATACCAAACAAAGGATCGAATGTGACAAAACACAGACTCACAAATACAGAGAACAAATTAGTGTTTAAAAGTGGGAAGAAGGGTAGAGGGAGGGTGAAGATAAGTGAAAGGGACTAAGAGGTAGGAACTACTAGATATAAATGTTACAAGATTGTAATGCACAGCACAGGGAATATAGCCAATATTTTATAATAACTTTATATGGTGTATAATTTTTACAAATGTTGAATCACTATGTTGTACACCTGAAAGTAATATTATATTGTAAGTCAACTATACTTCAATTAAAAAAAAACCAGAAAACAAAGAATACACTTGCTTGATATTTGAATATAAATTGGCAATCTATACACGTCATAAAGATACAAAGATTCTAATTAACTAATTAGATACAAATGATACCACCAGAGGGTATTTTTTTCCTTTTCTTTCTGTCTTCTCAATCTATAGTTATCATCTTAACTGCTTATCTTCACAAGGGCATCGCTTTCCACTCCAAGTTTTACTTTCACTCTTCTAATATTTTCTTCTTGTTCTTGGACATAGCATAGTATATTATCAGCATATCCAACCATTCACAATTTTAAATCTGAAAAATTATACTCTCAAAATTTAAATGAAATTGGTATTATAATTCATAAATTAGGAAACATATCCAAAAATACTGTTCAAAAAAGGGGTAAGCAACTTTGTCATATACTAACAGAAATTTTCCTAATATATGTAAATGTCTGTTTTTTTTTTTTTTTTTTTTTGCTGTACGCCGGCTTCTCACTGTTGTGGCCTCTCCCGTTGCGGAGCACAGGCTCCGGACATGCAGGCTCAGTGGCCATGGCTCACGGGCCCAGCCGCTCTGCGGCATGTGGGATCTTCCCGGACCGGGGCATGAACCCGTGTTCCCTGTATCAGCAGGCGGACTCTCAACCACCGTGCCACCAGGGAAACCCCTGTAAATGTCATTATTAACAAAGAAAATATGTATATCTTATGTTCTAAGCTACAAGAAACTATAGCCAAAAAGTTTTACTTGCTTTGCTTTTAGAATTACTATGTTCAGTTTTTTCTCTTACAGTCTCATTGTCATATAAATTTTCTGTTAAATAATTCATCTCCTATCACTGTCACAAAGCATCAAAAACATTGTAATGCTCTTGGATTTCAGTTGGCCAGAAAAATTCTTGCTAAATAAATGAACTGTTATATTTTTAAATGGTGTGGTTTGATTTTATCTACTTGACAAGGGACATTCAGACCATTTTAAGAATTACTATTTTTTTAATTTCCTTTCTCTCAGGCTTGAAGGTTATTTACAAGGAGGCAAATTGCTCTAAATTGATTGACTTTATTTACTTTATGGTAGTAATTTATGGAATAATTAAAGGTTTCTTTCTACAAAATCATTGCTAATAATACTAGCCTCTGATCAATTCGGCCAATTAAAAGGAACTGAAGATTTCTGGTAGCACACTTTAGTGAGTAAAATTTAGCTTAACTCAATATAAATATCCCTTTCATATTGTGAGATTATTTTAAATTTTATTACTTTAATTTTTTTAGTTTCTAATTTGATTGTGTAGCATGCATTTTCTTGCATGTAGAAATTAATATCTATACCTAAAGCTATTACTAGAATTTAAAAATTTCACACATCTTATTAATATATACACTTGATGAAAAAACTGTTGAAAATTAGCATCAATACTGATATAACTATTTAGAAATTTAGATTTTATGTTCCCCTATATAATTAAATTAATATTTGGGAGAAAATTAGGAGATAAAAATTCTTTGAAATCTTAACATTTCATTATAAAAATAATCTTAATAATTACATAAATGAAGTAGAACTTTGGTGTGTAGATTTCTATCTACATATACATGGAAAATTATGAAATATATACAAACATGTACACACAGAATGGCCTTTACATATTCTCTGAAAAATTCGTTCCCACCAACTAATGTATCATGGAAAAAAATTTCCAGAGGAGATATAGATAGACAGATAGATAGATAGATAGATAGATAGATATGGATATATGTATCTATGTTTGCCTCTATAGACCCTTACTAGTAGTTGACATTATCAATGGTTCTACTAATTGACTCTTCTCAAGTTTCTCCATGTAAGTTTGAGATAAACATGTAGGACAGCTTTCTTACCATGTGGGTAGTAAACTGGAGCAACAAGGACTACTGAAGGAGAACACAGCACATTGATGCATTAGTCTATTGAATATACTAAAAGGAGAAATTGAACCATCCCCATGTCAATCCTTGGGGATTAAGCAGAAGAACAAGGTGTTTACGTTACTCAAGCTTCAAACAAGCGAACCAACACCTCAGCACTTCTAGGTAACTAGATTTCCACAAAAACTCCTATGAACATACCAATAAGTCCAGAGCACCAAGAACTATGGCTAAAGAGACCTTATGAGGCACTCAAAGACCTCACTTAGCCTAGAGTAAGTGGTTATACAGACTAATCCTTCTGTAACCCAAGTGAGGGGTGGAGAAGAAGCACTTTCTCATAGCATAGGGCAGTGGTGATGGACAGAGAATGTGCAAGGAATGAAATCTTAATACTGGCATCTTGTAGGCACACAGAGTATAGATCACAGGAAAAATGAGAAAAGAAACATTTAGTTCCTTTAATTGGCTGAATTCATTAGAGGTTAGTATTGTTTAGACAAAAAAAAAAAAAGAGGCTCTTTCTAGCACAAGAGTTGGAAGACTGGTGGCCTATTTCAGTAGTTCTTATATAATCCAAACTCAGGTGAACAAGTGCCAGAGACAATACATTTTATTATTATCAATCTTTGTAGGAGAGGCATAAACCCAGTCTGATTATATTTGAAAAAAAATTACTGTGATAATACTTCCCTTCCATGTGTTGGAATATAATATGCCATAATATATTTGGAGAAAATCTGGAATTTATCATATTCACAGTGAAAAAAAGAATAATCTGTAGTTGCAAGGGACTGGGGAGGTGAGGAGGGAAGGATGAACAGCTAGAGCAGACAGGATTTTTAGGGCAGTAAAACTATTCCACATGATGTGGTGGTAATGGTGGATACATAACATCATGCCTTTGACAAAACCCACAGAACTGTAGATCACAAAGAATGTGAGCCCTTAAAATAACTGACTTTAGTTTATAACAATGTATCAGTGTAGGGTCAGTTTTAACATGCTTACCACACCAAGGCAAGATGTTAATAATGAGGGCAAGGGAAAGAGTGGGAGGGGGAGTATATGGGAACTCTGAACATTGCGCTCAGTTTTTCTGTAAGCTCAAAACTATTCTAAAAAATAAATTCCAATAATTTAAAAAATGTAAAGGGAATAAGAAAGGCATATTAAGTTAATACTAAACTAAAAACTTTGGAGTAGGCATATTAATTTCAACAAAGCTGATTTAAGAATAAAAAATACCAAGGAAAAGGTGGGACATTACATATTAATAAAAGTATCAATTCTCCAAAAAGACATAAAACTCCTAAAGTTGTGGAATCTGACATCAAGCTTTCAATATATGTGAAGCAAAAACTGATAGATCAAGTAGGCACAGAATCAGTAAGGATAGAGTTGACCTGGACAGTAATGGCAATCAAACTAATATAATTGGCATTTATAGAATACTCCACTCAACAATAAAATATATATTTTTCTCAAGCTCATGTGGATCACTGAGAAAAGTCTCAAGAGGAATTTTAAAAAGCAATTATATAAAAATTAAAAAAAATTGTAGATACAGAGAAAGCAGTGCTGAGAGGAAAATTTATAGTATTAAGTGCATATATTCAGAAAGAAGAAAGATCTATAATCAGTAATCTGAGCTCCACCTCAGGAAACTGGAGAATGAAGAACAATTTAATATTAGTGTAAGCAGAAAGTAAAAGGAAATAATACATATGTGAGCATAAATTATTGAAACTGAAAACTTCAGTAGAGAAAATCAATGAAACCAAAAACTTCTTTGAAAAGACCAGCAAAACCGATAAACCTCTAGCCAGGTTAACAGAAAAAGAAAAGAAAAAATAATTACTAATATCAGAAATTAAAGAGAGGTCATCCTGACCTGTTTCATGAATGTTAAAAAGGCAATAAAGAACAACAAGTAGAACTCTATAATTTAGATGAAACAGAATGATTTCTTCACAGACACAAATGCTTAAAACTTACACAAGGAGAGACAGGTAATCTGATCAGGCCCATATCTATTAAAAAATTGTATCAATAATCAGTAACCTTCCAAAAAAGAAACCTTCAGTTCAGATAGTCACTGGTGAATTTTACCAAATCAAAAGAAATGGTGCCAATTACCACAATCTCTTCCAGAAAATAGAAGCTGAGGAAACTCATTCTATGAGGTCAGCATTACCATAATAGCAAAACCAGACAGAAGCATTATGTGAAATAAAAATATTTATATATCATGTTAAGAAGTTGAAAAATTTCTCAGTAAAATCCAGAAAAAAGGAAAGATATTCTCTTTTACTCCTCCTACTATCCTTTTTACTGAGATTTTTAGCTAGTACATTAAAACAAGAAAAAAGAAAGAGAAAGTATTCGACTTGGAAAGGATTAAATAAAGCTGTCTATACTTGCAGACGACATGATTGTCTCTGCAGAAAAAAATAATTTTGGAAAATTATAGAAATAATAAAGGACTATAACAAAGCCACAGGATTCATGGTTTAGTATATATTTTTGTGTATATGCTATACATATATATATATGTATTTTGTATATATACCATACATATAAATATAAACACACATACATTTAATAAATCAATGAAATTTGAAATTAAAACATACCATGTATATTGTATCATAAAAATAAATTACTTAATTATAATCTAACCAAATATGTATAGGAACTATATGTGCAAAACTATAAAATGCTGATAAAAGATTAAATATATCAAGAGTTATTCTGTGCATATTGACTGGAAAAATCAATATTGTTAAGATGTTTATTCTTCTTAACTGTATCTATATATTCCATGCAATTCCAAACAAAATTCCAGTGAGCTATTTTCTTGATATTGACAAACTAATATCAAGTTAATGTGGAAAGTAGAAAGACCTAAAATAGCCAAAACAATAATAGAAGATTAACAGCACAGCTGTAGTGTTAACAATTCTTGATTTCAAGAATTACTATAAAGCTACAGTAATCAAGAGAGCATGATATTGGTTCAAGAATAGACACATAGATCAATTAAACCATATAAACAGCCCAGAAGTAGATGCACAAAAATATAGTCAACTGGTATTTCACAAGGGACAAAGACAATCAAGAGAGAAATAGATGAATGGATAAACAAAGTGTGGTACATTCAAACAGTGAAATATTATTCAATGAAGAAATAAATGAACTAACATGCCATGAAAGTATACGGATGAATATTAAATGTATAGGGTCAAATGAAAGAAGCCAGTAGGAAAAGGCTACATACTGAATTATTCCACTTATGTGACATCTGGAAATGACAGAACATATAGGCATGGTAAAACAGTAATGGCCAGTAGATTAAAGAAGGGCTAGAAATGATGATGAAACACAGGGAATATGTTCAGAGTCTCAAAACAATGCTATATACTTTCATTGCAGATACATGAAACTAAGCATTTGTAAAATTCCATAGAGCTTTACAGCTCAAATAGTAAATATTAATATAAACAAATTTTAAAAAATCATTTAAGAGGTCAGGGGAGTCCAGGATGGGTGCAGAATGTAACTCGGGGCTGGGTATATGGGAATTGTCTGTATTACCCTTTCAATTTTTCTATAAACCTAAATTTTTTTCTAAAAACAAAAATTTATTTTTTAAAAATTCTGCAAGACACAAATAGAATACATTCAAAGAAAGTCACATCATAGTCAAACATCATAAATGGAAAAAATATTTAACCAGAAAATAAAGATATACATTATATTCTGGCATAACAATAAGAAGAATGAGAGCTAACATCATCAGAAACAAGTGAAGCCAGAGATAATAAAATCATATATTTAATTAATTTACAGGAAAAATGTGTAAACCCCAAATTTTATATGTAGTAATAATTTTGTTCCAAAATTAAGGTTAAATAATGAAATTTTCAAATAAACAAGAACAGGCAGAATTTGTTGCTAGCTGAACCAGACTGTAAGGAATACTGTTGATAGCTCTTCAGATAAAACAAAGAAAACCAAAACAAAACAAAACAAAACAAAAAAAAAATGAGCACAAATTTACTGATGTATGTATCTGCAGGAAGAAATGAAGATCACCGGAAAGGGAAATTGTGAATTTAACTATAAAATAATATTTATAAAATATATTAAATAGTTACTAACTCTTTAAAGAAAAAAACTACACTGTGGATACATAACACATATAGAAGGAGAATGAATGACAACTAAAGTACAAAGGACAAAACAACAATACATGGTATTTTACTTACAATAATGGCTAATTGGCATAATTTAAGTCACTTTGAAAAGTTAAAGATTACAAAGCTGAATTTAGAAAATAACCAGTAATAAGACAAAGCAACATACATTTAAAAAATTGACAGAATTAACAGGAGTTATAGAAAAATATACAATGAACCACAGTTATTTCAAATATGATTTTCTCATAATTAAAAAAAAAATCTGGGCTTCCCTGGTGGTGCAGTGGTTAAGAGTCCACCTGCTGATGAAGGGGACATGGGTTCATGTCCCGGTCCGGGAAGATCCCACATGCCATGGAGCGGCTGGGCCCGTAAGCCATGGCTGCTGAGCCTGCACGTCCAGAGCCTGTGCTCTGCTATGAGAGAGGCCACAACAGTGAGAGGCCCGCGTACCGCAACAAAACAAAACAAAACAAAACAACAACAAAAAAATCAGTAATGATATAAAAGCTTTATTTTTTATTGAAGTAAAATCGATGAATACCATTATAAAAGTTTCAGGTGTGCAACATTATAATTCAATATACAAAGTGATCATCATCAGAAGAGTAGTTATCATCCATCACCATATAGTTGATCCCTTTTACCCATTTTGCCCACCTCTCAACCCCTTCTCCTCTGCTATATCTGTTCTAGATACAAAAGATCTCTAGATCTCCTGTTATTCTGACAGCCATAGATTAACAATTCCAAGTTTGTCACGGCCTCCCTTGTCATCAACTTAGCCTTACAGAATAGAGCTACCACTTAACATGTTGTGGTGTCGATGCCTCTCATCAGTGCATTTTGGATGGCCTTGGTGAACGGTATGTATTCTGGCTCCTCCTGAAAACCTCTCCTCTGGTAGGTTTTCTGGACTCACGTAATTCTATCCAGCTTTCTCTCTTCCTGTAGCCTCTTTATTTTGTCATGGCAACTCAGCTATGTCTGTTGCTCAACATGGGACATTTCTTTCTTCACTCTTCTAGAGTGTTGAGGTATCTCTATTTTCTGGGGCCCTTGCCTGAGTGTTAAATCCTCATGTCCTGAGAATTCTTTCTTATGCAGTCTTATATTCTGGCCTACTCAGCAAGTACCCCCAAAATGCAATCCTTGGGTTATTCCTTCAACTCCTGCTAATATAAGCTAATTCTTATATCTCCTCTATAAGTGTATATGCTCTTTCTTATCAACACATTCCAGTTGGATTAGGTTGCAATTTAATGCTAATTACCAGCCTGTGACCCAAGGGAGAAGGAAGGAATCTCTTGAGGAAAGTGGTCACCTGTTGCCTTTGTGAGAGAGGCTACTACAGTGTTCTCTATCATGCATAAACTGTTCGCTTTCACTAGGAAGGACTGGTGAGTCACCTCTGTGAACTCTGAGGATTCAAGGGCTCCAGCAGAGACAACTTCTTCAGGATCATCTATATAGAGAATCTATCCAGATGTCCTCATCCTCCAATTCAGCATCCCAGATTTTACCAACAATGGCCCTAGTTTCTTATAATCTCTCTGCTGGACATCAATACAGGTCATCAAAAACCAGTCAACTTCTCATTCCTTAAAGGCATTATTCTCCCCCAAATCTTTCAAAAGCCTGAATCACTGTAAGTGTAATGGCAGTCCTCTTCACTGGACCATTTTCTCCAGTCACCACAAGTGAAATCATGAGCATTTGGGACTCCATCTTGTACTGGAGACAATCCATAGCTCACTTACCACACAAAATGACATTTCCCTAGCTTGCCAGGCAGTAAGTAACCCAAGAATAATCTACCACCTTTTTCTTGAACTATTTCCTGCTACCTAAGTCAGTTAAGCTCTTCTAGAGGGAATTAAATGTGAATGGTTTTATTGAGGAGATACCTGCAAAAGATAAAGGCGAAGAGGCAGGAGCAGGCAAGGAGAGGCTCCAGGCTTTCATGCAGGGATGAAACCCTTAAAATGAGACAAAGAAATAAGGGGAATTGGGCAGGATGTGGCTCAGACTGTAGTTTAGATTTGAGGAAGCTTTGGACAGGTCCATGGGAAATCTCAAACCATGATTTTTAGGGTCAGGAGTGTCTTGGCTCTGCTGTATCTACCATCTTCAGTCATTGATTGGTGGGAAGTCTGGGAAGCACATCCTAGACATGGGAATGGGAATGCTTCCAGAAGTGTGGACCCACAGCCAGAGATCTGAGTATTTTCATGACCATGATATTGTTGAAACACTAATAAATATCCTTTCGGAGTATTATTTAAAACATATAATTCTGAGGCATATATATAGCTCTTTCCATAGAATTGTGAGCAAGATCTAGAATTAGTAAATAGAATGACATAAAGGAAATAGTGAAATCATCAGCAATGCCACCAAAACCGTAGTTTTGGAGTTTGAAATTTGGTCATTTATAAATGAATATTTTAATTATAGATTTTCTGCTGAACTTAACAGAATTGTTGAAAAAGCAATGTTTGCTATGAAGAATAATTTGTACATTATACTTTTTTATATACAAAAATTAGTAAAATTTAATTTCTGATTTTTTTAAATTTTTCTAGAAATTTTTAGTTTCTAAAATTTAATTTCTAAAATTAAATTTTAGAAATTAGTTTATAATTGTGTGATCACTGACCTGAATTTAGTTAGTCTGAGTCCCACATTTCTGTATAGATACAATGTGTAGTTTTTTGACATATTAGGTTAACAAAGTAATACTAACAATACCATATGGTTATTGTTTCAAATTTGTAAAATATTGAAACAGTTTACTATTAGCTATCCCCCTGTTATTTTTCATATATTCTTGCACAATAAAAACTGGTAACTCTATTGATCGACCATGACAGAATTTTGAAGGAAAAAAGACACAAAACATAAGCTACAAATTTCAATACTAGGGGATGACAGCTGTCATCTCTCTCCATGGGAAAGCTATGGAATTCAAACATTCCTAGACTTAGGAAATAAAACAAAGTTAAATAGATTTCTTTCATTTCACTTTTATGTGCCAGTCATCTTACATTAATTGAAAATAATTTAGTCCTATAAGATCTACATTCTGTAAATGTTCAAATCACACACTTAAATTCTAGGTAACAGAATTTAAATAATTATTGTAGTCTTTAACAAAAGCCTTTTCTATGGAGGATGGAGTAGAGACTGCATGACACACATATCCTTTCAATTAAATAAATAGAGTTTATAAAAGAAAACATAGCATTATTGTTCAGCTATAGAACTGCATATATTCCTTTTTTTTCTTTATTTTTCAGTTTTATTGAGGCATAATTGACAATAGGTACAAATTTCAGCTATAAGATTAAAAAGTTCTGGGGCTCCAAGGCACAGCATGGTAATTATAGTTAATAATACTGTATTGTATACTTTAAATTTGCTGAGAGATCTCGAGTATTCTCATCACAAACAAAGAGTTACTACAGCTATTCTTTTAAAAGTAGTACAAACAAACCTATTCTTTGTTTTTTTGTGTGTGTTTTCTCTTATTACAGTCAGTATTTATATTTTATCCAATACTTGCTCCTCTCTTTTGTGAAGTAGGATTATATCTCCTTATCTATTGTAATTTAAAAACATATTCTTTGAGGTAGGGCCTTGGGCATGTGACTTGCTTTGACCAAAGAGCTTTGAGTAGGCATGCCATGGGACAATTCAGAACTAAAGGTTTAACTTATTACAAATTTTGCCAGCTTTCATGCTCTTTTCCTCTACAAAAAGAATGATACATCTCAAGTAGGGGATCACTTTAACTTCTATCCTGGAAGGTCAAAACATGTAGAAAATGCTACAACAGGTAGTACACAACCTTGGCATATAATGAGAACAATGTATGGATGTTTCTTGTAAGATATGGGATTTGGGGGGAATTACTTGCTACTGTAGAAAAATTCACTAATATACACTCTTTACCTTTTCATAATTTTTCTGAGAATTTTGCCTATTTTTCTATTTTTTTTGAATTGTGAAGTTGAGATTTTATGATTCACAGCTACTTTGCTTATGTCTGCCACCAAATATTGCATATTTTAATAACCAAATTTCAAATGATTAAAAGAATTGCAAAATTACATTTTTTTTTTTTTTTACCAAATTGAATGCTACATACCATAAGGTAATTCCAAATTTGGAAAGAAATATGTCCTTTCTATTGACAAATTTATGAACTAATCTGAGATTCTAAGGACACACTTTTAGAATACATTACAATACACACTAGATGAACAAAACATACAAATAAGTACAAACTAACACATTTCTTTGGAAGAGTGTACATTAAAAATTAAGTGGTGCTTTAAAATCTGATTGCAAGAGTTCTAAAAAGTTGAAAATATTTCATTAGCTTATGTTTGAATTAGTGATTTTTTTAATGATAAGTGGTGTTTTATTTTACAGGAAAAATTTTTAAAATATCAGAATTTATATTGCTTCAAATAAATATGTAGATCTTTTTATATACAGTAATCACACTAATATTAATCCTAATCACTCCTAATATTATCTAACATATTTTGTTTGCTAGTAGGAAGTTGGGCACATACAAAGATAATTAAATGGGTTTGGTACTTTATATCTGGCAGAAGAGATACTTTTTTTTTTTTTTTTTTTTTTTTTTTTGCGGTACACAGGCCTCTCACTGTTGTGGCCTCTCCCATTGTGGAGCACAGGCTCCAGACGCGCAGGCTCAGCGGCCATGGCTCACGGGCCCAGCCACTCCGCGGCATGTGGGATCTTCCCGGAACGGGACATGAACCTGTGTCTCCTGCATCGACAGGCAGACTCTCAACCACTGTGCCACCAGGGAAGCCCAGAAGAGATACTTTGATAAAATATTCTGCTTTTGAACACTAAGTCCTAAATAGTACATAATGTTGCCTTATTGCAAATCTGGTAAGAAATAAAAGGTGAGCTAAAACATGTGGTGTTAATTTTGAAGAAAATGCAAATATCAATATTATAAGTAGCAATGAAGATGAGGTGGGAGGAAAAAACTAGTCTATATTAGAAACCATAAATCACTGAATAGAGATGAGTAGAACACTTTAGTTATAAAGAAGCAAGTTCAAATTCAAACTAGGGCAAAAACATCCTTACTTAGTTTTTTCCAAGTTTTCACAAAGTAAATTCAAGCAAATATAAGTGATCCAGTGAAAGTCAGCAACACAGAGAGAAACAGCACAAAAGAAGTGACAGCAGAAAAAGAAATAAAAAATGAAATCATTATTATAGAATTGAGAGTAATAATTATGGATTTTCAGAAAGATAAAATATGATTAAAATATTGCTCAAAGAATAAGATACAATCAAAAATAACCCAGGAGATTTTAAAAATAAGACAATGTTTAAGTCATTTAAATAACTCAGGTGAACGATAGCTGAATAGAGAATAGTTAAACTGGAAGAGATATCTGAAAAATTACTGAATGCCAAGTAGATTTGCAAGATTAAGGAAAATAGGGAAGAAAGTTTAGAAATGGAATAAAAGGAAAAGAGGGTAAAGTGAGGTCCAAAATATCTAGTTCAAACTACAGAAGGAGGGAATGTAGAAAATAGAAGTGAGAAACAATATGTGAAGTGAAAGTGGCTAAGAAGTGTCTAGAATTGGTGAAAGATATCTATAAAACAGGTTACACATTTGCAGCAAAGAACATATGAGTGGAAATATATTTTAAAAATTAAACCTATAATTATCACAGAGAACAGACGTAATATATAATAATATATTTCCTCCTGAGAGGAAATAACCATTAACCTAGAGTTATGTACCAATGAATCAGTGATCAGTTTTCTCAAGAAAGAAAAAAAAAGACAAAGGAGAAAGACAGGGAGATCAAAAAAGAGAGAGTACAAAAATACAAATATCTCCACAATGCTCGGGAAGTTCTAAAGAATAGAATCCAGAAAGAAGGAAATGAACTCAAAAGGAATTCTGGAGATGTGACAATAAATAGTAAGCAAAAGAGTAGGTAAGTATGTAATAAATATTAATAAATATTTATATTGAAATAAAAATAAAATCACCAGTAATAGCACAGATAATAATTTGTGGGGTTAAAAAAAAGGGTAGAATTAAAATACTGGATCTGCAATGCAATGTGGGGATTATTGGATTTATTGAATAATGAAGCTCTGATAAAATGAAAAATAAGGTAATTTTTATTAAAATGGAAATAAAATCACATTTAAAAATTTGTAGTTGGAAAAAAGAATACGAATTCAAACCCACAAAAATAGCTAAATACACTTTGTTAAAATTAAGGAAGTACAATGAAAAAGTTAGCCAAATATAGAAGAAATAAAATTGTAAAATAGCCACCTTTTTATATGTACAAAGATAAAAATGAAACAGTAGTTTTAAGAAGATAAAATAGGAAAGGAATTGTTGAGTTCTGCACTTACATTTCTTATCTATGTGAAACCATACTCTGTATATTTCAAATGTCTACTGAAAGAAAGGCATATCCGGAATCATACAAATTGAATAAAATATTTTGGCATTTCACATAATTTTAAAATATAAAACATACTATATAAATATTTATAATGGAGAACAAACTGTTTTAACAAAATTTGTGAATATAAGTTGAGACCATAAGCAGTTAATTAATGTTCACCATCTTCCTCAAATGAGACAGACATATACTATACATACATATTTCCTATGTTTTCCGAACATAAGGATATGCTCCCCAAATTATTATCATTTTTCTTTCTATTTGGACAACCATCATGAAAATATTTCTCATAGCTTTCTTAAATATAAAGAGATTTCTTCCACCATTTTTCTTTATTCTTTGTTAAAGTTTTAACTTACTAATATATCTGGATTAACAAAAAATAGAAAAACATCAGAGATAAATCACCAAGATTTGTTTCCAAAGTGTGTGTCCCTTACTTGACATTTAAGATAAATGCCTTCTAGCTTTTGAATATTTTATAGAAGCTGTTACTGAAAAGTCTAATTCTGAACCTAAATATACGGCTTTGATTCAAACTAAGATAATCATTTCCTTTTGAACTATGATGCTATCAGAATATTCACCTTAAATCTAATTGATTAAATAACTTCTAAGAGCTTTATCTTGATTCTATAGAAATAAACATTCCAAATAAAATTATAAATGATTAATGTTAGAAACTGGATTGTGTAAAGAAAGATTATTTATGCCCAATATTTTTATACCAAATATTTAGCTGGCTTTCTTTATTTTTCAGTTTCCTCATATTATGGTAAATGCCCCCCAAAAAATCTATATTCACATATAGTAAAATAAAGCAATATTTTTTCTTGAACAGTACTTATTTTTTAAAAACTCACTATGTCAAACAGTAAACTAGTTATGCTCTCTAGTTTTTATTATTTCATCTTCATAACAATACTCCAAAATAATTAATATTATCCATTAAAAAAATATTTGAGGATAATTTACCAAATATCTCATTGCCAGAAACTGGCAAAATGACATTCAAAAGCACTGGTTTTTTTCCACTAAGTTATACTGGTTACCTCTTAATTACTTTAAATGAGTTAAGTACTACTTTAAATTATTTAAGTTCTTTAAGGAACTTTATACTTTTATGTTCCTGTTTGTATTTCTGCAAGTTCTTCATTACTCCATTCAACAAATATATGTTAAAGTTTATGAAAATCTTGACATTTGAATATTTTTGACCTAAAAAATGACAATTTAATATGATTTTCCTAGTATTTGCTGAGTATTTCCTCTATGGAGGGGATATAGCACTTCATTATTTATGCTCTGTGTACAAATACTACAAAATTTATTGGAGGAAAACAACATTTTTCTCACATTTTCTGAGAGTCAAGAGTCTTAGCATGGCTTAACCAGGTCCTCTACTTCAGAATCTCACACAGGCTACAATCAAAATGTCAACCAGGTAACCATAAGTTTCTTTTCTACATCTGTACATCTGTGACCCTACTTCTGTTGTGTAAATAAGTTCATTTGTACCATTTTTTTAGATTCCACATATAAGCAATATCATATGAAATTGTCTTTCTGTATCTGACTTACTTCACTCAGTATGACAATCTCTAGGTCCATCCATGTTGCTGCAAATGTCATTATTTTGTTCTTTTTTATGGCTGAGTAATATTCCATTGTATATATGTACCACATCTTCCTTACCCATTCCTCTGTTGATGGACATTTATGTTGCTTCCATGTCCTGGCTATTGTAAATAGTACTGCAGTGAACATTGGGGTGCATGTATCTTTTTGAATTATGGTTTTCTCTGGGTATATGCCCAGGAGTGGGATTGCTGGGTCACATGGTAGTTCTTTTTTTTTTTTTTTAAGGAAACTCCATACTGTTCTTCATAGTGGCTGTACCAATTTATATCCCCACCAGCAGTGTAGGAGTGTTCCCTTTTCTTCACACCCTCTCCAGCATTTATTGTTTGTAGACTTTTTGATGATGGCCATTCTGACCAGTGTGAGGTGATACCTCATAATAGCTTTGATTGCGAGATTGGGACTGACATATACACACTAGTATACATAAAATAGATAACTAATAAGAACCTGCTATATAGCACAGGGAACTCTCCTCTACTCAATACTCTATAATGGCCTATATGAGAAAAGAATCTAAAAAAGAGTGGATATATGTATATGTATAACTGATTCACTTTGCCGTACACCTGAAACTAACACAACATTGTAAATCAACTATACTCCAATAAATTTTTTTTTTTAAATGTCAGCCAGGTCTTTGGTCTCTTTTGATGACTTCACTAGGAAAGGGTCCAATTTTAAGCACATTCATGTGATTCAGGATTCAGTCCCTCAATGGTTGTTGGACAAAACTCTCAGTTTCTTATTAGTGATTGCCTAGAGCCCATCCTCGGTTCCTTGCCATATGGGTCCCTCCAGTTTGTTTTACTAGAGCAAGAAGAACCAGAGAGAGGCAGAAACAGAAAGACAGAGAGAGAGAGCAATGTAGAAATCAACTGTCTGGGCTTCCCTTGTGGCAGTGGTTGAGAGTCCGCCTGCCAATGCAGGGGACACAGGTTTGTGCCCCGGTCCGGGAAGATCCCACATGCCGCAGAGCGGCTGGGCCCGTGAGCCATGGCCGATAAGCCTGCGCGTTCGGAGCCTGTGCTGCACAACAGGAGAGGCCACGACAGTGAGAGGCCCATGTACCGCAAAAAAACAAACAAACAACAAAAAAAAACATAGGATGTACACTGAAATCAACTGTCTTTTGCAACCTAATCTCAGAAGTAACATCCCATAACTCTTGTTACACTCTATTCATTACAAGCAAGTCACTAGGCCCAGTTTGCACTAATTAGAAGAGATTATACAGGGCATGGAAATAAAGAGGTGGGTATCATTAGGAGCCATCTTAGAATTCCGCTTACTATGAGCCCTGAATTAAAGTGTCTGTTTTCATGGAGTTTGCATTTTACTGCTGGAGGAGAGGCATCAAAGAAATATATATATACATACATGCACACACACAAACACATAAGAACAACAAAAACAATATACCAAGTGACCATACAGGCAATTTAAGAAATGGAGATCAAAAGCAAAATGGTATTTGACATAGGATAATGAGAAAAAATGTGAAGAAGTGAACGAGACATATTCTAGGAGAATAGTCCAGCAGAGAGAATAGCAAGTACTAAGTGCGTGAGACAAATGCAAGTTTGGTATTTAAGGAAAATAAAGAAGCCCCTCCTGGCTGGGGCAGGATAAGGTAGGGGAATATGAAAAGAAATAGCTGGCTGTTTATGTAGGGCTTTTAGTCTGTGGAATGAATGACGTGGATGCTCCTCTGAGTGAGATATGAATCATTTAGAGTGTTTGTTGTAGAGGAATAACACAACCTAACCTACAACTTTTAAGGCCCATTTTGAATTCTATATGAAGAATAAAGGGTAAGATTGGTAAAACATGGGGAGACAGTAGAGGAATTTGTCTTGGTAATCCAGGCAAAGTTATTATGATTACTTGGGTCAAATTGCTAGCTGTGAATATAGTGACAGGTGGAGAGCCTCTGAATGAATTTAAACATAGACCCAGCAGCATTTCCTGGCATATTTTCTATTAAGTATGAGAGAGAAAGAGATCAGGGATGACTCTAAATATTTTTGCCTGAACATGAGAAAAGGTGGAAATACCATTTAGAAAGTTGGGTAGTTGTGGAAAGATCAAGTTGCTTCAAGCCCATTACATTTGAAATAATCATTAGATATACAAATATAGATGTTGAGAAGACACTTCTATATAAGTCTGAAATGTAAGGGGAAGAAGGTTTGGAGATATAAATTTGTGAATCATCAGAATAGAGATTGTGTTTAAAACCATGGGACCAAATGAGATTAGTTGAAGAGCAAGCAAAGACAAGGAAGAGAAGAGGTCTGAGAACTGAAACTGGGAAGGTCTCAGATATGTAGAGATTGCAATGAGGAAAGTTATTCAGTGATGGATTATGTGAATTCATGAATAGTGGAGGAAACAACAGAGTGTTATGGAAAGTTTCTACTCAAGGGTTCAGAGAGATGAGAACTAAAATTTCATCATTGTTTCTGGCAAAATGAAAGCCACTAGTGACTTTGACAAGAACCTGATCTGAAGAAAGGTGAGGGTGAAAGAGTAGGGATGACTCCTTGTGGATTGAGTCAAATAGAAAATTAGAGAAGAAATGGAGACAGGGAGTGTGTAAACTTTTCAGCTGCAGTAAAGAGTTGCATAGAAATGATGCAGTAAGGATGTGGATTCAAGACAGCAATTTTATAATTAGGGGTTTAGGATTTTGTGGCAGGAAATAGAAAAACTACACAACGATTTTAAGACTAAAGAGACATGTAATTAGATATTGAAACAACAACATCAATCTAGTAGAAGACATCAGCTCTTGCCAGGTGGAGCTTCCTCCCCAGGTGGAGCTCTCCCAGGGCTACAGTAACATTCTGTATTCACCTTGCCCCCTCAACTCACATGACATAACTAATGCTGGGCACATCAATATCCCTTCTGTGCTCCCTTACCCCTGCCCACACCTCTGTTATTAATCCATTTACAGTTGTTCATTTGAAATATTTGGGGTGAATTTTCTTCCCAGACAGTCCCCTCCCTAAATGCAGGGAATCCTAAGTCCTCCACTGGAACTATTGACTTCAAGGTAGTTGGTATTTAACGATTACGAAGCAACCACCACTCCTGCAATCACCACGTAACAGCAATGAAGCTAGTCTCCAGACTAAGCTAATGACATCGTTGACACTTTGCTGTCAAATACCTCCAATTTTTCTATGACTTTGCTTGCCTGACAGTAAAAGAGCTAGAGAACACACTCTTATCCCAGTGCTGCTTCCAAATTTCTCATGATGCAGCAAGGTGGTAGAACCTACCTTTTAACCAGAACACTTACAAGGGCTCTGGGAAATAAAATGTTTAGTATCTCAGCCTCTCTAGTTTTGGAATTTACACTAGGAGGTAAAGATTGATTCTGAGTGCTACCTAGGTCATTTACCATATGCACTGCAATATTTCATGAAGTTTCTATGACAATTATTTTATAGAAAGGGAAGAAATGAAGAGTGAAGAGACAACTGCAGGAGAAAAGCCCTTTGGAAGGAATAGGACCAGTGCTCAAGTAAATATTCCATGTATTATTATTACATCCAGTCATAGCTAGGAATACCATCAGATGCAAATTTAATGGGGATGGTAGCTTACATTATGGCCTCTGTATCTTCAAGTTTTCAAACAAGTCAGGATGACATGAAGTGAAAAAATAAAAGTTGGATGAAAGTTTATCTATAAATGTTCCTCTTTGTCAATTAAGATATTTAGCTTTAAATTTGATTAAAGTTGCTCTTCTTTGCAGTCATCTTTATCTACTGCATCTTTTTCCAGTTCTCTAAATATTTTACCATCCTATATTTCCACATGTAACCATTAAAGTGCTTCATAGAAAATAAATTGCAGATCATGTTTGTAAGTTTTAAAAGTTATTTTTTGGTTTTGTTTATATTTGTTCATCATAGAACCTTCACTTATATTGTTGGGTATGTGAGTTAAGCACATTTATTATTGTGTTAAGTATTATAATGAGGGTGTATCTGCCATTTTATTTCATGGTTCTCTTTATTATCTTTTTTTAAAAATAGTATTTATTGTCTTATTTTCTGGCTTAGATACATTGATATTTTTAAAATGTAAAATGCATTTAGCTGAAAATTTTAAAAAATCTCTGCTACAGTGGCATAAACAGAAAGGAATTTATGTTCATCATGTAATAGTAAAACTGAAGGGAAGAAAACAGAATAGTTCAGTGATAATAGCAGAACCCAGACACTTTCCATATTTTAATTATTTCATACTTGTGAGTACATCTCACAAGTCCAACTCTTTGTTGCTCCCTAGTCTTAATATGACTGGCATAATTTTCCCAATTTGCCTACATTTCAGGTGAAAAAAGGACATTTGAATCAGGTAGGGGTTACTCTATTAGCAAAGTAAGGATCTTTCCGGGTAAACCTCACCTTTCAACTCAATGGTCAGACATGTTTTCCAGCTAACCCCTCTCCCCCTCCCACCCAGGTAGGTTAAGTCTGCATAGGCAAGCATTTTTAGTCATCTATAGTCTATAAAACGGTACTTTAAATAATCAAGAGGAGAGGCTGGGTTTTGAAAAGTTACTCTTTCAATGTCTTAATATTATCAATGTGTGTGTGTGTTTATAAATATTCTTGTTATTTTATTTTTGTGACTAGAAAATGAATCAATTATTTACTTTTCTCACAACTGCATTCTTGTAAGCACATTTCTTTTATGACTGATTTTCTCCAAGCTTTTCTGTTTTCAAGAGGATCTTGTGTGACTTAGAATATCTTTATATTATTTTCAGATTTAAATAATTATTTTGCATGATATAAAATTGAAGATGTTTTCCAGTATTACTTTGAAAGTACTGGTCTACTGTCATCTTATATCCATTATTGCAGTTGATCAATCTTATTTCAATCTGATTCTAGTTACTTTATATGACCTATTTTTTCTTTAGAGGCTTAATGATTTTTCTCCAATTTTTTTATTATTAATTTTCACTGTAGTGTGGTTCAGTGATGTTTTATTACTACCTACTAGAAATACATTAGCTCTTACATTTTGAGGGCTAATATCTTTACTAGGTATAGGCAATTTTTAGTTATTTCTTCAATTATTTCTTCTCTGCCATTAATATTTTACAATATATTAATGTTAAGTCTAAACGCCAGTCACCTAAACGTTCTGATGCATATTGCCTCTCTTTTTCTCTCCCCTATACTTTCTAGGATAGGTCTTCAGCCTATTATTCCACTTCATTCATTTATCCTCTGTGTCTACTCTAATATTAAACCCACCCATTACCTTCTTTGGTAATTCTTTGACTTCATTTTTATCTTTTCTTATCCAGTACTTTCTCCTTCATCTTTTGGATGTTCTAATCCTACTTTCTAATTTTTCTAAACTCTGGGAATACATGAAAATTTATTTGCAATACTAACTTGTCCTGGGTACATGACTCTGCTTTATTTGCTATAGGTTGTTTCATTTGTGGTGTTTCTTTTAAGCCAGTTGAGTTGCTTGGTATTTTTAACCATTAGACTTGTATTTCTCTGGGGCTATATGCTCTCTCAGTGGGTTATGTATGAGGGCCTAGAGCTCAGGTCCTGGTTAGTATGGCTGCTGACAGAGCAGAGAATATTTTTGTGGGTTTTAGTTTGGTTTAGATGCTCTTATTTTAAAGTCTGGCTCAACCACTTGTTGTTTTTCCCTCCCACCCACAAACCAAAGAATAAACTCTCCCTGTGCTCTGTGAGAGGAATTGCTCTTTCCAAAAGTTCTCTTGAGCTGCAGTATCCTAGAGGTAAGGAGAAAATGCATTTGGGCTGAACAGTGGGCCTGTGTCTCTTATCAGCTCCCACACCTGCCATGCTCTGTGAGTTGGCTTGGTGTGACGATTCCACTCCATCACATACTGTTGCTGCTACGTTTCTGCTTTGCAGTAGTGATGGAGTAGAAGCACAATGTCGAGAAAATAAAATATATAACTAAAACATTTCTCTTAATTTCTTATCGTTGGGAGCTTTTCCTCTTACACTTTGAGCAACAAATCATGGAGTCTCATAATGGGATCTGACTTTCCTTCCTTCCTTCCTTGCTTCCTTGTTTCCTTCCTTCACACCCACATCTTTCTCTCTCCCACCCCCTTTTGTCCCTCACTGTCTCTCTCTTTCTTTCTTCTTTCCTTCCTCCCTCTCTTCCCTTCTTTCTTTTTCTTTTTTTTTGGGGGGGGGGGTTAAATTAAGCTCTCATTATTAGTTGCTTTTTGGCGCCTATGGCATCTTCAAATATTGGATTGTGGAAGAGAAAAAGCAGCAATAAAAGTTTCCTACCTTCTTAAGAGGTAGAAATCTGACTACTTGATAAACTTTTTATAATATTTTTTAACAACTAAATCCAAATATAATATGTTAAGAATGTTTTAAACTCAAGGAGACTATATCTAAGTTGTTTTTTCTTTTCAGTGTATTCCAAGTGGTTTTTGTTAATGTACTGAATATATACATGGTCAATAAACACTAAGACACTAATATTTTCTTAAACTTGAACATCTGTTATAGTTTTCTAATTTATAGTTATTGAATAACTGAAATGAGAATGCATCAACAAATAATTGAATAAAAATATTTTCAATTGATTTTTATCATTCGGTGTGCCCACCCCAAATTCGCACACCTTGTTCTTTGTGAATAATATTTTTATTCTTCCAAGCTTCCCTGTATCATAGATAATCTACTGTCTTCCCCAGTCTAAGAAGAACCATAAACGTAATATAGGATCTCAGCCATCATCATAACTTTGATGACTGCAATTACAGCTGATGCAACCTTAGTTCAGGTATCTGGTTGTTTATTTAATTGCTAAACACATCAAATTTATTCAGTCAAATCACAACCAGCTGCTCACTAGTCACTTACATGGCAGTCTTTTATATCATTAGAAGTTGCAACTTTCAGTTTCAATACAACAGAGAAGAACAAAGGTGACTCCATATTGGATCTATTACTTTAGCTCTAACCTTTGTGCTCTGTTGCCTGTGCTTAGTCATGCAGGCTCAGCACCTTGGTCTCTTCAATCAGTCAAAGAATATTGCCTATAGCCTGAAGGATACATAATAGCCCTTTCTCAAGGCTCTGCCTCCCAGGCTTGACCTTTAAAGCCATAAAACTTTTCATGCATATAGAGATAAAAAGTGGCAGAACAGAAATAACATTTGTCTTGCTGGAGGTTTACAGAAACATGGTGACCAGACTTACATGGACAGCTGCAAGAACAAAGGATTATCAGATCCACTCCAGGACCTGGCCAGCAACAAGAAGTCTGCAACGACCAGCCACACCCCCTCCCCTTTTAGTGTAAAAGAAGTCTGAATTCTAACTCTGGTGAGATGCTTCTTTGGGACACTAGTCCACCATCTTCTTGGTCTGCTGGCTTTCCAAATAAAGTCACTATTCCTTACCCCAACACCTCGTCTCTCAGTTTATTGGCCTGTCATGCCGTGAGCAGCATAAGCTTGGACTCAGTAACATAAACGTTCTTTTTATTGTGCAACCAGAAATGAGAAAAATAAAAAATCCTATTGACTCAATAGTTGTGTCTTAAGACAAGTTAAATATAAAAATATTGTCTAGCTTTGTTCTCTTATTACAACATAAAATTATGATTAACTTTAATATTTAATTTGAAACAAAACCCACTATCTACACACTATACATAATTTTTATTTTTGGTGGATGAGTTTTTGTAGGCAGACATGTGAGGTCATCTAAGAAATTTAATATAAATTATACAAAGTTATGCACTTTACATTTTTATCTCACTTTAAGGTTAAAGAATATCAGATAAGTTACTAATTATTTGTTAATATCATCTATATATCATACATATATTAGAAATTTAAGCATTCAATTATTAAACTCCCTTATAAAAAGTATGATGTGTCTCCAGACACACTTGTGCTAAATGCTAGGAATCCAGGATTTAAAAACACATTATCTATCTTCCAGGTAGTGGCAGAGAAAACAAGTAAATATCAGCTACATTATAATTTATATATATGTATATAATTTATGCATATTTATGTATATATATAGCCATATATATATGCATATCTATATGTGTGTATTTTATATATATATATATATACACACATATATATATATATATATATATATATACATCCAGATATAAGAAAGAAAGATAAGATTTAGAAAATACTTCTAAGAGGATGAAGAGTTTAATTTGGGGTAAATGTAAAGAAATGTCAGAAACTGTGCCATTTACAGATGTTGAGGCATAAGAGAAAATGACTCTAGAAGAACATTAATTTATTTCATGTAGTAGGAGCTCCTGGTGAAGATATAGTTAAGGAGGGTTTAGAGATAAAGTAAATTGATGGGAGACAGAGACTTCTAGAGTGAATTGAGGAAAATCAAACTATATCAAAGAGAATCTAATTTCCTTTAGAAAAGAATGTTAACAACAGAAAAATTATTGTGACTTAGAAACCCCAGTTTCCAGAATTTTGGAAATGATTTGAATAGTCAAAAGATCCAAGGCAAAGTCAGGAATTTGTCAAATTTCCATTAAGAAGTGATAACTGATAAACCAGTTTGCATTTAGAAGGAGAGTAAAGGAGCAGACTGATAAATATTGATTAAATGAAAAGAAGTTCTTATTTAGATGGAAAATGAGCTAATATTTTGGCATGCTGAAATTGTTGGCTTGCTCAAGAGACATCCAAATTGAGATATATTTAAGCAATTATATGTGGTTTAGAACTCAGGAAAAACTAAAAGGAATTAAATAGAAATATATGTGTGCATTTTATCAGCTTATGGGTACTGTTGAAACAAAAATCATGTGGATGAAATCAGCCTGGGAGGACAAAAAAATTTAAAAAGTTGAAAAGATAAGGTGACTGACGATTGAGGTCTGAAAAATACTAACATTTATGATGAACATGAGATATTGGTCTGAGATGGGCATATCTATCTTCACTCAATATCTAAACCTGATTTTTTTTAAAAAAAACCTGAAATTCATCCAGGTATACAATGAGGAGAGCTAAAGATATCATGTAAATTATGTCTGTGGTGTACAGTGAGAAGAGCTAAGAGAAATGTGTGAATTATGTCTGAAGATTAAATTAAAAGTTTGAAACATTTACCTTAATGTAGGATAAAAAAGGAAAAATAAACATACAAACAATCTGTTACTAAAGTGAACATTACAAGTGAAAGAATACATTATGCCAGAGAATTGCAGGAAGTAAATACTTATTTTTTTAAAAATCTACTGAAGTATGCAATAAAAAGATGACAAAAATTATACGTCATCTTCAATATTAAGTGACATTTATTGCAAAAAAGAACAGAGAGCTATTCAGAATAGGAAACACTAAACTGAGAAATGAATGTTAATACATACATTAAAAGCAAATTCAAAATCTAATAGAAACTCTTTTTTAAATAAAGGAAAATTTCTGTATAGTATTATTATTTTAATAGAGTTTCTTTTTTTACCAGTATTATGTTCACAACAAAATTGAGGAGAAGGCACAGGATTCCTAACCACCCCTACCGTCACTCATGTATAGATTCTCACATTATCAACATTCCCCACCAGATTTATACATTTGTTACAATTGATGACTCTACCTTGGCACATCGTTATCTCTCAAACTCCATAGTTTACATTACCTTTCACTCTTGGTGCTGTACATTCTATGGGTTAAGACAAAGGTATAATGATATGTGTCCATCATTATACTATGGTACAGACTATTTTCACTACTCTAAAATCCTCTGTCCTCCACCTATTCATCCCTCCCTCCTCCCCAGGCCCTGGTAATCACTGATCTTTTTACTGTCTCCATAATTTTGCCTGTCCAGTGTGTCATATAGTTGGATCATACAGTAGGTAGCCTTTTTAGAATGGCTTCTTTCACTTAGTAATGTGTATGTAAGATTACTTCATGTATCCTCATGGCTTGATAGCTCATTTCTTTTTAGCACAAAGGGAAAAACAGCTTTTAAAATTAAATAGTTTAGGGATTTCCTCAAATGAAATATTTTAGGAAGACATTCTGGTTAAAATAAGGATGAGAAGGAGACCTGGGTGCCACCTTACTTCTATGTCTAGAATCTCTGAGAAACCCATTGAAATCAATGGGCTTAAAAAGAGGGGAAAAAAGGAAGCAAAACTAAGTAATTGTGTATTAATATATTATTCAAAATTTCTGAATAACATATGCTTTAAAAATGAGAGTTGAAATTGTCTGAAAAATTCTTTTATATATTTATTAATTTATTGTCAATAATTCAAACTTTTATTCCACAAATGCACACGTTTTATTGTAGTCTTCCTCACTGCTCAACACTATTTTAGGTTCACAATCCCTGGGCATTTAAACTAATTAGAAATTTTGTTTTCAGACTCATATGTGAATGAACATTTAAGTTCTTGACAGATTGTACACACACACACACACACACACACACACACACACACAGTTAGACACTCTGATGAAAATATTTTCAAAATAATAAACATCTGAATGTCAAAATTTACACACATCATATTATAAAGAGAAGAAATAATTATTTCTATACATAAGTGTGGCTCCAAAATTTTTCACAAAGAAGTCTATGTACTATGATTGCTAATCTTATTCAATCTTTTCCTCATCATCAGAATTTAAGTTCCATCATATTTACCAATGTGTGTATCTTTGTTGCTGCTGACACAGTAAACGAAGTTGAGGCAGTGATTTACAGGAATTTATTAAGCTGTTCAAGACTCTTCTTATATTTATTCATGATGGCTTGGTTTCTGTGCTGTCAGGTGGATATATTATAATCTATCATTTTGGATCAGCAGTGATCTGGGCTCATTTTGATTTTATGTGGTCTCTACTTTGAATTGCTATAAATTAATTTTTAATTTATTTCCTTAGAAAGACTTATGTGCATTCCTATACTGGTCAAATGCAAATCACTCAAGTATTTGCAATATTTTGACTTGAAACCATGTGCATAAAAAATGTAATTTAAAACTTGACAGTCAAAGATTTCAGTTCTAGTATTTATGGAACAACTCTAAGTTATAAAATTATTAACACTAATGAATGTAAAATTTTGTGTGGTGTGTAATATTAAATTTATTTATTTTTGTTTAACATCATTGCTTTTTTCAGTATCATGATGAGTTAAGTATAGGTATTTTTATTTGTCTGGTATCATCAGATAACTTTTTATTTCATATAGATAAATTAGATGGCAAGCTAAAAGTAATTCTTTATGTGCTAAAGCGTATGTTGTAATTGATATTTATGATCACAATGTTAAAATTTAAAAGAACAATATTTTTATACTTAGAGAAATATAGTAAACATACTCCAGTACTTTTTATAACTTTTTATGACTGAAATCATCTAAGAAGTACCAGTTTTTGGCTTAAAAAACAAATTAGATAATTTTATTTTAATTGAGCTTGCATATAAATTTATATAGGTCTTTTCTTAAAAGAAAGGGGTCCACCCTTTCTTATAAGCTGCCAGGGCTACCCAGTAATTTTGAGTTTATTTTGTGAATATCGTGTATTATTTGTGGGTGAGTTTAGGTCTGAGAGCCATTCCATGAACCCATTAAAGCTCATGTGTTTTAAGACATTTACATTTTTTTCCTAAGAAGATTCTTTTTAGTAAACCACTGAAATCACATTTCTGTTATATTTGATTGCATTATAAAAATATCTAAGGGGCTCCATGTCACACGTCATCAGGAAAATGCAAATTAAGTCAACAATGAGATAACACTATACATCTATTAGAATAACCCAAAATCCCAAACACTGACAACACCAAATGCTGGTTAGAATATGGAGCAATAGGAACTCTCATTTATTGCTCATGGGAATGTAAAATTGTACAGCCACTTTGGAAGACAATTCTTACAAAATAAACACACTCTTACCATACAATCCAGCAATAACTCCAAAAGTTAAAAACTTATATCCATACAAAAATCTGCATACAAATGTTTATAACAGCTTTATTCTTAATTATCAAAATTTGAAAGCAATGAAGATGCTCTTCAATAGGTGAATAGATAAATAAACTGTGATACATCCACCCATTAGAGTATTACTCGGCACTGAAAAAGGCACTACCCAACCACTGGAAGACAGAGGAAATTTAAATGAATATTATTAAGAAAGAAGTCATTCTGAAAATGTTACATACTGTATGATTCCAACTATATAACATACTGGCAAAGGCAAAACACTGGAGACAGTAAAAAGTTTAGTGGTTCCCAGGGTTTGAGGGGAGAGAGAGATGAATAAGTGGAGCACAGAGGATTTTCAGAGTAGTGAAAATAGTGTTCATAATGTTATAATGATGAATACATGTCATTAATTATACATTTGTCCAAACCCATAGAATGTACAACACCAAGAGTAAACCCTAATGTAAACTATGGACTTTGGGTGATAGAGATGTACTAATGTAGGTTCATCAACTGTAACAAATGCACCACTCTGGTGATTCTAAACCTGCTCTCAAAAATAAAGTCTTAAAATCTTAAGATTTTTTATATGTGTGTATATATATTTATATACACATACACACATATATGTAAGTGTGTTTGTGTTTTGGAAAAATATTAATTTCAAAGGCAGAAAATAAAATCCCATTCACTAGGATGCCATAATCAGTGCATAATATTACTGCAGTGAATTGAAATTAAGAACAATAATTTAATCTATTACATGTGGTGATACATTATAATCAAAATGAAAACAACCCTTTACTAAAATGTAATTGATTTATGTCTTATAACCATGAAGATATTCATTAGGAGTATTATGACAGGTACTCAAAAGCAGTTAGCAAACCTCAACTTTAGAAATATTATTGACTCAAAACTCATAAAAGTTAATTCAAATTGAACCTTTATATCACCATCATGTTACAAATTCTTTCAAAGGAAACATCAGAATTTTATAACAATTATAAAATTTTATAGCTAAAACATGATATAAGCAGGAAAATTTTTTAAAAACTATGTCTAGGCTGAGAATTAGTTATAGAGTTGTGATAATATGTGATGTTGGAATTTTTGTAGCTAATTTCTGATATTGCATGAGATCCTTGTCCATGGTAATTATATTGCACATAGTTTGTTATAGAAGATATTTTGGATCATCAAACCCCCAGGTGTCTGCACCATATGGCATGGCAGAAATGCAACTGTGATTGCCATCTAGTGGCACATCCAAAACAAAACAAAACAGATGCCAAAACCTCACTTCTCAAAATTCCAAGAAGCAAATGGTAGGGGGAGTAAACCATATGGATTTCCTCTCATCAAGAGTGATCTAGCTACAACCAAGGAGTTCTGGGGAAAAGATACATGGATAGAGCTCTCAGGGTGTATATAATGAATGATGATCTTTATGGCTCAAATCCAAGCCCACTAGAGAGTATGCACTGCAGAGGCTGTACACACCAAGCAGGTTTAAACAAGCAAGCCAGCCTCTCTTCTTGCCTATACTTGTGCTTGCTCTATAAGCCAAAGATAGAGTGTTTCAGATGAGTGGGCAAGGGGTCTGCGTGGGTTAAAGCATACAGGCTCCCTTTCACTGAGCTTGATTTACCTATTGCCATTGCCTAATATATGTCTGTGTGTGTGTGTGTATATATATATATATATATATATATATATATATATATATATATATATGGTTTACCAACACTAAAATCTGAAGTCCTACAAAATGCCTTAAATACCAGCATGGTATGCTATAAAATTTTCTCAGAACAAAAGGAAAATTTTATATCAAAGGAACAGTAACAACAGACTTCTAACTATAGAATTAACTTTCAATGCATACCAATAGAGAAACATTTGGCTAGATAGAGGAAGACTCAGATGAAGAGTATTTTAAAGAGTTTAAACATGTGCAATCTTTTATATAGAATGAGATAGATGCACTGAACTAAAACAAACAATAAATTATATTGTGTCTCCAATTGCTATTACACATGGTTTTCTAGACCAAAGAGTATAAGAATGATTAGCTTATCTCACTGTCAAACTCAGTTTTCCATGTCTGGCATTTGTGCTTTCCATTCTTAAGAACTTGGGTCTGTAGGTTACAAAAACTTTTCATGGCGGGGAGGGAACACCTCATAAGAGGACTGGCAAGTGATTCATTGATCTGGAATATGTGCAATACTCTGCTACTTTGGGTTCCTCACGATAGTGGATAAGCAAAGGAAAAAAAATTACTTGCTTAAACAATCAATCCTCATTGCCACGAAAAACTAAGGTTACTACCACATAATGAGGGTAAGAAGGACCACTCTGGAATCCAGAGAATTTACTTAGATGTCTTTTTGTGTCTCCCAGTCAGGTAGTAACTGTCCCTGGGCACTATAAAAATCCAGACACTAGCAGGAATTAAAAAGTTCAGACACTTTGGAGATTGAAGACCTCAATCTCTCCAACAGGTAAGCAAACTAAACTAGTCACAGCGTTGGCAGGAGGTGAGGGATATTTAGAATGGTTTGGTGGAAGAAAAATGATACATATCTGCTATAACCTTGAGACCAGCTGGGTCAGCAGGGACTGTGCTTTTGTTTTTCTATAACCTTAAATTTTACACGGGATTGTGACTTAGAGCCACCTTGAAAGAGACTCTGTGATCTATCCTCTTAGGAAAACTGAGTATATTTTGTACTGACAAAAAATAGTGACACTAAGTTGTACTGTGGAAGCTTGTTATAATGCAGACAAACAATTGGATCTGAGTGGTACAAACAGTATATATTATCAGCCTCTTCAGATTGCCGAGGTCCCTCCAGTAAACCCTCAGCTGCCTACTGTGTCTCAGGTGATTTCACTGCTGATGGACTCTGCTTGCCCTCTGGTGCTGAACCCTGCTTCTCAGGTGCAGCCAGATGACCAACCAATGCCCGGAGTCTTTGTTTTCCGAAGGAAACAATAAAGGAGATAGAAACTGACTTCCTGCCTGGTAAGCAGAGGAGCCAAACAATAAGACTTTAAATTGCAGTAAAGTTGTCAGTCCATAAGATGAATCTTGACCATGAGAATTAGGAGAGAGGAAAGAACTAGGTTGATAAATCCCTTCTCTTTTCTACCACCTGTGAACTGATCTGAGGTACAGATTATGAATACAAATTGTTTGATAACATCTTACTTGGCTGAATAGTCTAGAATACCTGGCTCTTCTGTGCAGGGAGAGTCTATCCCAGCATCCAACTGATCTCCTTCTTTCTCTATTTTTCTCCTCTTTTGTCCTCATTCTCAGTGTCTTGGGTTTGTACTCACCAAATAAGAATGAGCACTTATCTTTACTTCAGGAATTGTTTTCTAAAAATCCTAAAATTGAAAGCCAAAGATTTTATGTATTATTATGTATGTATTATGCAATTACGTATTATTTAAAATAATAATAATTTTTTATTTTAGCATTTGTAACATAATCATACTTTGGGACACAGAAACTTCAAATTTCATTAGTTCTTCAATAAAGCTCACTAAAGTTATCCTTATGCAAATTTTGCTGTATCAAAGCATAGCCACATTTTAGTACCTTAGCCTTTAAAATTGGAGTCTTAAATTTAGGAGTTTATACTGTTTTAAGTGCTGTACATAAGGGCAAACCAGTTTTTAATACATGTTTCCCCTATGACTTTTATAATTAATTAATACTTCAGCAAAGATGGCATCAGTAAAAATGTCTAATTTTATAAACCTCTACTCTGAAAGTCAGTTATTGTTTCTGAAATATATTTTATAGAATCTACTTTAGTTTGCTACTTTGAAGTTCTCTTGTTTTGTTTCTGGAACAGACAACAGGACCCTAGAAGTGATTTTATTCATTCAACCAATGCTTTCCTCCCTTAATATAGATGTATAAACATTTTGCTGCTCAGGACAGCAGTCAGAGATGGCTTCCTAGCAATTTAACCCTCTGCTGAAGTATTTTAGTATTTTTACAAACAGGACAGCTCCATCCGTTTACACAGGCTAAACATCTGCCCTGCACTGGAGACTTAGGCAGCTGAGGATGGAAAGACAGGGTGGAGTTAAATTGTGAAGGGCTTTGAATGCCAGGGGGTTTGGGATTCCCAAAACAAACATGACCGTCATTTTTTTTAGAGACAAACCTTAGGGAACCCCTCCCTCTATAAATATCTAATAATAAATGAGTAGTTAAATAAACAATAGTATATCTACAAAATGGAATAGTCTAATTATTAATATCAAGTTTCTGAAGACTCGTTAATGACACAGAACAAGTGGGAAAAAAACGTGTATAGAGTATAATACCAATTTAGTAACTACAAATATGAAGATAAGAATAGAAGAACCAACATCAAACTGTAAACTGTGGTTATTTTTGGATGGTAGTATTATACTTGACTTTTATTTTCATCATTACTTTTTTCTATGTTTTAACTTTTTCTATAATGAGCACATATTACTTTTATAATGAATACATAATAAATGTTATTTTTCATAAAAAAAGATAATTGTATGAGTCTGTAATTTTTTTTAAATCTTTCAGATTGCTTTACTTTTTGTAATAATTTTTAAAATATATGATTCTTAATCTAAAATATTTAGTAGACTACCATGCATTAAATCAAAGTTCTGTAAAACATTCTGGTTTTAGATTGGAAATTTATTGGATTTGTTCTCTACACAGTTTACCTATATGATTCTTACAAATTATTTGAAAAAGATATAACAAAATATTTTTATATTAAAGTTTTATTTTTATTTTTTTCAAAGTTTGCAATGCAGCCACATTATTCTCAGAAAAGGATATATTTACATTATTTTTGATCCCTATTTGAAAATGCATTGCAATGGATTTCATAATTTCAATGGCAAAATAAAGGTTTCTATATGAAAAGAAATGAAAATTTTAAGTAGACAAAATTGATTTATTTACAATTTTGGAAAGGATTTGTTTATATAAGTTTGAACCATCGTGTTTTTAGAAAACTGTGTTTTATTATTTTATTTACAGTTAATAAAGAAAACACAAAATCATAACCAAAATTTGTGACCCAGAGAATCATTTTGATACCTAAGCCCAGCAGGCAATAAATGCTTATGAGGCTTTTTTAGTACAGATAAATTATTAGAGTGAAATACTACTAACTTCAAGTTCACACATAGCAATTAAATGCCATGAAGCTCTTTCTGGTGCTTTGCCCATGTTAAAAAAGCAATTGCTATTTCTTTACTCAGTCTGAGGTTAGTTCTGATTTTTAATTAACATGAAAACAAGGACCTTCCTTTAAAACACTCTATTCCCGGGAGTGTGTTCTTCCAATCCCTAATGAAAAAATAAACACCAGGTCTACTAAGCCTCATGCTAGGTTTAATTGGGACTCATTTAATTTTTCTTTTCACAAACTCCTGGACCAAATATGTGATTTCACCTCTACTATGGAGGGTTTTCTGTCTTATTTTTACACACTTATGTTAACTGCTTACTATATTTATTCTATCAATCTTGCCTTATTTTTCCAACTTCATTCAAAATGTAAGAGAGGTAGGAGAAGGGAAAAGTGTTACAAATTAAGGAGATAAATCTACCAGTAGATTAACTAGATAATTTTATTACTGCCTAAGAAAGCGAATTAAGGTGATAAATTTCTCTGATGGGAGAGAGGGGGAAAAAAGCCATACGAATAAATAAAACATATGTCATTACAGTTTTAAAATATTTTCTTATGAAAAATTGTAACCATACAGAGGTGAAATAATGCACCTATATATTTACCTCCTAGATTCTAGAAATGAACATACAATTTTATCATCTATCTATCTACCCGTCCACTAATACTTCTGTTCATTTGTCAATCTATCTGTTTTCTGATGCATTTCAAATGAAGTTGCAGACATAATCCATTTCAATCCTAAAGAGTTCAGCATGCACAAAAGTAACTAGAATTCAATATTTGTTTACATGTTTTTTCATTTGTTTTTAGGTAAACAGAGATATGTACAAATCCTGGGTATACTGTTCATGAGAATTTTGAGAAATGCATATATTATATAATTGAAACGTCTATCATGATAAATCATTCCCATTTCCTTGGAAAGTTCCTTCAATCTCTTTCCCAGGCTCCTTGACCTTATTTCCTCAAAGGCAACCACTAATCCAATTTTTTTCACTGCAGATTAGTTTTGCTTATTCCAGAAAGTCAAAAATAGAACCATTTATCTTTTTACATTCTGTGAATTGTTTACAGGTGCTTTGCATTACCCACTTTACAGAATAGAAAAAAATTGGCCAGAATTATTGTATTTTAAATATGCTCATAATACTATCTTCCTTAAGTGTTTTGATTTTATAAAAGTTATTATTGTTGATTTAGTTTTTTAAAATTTCCCCAAAATATTCAAGCTTAACTAATGTCCTGGGCTAATTTTAGTAAGTAATATTTTTCTAGGAATTTGTCTAAACTGATGATTTCAAATAAGTTTTCAAATCTGTAAGTTTATAGTAGTTTATAATTTTTCTCTTATATGTTAATTGCTGATGTAAATGTCATCGTATTCCCTTTATATTTATGAATTGTTTGTGCTTTCAGTATTTTTTTCTTTATGTCTATTATTCTGTACAAAATAGGTTAGAGTAGCTTTAACTTCACAATTTTAAAAGTTCTTTTCTTTATTTACTAATTGCTAGTTTTAACTTTAAATCTTCCCTTTCAAGTGATTTAGGTTTTTTTTCTAATTTACAAATTTGATGTTGAACTTATTATTGTTACCCTGTCTGATGCAGAATGTAAGGCTATCAATATCCATGAATGTGTTTTGACTTAATTCTAGACATTTTGTTATCTAGAATTACATTATTACTTTCTATGGATTTTCAGACATTATGATCTAATTTTCTCATGAATTATTAAAATTAATTTTATTAATTTTAAAAGTAGATTAGTCTTAAATTTTTAAAGTTTTCATGTTTGTTTTGTTTTACTTATTGATTTCTCAATTGTTTTGTAGTCAGATAATATGGTCTGATGATAACACTTACTAGAAAGTTGTTATCAATCCAGAGATTGCCATCTTGAGCAATCTGAGTTTGAGATATTGGATACAGGACATGCATTTAGGACCATAAGTGCATCTTCCAAATAGTTTCAAGTGGTTTCCCCCTGAGTAAGATCTGTCCCTTCTTACTTCAATGTTAACTCACTCACTGCTTTAGGGACTTCCCACATAATCCAAGGCTCTGGACAACTGAAAATACAGTCACTGTTTCCAAATATTAGATTTAAAAATTTTGCTTTATAATTATTATAATAATGATATCATATATCATAATTATATATGATATATCATCATATATGCCAGTTTCTTATAAATTGACTCTGGTCTCTTTTAGATAAACATATAGACCCTGGTCAATTTATAATCTCAATTATTTTTAATTTTTGATCTTTAAAAAATGGAATATTGTGTTTCTCAGTTTTAGTTTTTATGTTACTCTATTTTCAGCAGTGTCTGTTTTCTTATGTATTGCCTCTTACACGGGTTCATTTTCTATAATCATTTCTATTTCTCTTCTATATATTTCTTGAACTTTGTTAGCTTATTTTTCACCCTCTTCTGTTGTCAATCAGGAATCTTTTATGTCTGTTTTGAGACCATTTTTATTTTTTTTACAAAAAATTCTTTCAATCAGTATTGACATTTTTAACAATTTTCACCTGATTGGGAGCAACATTTGTAGAGATTAGAAGGTGGGACTAGTTTTCTTTACCTGCAAATTTTCCATGTTCTTTTATATCTTTGTATTCATCCACTACTGCTTGTGTAACTGTTACTTCTGTGGTGAGGTATTGTTTTATTTTTGGTAGTGCAGGATTTTAACTTTGATTCCTAGCAGGAGATGCCTTTGGATACATTCTTAAGATGGAATGGGAGATCTCCAGTAGCTTAAAGTCATCTATTTGGATGTGCTTATCTAAATATACATTGGCCATTTATTCAGTGATCCAATGTAGTGGTTTTGCCAATTGGTAAGCATCACTATTCTGAATATAAACTCAATTACAAAGAAAGTAAGCACAAGATTCAGTCTGGTTTCTTTTCTAGGCTTTCTTTGGGACGTATTCATGTCAAAACCGCCTATGTAATCAGTCCACTATAAACCCCATCTCTCACCAATGTATCAGGTGACTTACTGAGTCCACAGATATTAACGTCACTTCACAAATAATGTCCTATAATTCTATGGCCGGGTCAGATCCTTTTGTTTTAGTGCAAAGCTACCATGGACTGAAATTCCCTTGAGAGAAAGCTAAAAGGAAGATTTACATCTAATATTTGTATGGTTCTCTTCAAGAAAATGTAGCCTTGCTTTTTGCAATACCCTATACCCAGTTTCTCTTATTGTTAATATCTTACGTTACTATGGTACGTTTGTAACAACTAATGAACCAATATTGATGCATCACTATTATTAGAGTTCTTAATTTATTTGTATATCACTAGTTTTTATTTATATTCTTTTTTATTTCTGTTCCACGATGCCAATGAGTATACCTCATTACATTGCCTTGTCACGTTTCCTTAGGCTCCTCTAGCCTCTGAACTTTCTCAGCAGAAGTGTCTTCTGAGTAGTAATATTGGCTATTTATAACAAGTAAATATCACTCAAGAAGTAAAATCCCCAAAAGGCTTACAGTTTCTTCATCTAAATTATACTAAAGAATTTCTAGCATTGCCACTTAATTTATTATGTATAGCTATTGAGGCCAGGTCTTAGTCAATTAGCCTAAGAAATAATTAAAACCATTCAAAGCTGCTAGACCTACCACACTATAACTAGTTGCTTGTACATATTTAAATAAGTTCTTTCATGTATATTCATGTTCTTTACTTTTTAGTGGACCACCCTCAGAATCTGTTAATATGGTATCTAGCACCACACATTTTCTAGATCCCCACTCCCAGTATTTTTATCTAAATACTATAATTCTCTTGGTGGGAAAACTTTGTGCTTTCAGGTTTGTTTGTTAATTCACTTAATGAAGTAGCCAGTATACAAAGCTCTTGCATTTCTACCGTCCTTTAAGTGAAAGTAAAAAGGCTTCCTGCAAAAACCTGCTTTCACTGCACTGCATGTTACAATATTCCAGGTGTCTCCAAGTAATAACAAAAATATTTCCTTTGCCAATGTTTTTTGTGGGATACTGAAGTCCCATACCTAAATATGAATTGAATTTTCAGTGCTGTCACTTTCAATTAACCCAGTCAAACAAGGACAGATTTCCCCCAGTGACAGCGAACAACTGGCCAAGATTGGTCATGCACCTAGGCCTTAGTTGTCAGCCTGTAGTTTTTTGGTTATCTATTGTTGTGTTACCTACTTTTCTAGAACTTAGTGGCTTAATAAAAACTGTAATTACATTATTTCTTATAATCCTGTTGTTTGACTGGGGCCCAACTGGGTGTCCTTACGCCCTTCTGTTTGGAGACTCTTATGTAACTATGGTCAGATGGTTGCTCCAAGATGGCTTCGTGTATGTATCTTGTGTTGCCAGGGAAGGCTGGTTTTGGGGCTCAGTAAGACACTGAACTCCTGAGTCCCAGTCTTAGTGCAGCTTTGCTGTGTCCAGATGGCCTCTTTTTGGGGCCTTTCCATGTGTTCTCCCAGTAGTGTTTCTTAATTTTTATATAATAACTCAGGGTTTCCAGGAGTGAAAAGTGGAAACTCTTATGGCTTCATAAGGCAAATCGTGCAACTGGCACAAGGTTGCCTCTGCCACATTTAGCTAAAGTGAATCACAGGGCTTGACTCATTTAATAGGTGAGGGGACTACACTAACATGTGAGTATTGAGAGGTGTGATGATTCATCAGGACCATGTCTGAGAACTAACTAAGACAAGTGGAGAGAAAGACAGTTTCCCTCCTTACAGATTTCACCAGACTTACAACGTGGAAGACTTGCTAAAAACGTAGTTTCAATTCTGAGAAAGCAAGGTGTGGCAACTATCTACCACATGATGGAATCCCACTCCTAAGAAGTGCAGGTGCCTCTTCTGTATGGTGTGTCGACAAAATGATCCTCTGAGTGCAAGAACAATATTTTAAAAAAAAATAGCTGTTCCCTACTTTTGTTATACAGGTGATCTTTTCTAACTCCAAGAGTTAACCCCTGTTTCTTGCTAGTGTCTGTGGCATAATGGAAATTTCTAATTATTAGGGAAAGTATTTTACCAATTCTAGAGGTATTTATGCCAAAATGATACTCGAATCTCCAGATTCTTATCCTGCCACATATTTGTTTTTCTGCTCTGACAGTACAGATATATTTGATAAGGATAGGGTTTCAATATGAATTTGACAAAAATGATAAGAAATACAGGAATTCTTCCTGAACCATCACCGGTTCTTCTGTAAGATGCTTGAAGGAACATGAAATATTTAATTATTATCTAGAAGGTATATATCTCATATCTTTCTGCAGGTGTCAGTGCTAAGCTCTGCAAAAATTTCAGCCAAGACCTTGACATATTCCTTTTTTAAAATTAATTTTTATTGGAGTAAAGTTGATTTACAATGTTGTGTTAGTTTCTACTGTACAGCAAAGTGAATCAGTTATACATATACATATATCCACTCTTTTTAAAGATTCTTTTTCCATACAGGTCATTACAGAGTATTAAGTAGAGTTCCCTGTGCTATACAGTAGGTTCTTATTAGTTATCTATTTTAAATATAGTAGAGTGTATATGTCAATCCCAATCTCCCAATTTATCCCTCCCCCCTTTTCCCCCTTGGTAACCATAAGTTTGTTTTCTATACCTGTGACTCTATTTCAGTTTTGTAAATAAGTTTATTTGTACCATTATTTTTTAGATTCCACATGTAAGCAATATCATATGATATTTGTCTTTCTCTGTCTGACTTACTTCACTCAGTATGACAGTCTCTAGGTCCATCCATGTTGCTGCAAATGGCATTATTTTGTTCTGTTTTATGGCTGCGTAATATCCCATTGTATATATGTCCCACCTCTTCTTTATCCATTCCTCTGCTGATGGACATTTAGGTTGCTTCCATGTCCTCGTTGTTGTAAATAGTGTTGCAGTGAACATTGGGGTGCATGCATCTTTTCGAATTATGTTTTTCTCCAGATATATGACCAGGGGTGGGACTGATGGATCATATGGTAGCTCTATTTTTAATTTTCTAAGGAATCTCCATACTGTTCTCCATAGTGGCTATACCGATTTTCATTCCCACCAGCAGTGCAAGAGCGTTCCCTTTTCTCCACACCCTCTCCAGCATTTATTGTTTGCAGACTTTTTGATGATGGCCATTCTGACTGGTGTGAGGTGATACCTCACTGCAGTTTTGATTTGCATTTCTCTAATAATTAGTGATGTTGAGCATCTTTTCATGTGCCTCTTGGCCATCTGTATGTCTTCTTTGGAGAAACATCTATTTAGATCTTCCACCCATTTTTTGATTGTGTTGTTTGTTTTTTTGATATTGAGCTGCATGAGCTGTTTGTATGTTTTGAAGATTAGTTCCTTGTCAGTCATTTCATTTGCAAATATTTTCTCCCATTCTGTGGGTTGTCTTTTTGTTTTGTTTGTGGTTCCCTTTGTTGTGCAAAGGATTTTAAGTTTTATTAGGTTTCCTTTGTTTTTGTTTTTTTTTTTTTTTTTATTACTCTGGGAGGTAGATCAAAAAAGATCTTGCTACAGCTTATGCCAGAGAGTTTCTGCCTATGTTTTCCTCTAAGAGTTGACATATTCCTAATTTTCCAGTACTCTCTAATTTTCAGTTGGTCACGAACCCAAAATGAATAGAATATCAAAGTACACAATATCTTGTAGAAGAAAAAAAAATGGAAGTAAGCAAGAATACTAATTTACCATATAGATCCAGGAATAGCCTTATATTTTTTATCATTATTTAACAAGCATAAATTAGAAGGGACAAAAGAAAGCTCTTGACTTTTCAACACAGAGAAGTGCACCTTAATAAACATGATCCAATCAGGGTCAGGAATCTCCTCACTTAGGTGGACTTTGCCTCTTTTCTGGGTTGAAGGTATAATGAAACAGGGAAATAGAAAGTGGATACGGAGACACAGAGATAGACATATTTGTTAGGTTAACATTTTTTAACAACACAATCAGTTATGCAAAGGCAATTTAGTTTCTTTTTTTTAATCCCAAATTCATCTGTTTTTCCTTCTAAGTCTCTACCAACATAGTAATGAGAAATGCAATCAATATAGATTCCACTCAGATAAACAATCCAAAGCAACAAAAGGGAATTCAGTGAAACAGTCACTGTATTTAAGTAAAATCTATTTTTCATAACTTTGGGAATTAACATATATAATTACTTGTAGCAAAATTAATGAAAAAGTGAAAGGATCATCCATAAATATATAAATTATACTAATGGATTTCTGTTTCCTCCATGCTCATATTTAATCTGTTATAAAATATACTTTACAGTTTCCATCCTCAACCTATCTCATGTCTAATCTTCCATTTGAATACGTCTCATACAAATATTACAACTAAGACATTCATCTATAGAATGAATGACAGTGAACCTGAGAAGGAGTATTATAAAGCTAAAATTAAACCTAGTTACAGGAGAGAGGGGGAAGATGGCGGAAGAGTAAGATGTGGAGATCACCTTCCTCCCCACAGATACACCAGAAATACATCTACACGTGGAACAACTCCTACAGAACACCTACTGAACCCTGGCAGAAGACCTCAGACCTCCCAAAAGGCAAGAAACTCCCCCACGTACCTGGGGAGGGCAAAAGAAAAAAGAATAAACAGAGACAAAAGAATAGGGATGGAACCTGCACCAGTGGGAGGGAGCTGTGAAGGAGGAAAGGTTACCACACGCTAGAAGCCCCTTCACAGGCGGAGACTCTGGGTGGTGGCGGGGGAAAGCTTTGAAGCCTCGGAGTAGAGCACAGTAACAGGGGTGTGGAGGGCAAAGCAGAGAAATTTCCGCACAGAGGATCGGTGCCGACCGGCACTCACCAGCCCAAGAGGCTTGTCTGCTCACCCGCCGGGGCGGGCGGGGCTGGGAGCTGAGGCTCGGGCTTCGGTCGGAGCGCAAGCAGAGGACTGGGGTTGGCGGCGTGAACACAGCCTGCAGGGGGTTAGTGCGCCACAGCTAGCCAGGAGGGAGTCCAGGGAAAAGTCTGGACCTGCCGAAGAGGAAAGAGACATTTTCTTCCCTCTTTGTTTCCTGGTGCGCAAGGAGAGGGGTTTAAGAGCGCTGCTTAAAGGAGCTCCAGAGACGGGCACGAGCCGCGGCTAAAAGCACGGACCCCAGAGACGGGCATGAGATGCTAAGGCTGCTGCTGCCGCCACCAAGAAGCCTGTGTGAGAGCACAGGTCACTATCCACACCTCCCTTCTGGGAGCCTGTGCAGCCTGCCACTGCCAGGGTCCCAGGATCCAGGGACAACTTCCCCGGAAGAACGCACGGTGCGCCTCAGGCTGGTGTAACATCACGCCGGCCTCTGCCACCGCAGGCTCGGCCCGCGTCTGTATCCCTCCCTGCCCCCGGCCTGAGCGAGCCGGAGCCCCCGAATCAAAGGCTCCTTTAACCCCGTCCTGTCTGAGAGAAGAACAGATGCCCTCCGGCGACCTACACGCAGAGGCGGGGCCAAATCCAAAGCTGAACCCTGGAGGCTGTGCGAACAAAGAAGAGAAAGGGAAATCTCTCCCACCAGCCTCAGCAGCAGCAGATTAAATCTCCACAATCAACTTGATGTACCCTGCATCTGTGGAATACCTGAATAGACAAGGAACCATCTCAAATTGAGGAGGTGGACTTTGACAGCAAGATTTATGATTTTTTTCCCCTTTTCCTCTGTTTGTGAGTATGTGTATGCGTCTGTGTGAGATTCTGTCTGTATAGCTTTGCTTTCACCATTTGTCCTAGGGTTCTATCTGTCCTTTTTTTTTACTACTTAAAAAAAATTTTTTTTCTTAATACTTATTTTTTATTTTAATAACTTTATTTTATCTTACTTTATTGTATTTTATCCTCTTTCTTTCCTTCTTTCTACTTTTCCTCCCTTTTATTCTGAGCCGTGTGGATGAAAGTCTCTTGGTGCTGCAGCCAGGAGTCAGTGCTGTGCCTCTGAGGTGGGAGAGCCAACTTCAGGACACTGGTCCACAAGAGACCACCCAGCTCCACATGATATCAAACTGAGAAAATCTCCCAGAGAACTCCATCTCAACACCAGCATCCAGCTTCACTCAATGACCAGCAAGCTACAGTGCTAGACACCCTATGCCAAACAACTAGCAAGACGGGAACACAACCCCACCCATTAGCAGAGAGGCTGCCTAAAATCATAATAAGTCCACAGACACCCCAAAACACACCACCAGTCATGGACCTGCCCAGCAGAAAGACAAGATCCAGCCTCATCCACCAGAACACAGGCACTAGTCCCCTCAACCAGGAAGCCTACACAACCCACTAAACCAACCTTAGCCACTGGGGACAGACACCAAAAACAACGGGAACTACGAACCTGCAGCCTGTGAAAGGAGACCCCAAACACAGAAAGATAAGCAAAATGAGAAGATAGCAAAACACATAGCAGATGAAGGAGCAAGATAAAAACCCACCAGACCTAACGAATGAAGGGGAAATAGGTAGTCTACCTGAAAAAGAATTCTGAATAATGATAGTAAAGATAATCCAAAATCTTGGAAATAGAATAGAGAAAATGCAAGAAACATTTAACAAGGACCTAGAAGAACTAAAGATGAAACAAGCAATGATGAACAACACAATAAATGAAATTAAAAATACTCATATGGGATCAATAGCAGAATAACTGAGGCAGAAGAATGGATAAGTGACCTGGAAGAGAAAATAGTGGAAATAACTACTGCAGAGCAGAATAAAGAAAAAAGAATGAAAAGAACTGAGGACAGTCTCAGAGACCTCTGGGACAACATTAAATGCATCAACATTCGAATTATAGAGATTACAGAAGAAGAAGAGAAAAAGCAAGGGACTGAGAAAATATCTGAAGAGATTATAGTTGAAAACTTCCCTAATATGGGAAAGGAAATAGACAATCAAGTCCAGGAAGCACAGAGAGTCCCATACAGGATAAATCCAAGGAGAAACACGCCAAGACACATTAATCAAACTGTCAAAAATTAAATACAAAGAAAACATATTAAAAGCTGCAAGGGAAAAACAACAAATAACACACAAGGGAATCCCCATAAGGTTAACAGCTGATCATTCAGCAGAAACTCTGCAAGCCAGAAGGGACTGGCAGGACATATTTAAAGTGATGAAGGAGAAAAACCTACAACCAAGATTACTCTACCCAGCAAGGATCTCATTCAGATTTGACAGAGAAATTTAAACCTTTACAGACAAGCAAAAGCTAAGAGAGTTCAGCACCACAAAACCAGCTTTACAACAAATGCTAAAGGAACTTTTCTAGGCAAGAACACAAGAGAAGGAAAAGACCTACAATATCAACATCAAAACAATTAAGAAAATGGGAAGAGGAACATACATATCGATAATTACCTTAAATGTAAATGGATTAAATGCTCCCACCAAAAGAAGCAGACTGGCTGAATGGATACAAAAACAAGACCCATATATATGCTGTCTACAAGAGACCCACTTCAGACATAGAGACACATACAGACTGAAAGTAAGGGGATGGAAAAAGATATTCCATGCAAATGGAAACCAAAAGAAAGCTGGAGTAGCAATTCTCATATAAGACTAAATAGACTTTAAAATAAAGACTATTAGAAGAGACAAAGAAGGACACTACATAATGATCAAGGGATCGATCCAAGAAGAAGATATAACAATTGTAAATATTTATGCACCCAACATAGGAGCACCTCAATATATAAGGCAAATACTAACAGCCATAAAAGGGGAAATCGACAGTAACACATTCATAGTAGGGGACTTTAACATCCCACTTTCAGATCATGCAAAATGAAAATAAATAAGGAAACACAAGCTTTAATTGATACATTAAACAAGATGTACTTAATTGATATTTATAGGACATTCCATCCAAAAACAACAGAATGCACATTTTTCTCAAGTGCTCATGGAACATTCTCCAGGATAGATCATATCTTGGGTCATAAATCAAGCCTTGGTAAATTTAAGAAAATTGAAATGGTATCAAGTATCTTTTCTGACCACAACGCTATGAGACTAGATATCTATTACAGGAAAAGACCTGTAAAAAATACAAACACATGGAGGCTAAACAATACCCTACTTAGTAACGAAGTGATCACTGAAGAAATCAAAGAGGAAATCGAACAATACCTAGGAACAAATGACAATGGAGACACAACGACCCAAAACTTATGGGATGCAGCAAAAGCAGTTCTAAGAGGGAAGTTTATAGCAGTACAATCCTACCCTAAGAAACAGGATACATCTTTAATAAACAACCTAACCTTGTACCTCAAGCAATTAGAGAAAGAAGAACAAAAAAAACCCAAAGTTAGCAGAAGGAAAGAAATCATAAAGATCAGATCAGAAAGAAATGAAAAAGAAATGAAGGAAACAAGAACAAAGATCAATAAAACTAAAAGCTGGTTCTTTGAGAAGATAAACAAAATTGATAAACCCTTAGCCAGACTCATCAAGAAAAAAAGGGAGAAGACTCAAATCAATAGAATTAGAAATGAAAAAGGAGAAGTAACAACTGACACTGCAGAAATACAAAAGATCATGAGAGATTACCACAAGCAACTCTATGCCAATAAAATGGACAACCTGGAAGAAATGGACAAATTCTTAGAAATGCACAATGTGCCAAGACTGAATTAGGAAGAAATAGAAAATATGAACAGACTAATCACAAGCACTGAAATTGAAACTGTGATTAAAAATCTTCCAACAAACAAAAGCCCAGGACCAGATGGCTTCACAGGCGAATTCTATCAAACATTTAGAGGAGAGCTAACACCTATCCTTCTCAAACTCTTCCAAAATATATCAGAGGGAAGAACACTGCCAAACTCATTCTGTGAGGCCACCATCACCCTGATACCAAAATCAGACAAGGATGTCACAAAGAAAGAAAACTACAGGCCAATATCACTGATGAACATAGATGCAAAAATCCTCAACAAAATACTAGCAAACACAATCCAACAGCACATTACAAGGATCATACACCATGATCAAGTGGGGTTTATTCCAGGAATGCAAGGATTCTTCAATATATGCAAATCAATCAACGTGATATACCACATTAACAAAATGAGGGAGAAAAACCATATGATCATCTCAATAGATCCAGAGAAAGCTTTCGACAAAATTCAACACTCATTTATGATAAAAAAAAAAACCCTGCAGAAAGTAGGCATAGAGGGAACTTTCCTCAACATAATACAGACCATATATGACAAACCCACAGCCAACATCATCCTCAATGGCGAAAAACTGAAAGCATGTCCACTAAGATCAGGAACAAGACAAGGTTGCCCACTCTCACCACTCTTATTCAACATAGTTTTGGAAGTTTTATCCACAGCAATCAGAGAAGAAAAGGAAATAAAAGGAATCCAAATCGGAAAAGAAGAAGTAAAGCTGTCACTGTTTGCAGATGACATGATACTATGCATAGAGAATCCTAAAGATGCTACCAGAAAACTACTAGAGCTAATCAATGAATTTGGTAAAGTAGCAGGATACAAAATTAATGCACAGAAATCTCTGGCATTCCTATACACTAATGATTAAAAATCTGAGTATGAAATCAAGAAAACACTCCCATTTACCATTGCAACAAAAATAATAAAATATCTAGGAATAAACCTACCTAAGGAGAGAAAAGACCTGTATGCAGAAAATTATAAGACACTGATGAAAGAAATTAAAGATGATACAAATAGATGGAGAGATATACCATGTTCTTGGATTGGAAGAATCAACATTGTGACAATGACTCCACTACCCAAAGCAATCTACAGAATCAATGCAATCCCTATCAAACTACCACTGGCATTTTTCACAGAACTAGAACAAAAATTTTCACAATTTGTATGGAAACACAAAAGACCCCGAATAGCCAAAGCAATCTTGAGAACGAAAAATGGCGCTGGAGGAATCAGGGTCCCTGACTTCAGACTATAGTACAAAGCTACAGTAATCAAGGCAGTATGATACTGGCACAAAAACAGAAATATAGATCAATGGAACAGGATAGAAAGCCCAGAGATAAACCCACACACATATGGTCACCTTATCTTTGATAAAGGAGGCAGGAATGTACAGTGGAGAAAGGACAGCCTCTTCAATAGGTGATGCTGGGAAAACTGGACAGGTACATGTAAACGTATGAGATTAGATCACTCCCTAACACCATACACAAAAATAAGCTCAAAATGGATTAAAGACCTAAATGTAAGGCCAGAAACTATCAAACTCTTAGAGGAAAACATAGGCAGAACACTCTATGACATAAATCACAGCAAGATCCTTTTTGACCCACCTCCTAGAGAAATGGAAATAAAAACAAAAATAAACAAATGGGACCCAATGAAACTTCAAAGCTTTTGCACAGCAAGGGAAACTATAAACAAGTCCAAAAGACAACCCTCAGAATGGGAGAAAATATTTGCAAATGAAGCAACCGACAAAGGATTAATCTCCAAAATTTACAAGCAGCTCATGCAGCTCAATAACAAGAAAACAAACAACCCAATCCAAAAATGGACAGAAGACCTAAATAGACATTTCTCCAAAGAAGATATACAGACTGCCAACAAACACATGAAAGAATGCTCAACATCATTAATCATTAGAGAAATGCAAATCAAAACTACAATGAGATATCATCTCACACCAGTCAGAATGGCCATCATCAAAAAATCTAGAAACAATAAATGCTGGAGAGGGTGTGGAGAAAAGGGAACACTCTTGCACTGCTGGTGGGAATGTGAATTGGTTCAGCCACTATGGAGAACAGTATGGAGGTTCCTTAAAAAACTACAAATAGAACTACCATATGACCCAGCAATCCCACTACTGGGCATATACCCTGAGAAAACCAAAATTCAAAAAGAGTCATGTACCAAAATGTTCATTGCAGCTCTATTTACAATAGCCCGGAGATGGAAACAACCTAAGTGCCCGTCATCGGATGAATGGATAAAGAAGATGTGGCACATATATACAATGGAATATTACTCAGCCATAAAAAGAAACGAAATTGAGCTATTTGTAATGAGGTGGATAGACCTAGAGTCTGTCATACAGAGTGAAGTAAGTCAGAAAGAAAAAGACAAATACCGTATGCTAACACATATATATGGAATTTAAGAAAAAAAATGTCATGAAGAACCTAGGGGTAAAGCAGGAATAAACACGCAGACCTCCTAGAGAACGGACTTGAGGTTATGGGGAGGGGGAAGGGTGAGCTGTGACAGGGCGAGAGAGAGTCATGGGCATATACACACTAACAAACGTAGTAAGGTAGATAGCTAGTGGGAAGCAGCTGCATGGCACAGGGATATTGGCTTGGTGCTTTGTGACAGCCTGGAGGGGTGGGATAGGGAGGGTGGGAGGGAGGGAGACGCAACAGGGAAGACATATGGGAACATATGTTTATGTATGACTGATTCACTTTGTTATAAAGCAGAAACTAACACACCATTGTAAAGCAATTATACCCCAATAAAGATGTTAAAAAAAAAAAAAAAGAGTCATGTACCAAAATGTTCATTGCAGCTCTATTTACAATAGCCAGGAGATGGAAACAACCTAAGTGTCCATCATTGGATGAATGGATAAAGAAGATGTGGCACATATATACAATGAAATATTACTCAGCCATAAAAAGAAACGAAACTGAATTATTTGTAGTGAGGTGGATGGACATAGAGTCTGTCATACAGAGTGAAGTAAGTCAGAAAGAGAAAGACAAATACCGTATGCTAGCACATATATATGGAATCTAAGGGGAAAAAAAATGTCATGAAGAATCTAGGGGTAAGATGGGAATAAAGACACAGACCTACCAGAGAACGGACTTGAGGATATGGGGAGGGGGAAAGGTAAGCTGTGACAAAGTGAGAGAGTGGTGTGGACATATATACAGTACCAAACGTAAAATAGATCGCTAGTGGGAAGCAGCTGCATAGCACAGGGAGATCAGCTCGGTGCTTTGTGACCACCTGGATGGGTGGGATAGGGAGGGTGGGAGGGAGGGAGACACAAGAGGGAAGAGTTATGGGGATATATGTATAACTGATTCACTTTGTTATAAAGCAGAAACTAACACACCATTGTAAAGCAATTATACTCCAATAAAGATGCAAAACCAAAACAAAAACCTAGTTACAGATTCAAAATGTCAGCATAATAAAGAAAATGAAGGTGTTCTGAGCCAAACCTACTTTATTTCAATATGGGAAATTTGTTTTACAAATGCACTATATTTAACATGCCCAATAAATATAATTGCAAAATGAACATTTGAAAGGTGAAGTCTAATAATTGATGACTAATGCAATTGTCAATGGGAAAAATGGTGATATACTGAGAAAGATATGTACACAATTAATGACAATAATTAAACTGTTAGGTAGTTAGTCATTCGCAGCACAGAGGAGACAGTGGCGAGAAAGACAAGAAGAAATGGATTCACACCCAGCCATCTGGGGACTCTCCCTTGACCAGACCCAGAATGGGTGAAACTATGGTTGTGTGGTGGGCAGTTTATCCTGATAAAGAGGGAGTACAGTAACATGACGGGACTTCCCCGGGCTGCGCATGCCCAGACCAGACAGGCGTATAACCTATAGTAAACCCAAACTCATTATATCATAATTATAATAAAATCTACATGTGTTTTTGCCCCCCTGAGTGGGCGTTTCTTAGCGATTAAAGGGTGAGAGCATGCAAAGCAGTAAACTTGTTACATAGCTCGCAACTGTCAATCAAATAATGATCCCTTGTCACTCAACCCCTCCTCTCTGCAAAATGCTCCTTAAAAGTACCCTTAAGCCTGCACGGGAATGCTGCTTTCAATTCGCAGAAACAGCCCGTGCTCTCTCTCTCTGAGAGTGTACCTTTGCTTTGATAAACTTTGCTTTGGGCTTGCTTCACTTCGCTGACATAGCCCGCTCTCTTTCTCTCTCTCCCTCTCTGAGAGTGCACCTATGCTTAAATAAACTCTGCTTTGTGCTTAAGCTTAACATGGTAGTTTGCAATTCTTTGTTTACTATCTTGGAACCGATTGCTGGTGAGGGTCTTCCGTTGACCTCCTCGGTTGAAGCTATTTTGTTACAACGCATGTCCACCACCCAGTGACAAAACCAAACAAAATCATAATACCTGTCTATCTGTACTCTAAGAATCAAGAAAATTGAAGCAATCAGAAATTTAATTAGGCTAAAGATTGTTTTTTTAAAGGCATTTTAAAAAGAGATGAGGATTTAAAGTATTTTAACCAGTTCTGAGTAGGGTATCAGACAAGCATTGCAGTGCATTTCTCAGTCATTTCCTGATCCTTTTGAAAGCAGCTCTTTTGCCCCTTTCCTGTTTGCCCACTTCTGTTCCCCTCTAACCTTAAAATAACCTAATTATAGGAATGAGATCACTGGGCAATTTAACCTAACTCCTGATTTATGCTCTTCTGAATGCACACCATGCCTTGTCTAACCTGTTGATTCTTTTCCTAGATAAAAAGAAATAAGAATGAAGAATTAAGTAGTTAAAGATAATTAGCTCTTTACCCGCAACAGCCCCCTAAGCAATCCTGCAGGCAGATCAGGAGGGCAAGATACCATCTGAAGAGAGAGTCAACCCGTCTGCATGCAATGGAGATTGCTGCAGAACCCAACCTCCTGCCTGGATAATTCACTGAGATTCTTCCCCCCATTTTTTCCTTTAAGAATTGTCATGGTTGAGCAGAATCTTTGGAGTTGGTCCCTAGACACAAGTCCAACATCTCCCCAGACTGCTGGATTTCCTAACTAAAGCAGCTTTCCTTTCTATTGAGACTTGCCTCTTGAATTATTGGCTTGTGAGTGGTAAGGAGCCAAACCTGAGTTCGGTAATAATTTGAGGCCAGTTTTAATAGTGTGTACTTGAATTCCTTGGTTCCAGTTGTGTTCCTAAATCCCTAGTGAGTCAGTTTTGTGGTTTTCTGGAAGCCATTTTTAGATTTACAACCTAGAGCTGGTGTATCCTGTCTGTTGTGGACTGAATTGCATCCTCCCAAAATTTGTATGACAAAGTCCTAACCCCAGGGACCACAGAATGGGACTATATTTGAAGATAAGGTATTTAAGAGGTAATTAATTTAAAATGAGGCCATTAGGCTGGGCCCCAATGCAATCTAACTATTGTCCTTATAAGAAGAGGAGATATTAGTACATACAGAAACGCACCAGTGCCACACATGCACTGAGTGATAACCATGTGAAGAGGCAGCAAGGGGGCAGACATTTGTAAGCCAGGGAAAGAGGCCTCAGAGGAAACCAGCCCTGCCAGAAACTTGATCTTGACTCCGAGACTCCTGAGCTGTGAGAAAATAAATCTGTGTTTTAAGTCATCTGATTTGTGGTATTTTTGTTGTGGCAGCCCTAGCAAACTAACACACTGCCATTTCTAAGATTATTTACCTAAATATTTGTATTTAACTCTTTCTGGTAAAATACATAGATAGTTTATTTTCCCTGGATTGAACAGTGATTGATATAATGTTTAACAATAAAATTAAGTAACAGATCCTCAGAACTGGAAATCTGGGATTGCTTATCTGAACTGTTTGGGTTTGAAGGCAAAGATGATTCTACTCTTCTTGGAAATGGAACTTAATAGTGCATGACACACAATGGCAAAACAGTTACATTATCACAAAAGTAGCCTACTAGAAACAAGACTTTGGCAGAGGGAGCAGGTATGTTTGAACTAGTATAATTTGAATGAGGAGTTCAAGTGATGCGGGAACCATGGTGGTGTCTTAAAGTACAGAGAGTTGAAAAATAGAAAAGATGACAACCTCGGGGCTTAAAACATCATTTAAAGGAATGAATAAAAGTTAAAGAGGTAAATCACAAAAGAGAATATTTGAATGCCCTATAAGATGAAAAGTTGCTCAGCATCATTTTTCATTTGGAAAATATATTTTAAGAGCATTTTAAAATAAACATTTTAATTCTAGTAAAAGTAAAGAAAATGATACCAGACTAGCCCTACCACCATAAATAATTTTTTAAAAATGAATAATATACATTAGATAACTGCTTCTGGCTAGTGAATGGCAGGCATCACAAGGCTACAATCCCAGAGAGAAGCAAAATTAAAAAGATGAGCCCCCTGAAAGCCATGGCTCTTGGCCTGTGGCAATTTTACCACTGAGGAGCTGGTTGCTGAAGTCTGTCCAGAGCTGGGAATCCACACTGATCTAAGGACTTTCTATTCTTTCCTAAATGGTGCTTTTGTATTAATGTCTTTTTACTGTTTCCAGAGAATCCTTTGTTGTCCTTTCTTAACACTCCTCACAATCATTAACCGCTACTTGAAATAGGTCTTCCATTCTGGTCTAAGTTGGGCATCTTTTAATCATTTTCACTGAGAAAAATTAGTGCACCAACTCTGGCTCAAGAAAAAGTTGCTTAAACAGAAATGGTAAAGCAGTTAAAAAATTTCAACCAGTCTTGGCCCCAAAACACAAAAAAGAACCCCAAATGAGTAATTATCCCATAAGTAAATGAACATTAACTGTTTCTCAATTTTTATGAAAAACATATATCATACACTTGGAAAAGATAAAACTATTTGTATACTTCTCAAGGTTTTAATTTGAAAAATATATGCAGAAAATATTTAAATTTAATGGCAAAAATCAATTGCTATGAAAGGGGATATTTTTTGCCTGATTCATATGAAGTCACAAATGTTTTTTGTCTTGTTTTGTTTTTTAACCTCTTTATTGGAATATAATTGCTTTACAATGGTGTGTTAGTTTCTGCTTTATAACAAAGTGAATCAGCTATACATACACACATGTTCCCATATCTCTTCCCTCTTGCGTCTCCCTCCCACCCTCCCTATCCCACCCCTCTAGGTGGTCATAAAGCAAGAAGCTGATCTCCCTGTGCTATGCGGCTGCTTCCCACTAGCTATCTATTTTACATTTGGTAGTATATGTAAGTACATGCCACTCTCTCACTTTGTCCCAGCTTACCCTTCTCCCTCCCCATGTCCTCAAGCCCATGCTCTATGTCTGCGTCTTTATTCCTGTCCTGCCCCTAGGTTCTTCAGAACCTTTTTTTTTTTTTTTAGATTCCATATATATGTGTTAGCATACATATTTGTTTTTCTCTTCCTGACTTACTTCACTCTGTATGACAGACTCTAGGTCCATCCACTTCACTACAAATAACTCAATTTTGTTTCCTTTTATGGCTGAGTAATATTCCATTGTATATATGTGCCACATCTTCTTTATCCATTCATCTGTCAATGGACACTTAGGCCTCCAAGTCCTGGCTATTGTAAATAGAGCTGCAATGAACATTTTGGTACATGACTCTTTTTGAATTATGGTTTTCTCAGGGTATATGCCCAGTAGTGGGATTGCTGGGTCATATGGTAGTTCTATTTGTAGTTTTTTAAGGAACCTCCATACTGTTCTCCATAGTGGCTGTACCAATTCACATTCCCACCAGCAGTGCAAGAGTGTTCCCTTTTCTCCACACCCTCTCCAGCATTTATTGTTGGAGCAAACGTTTTGAGTTGATTTATTCATGCTATAAATACTTATGTGAAAGCATATCACATTAGCTTTAATCATGATTTTACAGTCCAAAAATGATCAAACACCCTTCCACTTCTGAGAGATGTTAATGTTCTAGAAAGCCTGATTAATTTCATCCTGTATATGTAGCTATGACTTAAACATCTTGAACTCGTGTAAAGACTACTAATAGATAAAACCCACAAATGTAAGGCACTTTAACTATTTCCCATACAGTTGAAATAATCTGCCATAAATTCATGATTTTAAAGAAATAATAAAATGAGTAAGTTGTGCTAGAAAGAATCCTAAGTTTAGTTTGCTGAGCAAACATGCAATGAATTAACTAAGACTCGGTTAATTCTTAAAAGCTAATCTTAAAAAATAAAGTCAGGGGCTTCCCTGGTGGTGCAGTGGTTGAGAGTCCGCCTGCCAATGCAGGGGACATGGGTTTGAGCCCTGGTCCATGAAGATCCCACATGCCGTGGAGCAGCTGTGCCTGTGCACCACAGCTGCTGAGGCTGTACTCTGGAGCTCATGAGCCACAACTACTGAGCCCACATGCTACAGCTACTGAAGCCCAAGTGCCTAGAGCCCGTGCTCCGCAACAAGAGAAGCCACCACAATGAGAAGCCTGTGCGCCACAATGAGGAGTGGCCCCCCCCTCGCTGCAACTAGAGAAAGCCCTCACACAGCAACAAAGACCAAACACAGCCAAAAATAAGTAAATAAAATAAATAAATTTATTAGGAAAAAAAAGTTGGTTTGATTACCTCTCTGTGGCAATACTGGTTGTTTCACCTGTCTTCACCACTTCACAGCAGAATCCAAGCTAGAAAATTTAAAAGTATAGCATTGAAAATATCCAGATTCTCCCTTAAGTTCTGTGTGTATTTCACATAATTAATGCATTAAGAATATGTATATGGTAAGTGAATATGAATTGTCAGTGGTAAAGGAGCTTATTTTGTGTCCTTGTATTTAATTCAGTTTAATGAAATTAAATGTAACAAACTTTTTTGTTGTTGTTGTTAAATTCTCTACTAGGTGCCAGGCTATTAGGTGCAGAGAGAAAGAAAGGAAAATAACACATTACCTTGTCCTTGAGAACTCACTCTCCAGAGAGATTGTTAGACTACTCCCTCCCCAAAAAAAGCCAATGTGTACTTTGCCATCTACATTTGATTTTATTTCTCAGATGGACTGACTTGTGTCCATCTCCCAAATTCATATGTTGAAGCTCTAATACCTAGTACATTGATAAGGTCTTTAAAGAAATGATTAAGTTAAAATAAAGCTGCTAGGGTGGACCCTAATCCATTATGACTGGTGTCCTTGTAAGAAGAGGAATTTTGGACACAAAAGAGATACCAGGGATATACACACACAAAGAGAAAGGCAGACATCTTTATGTCAAGGACAATGGCCCTAGGAGAAACCAACACTGCCATTTCTTGAACTTCTAGCCTCCAGAACTGAGAGAAAATAAATTTCTGTTGTATATGGCACCCAGTCTGTGATATTTTGTTATGGTAGCCCTAGCAAACTAATTTACCAGATTACAACTCATTTTTTAAAATGTATACATTTAATATATATTTCAGAATCTACTTTTCACTAGGTTCTCTACAATATAAAAGTAGTAAACAAGAAAGTCACCATCTCTGACTTTAACATACACTCAGAGTGGGAACGACTAATACTGCATATGTAACGATAGGTTTGATGAGTGTGAAAAACTTTCGTACAGTTCATTATGAGAACAGACAACAGGAGACCTAAGTAAATTTTATCATAGAGTTTTTCCTTATGGAGTTATTTCAAATCTATTCAAAGTTGTGTTTGGGCTAGCTAAGGAAGATGGCAGAGAAGAAGGAAGAGAGGAGAAACCATTGATTCTTTATTAAACTGAAACCACTGAATCTTTATTAAACTGAAACCTTTATTAAAGTGAAACAATTGATGCAGACAAACAGGAATCAACTGGTGGGAGACAAAACTGACAGAAAGGTGGGTGTCGAAAGAAGAAGAGTTGTGTAGGTCATGTTACCTACATGATAGTCAAATGTCAGAAAAATGTTTTTCAATAGAGCAGAGTCAATTGATTTTTTTCTATTTGGTTATATTTTGTTTGTTTTCACAGTTTTGTTGAGCTATGGTTTATATATCCAAAAAATCTCCCTGCAAGGTATTCAGTTTGATGAGTTTTGGCAATTTTATAGAGTCATAAAACCACCACCACAATTGAGATATTGAACGTACCAGATACTCCAAAGAATTCCATCCAGGCCCTTTGTGGTTAATTTTCTCCTCTATTCCTGCACAACCATCTATATCATTGGTTTTGTTTTACAGGTCTTTTTCCCCCCTAGAATGTCATATGAATGGAATCATGTAATTTATACATAGTCTATTGTATTTAAATGTTTTCCACATAGTCTGTTTCATGTATGGATCCAAATTTTGTTTGTTTTCTGATTAACCTACTATGGGATATGTATAGTATACATACAGTTAGTATGTCAGTTTACCAACTGATGAGTAGTTGATTGTTTCCAAGTTTTGGCTACCATGCATAATGCTGCTATGAATATTAATGTGTAGTTCTTTTTTTGGGCATATGTTTTATTTTCTTTTGGATAGCTATGCTTTCTTTTCTCTTGGATAGCTATCTAGGTGCATATTTATATTATATTTAGGTAAAATAATTGACACAAGTTTAAAACTGATTTGATGTAAGAAATTATGACAAGGAAGAAGTCAAATATAGCTCATAATTTTCTGTCTTGAAAGAATGATTTAAGATAGTATGGCATTTTCTGAGATGAAAGAAATTTTTGAAATAGAAAATTATGATTATAGTTTGAAATCTTGAATTACTGTGATGAGATTCTGTGATGCAGCCAAATGGGGTATAATAAATATTGGGTTAAATAAAATCTCTACAGGTAACAAAAGTGTTCTTGGCTAGAAAGTACACATATTGTAATAGTACAGAGACAAATAAAATTCACAATATTGAACAAGATCAGTGGCCAGTAAAGTATGGTCCAAGGGCCAAACTACCTATTTTTGTAAATTAAATGCTGCCTTTTAATTGCTACACCATTGGTATACACATTGTCTATGCTACTTTCACACAACAATTCAGAACTAAGTAATTATGACAAAGACCAGATGACCCACAAAGCCATATTCGCTCTCTGGTCCTTTACTGAGAAAAGTTTGCTGAGTCTCCGACATAATTTTCCAGAGAATACAGAGTTATAAGAAAATACTGTAAGACAGTGTAGACTAGAGGGATAAGAATATTCTGCATTTAAAAATAAGGCGGAGGACACAGAAATCTAAACAGAAGATCCAGAGAAGTGTTCAGATTGTAAGGAGAAAAAAATAGGGAAGTGTTTTGTTGTAGAGTCCATGGACACAGAGTTTTAAAGAAGGAGAGGTAGACTGAAATCAAGAAATATGAGGTGAATAGAGGGCTGGGATAGGGAGGGTGGGAGGGAAAGAAACGCAAGAGGGAAGAGATATGGGGATATATGTATATGTATAACTGATTCACTTTGTTATAAAGCAGAAACTAACACACCATTGTAAAGCAATTATACTCCAATAAAGATGTCAAAAAAAAAAGAAATATGAGGATTGAAAAATAAGTATACGGAAGTCATTGATAAACTTGCAAGGGCAATTGTGGTAAAACAATATAAATCCAATGGCGGTGGATAGAATTGGGAAACAGGTATTAGAGCAGGGTATTAAATGTATTCAATTTCTTATGGCAGTGGGAAGAAAGATGATTGAGTTGAGGTCTAGAATCTTTTTGCCTGTTACCCAGCAGGAGATCAGGGACCATTTGCTGCATTTGCTGTTGTCTAAATGGAACAACCCAAGGATAATAATAATTGCCAACCAGTGCACAATGTACCTCAATACCTGACGGAGAATGTGAGGGGGTTATCAGTAAGCCAAATGTAGGTCTTGGTGGGTGAAGTGATGCTGTAGTGGAGGACACTGAGACTATAGTGAAATAACAAAGTGGAAAACAAGAAGGAAAAGTAGACCCTATAGTGTCATCACTCATTCATAAATGCATGATTGGGATAGGAATGAGGTGCAGAGGGCCTTGACATTTAATACTTATGGTTGGATTTTGGGCAAGTGTCCCCTTTGCCCGGTTTTAATTGGTCATACTACATGAGAATACTTAAAACTTCCCAAACTTTACTTTATAGTGAATATTAAGTAACATCACATTTTACAAGGATAAGAAATATCAGCTTTGAATAAGAAATGTTGAAAGAAAGGGCACTAATCCCCACCAAATTTCAATACATCTGTCTTGAGTGTCCTGTGAAAAATTAAATGGCTAATAAGAGTACCTATTGATTATTGTGGTTAGAATAAATTCATGCATTTTACCCTACACATTATCAGACATGATAAAAGTTAATCAGGAAGTCCCACAGCCTAAAGGAATTGGTATTATCACACAAACTTGGTGAATGCTTCCTATTTTATTCTAACTTTAAAAGGAAATGAAGTAAAATCCACTTTTTTATACTACTGTACATCACCATCCTCCCATTCACGCAGGGTATCTGAATTTGCAAGCATATTGAATCCAGAAACCAAATTTCAATTTCATCACTATTAAAATAAAAGTGATTCATTACAGAAATAACAGGATGATGTATTTCTTTCTTTTTTTTATTATTGGAGTAAAATTGCTTTACAATGTTGTGTTAGTTTCTGCTATACAATAAAGTGAATCGGCTATATGTATACCTATATCCCCTCCTTCTTGGACCTTGCTCCCACACCCCCATCCAACCCATCTAGGTCATCACAGAGCACCGAGCTGAGTTCCCTGTGCTATACAGCAGGTTCCCACTAGCTATCTACTTTATACATGGTAGTGTGTTTATGTCAAACCTAATCTCCCAATTCATCCCACCCTCCCCTTCCCGCCCTGTGTCCACATGTCTGTTCTTCTAAGAGAAACAAGTCAAAGAAGAATTTAAAACTGTGAAACTATATACATATTACTAGCTGAGGATGGTTTATTAATATGGCATATTAGAGGATCCAGTACGATGAATAAATTTAGGGAATAACTGGATCTGAGACTTTAGATACTTAATGGTAAGATACTTACTACTGAGATATTTACCATCACTTAATGATGAGATACTTAATGGTGAGAAACTGGATAATTCCCTAACATTTTCAACAAATGGTTCTGGAACAATATGTTCCATTGCCAACTCATAGTGTTACATCTGGATCAACGAAACTGACAAAGTACAATAGTCCATAAGAGGCTTGAACACAAGACCTCCTGGGTCTTCTAGAAAAGATCTTATTGGCCTATAGGACGTCTTTTCCTGGTTTGGTAACGATTGAGGCTCTTGGCTATGTTCACTACTCTAGGCAGCCTGTCATCCTGTTTGGAATAATTTCTACTATAATCTTGGTTTGCTGTTGCCTCAGACAGATTAACCATTTATTCTCACAGCCTCTTAATGTTGCAGTCATTTGAGTACATGATGGGTAGCCTATGTTACTCACTCAGGTCCTAAAGGATCAAGAGTTAGAGTTCCTCAACTCTTCAGTTCTGGTTCTAGCTTCACATTCTAGGTCTTTCAGATGTGACCATAGGCAATTATAATATTTTGCCTGATGGTCTTCACAAGGCCAAGGGAGGAATATAATTTGCCCTTCCCACACCAGTATATTGAAGTTTCTAGGAGGAGTTGCAGTCAAGAACTCACAACCTTCAGGCCAGCCATGCTCATACACATATCAGAATTCCTAGAGTAAGAATCCCATTCAGAGAACACTTTATACAGTGTCTTGTCTAAGGCACTTTATCCACTCTGACTCAGTAATTTTTCAATAATGACATTACAAGAAAAAAAAAAAAACACCTCAGAACAATAGTTGTCAGGAACATAGACAAAAATTTTTAAAAAAATTCTAACAAGGTATTAAAAAATGGAATGCAACAATCCACACACTTGTGTAGATAGAGAGAGAGAGGGAGTATATATGTAGGTTAGTACATATACATATATTCCTATGCCCTGTTGGCTGAGAAAACCTAGAAGCATTGACACCCCAGGATCAATGAGCACACTTAGCAGAAGATACCAGTCTCTAGTACCATTTGCCAATAAAAGAAATCAGTCAGTGTCCTTGGAGAAATGGCTGATTCTAGGACTGGGGCAGAAAATAAATGAGTTTGGAGCATCTTTCATTGCCAAAGTAAGGAAGTACTTATAAGCGAAAAAGAAACAATGATGGAAGTATGTCAAAAGGACAGAGAAGCCAACCAAAAGAGTTCCAAATAATTAAAACCAGAAATTTTGAGCCACAAAATAAAATAGTATTGCATTATAAACTTTAATATAGAATATATATACCCAGGTATCCTAAGTGTTATAAATAAATGATTCAATAAATAAATAGTGCACAATAAAAAATTTCCCATTCAGAAAATTTCCAAATAATTTGTGTAGGTTCTTCACTCTCAAGGAGGTGAAGCAAAACTCCTTAAGTATAGACTGTGAAAATGACTTTATTCCAAAGAGTATAGTATGAAAAGTATGGAGGGGGGCAAAAAGATTAATTTAACAGTGGAGAAACCTGACAAACTCTGTGTTAACATCAGTGGTAGTAAGCCATGTTTATGATACATACCTTTGATATAATGTGATAAACAATGATGATTTACTTCTGTGGTTTTCCTCTGTAAACCCCAAAACTGCAGTCTATAATGAGAGAAACATCAACAAATCCCAACTGAGGACCACTCCACAAAATACCTAACCAGCTTTCTCGAAAACTGTTAATGTCAAGGAAAACAGTGAAAGTCTTTGTCACCATTATAACTGAGAGGATCTTAGAGAGACAGGACTACAAATTCAATATGGTACTTGGATGGGATCTTGGAATTGAAAATGGTAATTAAGTAAAAACTAAGTCAATCTGAATAAATAATGAATTTTAGTTAATAATAATATATCAATATTAGTTAATTAATGGTAACACATGGACTAGTCTAATGTAAGACATTAATAGGAGAATCTGGGTGTGGAGTATATGGAAACCCTTTGTACTATTTCACATTGCCTTTTTGTAATTCTATTCTAAATCTATTTCTTCTTCCTGGAAATATGTACAATGGAAGCTATGCTAAGGCTATCTCTGTGGGTTTTCATTATCACTATCAGTGATACAAAATCTAGGTTAACAGATGGTACATTGGGGTGGAGGTAGGAAGAAATGTGATTGATTGAAAGGAAGTTTACAGATGAATAAGGAAACCAGAAAAGGAAATTATCACTCCATATCTAACTTAGCTTCCCAAAGCAAGATAATGATTTTCTTGGCCAGTTCTGTTTGATGTAGTGCTGACTTACATTCAAAGTTGGAAGAAGCCCAAGATGTCTTTTCCATTGAAAAGGAGAATGTAACTGAAGCCAAATTCTAAGATTTACCCCAAAACAACTTGAATCGTTTGAAGAAAAGACATCATCCAGTATTTCTTGTTGAATATCCTGATTAACAGCAGTTGAATTTATCACATCTGTAGCATTTCCTTGGTTGTGTTATCATATAGTTTCTTTTATAATCTTAAAAGAAATACTACCTTAGAACTAGACTGTATGCTTTATGACTGGCAGAGAGCAGCTGGTGCACCATGTGGCCGTGAACCAGGATGGCATTTTTTTTAGACAACTGTATGGATACAAAGCAAAGGGATTTTTACTGCCTGCTCCTATATCAGATTCTGCTTTGTTCTTAGACCACATATGAGTATGGAGGGATCATTATAAAAGTAGCTATTGAAACAGCATAACGTCCGAAATGATGAATGTTGGCGATGTAACAGCTAAAGATCAGTGATAATTTGTTTCTGAAACTTCAGAAAAGATATTTATGCAAAGTCATTTTTTGCATATTGATTGAAATGCACCTTGAAACACACCTCTGAACATGATCAGCTAACAATTGCCCAGATGACATATTTGTTGAGGGTGCATATAATTTACTTGAATTTCACCATTACCACAAGTACTCAGCACTTTGATGACTCAGCCATCACTTGCCCCAATGTAGTAAGATGTTCTTAAGGCTTTGGAAACTGGATTTGGTATGGACTGGACATGGAAAGGATTTTTCCGGAGGCTCACCTTGGGTATGATAAGACTTGTTAACTTAGACAGGAACACAAGAGGGAGCTATTTTCAAGGAAACTGGCCATGTTCAAACAGTGTACCTGAAGAGGAAGAAAAAGTTTGATCAAATTAAAAGACAGTTATCAGGTGAGCTGGTGTCTCAGGCTATATGAACAGCTTAAAATTGGTAAGTCATCACTGATAAATGTGGGTAAACATTCAATCATAATCATCATGACCACATGTTGAACTGCTAAATTAGGGCAATGGGAATTCGTGCCTCAGAGTCTCAAAAGTTAAGTTACGCTGTTGCTTTGCATGCTACACTGTTGCCTGTCTTGAATTCTTTCTTAGTTCTTAAAACTAGGGTGATGCCTGTTTTGTGTTGTGAGATGGATTGTAAATCTGAACCCAAACCACTGCAGCAGGTTGAACAGGGTGGAGACTATTGCTCCATTAATAGAAATATATCCATGGTCATTGGATCCAGTAATATCATACCAAACATGATCATTTAGACCTTAATTCATATTGAAGTCTTCCTTTTTTATTTAAGCAAAACCTTTTGAGAATAGTAATACGTATGCTAAAATATGTATAGATCATAAACGTATACATGAATTACACGAATGAATTTCATGAATTAAACTTTCTGTGCAACCAGCACCCAAATCAAGAAATGTCTTCTTTTTAGCATACCAAAAGCCCACTTTGGGCTTTCTTTCTGGTCATTATCTCTCTCCAAGACAAGCTTTCTTCTGACTGTCATAAATTATTATGTTTTACCATTGTTCAAACTTTATAAAACTGGAAGTCAGAAGCAAAACCTTTTGAGATTGTTTTCTTTTGATTAAGGTTGTTTCCAACACTTTAAATCATGCTATTGTGTGGAGCAACGATTTGCTAATGTTCATGGCTACATAATATGCACCATAGGAACACACCTTGATGTACCTATACATTTGGAGTGACACGTAACTTCTCATCACAGGTGTTCTCAGGAAAGATGATTATTGTTTTTTTTAATCCCATATTAAAAAAAAATTAGAGAAAAACAATTTTAATCTTGAAGTATTTCTCTGAAAAGTTGATTTTAATTCTTGCAGCTCTCCCTTTTATTTAGAGTGTTCTTCCCACAAAAGCCTAACTTTTAGGTCTCAGTTTCAATTGCCCCTCCCCCTTTAGAGTGGCTCAAAACCAGATTTCCCAATCCTTTGATATACAATCGTTGTTAACATGTATCGCCTTCCTAGGATGGACATCTGAGCTCAGTGGTGAAGCCTGACGCCAAATTTTGCTCTCTTGTTTGCTGCTCTCAGTTATTTTTGTTGTTGTTGTTATTTTCCCTTTGGGGAATTCCTCTTGCTTTCTGTGAGCTTGCAAAACATTTAAAAATAAAGGTAATGATACTTTATATAACATATACTTAGTTTGCAGTGTGAAGTCTTTTCAGACTATCTAGCCAACGAAACTGTCAGAAAAATAAATTCCTTGAAGCTTTTTAGGGTTAAACTTTCACTTCTACAATCATAGAAGTTGTATGGAGAAATGTATGATAAGTTTTATTTCAGGCATAAGATGTTGTAAATAAGTAATTTGAATACATATATACCCCGATGAGTTGTTTATCATTTTAATATTTGTTATTATAACATGATTACTGTTGTATTATTCTAACAACCTTACATTGGTTTAAAAAAATCTGATTCAATCTGCTGTCATAATCTCTGTACATATTTTCTATGTAGATATCAATATACTTTTTCTTGCTCTGGAAATATTATGAAAATCCTATGAGGTCTTGCTGCCTATGATGTGTAATATGCAAGTAAATTATTTTATTCCCATTTCAAACTGAAGGTATTGATAAGAAACACATACAAAATCCAGTAAAATGAAAAACGTTAAATATCTTTGTAAGTAAAACATTCCTGTGTTGCTTATATATGAAAAGATAAGATTTCATAAAATTATGTTTTCTTTTTAATTGAAGAGATTTTCATCACTCTAGATATAAAACTGTAGCTTAAAATGACCCAAATTATGCACGTTAAATAAAAATACACTGCCTTCAAATCTTGTGCTTCTATTTCTTCAATATTGCTAGATGGTCCATTTTGATAAAAACCCTGTTACCAGATCATTAACTCCATTTCAGAATGACATTTCATAGACTAATCAATACTAGATGAATGTGTCACAGCTACTCTATTAATAATCATATGACTAGAATTGCTGGTGACAGAAATAATGGGCTAACTACCACTTTTTGACCTCTGGGGTAAACAATAAAGAAAATAGTGCTATTTCTATAAAATTTTCATTTGTCTTCCAGTTTAATAAAATACCAAATTCTAAAAGGATTTGCAGAAATGATTCAGAAATATGTACATTGTTTGTATTTTCTACCATGCTGAGCTTATTTGAATGAGAATATATTCAAATATATATATATATATATAGTACATACATACTATAGATATATCAGGAATTCCAATTATATGATAAAAATTTCCTTGAATTCTTCAAAATAAATTATTTATAACACTTTATGGATATGAAAAGCTGAAAAAAATATCTTGCTGAAGCTAGAATAATTCTAGAAAGATTTTATTGAATACTTTGTTTAGCAAGTGTATACTCAATGATATTTTTTTAATATGAAGACTAAAATTTATTAATAGGAGGTTTCTTTCTATTTTGAAAAGCTGAAACTTTGTTAATTCTAATTAATATAAATGGCAAATGTTCACCATAGTATTATTCTTAATATAAGAGAGATGACCACTTTGAAACATATCGAAACTTTTGGGGGACAAAGATTTGGAGGAAGCAAATAATTAGAATAGTGTATGTGTGGTTGTTACCAAGACCATTGCCCCAGAATCATACCCCTGCCCCTCCCTGGAATGGAAACCAATTGCTCTTATCTAAGTTTCAGGAGGAAGCTGCTGTCAATGAAAAAGATGTTGCCTTCCATATGGGTAAACAAAGGATGTTGAAGCCATCAAGCTGTCACATTACAGCCGCCCCCCATGGTGAGCCCTGAAGGAACTAAGAATAGAAAGTGTGCCTGCCATGAAGGAATCAGTCGCTGCAGCCACCCCTGCAGGAGCACCCTGAGAAGACTCAGGATGAGAAAGCACAGGATACTGGCCCCAGGTATCTGAGGTACATATCAAAGGTATGATTATAGTGAGCCTAGACTCTTGCATCTTCCCATACATAGAAAAGTGCTAAATTCTTTAACCCGAGATGTCTGGTTTTCTTTAACAGTAATCTTTCGACGTTTTGACTACCTGGTCTTTGTTGCAAAAACTCCTTGTATCCTGGCTCCTCCCTGACCCCTTCAGAGCAGTCTCTCAGAGCTCTCTGAGAGCTGTGTCCTGGACTTAAGTCCTCAGTTTTGTCTGCCAAATAAAACATAACTCTCAGCTTTTAGGCAGTGCTTTTTTTTTTTTTTTCAGTCGACACTGCAAAGAGAAAAACAAGAACTGGTTAGAACCAACCAAGCCAAAGATGGCGAAAGATTTGACTTCCAGTAGACCTTGAGCTTCATTATACACTCATTGTAATACATTAGCTAAATGACACAGGCACCAGAACAATGACAGTTAACAATTGCCATGACAACAACCAGAAAAGCCCACACAAGGGCTTAAAGGAGTGCTGCATCAGTTCTGGGTCCAAACCACACCCTTGTTCTTGAATAACTCATGAATATTCCTCCCACTCTCTAATTCCCTCCCTTTTACCTTGACCCTCCTATATATGTGATGTCTCTGCCCCTATTGGGTTGAGAAGGTGATTTGCAAACTAAGTTCCTGCTTCTTCTCTCTGATCATTGAATAAAGCTTGTACGTTCCAGTCGCAGCATCAGTTTCATTATTGATTGTGAAAATCTGAGCAGAAAAAGAAACTCCCTAGCTGAAACAAGGAGTTTCAAACCTGCGCTAGGACCCTGGCATGGGTCCAGGTAACCAATTCAGTAACGTGGTCACAAATAATTGAGCATCAGAAAGGCAATAAATGAAGCTACTTTTATAAAATCTGAGGCAGAAAATTTTAGATAATTGATTAGTAAGTACATACAAAACATTTACCAACAAATGCTACAGAGGTACCAGCTATTCAAAACACATATTGACATAATCATCTTATGCCAACAATAAAAATCTGGATAGGTATACTCTGTACCAATGAATTATTGTCTTTTTTCTTGTTTTTTCAGGGTAATACAAGACAAAATATAATTAAATAAAATCATATTAATTTACACATTTTACATATACTTTACATATAAATATATAATTTATATACAATGTATTTTATATATATATACACACATATTTGAATCACACAGTCTTTCTCCATTAGCTTGATTTTATAATATTAATATATTTCTGAATTTGTGGAGATGACTTATGAGTTGTTTTAGCTATGCCTATAAATAATGGCAAAAATGGCAAAAATCAAAACAAAAGTAAATAAAAATAGCTCATTAATGAGGTTTTACAGTTAAATAAACTTTCAAGTATGGCATTTATGAATTGCCATAACATTATACCCATGAAGAAATAATGCAGGGTGGGGAGAGACAGAGAAATAAACACAGACACACACACACAGGCACAGAAAGAGAGTTTAACGTTTACTCACTTGACCAATTTACAACCCTTTTATCACACTTTATTTTGATGGAATAGTGTGACTTCATTTTTTTCCAACAATATATTTGAACGTTTTCAAATGTAAATTGTATCTTATTCCTTTCAAATCACTTTTTGAACTGTGTTTACTTGAGTTCCTGAGGCCTTCTCTGTCTCCTGAGCGTTCAAGAGCAATTCTTGGAATTGTGAGGCACAGAATCTTAGGCTCTCTTGTGCAAAAAGAGCTCTAAAATTGATGTACATACTAAGGAGAGGTAGTTACAGTTGCTTCCTTCTTTTTTCCTAACATGCAAATCTCAGGCTGGAAATAGTCATATTTTTTCCAAAATATTATCTGAGATTTTTATGGCAGCACATTTTTAATACCTTAGAGTCAATATTATACTTATTTTCCTAGGGTTGATGAGATCCTCGAGGCCAAGAATTTTAGCATAATTATCAGCCCCTTTTGCAATACAGGTTGCATACATAATAGGAATAACATGAAATAAATTTCATAAAGATGCATTTTAAAAGGTAAATATTTATTGTCTCTTAAGATAACATTTTCAGTTCTAGAGGGGGGAACCACTTCCTACAGAGCACCAGAACTCTTAAACAAGGATAAAAAAACTTTTGCTTCTTTAAAGTTGCTCATTAAATCTCTTAAAATCCTACTTAAAGATATATTCAAATAGTATATTTAGATAATAAAACTATGAAAAGTTTATTTAATACTTTTATTTTCTTGTGCATAGTCATGTAAAAATTATTAAACATAAAATTTTCATAATAACAAAAATTGAAAACATATACAATCCAGACCTTCCATCAAATGTGTATTAAAACAGTATCATTAAGAGCTGAAGAAAAAGCAGTAATATATTCTTATAATGTTCTCTTGATATATATTACATATTTTTATGTATTATGTATCATGCTTGTGTTTATTATATTCTTATGATTTTACAGCATTTGGATTTATGGATTCCATAACATGATTAAGCTCTATACATACACATACCTCTAAGAGTTTTACCCGACCTTAATACACAACTATAAATAAGAGAATGAATGATATATTTAAGGTACAAAGAAACAAATATAAATCAATACTCTTAGTACACTATTATCACTACTGAAACACTACTCTTCAGAATATCGTAGGAATTTAACATTCAAAATCTTTTGGGTTTTGATTTAAAAGGGGTTTAAGTTTCAGGAGCAATTTAGGAGAGCAGGTATTCATTTATGAGAAAATAAATAATAAATCAAAATTGAATGATAACATGAGTAAAATGCTTTGAAAATATTTTATATTTATATGTCCAATTAACAAATTTAGGGTATTATTATCTTTTTATGTTTGTCATATGAAATATATATATATATTGTTATGTTAAATGTTTGAGGGAAATAATTATCAGGCTAACATTTACTTTGTATAAATTAACTAGCTATCCAATACTAGTTCACCATTTTCTATCCAAAATATTTAGGTCAAGATATTTTTCAGAATTCAGTTTTAACTAATAAAATTAATAGAGTGTATATTTCATGTATTACAGAAAGCTCAAGTGAGGTCAGGAGCATAATTCAGAATCAAACACATTAATATGATTTTTAAAAGACTATTAATAGTATTATAGTTTATTTAATATTTACTTGTAGAATATGAAATTTATAAAAAATATCATGGGATAGTTATAGACCACAGCTAGTTTAGTATATATCTAAGAGCAGTGTTTGATAAGTCATATACTAAACTAAATACCTGTACACATGCGTAAATGCTAATTACCCTTGGGTATTAGAGGATCTTTAAGAAAAAGGTAAATCACTATTGCTCCCGACCTCACCATCTTGATCCAATCGAATTGGATATTTGATGATGAGAAAGATACAAGGTCCTTAATTATCAAAGCTGTGCAGAATAGTCTTTGTGAGGACCTCTTCCAGTGGCATCTGCCTGATTAACATGAATTTCTATCTAAGCAGCCTCAAGACCAAAATTTACATGAGCACACATTTTTATCATGCAAAGATATTTCTTTTCAAATAGTTTACAATATCATGCTTATCATCACTGCTGTCATCATTCACTGTTACGTTAAACCCCATGTTCAGCATTTTCACTCTCTCTCAAGAAATGCATAAGCAGTATTTCATATTTAATGTGTACCATGTTTTAGATGTCAGCTAGGTCTAACTTATTTTACACTTTCAGCTGATAAATGCTGACATACTTAGCAGGGTTTTAAATGATTTTCTCATTAGCAACACAAAACTCTTTAAAGCCTTCACTTGAAAGTTCATTTTCAAACATCAATGAGTGCTGAAGTCTGTACTAGGCATTTGCTCTCAGCAGCCCACCACACCATGATTAGTAACTGGGTAAATGGCATTCTTTTTTTTTAAATTTTTATTTATTTATAATAAAAAAAATTTTTTTGGCTATACCACGTGGCTTCGGGATCTTAGCTCCCCTAGCTTCCCGACAAGGGATGGAACCCAGGCCTTCTGCAGTGAAATCATGGAGTCGTAACCATTGGACTGCCAGGGAATTCCCAAAAATGGCATTCTTAACAACTTTTATGAAGTCTTGGTCCAAGAAATCTCTTAATTGTAGCAAGGACACAGTAATCTAACTGTAGCAAGCACACATTAAACCAAGCAATCGACCAAACAAAGTGGTTATATATGTTATTCATGGAGGACAAAAGTTCTTAGTCCTAAAGCTGTATAATAGGTTCACATTGGGTGGAAGTAACTGCTGAAAAGATTATATTTTGCAAAATTAGAAGGTAATATGCAAGGCAGTTTTCCCGGAATACTAAAGTTTTACACTTATTCCCACCCATCTTGCCTACAAATCATTTGTGCTACTGGTCAAAGTGATTATTAAAGAGGTTAGAAAATATTTCATTTGTTACCTATGTCTTTATGTTTTCATAAATTAAAAAAAAATGCTCGTCTAAATTACATACACCTTTCAAATATCTCAGATGCTGGCTTTTCCTGAACATGAACTACAACTTTTTAATTTATGTGCCTGTAACATCTGCATCCCAGAACAATTATAGTGTGTTTAATGTCCCTAAATATTTGGTGATTTTTTTCTCAGGAATTATTTGTTTTTGAAGAATACAGCCTTAGGCCAGAGTGGTTTCATTAGAACTATAAATTGTATATTTTCAGGGTTAAGATTTTTAATAATAAATTTTTCAATGTAATTTTCAGTTGCTACATGATCAGCATACATTTTTCACCATAAATTTTGTTTTTATACAGTATAATTTTTCTTAAATTTCTGTATCCAGTCACCTGAATAGTCACACTTGTTTTCAAAGTTTGAATCATTATGGTATAATGTAGCTCCTTTCATGACATACTACCTACTGAGTGACATGATCACTTCCTCATTGAGAATCTATTCAGGTAACACAAGGTCAAGATCTTCATTGTCTGCCCCGTTCAATGTTTCTCTGTTACCTTAGTTCTTGGTCATTGCTATTATTGTAAAATTTCAGCAACTGAGCTCTGATTCTTTAAGTTGTACTTGTTAGTGTCTGCATCTCATATTATTCAGTAAACCTCCTTAGAAATGCACAACAGCACAATTCTTATTTTTGTTTTTTATAAATTTATTTTATTTATTTATTTTTGGTTGTGTTGGGTCTTCATTGCTGCACGCGGGCTTTCTCTAGTTGCGGCGAGCGGGGGCTACTCTTCCTTGTGGTGCGCGGGCTTCTCATTGCGGTGGCTTCTCTTGTGGAGGAGCACGGGCTCTAGGCGCACAGGCTTCAGTAGTTGTTGCACAAGGGCTCAGTAGTTGTGGCTCACGGGCTGTATAGCGCAGGCTCAGTAGCTGTGGCGCATGGGCTTAGCTGCTCTGTGGAATGTGGGATCTTCCTGGACCAGGGATCGACCCATGTTCTGTGCACTGGCAGGCAGACTCTTAACCACTGCACCACCAGGGAAGTCTCAGCACAATTCTTTTTTCATTTATGATACTGATGATGACAGACACAGTCTTGTCATCTGGCTTTATCCATGCAAGTGTTTTTATACATCTTTTTACATTTTTACACTTTCATAGAATAATTGAGTAATGTCACAAAATAGGAATAACAGTAAGCTAAGTATCAGTAATGAGCACAGCATTTGTTCTTGGTAGGAGTGCTTGAGGCCTAGTAGTTCTCTCATGCCCATTCAAGTAACTTGAGCACAAAACATATGGATAAATAGAAAACATCTTTTGTTCCCAAAGCTTTTCCAGTGTCATAATTTTGGATAAAAATTGTGGGCATATAAGTACAAACCATACAAAGTATTAAATGTCATAAAGTATGCAGAAGTAACAATTTACTGTGTCAGCCATATAAAGTAAAACCTTATATTCACAACATTTGAAAAATTAATATAATCCCATAGTAAAGCTAAGAGTTACAAGGAGTTTGAAGTCCATTTACTAATGTTACTCCACTAAGTTAATCTAAACCCTGAATTTAATAAAGATAATAGCACATTTATATATTGTTACATTTTACGGTTATCCTCATTGATATCCTATCATATGATCCCCAGGAAATCACTGTGAAGTAGGAGAGATAAATATCAGTATTATATTCTTACAGACAAATGGTTGAAGGATTAGACAGAGTGTCAAAACACAAAGAAAAGGTAATTATTTGATTTTTAATGTTTTAATATGATATTCTATCACACACTCTGCAGCAGTTACTGGACTTGTTTTATAACAAATTGATTTTATAATTAAATAAAAATGAATGTGACTTACAAATCATAGTGGAAGAGCCATGAGACAAATTATTTTGCTATCTTGTAAATCACGGAAAAAAAATGCATAGAATATGACCTTGTCTGGGAATCACCTGCATCATGCCATAAATTTATATAAGATCTTAATATCTTTGTAGCTAATTCATTCATACTTTTGTCCTATAGAAAATAAATATTGCACTACACTATTGGTTGCATCAAGGGTGTACATGATAAGAGTCTTATTCTAATTACTGATTAATGTATAGGTTGTTCAATTAATTCATTTAAAGTTATAAGATGAATAAGTGTTGGAGATTTAATGTACAGCAGGATGGTTATAGTTAACAGTATTGTAATATATACTTAAAAGTAGCAAAGAAGGTAGATTTTAAATATTCTCACCACAAAAAGAAATGATAATTATGTGAGATGATGGAGGTATTAGTCATTGAATAAATGAAAATTATATGCTGAACCCTGTACGCTGGATTGGAAAACAAACAAGTAGATTAGTCCCTGCTATTAAGGGCCCTCATGGGTTTCTAAACATATAGACATACAAATTATATTACCAATAAAACATATGTATTATTTCCCAAAGTAATTATACATTATATGTATAGAATGTATAATGTATATATATTATATATTATATATATATATAATGTAACTATCAATAGATGTATTCTCATAAATTTTTCAGTTATAATGTCTTATGCTTTATTCACATGGGATTAAAGTAGAAAAAAATTTTAAAATAAAGTCACTGAGCTGTTAATGCAGAGTGGTGCCTTTAAGACTGCATGCTCAATGCTTTCAATTTAAAATGAAAGAAGCATCTCAGGAGCATTTATTTATAAACTGGGAAGGATGAATGCAATTAAAATAAATTGGCTGGCAAGGGTTAATTACCATTTTCTTATATTTCTCGAATCTTTTCTTTAAGCACAGGTCATAATTTAACTCAATATAATCCTCTGTAGAAATATCCATATAAGAACAAAATTTTCACTAGACGTTATTTACTTGTGTCATTTTCAAACCGTTGGATCACTTTTCACAAATCATTAATATAGTTCTCCATTATGCTCTTCAAAATTCTAATTTAAATAATCCTATTTCTGTCTGGTAGACATTGAATCATGAATATGGAATGACTTCACCTCACTTCACTTGAAATTCACTTAATTTTCAACTCTGTTAGCTGTGAGGTGAGTAGAAAATAATTTAGTTCAAAATTGCAGTACAGAAAAAAAAAAAAGAAAAATTCAGTCCAAGGTGTGCTGCTGTCCTAAGAAGAGGAACTTTTTATTCAGTGTCCTAAATTGAGTTGTGATTTATATCACAGCTTTGAGTGATTAAATTCAAATTATCAAATTGTTTTTTCTCTTTGTACCTGTGTCGTTGTTTATCAGTTTCATGTGTATTTCATAATTATTTGTGACATCACAGATTGGTCAAGTTCCTGTACCTTGACTTACATCAGGTCAATTTCAAGAGACAGACTTGAGCATTCTCCCTCCCTCACCCTCCCAGCACCATCCTTTTCTGTCTCTTTCTCTCTCTATTTTAAAATCTAAAGCAAGCATTATTTGTTTGGTCCTTCTCATTTCACTTTTGTGACAATAGAGATATATAATGAATGAGTTCCCCTTTTTAAAAATATATACATTATTTTTGAGGTGTACATATACATCTGAATACATTACTGATGTATTGATAGTTGTATTAATTGGTACATGATGGTCTTACTATTTGACTATGCAATTCTGCTATCAGGAATTTACCTAATAGCAATGCTCACATATATGTGCCAAGGTATATATAAGACAATAACCAACTCAATTTTATTTATAATAGTGAAAATTTGAATATTCACAGCAATAGGAAAATGACTGGATTATTTTACTTTTGCATTTCAGCTAATTCAAATAAGGAGATAGAAATATAGATGTTAATTGAATATATCTGTAATATTTTCTTTATTGAATGAAGGCAATTTTCCAAAACATTTTTAGAGTCAGATTTCAATGATGTAAATGCAACAGAAACAAAGGAAAAGTATGGGTTTGTATGAATATGTCTTTTGTTCACATTATATAGAAACTGATATCAACTCTTAAAATCACTGGAGAAACAATTATTCCTCCATGTTTACGTTTCATATTACATTTTTAAGCTACATATACAATATTCCTATAGGTACAGTTTTTAAGAACATTTTAATGAATTATATGGCATTTCCCCCAATAGATATTAATATGATAATAGCTGCCCCTCCCACTAACAGATTTGGTTTATCCAAGAAAAGATGCTTCTGCTGCTGGTCAACAGTTTAATCATCTATATGAAGCCCTCCAAATATATAACTGTATACTTGTTCCTCATCAATTTTCCCATTACTATTTAAATGTTTACCTCCCAATTTCAAAATAGAAATTAAATTAAATTTGTAAAGCTCTCTTCCTTTATTTCCCTTGTGGGATATGTTTCTGTTTTCATCCTACCTTTCTAGAATTCTTCTTACTGTCTTTTTTGGCACAGTCTGTCCCCATAATGTCAACATCTCCAGGGCCTCAGCGTCTGGTCTTTATTTCCTTCTCTGCCGTCACTTTGCATGCATTCTCATCCACTCTGTGCCTTCAGTCATCATCTTTTGCTTTTGTTTTTGGCCACACCACATGGCATGCAGGATCTTAGCTGCCAGACCAGGGATCGAACCAATGCTCCCAGCAGTGGAAGCACAGAGTTTTAATCACTGGACCGCCAGGGAAGTCCCAGTCATCATCTCTTTGCTCGTAGCTCTTCTGTATCTCCCAATGAAGTACTATCTATACATTCTAAACATTTTGTACAATTTCTTACTAGGTATTACACCAGTACCTCAATACCAGTAAGTACAAAATAAATTTAATATCATGAAACATTCTGCCTGAAATACCAGCATAAGTGAACCATCACAAAACAACCCAGAATTCCAGCCCCAAGTCTAAAACCATTTTCTTCTTCATTATATGTAATTAGTAATGAAGCACTAAAACCTGCCAAGTCTACCTTCTTAATATCTCTCAAATATGTTCAAGCCAGTATCTGTCAAGAAACATCTTCTTCATTTAGGTAATTATCACTTTTCACCAGAATTACAAAAAAAAAATATCCTAAATCTCTCTCTTGTTTTCATTTTTTACCTCAATTCACATCTCTAATGTATACACTTTCCAAGATGGAGCTCAAAGAATGTTTGTACAATGTAGTTTTGATGAAACTACACCACCTCTCTGCTTCTATGGTTCTTTGAGTCCTTGTTGACTCAGTGATATAATGTAAACTCCTTTAATGTTGCTATACATTGTGACTTTGTGATTTGCCACCATTTTTCTCTCCAGTCTCACATAAATATCTGTGTTTACCCAGGCCCCACTGTATTGTCCTTCTGAATCAGTTCTGAATAAAGTTTATTATAGATTTTCCCTCTACTTTGATTCTAATCTCTCCAGTTTCTTTAAACTGGAAAATGATTAATTGTGTCAAACTCCATTGAAAAGCCTTTTTCAAAACAAGCCAGGTTATACATCACTCCTGTGTACTTACAATCTTGTGTTTCTCCCTGTTATAATGCATTTCGCATAGTATTGCAAATACCTATTCACTCAACAGTTTCTCTATTACTGGTTAACAGACAAGTCCAGAGTTCTGTTCATTATAAAATATATTTTCACTGCCCAGCAAGATTCCTGTTACAAAGTAGGTGCTCATGAAATACTGTATTACTGTAATACTTTAATAAATGAATGGGTACATGAGAAAATGCTATAAAAATGATATATATTTGCCTTCCCTGGAAATGAATCAAAAAGTTATAATAATCACAATGTGTACTTGTAAAGATATTGCCCTAAAAGCTATCACATCTAAAGTTAATCTAAATTAGCATGTACTTAAAACACTTAGCACGGTTTAGTATACAAAAGTTATTCATAAGAAATCATTCAAACTGTTAATTCCATCCCATTTTAATTATAAATGTGATAAGTAAAAGTCACTCATTGACACTCCTCTCATTGAGTTGTGAATCAATTTTCCCTTTCCTTGAGTCTTGAGTGACCTGTGGCTGTTTTGATGTATAGAATATAACAGAAGTGGGAAGATGTCCATTCTACGCCTAGCAACCCCTGAATCAAGAGGAAGGATTCAAAGCAGTTCAGCTTGTGATCCATTTACTCCTAATACTGGAAGGGCAACCCAAATTTGAAAAGCAAATAAGGCATTTGCTAACAGTAAGGGTTGCTACATAAAGAATGCCCTTGGTTGGATAAGACTGGCTAAGGGTTATCTATGGTAGATAAATTCAGGACTAATGGATTTATGAGGCACAGATCCCTAGAGAATGTCAAGTAAGACAAACAATTCCTCTGAAAAGAAATAGGAAATGCTTCATTACTTAATGCTTCTTCTGCTGTATGGAGTAATCACCCACAATGAAGCACCTGGAAACCAAATCTATTATTCTGGCAAGAGAGTGCATGTTTGATGTGAGCATAATAGACCAAGAAACAGTTCTTAACATCCCAGACCTCTGTCGGCTTTCTTTGAGCTTCTTCATTGACTGAATTATTAGTAATCTCAAATTCAATTAACACGTACACCTGAGTCTGATTTGTCACTTTGATTCTTTGTGTTACATGGTCTACAAACCTGTATGATATATAAAGAAGGGTTGTGACTTTAACTGTGTTCTGAGATTGTTTATTACGCAGTAATAGATAACCAGTACGCTGAAGAAAATAGTTTTAATCTCAAATGGAAATAACAGAAAAAAAAATCACACACAAAAAAACACAAAAACCCACAACTAATTTAATTTGTGTATAAAAACTGGGAATTTGGTTTTATGTAAACAACAAAATCCCTTAACAAATAAAATATCATAACTGTAAATGTCTGAGTAATTTATGAAAAATTGAAAACCCAGACATGTTTTGCAAAATATATTCCCTGATACAGTGAAGTTGTACAAATTTATTAGGACATACACAATTATTAAATTAATTGTATTAATTTCACTTAAGTTATTTGATTGCATTAAAAGTGGAACAATTAAAGTGCATGGCAGGTTTCACACCACTGGTGCTTTCAAAATAGAGGACAAATACAACATTTTAACAGAGATCTACCAGCTGTGCACAGAATATTAGCACTCTGGCAATGATCTCAGTGTAGCACACACTCTAAGGTGCTTAACTTATCTCATGCTGAGAGTAATGCTAAACCTTCATGCATACTTGAAGTACTACATAAGCCACATCTAATTTCAACAAACAATAGCAGATAATAGACCCCCTGGTATTAGTTTCTGTCCAAATGAACACCTAGCTAGAAAAAGCCCACATCAAGAAATCTAATTTTAATAACAAATTCTTAATCTTTGTCCACAACCCAATTTCTCATGAAAATTAGCAATGTCTTCTGATAGAGAAAAAGGTATTTTAGGAGTATGTTCTACTACCTTATCAAAAGCACATGTAGGGTTTGCTGCAGTGCAACCAGCCAGATCTCTCCTTCAGGACAGAGTCCTTCAGTGACTCAGCAGCTGGTAATGTTGCTTTCTGACAGCTCACAGCTGACTTCTTTCCCAGGAACAGCCTTTAGCTTAGGGAGGGAGGTGCACAGACTAAAAGCACGTGCCTTCCAAGAGAGGGAGCCTATGTCCTATGGCTGCTCAAGGTTGGGATATAAACCATGGTCCCTTTTACTCACATGGTTTGATGCTCTGTTGCTAGGTGCATACAGAGTAAGGATTGTTATGTCTTCTTGGAGAATTGACTCCTTTATTTTTATGTAATACCCTCTTTATCCCTGAAACTTTCATTGATTTAAAGTCTACTATGTCTGAAATTAATATCGCTACTTCTGCTTTTTTCATTACTGTTAGCATGGACTATATTACTTCATGAATTTACTTTTAATCTACATATGTCTTTATATTGAATTTGGGTTTTCTATAGAGCACGTATAGTTAAGTCTTGTTGTTCGTCCACTCTGACAATCTCTGTCTTTTCATTCGTGCATTTAGACCATTGACATTCAAAATGATTGCTAATATAGTTGGATTAATATATATTATAATCATTGCTATACCACTTCACTTAGTGTGAGTACCTAATACTAATAAAATAATTCTAATTCTTTCCTCCGGTCCCTTGTATCTTTGCTGTCATTCATTCTACTTATATATAAAAATGCAAAGGCATTAATTTTATGATACAGACTTAAGTTTGCATAATTTATGCACTGTTGCTATTATTTTAAATAAACTGTTATCTGTTAGATCAATTATGATAAAAAAAGGCTTTTATTTTACCTTCATTTATTCCCTCTTCAACACTGTTCCTTACTTTATGTAGATCTGACTTTTTGATCATAGTATTTTTCTTTCCTCCAAAGAACTTCTTTTAACATTACTTTCAGGGTAGGTCTACTGACCACAAATTCTCTTAATTTTTGTTTGTCAGAGAACATCTTTATTTCTCCTTCATTTCTGTAGGATTTCACTGGGTACAAGATTCTAGATTCGTGGGGTTTTCTCTCAACATTTAAATAATTATTTTTTTCTCAAAATTTAAATATTTCACTTTATTTTCTTCTTGCTTGCATGGTTTCTGAGAAGATTCAGATGTAATTCTTTTATTTGTTTTTCTGTAGGTAACATGTTCCTCCCCCCACCCCCACCCCCACTGGCTTCTTTCAGGACTTTATTTTGATTTTGTCTAATTTGAAAATGATATGTAGTGATGCTTTTTGGCATTTATTATGCTTGATGTTCTCTGAGCTTACTGTATGTATGGTTCGGTATATGACATGAATTTGGGGAAATTCTCAGTCATTATTATTTCAAGTATTTTAGTTGCTCCTCCATTCTTTCTTCTTTTTCTGGTATTCCCTTTACACAGGTTACAACTTTTGTAGTCTTCTCACGGTTCTTCGACACCCTGTTTTTTTTCCAGTGTATCTTCTCTTTGCTTTTCATGTTTTGAGCATCTATTGATATACTCTCTAGCGCAGAGATTTATTCTTCAGCTGTATCCAGTCTATTAATGAGACCATGAAAGACATTATTTCTGCTACAGTGTTTTTGATCTCTAGCATTTATTTTTGGTTTTTTCTTTGAATTTCCATCTCTCTCCTTACATTACCCATCTGTCTTACATGCAGTCTACTTTTTCCATTTAGAGCCCTCAGCATATTAATCATAGTCATTTTTAACTCCCAGGCTGGTAATTCCAGTATCTTTGCTACCATGTCTGGTTCTGATGCTTACTCTACCTCATCAAATGTGCTTTTGCCTTTTGGTATACCCTGATAAGTTTTTCCTGATAGCCAGACATGATGCATGGGGTAAAAGGAACTGCCAAAAATAGGCCCATAGAAATGAGGCAGTGAGGTGTGGGGAGAGAGGAAGCATTCTACAGTCCTATGCTTAAGTCTCAGTCTTTAGTGAGCCTGTGCCTTTGGACTGTGAACTTCACAAGCGTTTCTCATTTTCTTTTTCTCCCCCCATTAGGTGGAAGAGGATGGCTAGAGAGAGCTGAAATTGGATATTTCACTTTGTCCAGGTCAGTTAGGATCTGAATATACCTCAGAAGGTTAGGCTCTGGTTAACTAGTCTCACCTGAAGGTAAAACTTGTTACAAGAACAGAAGTACTCTGGTATATTTCAGAATGGTTTCTTTCCCCTCCCTCTGCCAAAAGCCTGAGGGGATTTTTCTCCAATATTTATTGTGAAACCTTGATTGGGCTGGAGGTAAATCTCACAATATTGTGGGGGGCCCATTCATAGGGAGAAAGGTTTTTAACTCTCAGACTTGTCCACACTGAGCATCCTTACATTTGTTGATTGCAGTTCAGATTTTCCTACCTTTGCACCGGGTCCTGAGGTGGTTTACCCTTGTGAGTTTCTGTTCCAGCAAAAAGCTGAGACTCGCTGCATTTTCCTGCCTTTCTCTCCAGTCCTGTGGGCAGATGTTTGCTTTGTATTCTCCCCTCTCTTATGGATCCAAGAAGAATTGTTGATTTTTCAGTCTGGTTAGCTTTTTTGTTGTTACGACAAAGTAGTGACTTCCAAGATTCTTACATGTGGAAAGGGAAATGTCAAAAATTCAAGAATAGCAGAGGTAAAACCAATGAATCACCGAAGTAGTGAGTACTAAAAGTTTGTTGTGTACACACCAAAAAGACAGTTTGTGTAGTAGGAGCACTCAAACCAAAACACGGAATGAGGTTCAGAAACATATTGTTATATGCTACTACACAGCAGCTTACAGAGTGGGAAGGCAGTGACTGCGGATTCTTCACAATGACTGGTTATAATATTAGAATTGTATTAAATGGTATGGAATTGGTTAGTGGTCGCCTCATATCAATTTTGGCAGACAGTTAAAGATTTCCTTATGATCTCCAAAGGCATGAACAAGAAATGGCCCAGTTCAAGTTAGTCTTGCAAAATAAGCCAAATTAAGCTCTGTTTGTATGACTAAACTTATTTTGTCTGCTGAGGGAATTTTTAAGGCTGGTCTCCATTTGTTTTTTTTTTTTTTCGGTACGCGGGCCTCTCACTGTTGTGGCCTCTCCCGTTGCGGAGCACAGGCTCCGGACGCGCAGGCTCAGCAGCCATTGCTCACGGGCCCAGCCGCTCGGCGGCATGTGGGATCTTCCCGGACTGGGGCACGAACCACTGTTTCCTGCATCGGCAGGCGGACTCTCAACCACTGCGCCACCAGGGAAGCCCTCCATTTGTTTTTGATTTTAACAGAAACAAGAAACCCCATAGAGGCTTAAAAGTCATCCATATTTATGAACCGGTATTTAGTAAAAAAAAAAAAAAAAAAAAAAAAAAAAAACCACTTTCCTTTAGATATGTTCTCTGTGACTTAAAGTATTGATTCTGACAAAGATTACAGAGTATTTACCATAATAATAATGGAAAATACATTTTGCAACTAGACATTATTAAATGAATATATAGCACTTGCTCTGGGTGGAGAGATTAAATCAAAGGTAAGTTAACACTAGTTGAAAATCCTTGACATCTTTATTTTTAAATCTAAATTTACTTTAATAGATGTCTTCTAATCATTCTGATTAAGATTAAAGATAGTTTTATTGCCAATATTAAGCTGTATACATTGTTTTAGGAGTTAAAATAAGTATAAAAATAAGAGGATTTTTATTTTGTATTTGAAAAACATGAATTTCTAACGCAGCAAAACTTGAATGTGTGTAGAATTCATCTAATTACAAGTTGCATATACTTTAGATGCTTAGTTACAAAGTTGGAGGGTAGTATTTTATACAAAGTAACTGTCATATTAAAAATACATAAAGGCAGGTCAACTCCTCTCAAGGCACATACAAAGAAAATTTGACCACTTTCTTAAGTTGGAGATGAAAAGACCCAGTTATGTTTGATATCAGTCGTCAGTGGAATCCTAAGGCAATTGATGAATCCGTTTCCTGGGATGCTGCATTTTCAGCTCATTCTGAGTCTTGCAAAAGGATAGGTTTCAAGACTCACACCTACTTGAATAAATAGGATTATCTGGAAGGTCATTCTTCTTTTAAATGCATTTTAAATTACATGGAACTCGATATGATCAGCTATGTGACTGTTACGTTTATGTTCTCTTTGTTTCCCTCCCTCTCTTTTTACATTTCTCATTCTTCCTACTCCTGTACAATGATTAAAAAATAATAAATTTCAAAATTTTTATTATACAATTTAACATTTGTATGTTAAGATATTGTTGCATTCACTTTCAGTGTAGCATATCTGCCTGTATCTTCATTGCATTACATTTTGAATATGCTGTAATTATGTACTTGCATAAATGTGTGCAATATGACATATATTCCTTAAAATAATTTCTCACTATGTATTAAACTATATTAATAAAGAAATTTTTTTGAAATAAAACTAAGCTGTCCATATTAATAGATGACAAATTGAATAACTATGTATTTTAATATTTTCTTTCAGAATTTTAAATGTGCAATACAAATATGTACCATATAATTTAGAAATACAAAGACGTCAACTCATAGGAATGTGCTAAATTTTAAACACTATTATTTGAATTTTCTGTTGTACCTGAATTTTATATATTTGCTATCTATCAATACCAAAGATAACTTGTGAGGGAAATGCTATTCTTTAGTGTTTTGCTTAAAACACAGCTGAGTTCTTCTTTGTACTTTGGAAAGCTATGCAAACACTCTTCACCTCATCCCTTTACCAATTTCCTCCATTAAAAAGATGAAGAGGGAAAAAAAGTAATAAAGTTTAAATAGCTGAACATCATTATGTTTAATAAAGCTACTGAAATTTTAGGGCCACATAATATATGGCACAGCTGTCTCCCCTTTCCTTGAATTCTTTCTATTCTGTTCTGGAGTCCTTCCCACATTCAGTAGGACTAAATTATTGCTTGCCTTTTTTAAAAAAATCTCTGGCTTGAAAAGTTCCCTACCCAATTAAATCTAGGGTCTCAGCTGAAACAGATTCCTTAAATTTACAAGGATCTACACTTATTATAAAGTAGTTATGGTTAGGTGAATTTTTTGTTTTGTTTTGTTTTACCTTTGCCAAAGATTATATATTGATAGTTCTTTGAAAATTTGTCCTCAAAAGATTTTCTATCAGGTAAGGATAATACAAGGTATTATTCAACTTAGCATACCTCTAGGTCATTTTTGACTAACTCTCTTCTCTCGTTTTTTTTTTTTTCACCTCTGTAATCTTTAGGACTAAATTGGGTTATTGACTCCTGATTCTGTTCTATTCCTTGGACATTGCATGAGTTTCTTGCACTCAACCTTCATTCCTTCACACAGAGGTCCATTTCTCACAAGCCTGGTCAGATCAGAATTAGTCTCTAGTACATCTTAAGTGGCTAAATGTTGTCCAGTTGCATTTCTTTCTAAAGGGGTGGCATTAGAGTATATTTGTGGGTGGGAAAGAATGAGTACTCAATCTGTGTCTTGCTAAGGATCTCTCACACTCAGAATGACAATTCATTCTTATGGCTCTGATTCCCATTGCTTAGAATAAATTATAATCAAAGGTAAATGTGTTGTGTTCAATTTATCCATATTTCCAGACTCTGCCTCCTTCTAGGGGAAAAATGCTTGTTTCTTTCAAGTCTTATTTATTTTTAGAGTCAGAACACTTCACATTTCTGGCACTATTACCTTCTTTTTTTTTGCGGTACGTGGGCGTCTCACTGTCGTGGCCTCTTCCGTTGCGGAGCACAGGCTCTGGACGCGCAGGCTCAGCGGCCATGGCTCACAGGCCCAGCCGCTCCGCGGCATGTGGGATCCTCCCAAACCGGGGCATGAACCCGCGTCCCTGCATCGGCAGGCAGACTCTCAACCACTGCACCACCAGAGAAGCCCACTATTACCATTTTTGAACCTCTTTTCTAGAGTTAAATTCTCTTCCAAAGACAGTTTGACAAAAATATGGCATGTTGTCCTTTACTGAAATAGAAATGTGGACATAGTTTATTAGTCCTTTTTTTTCTTGGTTCTTGTTTAATCTTATGGTATTGCTCTCAGCTGGATGGATGATAATCGTTGAGTTATTATTTGGACACAAATTTATTTGTTAAAATTGTCTCCAAGTTGGTAGCAGATTAGTAAGTTTATTCTGACAAGCACAATTTATCTCTTTTGGAAGAGATTTGACATAATATGATTACAATACCTTAAAAAAAAGAAAAACAGACATGGTGCTATTCAGGTTATCTATTTCTTACTGAGGGAGTTTTGTGCTTTGTGTTTTTTTGTGTGTTTTTTTACCATAATCTAAGTTATTGAATTTATTGACATAAATATTTTATAGTGTTTCCTTACTATCTGCTTTAATATCCATAGAATTAGTAGTGATATGACCTCTCATTTTTGATACTGGTAAATTTTGTCTTCTTTCCTTTTTTTTTTTCTGATTAGTCACATCTGTGTCATATCTAAGTCTATTTCTGATGCTTGCTTTGTTTCTTCAGAGACACGCAATTTGATGGTAATTTATTGTTGAAAGCCAAACATTATGTTTTGGATAAGTGGAACTGAGGTAAACAGTGCTTTAGTGTAAAGTTTTATGTTACTCTGGCTAGGAGTTGGGCTACGGTTAACATTTGCTGTAGCTGCAGGTGCCAGTGGCTTCAACTTCCTCTAGTATCATTGCTTTTTACTCCCCTGTTGTCTTTGAATTAACTAAGAACTATTCCTTAGACTCTATGTCTTGCAGCTTTTTCACTTGTAACTCACTGTTATTACACTGGAGTCCTGTTGGTTTGGTGATAAAGTATGTGAGATTGGAAACTTCCTGCAATCATAATTACCAGACTTTTAGGGGCCCTGTGACCTTCACTAGGGTTTCTTAGCTTTTCACCACTCCCTTAGTTGATACAGAAAGGCTGGAAGGGGCTTAAGTCAGGGGAGCTCCCCTCAGGGGGGATAAGGCTCTAATAAAGTCTTTTTTTTCTTTTAGTTTTTATTGGAGTATAGTTGATTTACAACGTTGTGTTCGTTTCTGCTGTACAGCAAAGTGAATCAGTTATACATATACATATATCTGCTCTTTTTTAGATTCTTTTCCCGTATAGGTCATTACAGAATACTGAGTAGAGTTCCCTGTGCTATACAGTAGGTTCTTATTAGTTCTATATTTTATATATAGAAGTATGTATATGTCAATCCCAATCTCCCAATTTATCCCTTCCCCCCATTCCCCCTGGTAAACATGTTTGTTTTTTACATCTGTGACTCTATTTCTGTTTTGTAAGTAAGTTTATTTGTACCATTTTTTTAGATACCTCGTATAATTGATAGCATATGATATTTGTCTTTGTCTGACTTACTTCACTCAGTATGACAATCTCTAGGTCCATCCATGTTGCTGCAAATGGCATTATTTTGTTCTTTTTTATGGCTGAGTAATATTCCATTGTATATATGTACCACATCTTCTTTATCCATTCCTCCGTAGATGGACATTTAGGCTGCTTCCATGTCCGGGCTATTGTAAATAGTGCTGCAATGAACATTGGAGTAAAGTCATTTTCTTGGTAGTAGTCATTTGCTTTGGAGAAAACATTGAGAATATTTAGCAAAGTTTATTTTGCCCTCTCTGTGCCAGAACCAAGAGGAAACTTTTATTGGTTGTTTACTTTCAGAAACTGGTGGGGTTCCCAGAGGTAAGACCATGAAAGGGTGTTGATCGCCCTGAGATTGTCACCCTCAGGAGTTTCCCTCAGAAAGTCCACTCTCAGCCTTCAGGAATTGATCACAGCTATCATTAACTGTTTCTCTCAGTTTATGGTGCCTCTCTCTTTTGCTTCAGATAAGTTAACCTTGGCTGTGACTAATCTACCTGCTTCCGGATTTCAGGGTCTCCATTTGCCGTGACTTCACTTCTCTGACAGATCCTAGAAGAGTTATTGATTTTCATTTTGTTCAGCTTTTTTTCTTCTTTTTTAAGGACCAGAATGTTAACTTTCAAGTTTTTAACATGTCAGAGCTAGAAACCAGGTATTTGTTAGGTTTTAAAAATTTGGACTTTTTTTTAACCTGAATATTTTGATCCATTTCTAAGCAACACAATTGATTATATTTTGAAATTTTCAATTTACTACCTCTTTGCTTTTACACTGCCTGATTATTTGTGATTTTTATGCTTTTTTAGAATAAATAACTAGTTTTAATCATTGCAATTTTCTCCTTCACTAATTTTGCACCTATAATATGTACCATTTCCGTACTTTTAGGGCATGCATCAAGTCATCAAACTGAAAAGAAATTAGTACCTTTACTCTCCTTCTGCATAAAACTAATGTTTTGCAACTATATATCTCCATTTGCTGCCAGCTCAATTTAATACATATTTTATTCCATAGATCTAATTTCTGTCTTTCTAAACCCCAACAAATCACTTAGGACTTAGAAACTTCAAGACTTAACTACATATAGCAGGGAAAAAAAAAGATATTATAATGCCAATGTGATATAAAAATAATATTAAGCAATTTTACATTTTGACAAATACTTCATTGATGATAAAACAATTCATTTTATCTTCAGAATGGTACTTTGAGATAGGTACAAAAGTTATCTCCATTTACTATATGGGAGAAATAAATTTTGAAAGTTAATGTAATTTACTAAGTATTACACAGCTAATTAATGGTGGAGTTGCCTTAAGAATCTAGAAAATTACTGACCATTGTGTGTGACTTTTGTAACTTGTAAAGACACAATAGACAGTTTTAATGGACCCATAAAACATTTAAAATGATTACATTGAAACACAATACTTATAAAATTCTATCCAACCAATGCAGAGGTTTTTTCATGCTGTATTTTCTGGCCAATGTTTAATTAAATTCAAGTTCATTATACTTATATTTCTATCACAGGACTGTAAGTTCCCAGAGCCAATCTGTCTGTCATAAGCTTTTGGTCATTCCAATATTAATCTGAATTTATGATCCTAGTAATGATCATTTAATAGTAGGGACAAACAACTATAGGTAATTGTAGTGACACAAAGGAATAGATGTGTTTTAACACAGCTGCATAAATTGCAAACTATAAAAAATTCATAGTTTCATTTTAAAAAGTTTCAACTCAGAGTCATTTTAAACAATGTTAAATATCTAATCTAGAAAATAATCGGGGAATAATGTTAATGATTGAAATGTTGTGACTTCTATGTCATAGCCCTGAAATATTTTTAACCATGATTTTCTTCTGTAGATGGATGCACAAACTCTGTCATTGAAAATATTGAATGAAACTGACAAGTATACAGGAGGGATCATATTATAAAAATACAACAAAACTACTTTCCCGAGTAATACTGAGTTGAAAAATTGAAACGATTATTGTCTCTGAGAGCTAAAATCCAGATGATTTGCAGTATCCTATAAATGTATGATGTTGTTGGTTCTATTTATATAAAGTGCCATTTGACTTACTCTCTTTATGATATTTATGTCTCCTTATGGCCAGACTTTTATAAAGCAATTTTATGAAAGCTGTGAAGAGGTCTTTAACTTTTTCTTTTCAATCATAAACTTTTAAAAGGTGGCAGCACATACAGCGTTGAGTTTTATAAAAGAATCCACATTGGGCTTCCCTGGTGGCGCAGTGGTTGAGAGTCCGCCTGCCGATGCAGGGAACGCGGGTCCGTGCCCCAGTCCGGGAGGATCCCACGTGCCGCGGAGCGGCTAGGCCCGTGAGCCATGGCCGCTGAGCCTGCGCGTCCGGAGCCTGTGCTCCGCAATGGGAGAGGCCACAGCAGTGAGAGGCCCGCGTACGGCAAAAAAAAAAAAAAAAAAAACAACTAACTGAAAAGGACTTTAACAACAAAATCAAACAAAACTAAAACAATCTGGGAAAACATATGTTGAAGGCTTTCTTCTAATCCATTCTCAGTCAAGAGCATACATCACACTTCTTAGAGAAAAAGGAGGATCCAAGTTTTACTATTACAGTTTTTCTATTCTCACCCTAAAAGGAAAGACAATGGTCATTTCATCCTACAAACAAATTAGGGTTATATAAAGAAATTCAAAATACCAAAAATCTATGTTTGAATATCATCGTTTAAGAGAAGATATTCTGTTGGTTTCAAAATGACAGCTTCATTTTCTTTCACTCAAATAAATGTGAGTCCATGTATAGCTCTGTCTTTAGGCATCTTGAAGCTAAACATTTACGCAAAGTTTTTCTTAAGTTATGAAGAGAGACAATTAAAATCTTTGGAGAATTTAATAAAATATTTTGGAAGGATGCAAGCTACCAAGATGTTTTTCTAAGCTATAATTTCTGATGCAACAGTTATGAAGGTCTCTTTTTATAAATCTGAGAGAGTGTTTGTTTTCCTGCTTTTATTTTTTTAAATAATAAGTGATTAATTATTTAAAGTCATTTGGTATTTAAGAAAAATGCTACCCTGTAGGCAAAAATAACAACAGGACTTATATCTAAAAGACCAAGAAAACATAGCCAAATTCTTCCTTCCCAAACAATAACAACAGTAAAATCCCAAGGTTCACCCTAATGGTCCAGCTTTACAATAACTATTTGTGATGCATTTCCTCTATTGAAATGAATATTTCTGTCTATTTATTACAGATACTAAATGTTATAGAATCTGGGGTCTTTATTCTAGGATTAAGCTATATGATCATAATTTTCAAAAATATATATTTAAAAAGAAATTGACATGCAGTTATTTAAAATTTAAAAACAATAAAACTACAGTATCAGATAGAACATAGTGCCACATCCCCCAAAATATTTTAAATATTCTCATTTTAACATAAGTTCAGTTTATATTATTTTATATAATGATTTTAAAATATTTTTAGAAGTAGCACAATTCACTAGAGAAATCAGGTAATGCAACATAATCATCTCAGTGGAAAGTGTAATTATTTGTATATAAGTTTCCAAATATTTCTTTCCTGGTTGCACTATGTTCCAGTTTTAGTCACAGTTCATTGAAACTTTAGCGAATGATGCATTTGTTACAAACGAAACAAACCCAACAAATTTTGGATAATTAAAAATAGTGTCAAAGTTTTATTACAAACATGTTGCCGAAAAGATAACTCTAGAAGCCAATTACAAGATTCTTTTTTCATAAGGATGTTTACAAAAGAGAAACTTTAGATAATGACTGTTAGATTTAAAACAAGGGGAAAATATGTTTGAATAAAATAATAATACATATGGTTGACAGTTACTTGGGTTTGTTGGGCACTAGATTCCCAGAAGTCTTCATACCATTAAATTTATCATAAAATTGCTTAGACATTTTATCAGGAATGCAAAATTCTCCCCAAAAGGATGTTATGAATACTATGAAACATACTATTTCTTAGATCTGATTTGGAAAAATTTTTATTTATTTGTTTCTAACCTGTAAAGAGAGATTTATAAAATGGCAGGAATCATTAAAGAACCATAGACATCTAAAAGATACATGCAACCCTATGTTCACAGCAGCCCTATTCACAATAGCCAAGACATGGAAACAATCTAAATGTCCATAGGCAGATGAATGGATAAAGAAGATGTGGTACGTATATACAAAGGAATACTACTCAGCCATAAAAAAGAATGAAATAATGCCATTTGCAGCAACATAGATGCAACTGGAGATTATCATACTAAGTGAAGTAAGTCAGAAAGAGGAAAATAAATACCATACAATTTCACTTATATGTGGAATCTAAAATATGACACAAATGAACCTATCTATGAAACAGAAACAGAATCACAGACATAGAGAACAGACTGTTGGTTGCCAAGGGAGAGGAGAGTGGGGGAGGAATAGAGTGGGAGGTTGGGGTTAGCAGATGTAAGCTTTTAAATACAGAATGCATAAACAACAAGATGCTACTGTATAGCACAGAGAACAATATTCAATATCTTATGATAAACCATAATGGAAAAGAACATTAAAAAAAAGAATGTGTATATATATATATATATATATATGTATATGTATAACTGAATCACTTAGCAGTACAGCAGCAATTAACACAACATTTAAATCAACTATCCTTCAGAAAAAAATTTTAAAAAGAATTATAGACATCGAAACTCAGATTAAAATTCCTTCTATGCAAACACAGCCCTACAGCTGCATGAGGGACCCTGGAATAGAATGAATTCTGGTACTTACTCCAGTTGCTGCAAATACAAAATCTTCTACAGTAGGAAAAGCGTACTTGTATAACAACTCTGTTCAAATGTCTCTGATAAACCATGGATAAGAAATTTTCTTTGCATTTTTAATAAAGAATTATACCTCTAGGTATATTGTAATCAAATTGTACAAGCAGCTTTTGATTATTTGGGAATATGATATATACGCCCATCTGTAAAAATTCCAATTTCAAGTTTAAAAGAATAAGTCTCACACTTGAAAGGGCTACAATAAATGTTTCTATTTATGTATTTTTCTGTGCCAAAATATTAATATTTTGATTTAGATATATTTTGTTGGCCTTCCAATCCAGAGTTATAGTATCATCCCGCTTGTTACATTTTGAGGTTAGTTTCCTTTTCTAACATGGCACAAGAAAATTGGAAAAGGGGAACAATATTTTCCATTCCATTATGATGATTACTGAGATTTCATCGTTGACATGTGAGTGATATGTTGAAAGACAAGTGGGTTCAACCTCGTCAATGCTGGATTTTTTTTCCTTGGCCATGACAGATAGTTCAGCCTATCAAGACATTCAAACTCTCAAACTGGTTGCAAACTTCTACTGTTGATTTTCCATCAAACCCTCCCTTATCTTCAACTAACTTCAGTATTTCTCTCTTGAATTATTCCAGCTCTATCTCCTTCAAACCCTTGAACCTCTTTCCCTTGATTAGCCTAAACACGCATGGTTCTTCTTCAGGATATCACTGAAACACAAACAACTCATATTCCCCATTCCAACTCTGCCCTGGGTGATGGTCCATATCTCACAACTCAGAGGCTCCACTAGAATTTTGAGATGGGAAATGAATAATGCATCTCTCACTCTTTAAAATTTACCAGAGCAAGAACAAAACAGATTAATATTTTAAAGATTCACCTCAACAAAAATTTTGTTTAGCACATATATGCTTTCACTCTATTTTTGAAACACTGGTGACAATCCTAGTTTCTAGTAAATCACAGATTAGAATATGGATTTCTGTACATATGCAAATATAAGCTTGTCATACTAACACAAAAGAGTGATCACATTCCTCTGAAATTTCTCTATCTATATACATTGTACACATATACATATACTTGTAAGTTGGGCACAAAAAGAATAGGAGTAGCTGCAATCATATATTTGTTTTATTATTTTCACCCTCAACATTGACCTAATGTATTTTTAATTTTTTTCCTTATGTACACAGAATTCTAATCTGAAGATGATCTTTTGAATGATAGAATTTTGATTATGGTATAAAATAATAGTGTTATTAAAGATGACAGTGTTGGGCTTCCCTGGTGGCGCAGTGGTTAAGAATCTGCCTGCTAATGCAGGGGACACGGGTTCAAGCCTTGGTCTGGGAGGATCCCACATGCCGCAGAGCAACTAGGCCTGTGAGTCACAACTACTGAGCCTGCGCGTCTGGAGCCTGTGCTCCGCAACGAGAGGCCGCCATAGTGAGAGGCCCGCGCACCGCGATGAAGAGTGGCCCCCGCTTGCCGCAACTAGAGAAAGCCCTCGCACAGAAACGAAGACCCAACACAGCAAAAATAAAATAAATTAATAAACTCCTACCCCCAACATCTTCTTTAAAAAAAAAAAAAGTTGACAGTGTTTTATGACTTCCCTTAACTCATCATTTTCTGAGCATCCTTAATAAAACAAAAACTGGTATATTTATGCCACTGAATTACATAATGCAGGTCATTTCTAATGTTATTTAATAGTGACATTTCTAAAACAAAACAAAGCAAAACCACTTAATTTTATTTTCCAATTTGTACCATTTGAAGTTCTATTTTAAGCTATTAGAATAAATCATAGCTAGAATACACACAACTCTATTTTTATTAGTTCAACCATCTTTCTAACAATCTTTACAACATTGTAGACTCCACACCTGTATTTCCATGGTGATCCTGGAAAATATAGATTTCCCACAGACCTCAAAACTTTAATGTTTTTCCCTCCCAAACCTTTTCCTCTTCCACTGTTTCTTTTTTCTTTTTTTTTTTTTTTTTGTGCGGTACGCGGGCCTCTCACTGTTGCGGCCTCTCGCATTGCGGAGCACAGGCTCCAGATGCGCAGGCTCAGCGGCCATGGCTCACGGGCCCAGCCGCTCCGCGGCATGTAGGATCTTCCCAGACCGGGGCACGAACCTGTGTCCCCTGCATCGGCAGGCGGACTCTCAACCACTGCGCCACCAGGGAAGCCTTCCACTGTTTCTTTTCTACGTAAATCATATCTACCCTACTCAGTAGAGTTACAAACCTACCTTGCCTGTATTAGTAAACCAATTTCCTTTGTAAACCATTCAATTTAATTGGATCCCCACCCTGTAGCCAGAGAGATCTTCCTAAAATAAAAACCTGATATTATTAATTCTCTGGTTATCTCTTTATACTTTGCAAAGTCTAGCCCAAGCCTTGTTAAGAATTACTTGTAATAATTATGGTAGAGTCTATGATACTGCATTAAATAGACCCCCAAAACAAAAATAAAACAAAGAGTAGTTGAAAAGATAGAAGTATATATCACTTGGTTCTGGTCTAATCCTTTTTAAGGGAACTTGGTCCCTTTCATTATTCTGTCCAAATATTTCTCAAAGTCTTCCCTTAGCTGTATGATTCAAGCAAGTTTCAGAGAGATATTCCTATTCCAGACTGTGAAAAGTGAAGAAAAAGAATTCTAGGGCCAACAACTTTGGGTTTAAGGAAATCATCTGAAATTGTCCATCTCTCCTTTCACATTCCATTGACCTAAACTTAGTCTGCAACTGATAGTAAATGAAATGAAAACAATGAAATAGAGTGTGTACATGGAAAGTCTAGCTAACAGTTGGGAAATTCTCTATAAGGAAGAAGCAGAAAATGGATATTCGAGGATTGTTAACAGTCTTTACCACACTATCAAATTCAGCTCATCCCTGTTTCTCTCATATTCTGTGTTTCAGCCACTGTGATTCATATTAATTTGCCCTAATTATCTTCACCTTTTTGATACCTCATGTTGGTCCTCAGAACAATCCTGTTTCCAACTATCAGTTTCTGTTACTTGTAACCAGGGAACACTTTCTAAACCATAGTGTTTCAGAAGGAAAAGTTATGGTCTTTTTTGATTTATGATTTGCTTATATTTGTTTATTTCTTTATTCAAAAGCCTTTTAAATATTTTCCCTTTCAATAATTGAAGTATTTTTAGTTACTGATAATTTTACAAATTATTATCAGAATGAATACATGTGAATGACTTTTATTTTTTCTCAAAGCTAATGAGAATTTTGGTCTATGTTATTCAGTCTCCTATAAGGGCTGGAACATTTTATTTATATCCCTAGAAACCTCTGTTCCAGTTATTCTGGTATTGTTTTCTGGAATGAGCAATTCTAAGATTGGATCTCCATTTTCTGTCTTTCATAAGTATGTCAGCACTTATCCTATTATCTCTATCCTTTCCATTTGATATTGTCAGAATTTTCCTTTTAATTTTATCTTTCATTATCCAGTTTATGAAGTTTGTAGTAAGATTTAAATAATTTTTCTCAAAAATATGCCTTCTTATTTCTCTAATAAAATATTTCCAAAGTTCTGCTCCTATTTTGATAATTCAAAGTCACATTCTTTTCTTTTGTTCAGCAGGATTTTGTTCTATAGGCCCCGAATCACAATTTCCCCCTCTTTACTTGTATTCAATTGAGGCTTTTTTTCTGTGCCATCCCAGTCTTTGCCAGTAGATAGGAATCTCTTTCTATTAAACTGCTGCTCAAATTACCTTCTTAAATATACAGGGGATTAGCAGAATGAAGTCCATAAATTGTAGCTCAATACTCAGTGTCCAGCAAACATGGACAATTATAGCTTTCCTTTGCATCTGTCTCATCCCTTACAATCCAGTTGCTGGCAACGAAAAGTGGATTATCTAAAACATTAAAATCCTTAATCTTTACTTCTACACAATTCCTTTTTGTTCTCTAGACTTTAACACAATCATTTTTGAGAGGAATATTCTTTCCTGTGTTCAGCATGCCAAGGCTGGTATCTGCTCTCCACTATCTTCCAAGCTACTCCTCCAGACACAGGTATGCACATACATTCATACACATACACACACACGAGTACACACACACCCTCTCTCTCATACACAAACACATGCACTTACACATGAACTTTACCTGAGTGTCACAATTTCTCCTAGGACATTTGAGAAAACATTCACAAATGACAACAAGTATTATTGAATGCAAAACATGTGCTAGGTACCGTTCAAGGTGATTTGAGTACAGCAAAGAAGATAATAGTCAAAGATCTTTTATCTAATGAATCTCACATTCTAGAGGTCAGATAGAAACAATAAAGCAAAGTATAAAGTATGTGAGAAGATAATACACTTTACAGAAACTATAGACTTAGGCATAAGAATTCTGCGGGCTTGTAAATTTGAAGAGGCTCATCTGTATATCTTGAGAAAGATGGAGCACAAACTGGAAGGATTAGAGAGGTATACATGCAGATATGGGGTAGGGAACTCTCCAGATGGAGGGGAAGACCAGTGCAAAGATGCTCTGTACATGAGAAATAGCAAGTAGGTCAGTAAGGCTGAAGTGAACAGAGGCAGAGAATAGAAGAGAACAGAAGAGATGATGTCAGAAAGAGAATGGGAGGTTATATTTACTAGAACCTTCTAGGTACCATAAAGACTTTGACTTGACTTTGGGTTCAGCTCTTTGTGCACTGGAGAGGCATGATCTGACTTATGAATTGGAGTTAACAGTTAGGTGCCCTCAAAATGAAGAGAAGTATTTACTTGACTTTTTTTTTTTTTTTTTTTTTGCGGTTCGCGGGCCTCTCACTGTTGTGGCCTCTCCCGTTGCGGAGCACAGGCTCCGACGCGCAGGCTCAGCGGCCATGGCTCACAGGCCTAGCCACTCCAAGGCATGTGGGATCTTCCCAGACTGGGGGACGAACCCGCGTCCCCTGCATCGGCAGGCAGACTCTCAACCACTGCGCCACCAGAGAAGCCCTTACTTGACTTTTATAAAGAAAAAGGAAATTTGATATACGTTTAAGGAATTTAAAGGAAATAGTAAAGATGAGACGAATAAGAACAAAACTATTTCTTGCACCATATATTTTGTAGCTTATTTCAAATTCTGAATTGAGTGCACTTTTTCATAGTTCACATAAGCCAAAAAGTTTTTTAAAAATTAGGCTTGTTTTAAAATGACTACTATTATAGGAAATTTTTCTTAGATTTATGAATTCTAAAATACAAAATACGACAGTATATAGCTTCCTTACTTTCAGGCTTGTACTAGTGTAGTATTTAAATATATTGCAACTAAAAATATCTTGATTTCTCTTGTCTCAAAATAATATTTTTATTCATAAACAGCATGTTATATTTAAAAAAAAAGCAAGCAGCTTTTTAAAATAAAATCCCTGTAAAGGTGACGGAGACATTGAAATTATAATTTTTCGGAAAAGGAAAATACTAGGAAATCAAGAAACATTATTATGCCATATAGAATGAGAAAGCTCAAGTTCACGCCCATGGATTTTAGTGCACCTATAATGACATGACAATCAATTAAGAGAGTTAAAAAAATATTTTAGTCAAATTTGAATGTTATTTAAAGAGGTAAATTGTTTAGTTATATATTTTTAGCTAAAAATATATTCTATCCCTGAACTAGAGTTGACAATACTTGAAAAATAGAGAAGAGAGAAAAAAATTGTAAAGCATATAAAAATATTACAGGTAATCATTGCTTTCAAAGAAGGAATGTTTTGTTAATATCAGACATCATTCTTTTTCCTTTTTCTAAAACTAGTATTTCAAGACTGTCAGTAATCTTTCAAAAGACACTTAACAATCTGTCAAATAACAATGCTAGTATACATTTTATTTGACAGACCAAAATTTATTGGTAGGTTTTTTAAAATCCCAACTATTTACCTTTATATTCCACACACAAGTGTATTTGGATAAATATGATCTAGAAATACAGTTATTCAAAAAGTTTAAATAATTATACTGTTTATGTGTCTAGAGTTTTGGCATAAACTATGATTCAAAATATGTAAATATTTCAACAATGAAAATTTCATATGGGATCTACCTCACTTATGCATTTTTCCTTACTACATTCTTTGAGGAAGTATCAGCTCTCTTGTTTATATTTCATCTACTTTGATTCTCCACACATTGTAGTTCTTTAACATAAATGCATACATTACAGTTGGTAAACTGTTTAAATTATTGCTTTCCCTATCATAAGGTTAACTGGTTTTTGCAAAAACTTGATTTAATTGTCTAATCAATGACATATTATTTTAAGTGTTCTCAGTGATATTAGTTGATGGTTTTAAAATTTCCAGTTTCCTCATTTACTTAATAATTTTCTGAACATAAATACTTATACAATAATTCTTAGTTACAAATATAATTAGAAAAAGATTATTTCAAAGTACATGAGCCAAAAGCATATAGTCATCATCTGAATCATTAATCTGTTGAAAGTGGGCTGGGGTAGGAAATAGGTGAGGGAGATTGAGGTACAAACTTTCAGTTACCCATAGTTATGAAATGTACAGTGTGGGAAATATAGTCAAGAATAATGTAATATCTTTGTATGGTGACAGATGACAACTAGACTTATCATGGGAATCAGAGTTTAATCAAGGTAATTCCTTCCCCCCTCAGCGTGTGTGCCTGGGAGCTTCATTAAAGGCTCTTCCCAGCTTACATTGTTGTTTTCCAGTTGATATTGTATGCCTCCCATTCTTTGCCTTTCCAAATGGGAGCCATAATTGTGTGTACCCAGTGCCTGCTCCATCACTACATTCTAGGTGTTTGTCCTGAAAAGGGAAGATAATTTGCGGTTTAAACTGGTAGTTCTGCAGACTAAAGGAAGTCACATCTGGATATGATGGCACCTAGAGACAAGGACTCTGAGCAATAATCACTGACCAGATGGGACTTTATGTTGTCTTTCTCAGGAAGGAGTGAGAGTGTTCCATGTGTGAAAGTAGAATAAAATAATCTGGTAACTAAAATGCTCTGTCAAAGATAATAAGATGTATTCAAATTACTATCTTCTTGGACACACAACAATCTGACCTTCCAAATCTTTCTTGCAGTTAGGTCAGAGACCATATGATTAAATTCTGACTAGTGGAATATAGGCATATGTAATGTAAAACGCTTCTAGATTTGGCCCATTGTACAACATTACCCTTCCTTTTTGCCCTTAAGCAGGGACTTTGGATTCTGTGTGTTCCAGATCTACATCTGCATGATGGAATGGCCCGATTCCCAAGTCACCAATAAGGAAGGGCCAGCCTGCACCAGACTGTAATATGAGTAGGAAATAAAACTTTACTGGGCTAATCCACTGCTACTTTGAAGCTTATTTGTTATAATAATATAGCCTACTCTATCCTCTCTAATAAAATTATATAAAATATTGATAAAAATACTAAACAAGCGAAAGGACAGCAAATCCTAATGAGAAGATGGTAATAAAAGAAAAATGCTCAAAAAGCTCCATGTAATTGTCTTCTGCTGTCATTAGAACCAACACCAGTTTTGTTTTGTTTTTTTCTATCTGTGTTTGTTTTGATGAGTGAGAAGATAAAAGCAGTTTCTGGTTACATGTTAGCAATGGGAGGATATAAATATCAAATAGCCTCTAGCCTTGGCAGAGGCTCAGGAGTGCATCCTGAATTGAAGGATTATTCAGTGCCCTTTTATACAAAAGAATAAATCCTTGCAAAGTACTTTCAATTCAATAACTGAAAAAATGCAGAGAGCAAATCCAACAATTGATATTACCAACAGCCCAGCTGAGCCCTACTTTCTAATGTCACCAGAAAACAGAAAAAGAGATACCAGTAATTCTCCTGCAGAATGAAGGATGAATGGGAAGAGACACAGTGGACCACCATGAGTGGGATGTGAGATGAGAAAGACACGAAGGAAATGCAGAACACATGGCCAAAGATGATACAATAGGAAGGAAATATCAAAGTAGCAATCCAAGATTTAAAAAAAAGAAAAAAAAGAAAAACAGAGTAAAATAAGAAAATAGCAATAATACTGAATATACATCTTAAAGAAATAATTTTAATGAGATACATTCATTTAGATAGAAAAATTCTTATATTTAGATATCCCATATGTACATGCAGAAGAAAGTAAATGAATGAAAAAAAGGCCAGAAAAATGTGCGTATAAGAAAGGAGAGATTATTAATTTTATATCAAATTAATTTAAGGAGGAAACATTTGCCCATAAAAACTTTAACTTTCAAATGTTATATAATAGAGTCTATAATGCAGATATAACTGACAAGAACGGTTACATACTAAATAACTTTAATAACAGCAAAATACATAAAGCAAATTAAAATGTGTAAGTAAAGGGCAAAAGACACACAAAAAAAGACAAGACTCAATAAATTATCTATATCTATATCAGAACACTAAAATAAAATAATAGGAGAAAAAAATGAACTAGATAATATATGTACTGTCTCTAAGCAAATATAAACATTTTAAATTGTGCCATAATTGATATATTTTTTTTCTACTGGTATATAGAATTTTAAATATTGTGGAATGAAGCTAAAAGAGTAATTAAAAAAAAAAGACTTATAGCCCTAAAAGCATATATAAAAATATACAATAATATAGGTATATAATGTTACATATTCACATATATTATATATTACACACACACACATATACAGTCATGTGTGTGTGTATACTCCATAAGACATGATTAGTGGAAATTTTACCAATATTCTGCTGTCATGTCACATATATTTCATGAATCTGATGGAGTCACATGACACTCTAACAATAATTTTTAGCATTTTATTTGTTCACACATAATTTTGCCTCTGAAATTCTCTCAGTGACTAATTTCCTCATGAAATACATCCTTTATACTTTCCTTTAATGAACTATGGTTACTACTAAATTCTCTGCTTTATTTTACTTGGAAATATTTTATAATATTTGACGATATTAAATCATAAGTTGTTTTCCTAGGTATGCAGTTTCTCACAATTATTTTAAAATATCATTTTATTACTTTCTGGTTTCCATTTTTTTCTTTTAAAAAAATAATCGATTACTCTCATGATTCCTCCTTTTTAGATGCTCATTCTCTTCTTTGTGGCTGATGTTAAAAGATTAATTTAATGATATTAAATTTATAGTGTTTTTCATTTACTTTATGAGTTATAGCTTTGTTTTCCACTTGGAATACATCAGGAGTCCTTAACATATGGATTCATGTCTTTGTTCAACTTTGGAAATTTATCACAATTTTGCAAATTTTGCTTCTCCTCCATTATATCTGTGGTCTCCATCTAGTTAGGCAGATTAGGTCTTTCTATCATTTATAGCTCTTAAATCTCTTACATATTTTCTGTGTCTCTCTGCTGATCTTTAGATAAATCAAGAGCTTGAGTTTTAGATTTCCTTCTCAATGCTGATGGAAATGTTTACATAGGCTTTTGAAACAATGTCTAAGAGCTGTCCCTTGAAAAAGAAAAGAAATCTCTCTTCTGCTCATGGCTGAACGCTGCTATAGGGTCTTTATATCTCTGGCAATTTTGGTTTTACCCATGTTGAACCTCAAAGAAACTGTTCAATCAGGAGTTTCAGAGGTTTATAGTAGGACACAGTGAGCACATGCAGAAAAAGCCAGTGCAAAGGAAAAATGCAGAGACAGTTCTGTATACATAATTGAAAATATAGTTACTCTAAATAAATGAAGTTTCAGAATTAGTAAGAATAAAATTGTACCATATAGTTTCTACAGGGAACAATTCAAAAATGAAATCATTCTGGGTTGTAGAAGGTAAAAGGGTAAAGTAAAATTAGAACAGGCAATTTCAATCCAAGTGAAATCATGTCATGAATTACTAAGAACACAATAAGTAATTTGACAATTCCAGAGTTGCCTTAATAATAATTTCAAATAATGATATAATTGTCTTGAATCTTATGTGCCAAATAAAAAAGCATCTGATTTTATAGAGAATTCTTGACAATTGTGAAAACAAATTTTTATATACGAAATAAATATTGACTCATTTGCCTTGATAAATTAAACAGACAAAAATAAGTATGGATATAAAATAGGAGTGCCATACTGGCAGTACACATTATACTTGAGATCAATCCATGAAGACAAACATACATTTGGTGCATTTCTTTCATTATTTTATATTATTTTTTTAATCACCACATTTTACATATTATATTTTCATTGATGAATACATAGGCTAATCTATAAAATAACTAATATGCTTTTCATTTTTCCAAAACAATTTATTGCATAATTCATGATTCCCTCATATTTATAATGTGACCACTATTATACGAAAAGTTCATGCATATGATTATTTTATCCTCTGATTATAATACTACTGCACAGATTGGTTTTCTACTCTTTAATTATTCTTGTATTCTTGCAACAAACCTCATTTAGTAATGATGCATTATTCTTTTAATGCACAGTTTAATTATTTTTACACTTCTTAAAAAAGGATTTTGAAACTATTTACGCTCAAAAGAAAAATTAAAGACCCTAAATTTGTCTTCTGATTTCTCTCTCTCCCTGTCATTTAAATTTTCCTCCATGGATATACAGTGTTTTTCAATAGGCTTTGTTGCTTTTCTTTTTTCCTTTTTGTCTTATACTCTCCAACACCATCCAAGTGTGAGGATTCTTTAACCCCTAAATTCTTTATTTCATCCTCCTGTGGTGCTAAACATTTTGTCTAATATAATGCTCACATTATGTGTTCTCTATAGTAACTGTCCTGAAAGTTGATATGGGCTCAAGGTGGGGATATTTGAATGGTCTGGGCTTCCTGGATTCTCCTATATCCATAGCTCTCATACCACTTTCAGTTTCCCAATGGCCTTTTCTGATCCTGATGCATGTCTTCTCTAAACTTCAGACAGCAATGGATCAGGCATCCGTGTTTTGCATCAGGCATGTCTAGGGCTTGGCAATTAGGCATGTCAAGGCCTGTCTTTGGTTTAATTCCCTTATTCATTATTATATCAGTGTTTTTTGCAAGTGTCAGTATTTTAACTTCAGACAGAAAGATAAAATCTTCAAAATATTAGCAAAAATTGGAATAGCAACAAATATACTTAAATCTTCAATGAAAGGAGAAATCAGTCATGATCAGTAGCCACAAACTATGAAGAAATGTAGTAAAAATTGTGTTGAAGCAAAGCATGAACCCATGTTCCTACAAATTTATTTCAGTGCAGAGTTCCTGGAAATAGAATATGTTTCATGAGGGGTAGTCAAGAAATCTTCCTTGATATGGCCAGATGTGTCTCTACTGAAGGATTTTGTAAAGAGTGGCAGAACCAGATAAAAAAAAAACAGGCAAACAAATTTTTTTCTTTTGGCAAAATAGAAGACAGGATACAGAGATTATGGCCTACACTCCTGCCACTAGCCGGTTTAATTAGCTGAACAAATGTTACTGTGCAATAAATTCATAAAAACATTCTAAAATATACATCTGCTGCAGGAAAGAAGGTTTCTTTACTCAGAACAATACCTAGAGTATATAGGCTGGTTTAGATATAGAGGTGGTATGTTGGTGAGGAAATTTTCATCCATGACCTAATCCCAGAGTGATCACTGGAAAATGGTCAACATAGAACTTAAGTAAATTAATTGCATGAAAATAGTAAGTAAGAAAAATGGATAACATAGGTGAAAAAGTTCAAATAATTATACCATGATCTATATGAAAACTGACACACAGTCTGCAAGCAATCAAAGAAATAAAATAACATTTGAGCTTATTAACCATGGGATAAAAGATGATCTTAAAAATTGGCATTCAAATTTTGAAATGGCAAATGGAGGAAAGAAATAGAAGATAAATTACAGAACAAAAGCTCCAATTAAAAGCAGCACGTCATGGGGAAGGAGAAAAATTATGAGTAAACTGAAATTTTAGAAAGATAACTTGATTAAGACATATTAAAGAAAAAGTCACTAAAAAGACAGAATATGAATCTCAGACATACAGGATATGAGACTTGGATGAAGAGATTAAAATAAATGTCTGGAATACCAATAGTGTAGAACTGGTTCTTAACTGTCTTTGTTAGACCCAAGGAATGTGTGGAATATTCTATTAATGGCTGTCCTTATAATGTAAGATTTTTTAAACGATTTTCCCAAGGCATTAGGAAATATCATACATGATATCCTGTAAAATGGAGCTTTTAATACATTTGATTCAAATATTAAGTTTACTCTATCTCTCCTCTTCTGCAGGCTAAACTTACTTGTTCCTTCAATTAGTTTTAATGAGACATGAATTTCAGGCTCCTTCTTCAGAACAGGTAACAGATGTTTCATGAATTTGCTCTAGGTATTATTGTTACAATTGGGTGAACAAAACAGAACATAAATATTTCAGGGGTAGTTTTATAAGGCTACAGAATAGATAGGTTTATCATCTCTTTAACTCTTAATATTATACAACTATCAATGTCATATCTCATACCTAAGTCATGGAAAATTTAAATCTTCCACCTCTTTTGATAACTGTGGCTGCTAAGGTATGTCTTATGAATCCTAAGCTTTTGAATTTTTTTAAAAAATTAAGCAGAAAACGCTGTTTGTACTTGTTTGATTTGCCCCCCCAAAATAACTACAAACTATTTTTGAGGTTTTGCTATTTTAAAGTCTCCATTTATACTGTGCTTTAACATGCTTTATCGTTTTTGGTTTTAGTGACTCCTCAATATTCATTTGGTTATTTGGTTAATGAGGGAATGAATGAAAAATTTTAGACTGAGTGCTCTTTACAACTCATTAGAATTAATATTCCAAATAAAAACAAAATATAAAAGTAACATTTATAAAATTATCTTATTTTTTCATATTATGAGTCATATGCTGTTTTAAAGTTGTCTTATTTAAAGATAACTTTGTTCTCCCTCATTGTATTCTAGATCATTTCCAGAATATGTTTTAATCTAAATTTATCATTAAACTTTAAAAAGAAAACAATTATAAAATTATTTATCCCAACTCTGTTCCTTCTGCTCTCATGGCCAGTGTCAAGGTAATAAAAACACCATTCATAGTCATTGTATTTACTGATACTCTGGCTCCATTTTTATCTCATTCCTATAAATTCACAGCTTTCTTCTTCTTTCTCTTCCTTACCTACATATATTCTGAATATATATTCTGCATAAATATATATATATATTTTTTGTCAAGTACTAAGTATATAAATATAAAATGAAAACAGTTTTATTATACTAATTTATTTTTATTTATTGAGCTATGGCTAGGTGCTAGAAGAGGGACATATTGATAAATAGGACATAATTTCTGTTACATGACCTCACAATATAGTGGGAAAGAGAAAGTAATAATAAACTTGCACTATAAACTATGTTATTATTAAAATGTCCACTGTGCCCTATAATAGCCTAGAGACTAAAAAATCAGTGAAGAATTTTCAGACGTGGCATTCTTTGTCCTGCTAGTGAAGATGAATAAGTCTTTTTCATATAGGTAATAAAAAAAAATAAGTGAAGTATCATATACAAAGTCATAGCAAAATAAATAAGATTAAGGTTGAAAGAAATAGTTAAAATTTCAGTATAGCTGGAGGTTAGAGTGTTTGTTGGCAATTTGTGTGATGCTTCCAATGTCATATATAATGGATGGTAAAACCATCTATAGGATAAAGTTTGTTTCTTTATTCCAACATACATTTTTAGAATCATGATTTATGGTGAACTAGAATAACACCTTTTCAGAAAGAAGCTGTTTAGAAGGAGCATTACAGAAAAGAGTTCTGTTCTTTGATGGCTTGATTTATGTATACATTGTGAAATAACAACCAAAACCAAGGTAATTAATATATCCATCACTTCACACAGGTACCTTTTCCTTTTTTGGTTTCTTTTTCTTTTTTGGTGGTGAGAACACTTAAAATCTACCCTCATGGCAGATTTCAAGTATACAATACAGCATTATCAATCATTATATTGTTGTACATTAGATCTCTGGAATTCATTCATCTTACATAGGTGAAATTTTCTACTCCTTTTCTTGATCAACATTCTATTTCCACCTCCACCCAGCCCCTGGCTACTACAACCGTACTCTTTGTTTCTATGAGTTTGGCTATTCTAGATTTCACGTAAAAGTGATATGTATCAATAGTATTTGTCTTCCTCCATCTGGCTTCTTTCATTTAGCATAATATCCTCCTGTTTCATCTACTTTGTTGTAAATGGCAGGAAACAATGTAACTGTCAACAGAAGAATGGATGAAGAAATGCAGTATATATACACAATAAAATAACATTCTCAGCATTTTGAATCTATACTAACAGTTGCAAGGTGATTGCAACAGTTCTAAGCAGTATGGGTTCACACAAAAAATATTCAATAGCAGGATAAAGAAATCTTTAACTATTTTGTTAATAAAGAAAATACTGTCTAGAATAATTCAGATAGAATTTTATTTTTGATTATATTATATTTCTAGGTTGGGATCCATAGGAGAAAAGAAAAACAAAAATCAGGAGTCAAGCAAAGGAAGATGAAATTAATTTTAATGTTGATAAAGGTGATAGAGTATGACAATATTGAGCTTCTTATGACCACACCCCAAAATTGAACAAAAATCACTCATTGTTATCGCTTACAAACCCCACAGCAGGTTACCTTCCCTGAGGAAGAGACTGTTAATAGCTTTTAAAAGTAGTAGCAGAAAGAACCTCTCTAGCAATCAACCAGGTTTTGCAAAAGAGAGAAGGAGGAATTCCTACATTCTCAGTTTATCCTTACAAACTCATCTGTTAGAGCAGTGATGCCATTCTGGTACAAGGTCCACCTGTATTTATTTAGTGGAGCCCCCTTCACATGAAAATATGAAGCCAAGAGAAAGGAAGATTTCCTACAACAATGTTTAAAGAATGAATTGTATTTATGTGTGTCTTTCAAACATTTAGGTAGTGCCGACAGATTTTTTTTTTCACTAAGATCATCGATATATATATATATATTATATATATATATATAATATATATACACACACACACACACACACACACACATATATATCTATATCGAATTCATTGCCCCAAATAAAGCATTATATTATAGATAATACAGAAATTTTTGATGTAAACAAACACAAGTCACTACTCATATAATTCCATCTTGCTCAAAATATATTCTACTCCATGGGATATATTTATATAACATAAACACTCAATGAGTACATTCTTTGTAATACCTATGTATTGTGTATTTATACACACACATAAAATGAATAGAATTTCTGATAAGTGTGTAAGTTTGACGAGTTTTCAACAGACTGACAACTTCCTTTTTCTTTGTGAAGTAGGGTATAAAGTCATCTACTAAAAACAGACAAAAAGAATGGACCAGGGCTTCCCTGGTGGTGCAGTGGTTGAGAGTCCGCCTGCTTATGCAGGCGACACGGGTTTGTGCCTTGGTCCGGGAAGATCCCACATGCCGCGGAGCGGCTAGGCCCGTGAGCCACGGCCGCTGAGCCTGCGCGTCTGGAGCCTGTGCTCCGCAACAAGAGAGGCCGCGATAGTGAGAGGCCTGCACACCGCGATGAAGAGTGGCCCCTGCTTGCCACAACTAGAGATAGCCCTCACACAGAAACGAAGACCCAACACAGCAAAAAATAAATAAATTAATTAATAAACTCCTACCCCCAACATCTTCTAAAAAAAAAACAAAATTATATCTATGGATAAAAACAGATTGGTGCCTACTGGATTTTTTAAAGGAAGAATAATCCTGTGAAAAATTTTTAAAATCAAATTTTAACTTGTGGGTCTGTGTTTGTATCTTCTTTTTGATTAAATTTTATATTTTCTCTGCAAAGTACTATATCTTTCACCCTATATCATCTTTTCTGAAACATGTACATACAATTATATAAATTGAATTATTCCAAAAAATGATTTTAAAGCTTTAGCAACATAATGATTTTATTAAAGATACTTTTCCTTGAGCAGTTTTTGTCTACAGAAGTAGGCACTGGAATATACGGCACTATTACATAGTAAATCCCATAATGAAGATATACAAAGGGCAGTGGAAAAGCAGAATGCAGTGCACCTATATTTTCCTGGTGGAATAGGGAATTGTATACACAATGCTAACTTTTCAACTTGAAGAATGTAAAATTTTATACAAAGATAAGGGTGCAAATTTATTTTAAGAATAGAGAGCAGGACTTCCCTGGTGGCACAGTGGTTGGGAGTCCGCCTGCTGATGCAGGGGACACGGGTTCGTGCCCCAGTCCGGCAAGATCCCACATGCCGCGGAGCGGCTGGGCCCGTGAGCCATGGCCGCTGAGCCTGCGCGTCTGGAGCCTTGCTCCGCAACGGGAGAGGCCATAGCAGTGAGAGGCCTGCATACCGCAAAAAAAAAAAAAAAAAAAAAAAAAAAAATAAGAATAGAGAGCACACCTTGTAAATCATGGAGCTGTAAAAGCACAATTACTTCAGGTCATGGCACTATATTCTATGTGACTTGAGTGGAAAATAAAGCTGGAAAGACAATATGGAGCTGGGAGCTTTGAATACCTTGATAAAAAGATTTAAAATGGAAAATCTTATTTATAACAAGAATGAGTAAGAGTGAAATCATTAGATAAGGACTGGTCCTTAGAGAAATAAGTATGGGGTAATGTAAGCAAAAAAAAAAAATTATATTTGTGTTACACCAGTCTAATGGATAAGTTGAATATATGTAATCTGAGTTAGATATTATCTTAAAAGTAATGTAAGTATGAGATTTCTAAAAGTCTTTGTATCAAATCATCCTATCCCAGGGCTATAAGCTATTCTACATTACCCTATGCACTCTGCATACCACACACACACACACACACACACACACACACACACACACGCACATCACGATCATCACTGCCATCCACAAAAGAATCATCAAATGTAATTATCAGAGATGAAAATATAGATAAATTCTGGAAGTAAGATATCTGATCTACCCCATAAGAAAGAGTATAACTTTCATATTCTAAATATTTACAGTTGTGCTCAATTTGAAAAATAGGTGAAAGTAGGAAATTCTCAGTGAAATAAAATGACTAGAAAAGTAACAAAGATATGATAAGAGATGCAGGTGTGCCAGTTACAGAACAGTCCACCAGATTCCAATAACATAACAGTAGGGTCAAAAATCAATAATCGTTGTTCTGTATTTACATGCCACTTTATAACTGAAGTTATTAATATATATTTGCTAGATTATTTGATCCTCACAACTGTTCTGAGTAGGGAAAAACAGACTTGAAATGAAACTGGAACTCCTATAAATAGGTGCATTATGCACCAAACTATAAAATTACATACATTCATATGCTTTACCTACTCTATTTTTTTTTCTTTTTTTGCTTCTTTAAAATTTGATAATAATGGGCTTTCCTGGTGGTGCAGTGGTTAAGAGTCAGCCTGCCAGTGCAGGGGTCACGGATTCGAGCCCTGGTCTGGGAAGATCCCACATGCTGTGGAGCAACTAAGCCCATGAGCCACAACTACTGAGCCTGCACTCTAGAGCCCGTGAGCCACAACTACTGAAGCCCTCACACCTGGAGCCTGTGCTCTGCAACAAGAGAGGTCACTGCAATGAGAGGCCTGCACACCTCAGAGAGGAGTAGCCCCCCTCGCCGCAACTAGAGAAAGCCTGCACGCAGCAATGAAGACCCAATGCAGCCAAAAATAAATAAATAAAATAAATTTATTTTTAAAAATTTGATAATAAAGCCCATCTTTTTTTTTTTTTTCTTTTTTTGCGGTACACAGGCCACTCACTGTTGTGGCCTCTCCCGCTGCGGAGCACAGGCTCCAGACGCGCAGGCTCAGCAGCCATGGCTCACGGGCCCAGCCGCTCTGCGGCATGTGGGATCTTCCCGGACCGGGGCACGAACCCGTGTCCCCTGCATCAGCAGGCAGACTCTCAACCACTGCACCACCAGGGAAGCCCTAAAGCCCATCTTTTAATATGAAGCATTTTGTTCAGATAATCATTTGATTTCATTAATGAAATAGGTACAAGTAATTATAAAATAGATATTCACACCATTAGATTAGATCTGGATAATTTATATAATATCTTAAGTTTATTAATAAGTGTTAATATAATTCAGATAGGAGATAGCATCTCACATATTGTATGAGTTTCCTATGACTGCTGTAACAAACTAGTATAAACTTGGTGGCTTAAACAATAAACACTTATTCTTTCAAGTTTAGGAGGCCAAAAGTTTGACATCAGTATCACTGGGCTAAATGTTGGCAGGGCCACGATCCCTCTGAAGACTCATGGTCGAATCTGCCCCTTGCCTTTTCCAGCTGATACTGCCAACATTCCTTGGTCTGTACCAGATCACTCCGATCTTTGCCTCCATAGTCACATTGCCTTCCTTGCCATGTGTCTCATCTCTCTCTGTCTTCTTCTTATATGGATATGTGTGATTAAATTTAGGGATCACCCGTGTAATCTGGATACTCTCCTCATCTCAACACGTACATTTTAATGAGGTCTGCAAAAGCTTTTGATTTTTCCAAAATAAAGTAACAAATACCTTGAGTATTTGCTCAAGGGATTAGATCTTGATATTTTTGGTGGGCATAATTCAGTCTACTATATTCTTCTCTCTGGCCTCCAGTGATTCATGTCTATAACAAATGTAAAATATATTCACCCATGCCAAGATTCCCAAAATTCTCAACACAATAGAGCATCAACACAAGTCCAAAATGTCGTCTAAATACTAGTTCCAAAATTGCAAATCTCATCATCTAAATCATTTAAGATTGTATGAGACCCTGGGTATGATCCATCCTGAGACAAAATTTTCCTCCATCTCTATACCTGTGAAACTAGAAAGTTATCTGCTGCCAAAATACAACTGTGAAACTAGAAAGTTACCTGCTGCCAAAATACAGCTGTGGGATAGATACAGTATAATATTTATAGACATTCCCATTCCAAAAGGGAGAAAATGGAAGAACGGATTCACAAATTCCAAGCAATTTCATAATCAAGAAGGGCAGATTCTCATTAAGTTTTAAGACCTGGGAACAATTCTCTGTACCTCGACTCCAACATCTGCAACACAGCTCCATCTTCTATTGCTGTGATTTTTGCTTACATCTCTTCTTCTGAGCCCATTGCTATGACCTCTGGGCCCAAGTCTCTGCCTTCAGAATCATCTTTCCTTTTACTTCAGAGGGAACATATGTGTGCTTCTCAGTAGTTTTATCACCCAACTGCCTGCCTGTAGAGTTTTTGTAGTTCAAAGGCCTTTCTTCATTTTATCCTGTGTTATCCATTCCAGTCCAATCTGGTAGTGTTTATGGTGGTACAACATTCTCAAAAACCTTTTCAGGTTGCCAGGTGTATCACAGGGATTCACACCCTTAGCCACAGCAACCTCCACAGATCTTTGGTTTGATAATCCCATCTTTTTTTTTTTTTTTTGCGGTACGTGGGCCTCTCACTGTTGTGGCCTCTCCCGTTGCAGAGCACAGGCTCCGAACACACAGACTCAGCGGCCATGGCTCACGGGCCTAGCTGCTCTGCAGCATGTGGGATCTTCCCAGACCGGGGCACGAACCCACGTCCCCTGAATCGGCAGGCGGACTCTCAACCACTGAGCCACCAGGGAAGCCCGATAATCCCATCTTTATTCAAGGCTTCTTCTGGTTGAGTGACTTTATGAGCCATTTATGTAATCTCTTCAGCACTAGTAGCAGGTTATCCGGACATACCATTGGCCTTCTCTCCAAAGTATACTTTCCTAACAGTTACTATCCTAATTTTATCATATTTTGCCATCTGATAGGCTGTTTCCCAAATCATCAAGTGATGGTTCCCTTTTGCTTAAGCTTTTTTTTTTCTTAATTTATATTTGTCTGCTTGTATTTTGATATCATCAGGTTAACACCTTCAATGCTTTGCTTGGAAATAACCTCAGATAAATATCCAAGTTCCTTGCTTACAAGTTCTGCTTTTTCAAACAGTTGTAGAACACAATTCAGCTTTTTCTGTCACTATATAGCAAGATTTGCCTTTCCCTCGGTTTCCAGTGGTATGTTCCTTATTTCCGAGCCCTTCCCTTTAACCCACGTTTCTACCAACAGTCTGTTTATGTGCATCTACATGTTTTCTATAATGTGGCAAAAAATTCTTCCAGCCTCTATACATTATTTGATTCCAAAGCCCCTTCCATATTTTCAGGCATTTATTACACAATATCATCTCTGTACCTATAGTAATTTTCTAAGGGTTGTTAAACAAATCACTACAAACTTGGTGACTTAAAAGAACATACATTTTATTGTCTCATTGTTCTGGAGGCCAGAAGTCCAGAATCGGTGTTACTAAATCAAAATCAAAGTGTTGGCAGGGCTTCACTCCCTCCAAAGCTCTAGGGGAAAATTTGTTGCTTGCTTCCTCCCCCTTCTAATGTCTGCCAGCATGCCTTGGCTTGTGTTACATTACTCCAGTCTCTGATGTCATCTTCACAATACCTTGTGTATTTCAAGTCTCCTTCTGCCTCCCTCTTGTAAAGATATATGTGATTGCATTTGGGATCCATGACTTAAGATCCTTAACTTAAACACATGTGTAAAACAGACCATTTTTTTCCCCTAAATAAATTGACATTTACAGGTTCCAGGCATTAGGACCTGATATCTTTGAAGTTTTTTAGTCTACTATACATACTTTACATAACATTGCTTTTCAAAAAGCAGTTTCATTTTATTTAATTTCATGAAAATTTTGCTATTATTATTCTGCAGATTTCAGAAGTTTTCCCTTCCTAATAAAGCATAATCTTAATTATTGAAATAACTGAAGAAATAATCAAAATTTTCAGAATTTTGATAATCAAAATAACTAAAGAAATAATAATCAAAATAACTAAAGAAATAATAACAATTTTCAGAATTCTGAAAATCATTTAAGGGATGTTAGAGCATATACTACTTTATTGTTTTATTTTCCTATTGATACATAACATATAGGCTTTCTCTAGAAAAATGGTGCTTTCTCAGTGGGCTGTTAGTCTTATTTACATTTTATTCTCAGGCATTCAGTAAATGGTTTATTAGGTGATTATCATTAAAGACAGATTATTGCATTATAAAATGGAACATTCTATTTATATTTTAAAACACATGAGAGTTCATTACTTTCTGATAAAAGCCACAGTTAGAACATTAATGCATATATTTAATATTCTCTGTTAAGTAGCAGGTTATTTCAAGACAACCTGCTGATTTGAAGTAATGGGGTGATACAAAAATATAGCAATTATAGGTGTACTATGCTGCAGAAATTGCCAGTCCCTGTATTTCAGCTTATTATCTACAAGCTTCTTCAAAGGACCAAATGAGTCTCCATCACTTGCTCCTGGGGAGTGAAGCTGTTGCAATTTGATTTTTGGAATGATATCTCCAGAAGTATAAAATACTTGTATTTTGAAATGGAGATACTTACTCTCTCACAGATCTGCCCGGTGACACTCTCTGCTTATCCTAAGTGTACATTCAGTATGAATCACTTAGGAAATCTGAACCAGCAGAAAGCAAGATCCTTTCTGCTCACTTGTTAGTTAAATGCAAATACAGAGCATAATTAGGGTCTTGTTTCTGGGATGTAAGAGTATGTGTATTTGAATAAAGAAGTATCATAGCACAAAATAGTGTCAGACATAATAAAGTAGACTTTGGAAGCACATTGTTTGAGGTGAACTCTACCTATGCCACCAACTAGCCGTGTGACATTGATCAAGTTATTTATCTTCTCTTCAGTAAAATAGGAAAAGTGCCTGTGGTCAATTGTATTATTGTTTCAAATTATTTTCTGCTTTCACAAGAAGCTCATACAACACCTCCTGGTGTCATAGTGCTTTCAGACCCCCTCCACGTGGGAGGAATACACACCACTACACCACTGACATCAGAATTAATCATGTGACTTGCCTTTGGCCAATCAAATGTGAATGGAGTGGAATGCACCACTCCACAGCAGGAACTTTATGAATCATGAAGTTCTGCCTTCACCTACACAACTCTTGCACAAGGACAGCATGTTTCAGATGGAAGTTGATGTTTAAACCTGAATCTTAGAATTAAGAAGTTGTGATAAATAGAGCTGCAGCCAACCCACAGACAGTACATACATGAGCAAAATATCAATCGCTCTTTTGTAAGCTACTAAGATATTGATGGTAATGGAGAATTGCACATAACCTAGCAAATCTGTATAACAGTAGTATCTACTTCATGTTCTTATTTGAGTAAGGCTCAGAGAAAGCAGTTAGTAATAAGCCAGGTACATAGAAGTATAGAAATATGTTTTGTTATTATTATTACTGTTATATTTTAGAAATCCAAGGAGTGACAGTTTAAGAAATGATCACACATTAGATTTTAAAGGTGTAAGAAAAAAATTCTGTTTCACTGGTTGTAATATACTATCCTAAGTCTAGGAGTGACGGGTATGATTTTCCAAATTCTATTGGGGAATAACAATAGAAACTGACTTTTGGAAGTGTGGGTTTTCAAATACTCGTGAGATTTATTCATTCAAAAGAATCAGATAATCTCCCAAATCTTTCATATTTCAGACAACACTGCCACTGCCTCTTCCTCCCCAACAACAAAACCAGTGAATGCATTATTTCCAGGGCTGTGTTTGTTCTTTGTACTCTCAAATATGTTTAACAAGATTTCATTTGGAACAGGATAAAAGTAGCTTTCCGTAATGATTCTTTAATAGTAAAAATTAACTTTAAAGTGATTTGCTGCACTATTCATATAACAAGCACAAACACAAGGGGATAAAAAAATTGTTTGAGAAAGTCATAATAATGCCCTGTTCTGCCGCTAAATTCTGGTCCTATCCCATGAACTCTCATCTATTTGAAATTGAAGTGGCCACACGTCTTCTGAACTTCAAAAGACTCTAATTTAAGTACAATTGATAATTCCTGTGTCACTGTGTTTTTACTCATTGTTCTATAATTTAGTATGTATCACTCTAAGTAGATCATTAGATCCTTACGAGCAGGAATTGATCCTCTATTTCTGTGTATCTATCATTGGTCCTAAATGACTGGTCAAATTAAGTAATTTGTTTAATTTCACCCTATCCATTAACAGATTACAGTCAACCCTCTGTATCTGCAAGTTCTAGATCTGCAGATTCAACTAATAATGTTCAATCAATTCAATCAATAATGTTACAATATTTGCCTTCTTTTACTTCATCCATATAATATTGAGTAGAAAACAGGCTTTTGCTTTTGTTTTGGTTTTAGGATGAAAGTAATACACGTTCATTAAAGAAATATTTGAAAAGTGTGGAATAGCATAAATGAACTGAAGAAAGAAAATATATAATGCCAGCAGCTTATTTCCCTTAGTCTTTTTTCAGTGCTTTATGTTGGAGTTCAGATCAATACACACGTGTGCGCACACACACACACACACACACACACACACAATCTGTAACACTGTATGTCAAAGCTTTTACTTAATATTGTGGCATAAGCAGTTTTTAAATCATTGACTATCCTCATAAAATACTGGTAATTTGATGCATAAGAACTTCATCATGTTATTATACACAATAAACATAGTGTTATTGTTACACTTAAGGGTGTTTTCTATCTTGAAAAAAGGAAGATTCACTGACATTACAAGTGTGTGGTATTTAGGCATCTGCTCATTTTTTTAGAATGCTGTGAATACTAGGTCAAAAGGAATGAACACTTTTAAATCTCTAGACAGCTCTTTAACAATTTTCAGTTTTAAAGATACATGGATTGCCATTTATAAGTAAAAGATACAAAGAGATGCAAAGGAGTTTAGGGTAACTTTTACCTAGAGAAATGTTAGAGCTAATACAGAGGAAGAAATCTTCAGTGGGATCTTTGAGGATAAGAATTTCTATATAAAAATAATTCTATAAATACTTATTAAGTACCTCTCATAAGCAAGCCATTGCATTATGCAGTTATTGGTCTTTTTACTCAGTCATCTGCCTTTTGTCAATCATGTTATCCTGCTGTGAGAAGATTTTCGTTTGTTAGATGGTTTGGTTTTTGTTATTTTTAAATTGCTATTCCTGTGGTCATTAATTCAATATATATTCCAGTGTGAATTACACGGCAGGTATCATTCTAGATGCTGGAACATAGTGAACAAAACAAAACTACAAAAAACATCTGGCCTTCATGTTAATTCTATTCCACTGATAATGGAACCCTTGACCAGATGGGAAGGAGCAAACATTTGTGTTAGTGAAGTTTTAAGTTATTGGGTTTATATATCTTCTCCTAATATTTTCTTCAAGTGATTTAAAATAGTAAATAAAATGTGCAGTGCCCATGGTAACTTTATCAGGTAAAAGGATGAGAAAGGAGATCCAAGAAACAGTGTGTCATGGGACAAAGGTATAAATGGCACATGGTTTTCAGGTAACAATAAACTATAGGGTTTCAGAAAATCTAATCATACACTAACACACTGATACTGGATATGGTAGCTTGGTACAGACTCTAAAATTTTATAAGGGAAGGGAATTATTAGAGTTTTGTTCTAGAAAGGTAATTTTGGTGACTATGGGGAGAAAAGTTACGAGAAAGCAAGGGGTAAGACCATGGGTGTCAGGCTAGGAAGACAGTATTCAACTACCACTAAAGTCAAAGTGTAGCTTGATGGTTCTGAATTAAGACCATGGCTGTGGAAATGGAGAATGAAGAGGTAATCAGAAGAAAATCAATATTTGGTAAAAGAAGCACTTGAAAACATGTTTCAAGATATTTTGAGATATTGCTGTACTTCTGTTTCAGAGGTTTTCTCAGTTCTTGGGCAGTCCCTCACCCTCCTGTGAGGGTGCCAAGGGCATGGTATGGCACTGGAGACGGAGGAACTTTATTTGAAATATTGTCCTGTCATTTACTAAATTTGTGACCGTTTGACTCTATTGCACAGTTTACTGAGCCTTTGCTTCAGAATCGAAAAGTGGAGAAATAATTATGCCATACTCACAAGTACTTTAGGTATATTAAAACATATTATATGTATGAAATATTTGATAATGTATAAATTGCTATATACAATTCTACTGAGAATAGAAGAAAATAAATTTATATATAGGCCAACTTTTTATTTATTCCTATTAATAAATTATCCTGATACTTATCCTCTGTCTATAAATGTATTCAGAATTATTTAAAACATTTTTGGGGTCTGTTTTGTGGATTTTATGGTGTAAGTGTTTCAACTCCAATATGGCAAATGTGAGGAAGTAAATAAATTCATTTTTTAAGGATTATTGCATTTTTCTGCCCCCTGGCTGACCTATGACATAATTATAGTTTAGATAACTAAAACCAGTGCCTATATTTTGTGTCTACCTCTCTGTTTCTAATTAAACATTTTGTCTATCTAAGTGTCACTGTGGAAGGCAATAAATTAATTCCTTCAGATATGTTTCCAACTGATATTGAATAATATGGCAATCATTCCATTTTATTTGCTTTTAATGTTGTCACTTTCATAGTGAATACAGGAAGTGATGACAGGGTGTCAGGGAAGGCATTTTAGGAAAATGGGTTGCTTCCTTCTAATCCACATAAAAGTAAAGAAGAAAATGCCACACAATTGCAGGGTTTCAATTATTGGTGAATATTTCTGCATAATTCAGTTGCCTACATAAATTTTTCCTAACTTTTCCAAGATAAAATAATAAATATTGTGTATGTTTATCACTTTATGGTCAAAATAGAGTTATTTTAAAACAATATAGTTTTAAAAAAAAGCTGTTGAATCTGGACATGTAGGCAAAAAAAGATATGCAAATGTCTAAAACATATGAGAATATATTCAACTAAGATTCAAGTAAATAAAATATATATAATTTCTACCAGTTAAATTCTCAAATTAAATAATTTTTTGAAGAATATGATGAAATGGCATTATATACAGCTGTTGATTAAAGTGATACCAAGCTCTGAATAATAGCTTCCTGGTCTATCTCGAGAGACTTTAATATGTTTATGGCTCTTGTCCTATTATTTAATTTTTAATATTGCATTTTAAATAAATAATCAAATGCCCAAATATCACCTAATTGTATGATCAGAAAATCTGTTTTTATTCAAATCTGAAAACAACTCAAAGTTTATTAAGATTATATTTATTTTGGTATGCTTGAATTAGCCATTTTGAAGGTTTTAAATGGAGTGGAATGTGAAGTGTGGAAAAAGGATAAAAGAAATACTAGCACATTACATGGCATATTTCAAGTAAATCACACTGCATTTAAAAATAAAATTCCAACACCTCTAATCTACATATTCAGAATAAAATCAATTTTAAAATTTTATCTTCCCAACTCTTTACTCTTTTCTGTATCATATATTGTCTCTCACAATTACAAACTAAGATAAAGCAATAGGTAACCATGACAGATTCTTAAGCAAAGGCATACAAATAAGTTTTGCTAAAAGAATACCAATAAACACCACTACCATTGCAGAGAATTTTCTGCAATGGTCTATAAATCTAGACTGTTTTAAACAGTGGCCAGAAGCCACATGTGGCAATTAAGATTTGAAATGTGGGTAATTATTTCCTTTAAACTTAAATGTAATCACCTATGCCTCATGGCTATCATGTTGGACAGAATAGCTCTAAATTGTGAGTGAAAAAAAACTAAATGAAACAATGTGGGGGAGATAAAGTAGTAACAAAAGTTAAATAGGCTATGAAGATTGAATGTGGAACAATAAAAGTTAATGGTTAAAAAAACAATTAAAAGTAAAATTGTAAGGACAGTACTGAAGAAAATATCAGGACAGACGGATGAGTAGAAATAGGAAAATGCTCAGGAGGAATGTAGAAGCCAAAACCATTCAGTCATGGAAGGTTGAGGAAAATTATTAAAAACCAATTCATCACAAAAGAACAGATACTTTACTATTTGTTTTCATTTACCACTAATCAAGTTTGCATGCTTGCTTTTTCCTAATAAAAATGTATAACTAGGTTAATTCTAATTTCCTAATGCATTTTGGGGAGATTTCATTAAAAATGTTATGCAAACTGAAATTCTAGTAGATTTTATAATTCACTACCAACTCTAATCATTTACTGTCTTACTTTTTATCAAGTTCACTCCTGTTATACTAGTGGGTTTTTTTAGTATGCGTGTGTCTTGGCATTATATAAAAAGTTCTATATCAATTTTATACAAGGTGATTCATACAAACATCAATTTTATATCCCTTATTTTTTACCTCTCAGTCATATAGTTATATTGGTATTAATTAGTATGGGTTTCTACAGTAATTTTTTAACCTGTTTTATTATTATAGTAAATGTAAAACATAAAATTGCATTTCCTACACATAGTAAATACATATAATAAATACAACTCTACTAATTAATTTTTGGGTCATTTTCAATTTATTTATAGATATGACTTCAGCCATGTTTTATCAGTTTCTGCTGCAAGATAATTCCCAGTGAGTAAACAGAAAAAAAGGTACTCAAAGGTAATTTTCTCTAAAATATAATAATATTTACATATTTAATAGATTATAAGTAACATTTAAACTGTATAGCTTCATACAAGTGGCTTTGAGGCTTTGTGGCTTTGCTTGTTGAATACATACATATATATATATATCACATATACATATAAATATATACTATATATAATTTTGTTGCATTCTTATAGTTTTTTAAATTTGAAATATAATAAATGATAATCACAAACAAAATAACCAGTTTTAAAGTAAAAAGTCATGGCTTCAGTTGATCTCTCTCTATAGCTAACAATTTTAATAGGTCACGATGGATTCTTCCAAACCTTACTCAACAAACATATATACACAGTTTTTATTGCAATGATATTCTTTATCTTTTTATTCAACTGTCCATTTTCACTGTATTTTTCATTGACTTCTTTCCTTGCTTGTCAATATATGGACTTTAATGACTAGGTCATATTCCACAGCATGCACATGCCATATTCTATTTAACCAATGCCCGAGTGATGAATATTTAGATTATTTTTTATATTTAGATATTAAAAAGCAAGGAAGACCCATGGAAACTTTTGTGCCTATATCCTTGCACACATGTGTGATTGATTCTTGGAATATACTATTAAAAGTGAAACAGCTGATACAAACAATAGTCATGCTTTAAATTTTGTTCTCAAATTTCTGTAGCATTTTAATTCTAACTAGTTATATATTCAACCTCATTTTTCCCTGAGCTGACAATAAACTTTACAATAAGACAATTTTAAATGAAAATAATATCTTATATTTTTATTATATGTCTGATTATTAAAGTGATTGAACATCTGTTCATATATTCATTAAATAATTTACAAAAGGGCTTCCCTGGTGGCGCAGTGGTTGAGAGTCCACCTGCCGATGCAGGGGACACGGGTTCGTGCCCCGGTCCGGGAAGATCCCACGTGCCGTGGAGCGGCTGGGCCCGTGAGCCATGGCCACTGAGTCTGCGCATCCAGAGCCTGTGCTCCGCAATGGGATAGGCCACACAGTGAGAGGCCCGTGTATCACAAAAAAAAAAAAAATAATAATAATAATAAAATAATAATTCACAAAAAATAATTTCAAGTTTTTACTTTTGAAATAGATTCAAACTTAAACAAACTTGTAAGAAAAATATGAACATGAAAGATGGACTCTGTAGACATTTTTTCCTAAACCAGCTGGCTTTATGTTTGGCTTTGATGATAGAGGGTGCTAGAAGGACACCCATTGAGGAAGAATGCACTTTTTTTCTTTCCTTCTTGAAGAAAGGGCTGTTTTTTTATAGAGTAGTCAGAGACTCTGCTAGAATAGGTGGGATCACTGGTAGCTTTCTCTTCAGTGGTCCAGTTGCAGGTAGGGGGACCCCTTCCAGGGCCTGAGAGTGGGCTCTTATCTAGCAATCTGAAATGAATTGTCTGAGGAGACACACATATTGACAAAGCAAAAGACTTTATTGGGAAGGGGTGCCCAGGTGGAGAGCAGTAGGGTAAGGGAACCCAGGAGAACTGCTCTGCCACGTGGCTCGCAGTTTCAGGTTTTATGGTAATGGGGTTAGTTTCTGGGTCGTCTCTGGCCAATCATCGTGGTTGGCCCATATTTGGTTTGACTCAGGGTCCTCCCTGGTGGCGCATGCATCTCTCAGCCAAGATGGAGTCCAGCGTGAGGGTTTCTGCGAGGTTGGGAAGACATATCATCTCCTCTCTCCTCCTTTTGGCCCCTCCCCAGTTCTCCCTGATAGTTTTCAGTGGCAGCACTGCATTCTTTATTGGGACCTTCTGTTGGGAGACAATTCAGGCAAGTGGTTATCATCGTGCCCGGCCAAGATGGGTGGTTTTGGTCAATGGTTCCTTGACAGTCCTGACAGATAAGTCGTGCTGGCACTTACTGGCAAGGTTCTCCATCAGCCAGCAGTGGGAAGCTCTTCAGACCTGCTGTGGTTCACAGACTATAGCTTCCATCTCCGTCATCAAGCAGTGGACCTCTCTTACAGACCAGATGTGGCCTGCACACTCCACCATGTTTCCTCCTCACAGACAGTCGACTGCTTGCTCCTTTGCTTATCATTCTTCTTAATTGTCTGAAGCTCAGTGTTAAGTTGGTACTCCTGGCTTGCGTTTCTAAGTCTATCCTTGCTCATTCTTTGTCAGCTTTAGAAATAGTAATTACCTTGTGAAATTCCAGCTTCTGTACTCCTTGAAGTTCTCTGTCAACCTTTTACTAAAGTTTAAAATTTAAGTAAAATTTATTTTAGATTAAAAAACTCCTGTTCCCTTTACTGGTGTGGTTTCCATCTACCGGGAGGAATCTGGCTGATAAATTTAGTATTTGGGGCTTCCCTGGTGGCGCAGTGCTTCAGAGTCCACCTGCCGATGCAGGGGATGTGGGTTCGTGCCCCGGTCCGGGAAGATCCCACATGCCATGGAGCGACTGGGCCCGTGAGCCATGGCCGCTGAGCCTGCGCGTCCAGAGCCTGTGCTGCGCAACAGCAGTGAGAGGCCCGCGTACCACCAAAAAAAAAAAAAAAAAATTAGTATTTGTTTTGCTTTGTGTTCTGTTGTTTCCTTCTTTCTACGTATTTTTACTGTTTTTGAGTTTTTTACTCAAGTAGTGAACAAATTTATCCAACAGCAATTATTGAATAGTCAGATGTCTTCCCATTACTTTGAAAAGACACATTTCTTCAGTTAAATATCTCATAGCTTGCTCTTTTTGTTATGCTAAATTGCCTTCTTGTGCACCAGTTCAATGGTGGTGAAATATATTTTCTTTATTTTACATGTTGATCTATTTTGAAGCAAACTAAACTATATTATCCTGCCCTCTATTGAAAAAAAGTTAACCTTGAGATTTTCCAGGGTAATTATTTCAGTATCTTTTAATTTTTTCATAATTACCATTCTCTTCCATTTTTATACTTATTTTTGAAGTATAATCTGTACTTTTAATCTGCATTTTCCCCCAGACTACAAAGGGTTTTATGTGTTTGTTATTGAATTGCAAGGGCAAACTGGAAAAGTAGAATTTAGAACTTCATCAATAAAATTTAAAAAAATCTTAATTTTCCTCCTAAAAGTTGTCTGTATTACTCATTTCCTAGTTTCTCAATCTACACAAGAGTCATCCTAGCTGGTAATTTGTCTGGGCATATTAAACTCTCTTTCTGTATATTATATCAATTGGGGAAATGTGAAAGTTAACCTGTATCATCCCTATAGGGATAGACCCTCCCCTCACTTAGAACCAAGTTTGACGGAATTTTATTGCATTCCCTCTAAAGTACACTCATTTAGTTTCTTGGACATCTCCTCCTGGAGTGTATTGCTAAATTTCAGCAAAATATATAATTATTCCCCAAACAATTAACAGTAGTAGGCTGATCACAGTTATTCTGATAATCTATTCAAGAAATTCTGCCCATTTTTCAGTGTATTATTAATTTCAGTCACAAGGATAGGCTATATTTAGACTATATTTCTTAATCAGATCATATCTAATCTACCTCTAATTAGACTTCTATTGTGATACTATAGAACTATTTGCCAAATCCATGGGGGTATTGCCATAAAAATTATAAAAAGCAAATATTATAAAAAGCTAACAGACAGAAATGATAAATCTGCTGCCCTCTGGAGATGCTACCCTTGTGACTAATACTAGAGGTATCAAAACAAGGGCAAACAAGTTAAAACACTATATATCTTTAAAGGAATGCATCCAAAAACTATAGTGAACAATTATCATAAGGTACCTGCCAAGCACCTGAAATCTTTTTCTATATTTAGTGAAATTCTACCAAAAAAGGATTGATGAGACTCACCTCACACTACAGAAAGAAAATACAATAATTCAGTAGGTTTTATTGTTTCCCATTATCCACTGCCTTCAGTATAAAAGGATTTTACAACTTTTGTAAAATTGCTTTAAGTGACTCTTTATGGCAGTTTAATTTCCTGCCTTATTAACAGCATACTTGGCCGTGTAACCTGCTTCCATCAACGAACCGTGAGCAGAAGGGATTATATGAAATGTCAGAGCAGAAGCCTCCACAGATATCACATCATTCTGCTCTCTCACTATAAGTCCTAAAATGAGAGCGCATAAGGAGTAGAACCTCAGTTAACACAAAACTGGCCTGTAAATCAAGGTATATAGTACCTTGTTAAAATTGGGAGAGGGGGTTATATTTGTTGCAGCATAAACAGAGGAAGCTATCAATACACTTGATGTCCTACCTAATGTATGGACATGACACATAACCTCAACCCACTGAAACCACTCATGAAGTAGGAGATAGTGACATACATGCAGAACAAGTGGAGAATACGTTCTGCTGGCAGTGGTAGCTGGATTAGCCATGTGCATTTTCCAGGGGAAAAAGTATCTATTTCTTGATGCTGGCAACAGAAGCAACAGTGAGAGCTTTCCTCTAGGCACAGTTTTGACTGCAGCTTCAGCTTCTGTTTAGGCTTTGTTCTTCCAAATCTAGCATCTCATCAATTTCTGTGAGCTAAGCAATAACCTCCACGCTTAAATCACACAGTCAGTTTCTGGGCCTTTCAAATAAATATCAACTGTTCCAAAAATTGTCAATAAAAAGAGGTTGTGAGCAATCATTCAGGGAAATGGAAACAATCCATTATTGACTGTCTGTCCATGTTAAAGATGAAGGCGTTTTACCAAGTTCATAGATACAGAGGACAGATTGGTGGTTGCCAGAGGTGGAGAGTGGGAGGTGGAGAAATGGGTGAGGGGAGTCAAAATTCACAAACTTCCAGTTATAAAACAAATAAATCAGGGGGATGTAATGTACAGCATGGTGACTATAGTTAATAATACTGTATTCCATATCTGAAAGTTGCTAAGACAGTAGATCTTTAAAGTTCTCATCAAGAGAAAAAAATTATGTAACTATGTATGGTGACATATGTTAACTAAACTTGATGATCATTTCACAATATGTACAAATATAGAATCATTTTGTTGTACATCTGCAACTAATATAATGTATATCAATTATGCCTCAATTTTAAAAAAGAAGAATATGAAGACATTTAAATTCCACTAGTCTTTTTGGGTGATTCTCAGGCATCTTGGTCCACAACGGAAAAAAATTAAATTGTAATCTATGATCACCCAGAAAAAGGTGTACAAAGAAAGAAGATTTAAGCTACTGAATGACCACTGTCACAGAACAGTATGAAGAATATAAAATATTTAAGAACTGTGAGCTGAGGGAATTCTTCCAAAAGTGTTGAACAGCTTAAAAAAAGCAAACAAGGTATATTTCTTAAACATATTCCTCAAGGCAATGGCTGAAGCCTAAAGGCATTAGAAAACTATACCAAAGATCCACTTATTGTTTGGAGCAGCTGGGATGCAAAAGATTCAACAGAGTGGAAAGTTTGAATTTGTAGGTTGTCAAACAGCAACTTTGGTTCAATTTACTGTCTGACTAGGTAACTGGACTTTTTTGTTGATGTTTGTTTTTCTATCTCAATATCTGACCAAATTCCAAACATTCTGAAAGAAATCATATTAATATGAAAAAATCCCTGAATCCTATCTCTTTTTTTTTTTTTTTGCGGTACGCTGGCCTCTCACTATTGTGGCCTCTTCCGTTGCGGAGCACAGGCTCCGGACGCGCAGGCTCAGTGGCCATGGCTCACGGGCCTAGCTGCTCCGCGGCATGTGGGACCTTCCCGGACCGGGGCACGAACCCATGTCCCCTGCATCGGCAGGTGGACTCTCAACCACTGCGCCACCAGGGAAGTCCTGAATCCTATCTCTTAAATGTTAAAATGCCACCTCCCAATTTCCCAGGGTCTCTGCTGATATTTTATGCCAATCAGACATGTCTTCTTTAGAAATGGAATGAGAATTTACTAATCTTCAAAAATTCATTATTCCTTTCTCCATCCAGGTCAGATTCTTGATCATACAAAGATTTTATTGCTTCTGGTAATGGCAGAGTTGCATATAGTGGACTTACTCTCCAATAAATAGATATATGTGTGTGTGTGTATATATATATATGAAATATTACACACTAAAAATTAAAGGTACTGGAGTACTACCAAAAGACAGGCAGAAGCTGGAGAGAATTTGACTCTCAAAATAAAGAAACATCATTGGGTGAAATCTATACTGATTTTTTTGTTCTCTAAGGAATAACCAGTAAATGTGGTATAGATTTGATAGAAATCAGGTAGAAATCCACATTCACAGGACAGACTTCATGCCTCTAAGTAGAAAGTAATGGCTGGAAGATGAAGAAAGGTGAGCAGAGATCTCAGCTACTGAAAACAAAAATTTGGAGACTAAATATAATCCCAAATTATAAAGGCTTGGAAAATACTCAAGTTATTCCATCAAAACCCCAGAAGGACTATGTTTTTGCAACAATAACTATACCAAGACTATGGATTCACTCTAACATTAAGAGTGAAGCATAAACAGATAATAGAATTAATGTATCCTAGCAGGGCTGATTAAGACAAAAATGGAGAAAATACTAAGTGCCATTATTAAGAACGAAAGAGACATTACTTATAAATCCTTTACAGATTAAACGCATAATAATGAGAAATTATGAACAATACTTTGCTAATTATATGAACAACTTAGATAAAACAGATAAATTCTTTTTAAAAGAATTGATGGAAAAAATATTAATAACTCAATAGCAATCAAATAAGGTGAATAGTTAGTCCAAGACATTTTACTCAATGAAACATTATGTGTATATGTTTTTTATATACTGTTTTCAAAGAATGATAGAGAAATCGTTATCAGATTATTCTGAACACCACAAAGGGAAGATTATCATCATAAAAATGAAAAAAAAATAGAAAAAAATCAAAAACAGCAAAGATATAAATAAAATAAGTCGACTTACTTGAACCAGAAAAAATAAGAAAGCATGACAAAAATAGAATAGGAAATTAACAACAAGTAGGAAAGAAAAAAGAAGTATTTAACTTGTGTTGAACTCAAACTATAGCTATATTAAATAGAAGAAACAACTTTTAGGTGATAAACATTGTGTTTTCAAGGGGGGCGGTGGTGTGGGACTCAATAAATTGTATATATCTTCCCTGCCTGAGCTCTATAGAACTTAAGACATAAATTTTAAAAATAGAAGGAGAAACAAACTATCACCATTATTGCTGATAGAAAATAAGGAGACTTTAGGTCTGTATTCAAGGTGACCTTAATGATACTGAATACCATGTTTAGGTGGCCTTATCTACTCAATCACTGTGGGTAATTGTTTGGGGCTCATCTGCCCTCAAAGGTGAAGAGTGTAGAAAACATTATAGAACCTGTACATCTGTGACCAATGCTTTCTCAAGAGGATATAAGTAGACCCTGAGTTGAGGATGCCACATTCACCTTTCTAAATTTTCCAATTAGATACAATTTCACTTTACCAAAGTAAATAGTCATGAAGAGGTTAATTAGGACAGTACTTTGGAAAAGCTCATTTAAATGTAAAGTAGAAGTGGGGAAAAGACATTTATTCTACTATTCTACTTTATTTTCTTAGTCTTGGTTTTACCCATTAAACCTAACAAGAATGGGCTATTTGCCACAAAAGGGGATATCAGAAGTCTATCTGATCTCTACCTTCAAAGAAGTTGCTCTCCAAATACCAATGGCTATGGCTTTCAGAAGAACCAATGACCGTGGAGGACAATTTCTATTTTGTTGCCCAAAGTCTCAAAAATAGTGCATTAATGAAATCAATTCTAAAACAGCTGAACCCAAGACTGAAAGTTCCCTTCCATTCCACAGTGTGTGTATTCTTTGCCAAATAAGAACATCAGAGGTTCTGCAGTACAGTGAACGGATGACATTAAAATGAGTAAAAGGCAGTCTTTAAATACATACATACATACATACATACATACATACATATATATATATATATATATATATATATCAAACAACGATATGCCTTAATGCAAACTCCTTCTATAACCAAGTTTCTATGAGGTAATTAAACTTTAATTTCTAAGCACAATGAGAGAGACAGACAGACAGACAGACAGACAGACTAAACCAATCCCCAACTCCACAGGCGCTCTCTCAGGCAAAATTAATGTTGCCAAAGACAGGAGCAAGAACTTAGCGGGGTTAGAGTAAAGTGGGCTGGTTCAACGACACATATTTCATATCCCGTGAGATTCAGCTCAAATAGAAAAAAAAAATTGACAAGAAGTTAATTTTGAGCACTGTGCATTGTCCATATGTGTGGAAAAAAAAATAATGGAAGCAAACTTTGTTTTCTTTTAGAGTTGAGTTAGAGACACGTACCATCTAGCAAATGTTTTAGATTAGTATTGTCACCAGTTATACTGAGGGACCTTCTTTCACTGTCTTTCATTATCAAAACTTCCACTTCTCTTATGCTCTGCGTTCTGAGAACCTAGAGCCGTTCCACTCTGGATCCACTTGCTGATGTTCCCTTCGCCATCTCTTCAGATAACACATTTGAGTCCTGTGCCCCCAGTGATGTTTCCACTGCCTTTTGTTACAGATTTTTTAAGTCTGTAAAACCAAGGAGTGTTTCTTCTTTATCCTCACATTTATTTCTACTGTAGAACTGCCCTCAGTAGGTTCCTGAATTGAAGCTGTGATAAATGTTTCTGAAGCTTGAGTCCCAGGAGTCCTGTAGGTTCCTGGAATTTAATGACTTCCTTTCTTTATTTTTCCTTTTTTTACCTGATCGAGACATGGTTTTTCTAGCATTCACTTACACATTTGATATTTTGGTGTCTCTCACCCTAGAAATATGAAGTCAAATCCTCATGTTTCTCCCAGAAGCATCTATTATTCAAACATAGCTTGTCTACCTTTTTATCCCTTAACACTTCCACCAACAAAATATTTTTCCATTGGTCCAGTCAGGCATATACTTAATAGATAATTATCTTGCCTGAATCTCCTTTAGTATCTTTCATCTATTTGTGCCCTTCTAAGGCTTACTTCTATTGTATAATTTCTCCAACATTACTCAGAGTGCCAGCAATATATCAGTATCTACATCTGCAGTAACTTTATCACCTTGAAAACATCTAATATTGCTCTGATTATTTTATACTAACCTTCATCTGAAGCTTGTACAGATATTCTATAATCACTTTTTATAGCTCTTACCAGCCTCTAAGGATGATCTCCATGTAATAATGAAATCTTCTGTCATTTCTCTAATGTTCTCTTTTGTAGCAGTTTAGCATGACACTATTTTCCTTTTATTTTCTAGGTTTGGCATGTATATTTTAAAAGTAAAGACCTCACTTTTGCTCTGCCAACAGGAGAAAGTTAGCTGTTTTGCAATTTAAAAGCCATTCTGCACACTGATATTTAAAGGGCACATAAGGACTTCTTTCTTGTAAAATACAATTTGCTTCAGCCAAGCATGTTTAGGAAAAGCTGTGCCTAAATGATAAGCTGTGACAGGCTGCACCCTGAGAACCTTCCTGCCTTTAGGGACACTTGCCTTGTTAAGGTCCCTCTGGTCCTTGTCCTTAATTTATGCTTCTGCCTCTCTATAAAGAGACAATCACTTGTAGATAAATCTTTGATATGTAAGAGCCACTAAGATTAAAACACCCTGTGGTCAGGTTAAAGACCTTCACCCTATTACTGAGAAAAACAAAAAAACAAATCACAAACATAAGAACTTCTTTGGTCTAAAATAAGCTTCTAAAAACACGTAAGAAAAAAATACATATCTGTCAAAACATAAAGTTCTAACAACAGTGCCATGCTTCGGTCTCCACCAAATTCTCTCCATACAAATATTGTGCTTTCCTGAATTCTACTATTTTTGTTTGTTTTTTCTCATTGCTAGCCCTGTGTGGAGGACACTAAGGAGTTTCAGCTATCAGCACCCATCTTCCCTACCCAATCTGTAATATAAAACCGTGGAGTCAGAGATGAGGTTAAAAACACCAATTTGAAGACTAAGAGCCCAGTGCAGGGTTGGGACAGAACTTCCCCTTCGGTACTCTCCTCTTCTGCTCGGACCAGATGGATTCAGATCTCTTTGTTATTCTCTCCAAATTTACTAAAGTAAATTACTCTACTTTCCCCAGGTAAGAAGAGATAAAAGGGTGGATGGAGGTCAGGAATGTGTTTGGAGAAGAAATCCCTTCTTAGAGAAATCAAGAATAGAAAATCAAACAAATAAACAAAAAACAGGCAAAGAAATGCCTTGTAAATAGAAACTAGAAACTAAGAAAGAGAGCATATGTTAATATCATAAAACAACAGACAATACAACAGTTAATATAATAAAATATGGAATATTGGCAGAGGAGGCTCAGATAATATAAATTATTAGTGAGAATTTCAGAAAACTGAACCAACTAGGAACTGCTGGTTGAAGCATGAACTGTGATAGCCTCTTTGGAAAGCATTAGGACAGTAATAAATTAAATTAAGTCTGCATCTACCTTACAGTTCAGAAATTCCATCCTTGAGTTTTTGCTCTAGAGAAATTTACATACTGGGCCATGTGTCATATACAAAAATGGCAGAGAAAACTGGCTTGTAAGAACAAAAAATGTTAGCTGTGTATCCTAGAATTATACAGCATTTAGAAACAATAAATTAGAGGTACATACATCACCATGCACTCATTTTTAAAAATGTAGTTCTCGACGAAACATGAAAGACACAGAATCTATACAGCCATATAATTTATGTTCATTATAATACATAAACACTCAAGACAATGCTATCTATTTTATGAGTATATATGCAATCCACACATGTTTCAAGCAGTAGTATAAAGGCCTAGGGGAACAGGAAAACAAAAAAGGAGTCTTGCAATGATCTGTGAGATTAATTTGCCCATGAATCAGAAAAGTAGTCAAGGATCATCACCAGACATCCCCCACAAATAAACTGTAAACAACACCAAAAGATGAACATCCAAGAGAAAAATATACAAGTCATAAACTCAGGAAAATCATAATGGAAATACAGTGCCAATGAATATATTAAGTAATTCTCAAAATCACTACTGATTGGAGCAATGCAAATAAAAACAATAAGGTATCAGGTTTTAACATTACATTTGGTAAAATAATTTAAAGATAAGAAAGTATAACATGTTTGCAAACTTGTCTGTGAAATCAGTGCTGTTTTTCTCTGCTGGTGAAACTGTAAATTGCAATACCCATTTTGGAGGGAAAGAGGAAAATAATGGAAGAATTAACAGGCAATTCCATTACTAGTTCTTATCATATGCATATGCATAGGGCATAGAAAGTATAAGAATACCCATTGTAACTTTGATTATAATAGTGGATAATTAAAAAAAATAGATGTTCATTATATGAACAATTAAATAAATTGAAGTATACCTACTATTTAACAGTAGTTAAAATGAATACAATAGATATGTATCATAGAAATAGATATGTAACAGAAAGTTTCATAAGATTGGCAATATAGTTTTATTTTTATTTTATATAGTTTTATTTATAGTTTTATTTTACATAGCAAAACAATATATTTTCATGGGTACACATGTCTGTAAATATATATTGCCTAGAAGAAAGAATATCATACTGGAAAAAAATATATCTCACAAGGGGAATGCAATTGAATTTGTTTAAATGGAACTACATAGAAGGAATTAAACACATGTTGAATTAAAAATAAAAGAAAAAATAACACTGAGGTGAATTAAGTTAAGAAATAGGGAGAAAGATTTAATTTCTTCTCTTTCTTTTATTGACTTAACTGTAATGCACACAGTTAACAATATTTTCAGAACTCATCTGTAATGTGGATGCTCATATTCTCCTGTGCTACTTACTGGCTGTGCCCAGCCAAGGATAAACGTTATTCTAACACATTGATTTACCTGGTGTGTTAGGATAGACTAGGTTATGACAGTATAACAATTAACTTTTAAATCTTTTTGCTTACAAAACTAAGGTGTATTTCTCACCTATCCCACATGTCTTTCCTAAGTCAACTGCATCTTATCTTCACTTAAGAACCTATGCTGATGGGACTGCCCAAGCATAGAGAAAATAAGACAAACCGTGCCCTGGTTCTTAAAGTTTCTGTTCAGAAATGTCACATTTCTGCCCATATTTAATTGGCTAAAGTAAGTTATGTGGCAATCTTGAAACTATTGGAGTAGGGAAGTATCATTCTTTCCTGGGGAAAAGCAGTGAATAATTTTTAATCATAGTACAATCTAACTTAACTGGTTTATGAAAGTAGTTTGAACTATACAGAAATAGAGTTCTAAAAGCAGATTCAGGGACTTCCTTGGTGGTCCAGTGGCTAAGACTCTGCACGTTCACTGCAGGGGGTGTGGGTTCGATCCCTGGTTGGGGAACTAAGATCCCACATGCCGCATGGCGTGGCCAATAACAATAAATAAATAATTGCAAGCACATTCATTTAATTCAGCACTTTAAAAATATTCTAAAACAGTTGTAAAATGCTGTATTAACACAAGTTGCATTACAACAAGTGAACATTAGAATCACTTTATGTGTGAGCTATAAGCAACACCATTTGCAGACAGTGATGACAATGCTTTGTGACTTACGGCATCAGAGCCGGGAGGGTGGTGAAATCTGACCATTTACTGCAGTTCTTGGGGAGACTGCTAATTGTTTTATTTTCTGTGTATTATGAATTGTTCTGGATAATGGATACTGTCAAAGATAAACACAGCCGGACGTTAGCTAATATGGTGAAAGCAGACTATTCAGTAACTATGGACAGTAGGGGAAGGTGATGAGCTCCCCTGCAATTTGTGCAGAGTTTGATCCCAGAGGATGAAAATGATGGTTACCAGGACCTGGAGAGTGAGGGAATTAGGCAGATGTCGATAAAAGATACAAACTTGCAACTAGAAGATAAATAACTTCTCAAGATCTGATGTACATCCTAGAGATTACAAGTCAACGATACTGTACTGAATACTTCAAAATTGCTATAAGACTAGCTCTGAAATGTTCTCACCATAACAAAGAAATAATTATGTGATATTATAGACATATTAGCTGACTCTACAGTGATAATCATATTACTATATATGTGAATCAATCAACAGGTTTTACACCTTAAACTTACACAATGTTACATGTTAATTATATCATTAATTAATTGAGAACTAAGCAGTAGGGAGGGGAAATGGCAAGGCCTTGAACAGAATCAGGAAAGGGAAAAATTTTAAAAAGCAGCAAGGAGAGCTTGGTCCATGGGAAACCTATCTGGGTTTGCTAACCTGTGCTTATGGAAGTTAGCTCACACCCTCTCAGGACTGGGAGACAGAGGTCCTTATCATCAGGTGTTGCCTGGAACACACAGTAAATTATTTTGGCAGCCTGGAGTTTTCTCAGGCAGGCTAGTATCATCCTAGTGATACAGACTTGAGGTGTTAGAAATTATGCTAGCGTTTGTTTAAATCCATATAAGCCAAGTTTAGGCCTAGCCAAGATGAGCAGCCACATGGCACAGGGAGATCAGCTCAGTGCTTTGTGACCACCTAGAGGGGCGGGATAGGGAGAGTGGGAGGGGGACGCAAGAGGGAAGAGATATGGGGATATATGTATAGCTGACTCACTTTGTTATAAAGCAGAAACTAACACACCATTGTAAAGCAATTATACTCCAATAAAGATGTTAAAAAAAACAAAAAAAAGATGAGGACTCAGAGGAGCGTGACTAGATTGTGGTCCAGGAGAGACTGCTTGTAAACACCTGCATACGGAAAGTTTTCTGTTGCATCTCAGGAAGAAAAAACTTACTTTTATAATTTTCTCTCAAAAAATGAGATTATCTATTTCAACATTTAACAGAATCATGTAATTATGTGGATTTGATCCTATATATCCTATTTATCATTGTTCCTCTCATATTCTAATGGGATATAAAATTCGTTGAGGAAGAGATTTATCCCGTTTTATAGTTACCTGAGATTATTTATACTATTCATTTTTATGCCTCATTAGTCAATCCCCACTGATGGATAACAATTCTGAGTTATTGAATAATCATTCTATTATGTGCACATTACTTTTTTATTGTACTTTATTTGATTAATTGGCTAAAGGTCATGGTTTGTGCCATTACTAACAAAAAACTGGCTGAAGATAGGACCTTGATAAATACCTTAAATTATTAAAGAGAAATTAAATCATCTACATTTGCCAAGATATTTAGAAGACTGTAATTTGCCTCCTTTCCTTAATACAGAAAGAATTCTGAAGTCAAAACTGGCCTATGACCATTCCTAAAAACAAAATAAAGCAAATCAATCAAACACAAATCAACAACAAAAAATTTCCTCTTATGTTTCCATTTAGTCCCAGGGTTCTACGGCAGGGGAGATTCATGACACAATTCTATTATCCTAGGGAAACTGAAACAACACTGAATTACTGGGGCAATTGTCAGCTGTTCTTCTAAGTGAAGAAAATCTCCTGCTTCACCTCCCTCTAATAGTTCTTTCCCAGAAATAGAATTTTCAGAAAATAGCTTCAGAAATCCATGCAACCTGTGTGTTCCTCTGTGACCATTTTAACCTCTTCTTTCCTCTGGTGATTAAGGTTGAGCGTTGAACACGTAATGCTGGTGGCACTTTTCCTGACTTCACCCTCACATGTTCAATATTTCCAAATTAAATATACTTTCAGTTCAATGAAAAGTAGAAAAGGAATTATCCTAAAATCAACTCACTGTATGGTTCACACTTTAAACAAGGTTTGAAATGACTTTTCAACTCTGGCTACTCTTAGAGGGAAAGAAATCCAAAATGCAGCTATACACATTAGTCCCATTACTTTAGAAGACACAGCTAGTTAAAGTCTTTTAACAGGCAGGAATGTATTTATATTCGAATAGCCCCATGAGTCCCATATTAGACAGAACTGAATCTGGCAAAAGGAATATTTGTCATGTCTGAAATAACATTAAAAACGATCATACACCCAGTAAAACACATTCTACCTAACTGGATGATATTTTTTTTTCCTGAGAGATAAGCAAACCAGGGCATTTGAGTTCTTGTATTACAATTCCTGCTGGGGTCAAGATGACACTACTCTTCCCCTTTTCTTTTACTTCATTGTCCTTACTTTCTTGCACTTTCTCCAGCGTTTCTTCTGACTTACTCATGCTCGTCCTAGGTCTGAGCCACACAAATTGCTCATAGACAAAGATGACGTTAAGGGAGAAAGACGCTCCTCATCTGGGGGGTGGTGTGTGCGCGCGCCATGTGTGAATGCACAGGTCAACTAAAAGTGCTTAGTTTTGCTTTAATTTTGAGATTGAAAGTTATTTGCCTTTCCTTTCTTTCCTTCCAAATTGAGCAACTGACATAAGTAGCCAAATGAAGAATAAACAGTATCTGAGTTAATATTGGTAAATTAGTAAGCTTGATAGCATAGTGGAATTTATCCCCAAAGCGAATATAGGGTTTCTTTACTTTCCAGAATTAACTCTAGATCTTGGAAGACACTGGCGGGAAAGACATTGACACAACTAATTTTATGGATGCCTGTGGTTTCTCTCATAAACCCATGTGTCAGCAGCAAAGAAAGCATCAGAAAAAGATAATAAATAGGCCTAAATGTCCATGTGAATCCACTGGTTCTATCCTTTAATTTGCCTGGCTCTCTTTTTTCCTGGGTACTCAGAATTATAAGGGTAAGTAGAATCAAGTTTCCTTCCTCACAATATTTTAAGGAGATTAAATTATCCTAATAATTTCCTATTTTATGGACTATACTTTAGAGGATGCCATAATGACTGTACTTGTTAAATATATCCTAAAATATACAGAAGATAATTTTTAATTAACAATTTCAAAAAGAATAACAATAAAATGGATGAAATACTATACTATGTAATGCGAAGAGCGTTAAGTAGAGAAATCTTATCATTGTCAAATATACCTAAATGGGAACAACATTAAGTTTACAGACAGAAAACATATGGAAGATTTTCATGTTAAAGTATTAGAACCAGTTTGAAAACATACTGTAGAATATAACATTTTTGGAAATGTTTTTGCTTAGGAACCACTTGCCTTTATAAACATATTACTCTACATCTGGGTCCAGTTCTAATCACACATTATGTTTTATTATTATTTGTTTATTATTATTCACTTATTATTCCCTTGAGGTGGTAATCAAGGGAAGCAAAACACTTCTCACACCTAAGTATAATTTGCCTACTTGTTAGTTTTTAAAATCAGCATATGATTTTTAGTTAGTTTGAAAATGCATTTTTATAACTTAACCTTTTCATTGTATTTCCAAAGTAGTAATTTCACTATAAAAGTTGCAGGAATTCAAGATATTAATTGTTATCTAATTCAATCTTCCATCAAATGAAGGAATCATTTTTTCAACTTTCGAGATGTATTATTTCCCTTTTTGCCTCTTATTCTCACCTTGGTACCCTCTATCATTTCATAAGCATCAATCACATGGATGGCTTAGTAGGTTTATGCTGTCATGACACATACTGTTCCACTTAGATTCTTTCTGTTTTATTTTTCCATCAGAAATGCTAAGCCCTTTCATTGCATCTAATCATGAAAAGTTACAGTGATTTGTTTTGGCTTGTTTCCCCAGTAATACCAAACAGATGAAACTTTAAATTCATATTAGTTGCATTTATTTTGCATATTGCATATTAGTGGACTTTTAAAAGATATTAGTGTACTCTGCCATCTTCTTTAATATTTCTCCCTGATTTACTAGATATTTTCATCTTCCTTATTTATTACATAGTCTTTATTTTTCATTATTTTGAGATCTTTGTCCTCGTTTCCAAAATGTTTCCCTTTCATTCACGTATTTTTTTCTTCCAGTTTTATTGAGATAAAATTGACACAGAGCACTGTATAAGTTTAAGGTAATAATAGCATTTAGCAGCATAATAGTTTGCCTTACATATTTCATGAAATTATCACAATAGGTTTAGTGAACATGCATCATCTCATATAGATACCACATTGAAGAAACAGAAAAAAAAATGTTTTTCCTTGGGATGAGAACTCAGGATTTACTCTCAACTTTCATATATAACATACAGCAATGTTAGTTATATTTATCATGTTGTACACTACATCCCTAATACTTATTTATAACTGGCAGTTTGTATTTTCTGACTCCATCCAATTCCCTACCCCTCACTCCTCACCTCTGGTAACCACAAATTTGATGTCTTTCTATGAGTTTGTCTGGCTGTGACTATATCCAAACTGAGGAATGAAGACCATGTACTCTTGAGGGGTCTATAATGAGCCTTTTCTCTCCTAAAAGAAGGTAGGGGTTCAAGGCTCTAAATATCTTGATGATTTAAAGTCTTTTCTAGATGAAGTAATGGTTTCTTTGATAAACCTGCCAAACTTAATACACTTCTGATCCATTTGTTTCTGTCACCTGAAATTATTTTCTGGACACAAATGTCAAGTATATTTTACTTCCCTACTTTCTGACCCCTCGACTCTCTCACTCTCTTACCAGCCTGAATAAACACAAGCAGCTATCTGGAAAAAAAAAAAAAAAAAAAAGATGGGAGGACCATTAAGATGGTATTTTCCCCGGGTTACTTTATTAAATCAAGATTATTTTACTGGGCTTCCCTGGTGGCGCAGTGGTTGAGAGTCCCCCTGCTGATGCAGGGGACACGGGTTCGTGCACCGGTCCGGGAAGATCCCACATGCCGCGGAGCGGCTGGGCCTGTGAGCCATGGCTGCTGAGCCTGCGCGTGCGGAGCCTGTGCTCCGCAACGGGAGAGGCCACAACAGTGAGAGGCCCGCGTACCGCTGAAAGAAAACAAAAACAAAAACAAAAAAAAGATTATTTTACTGGCCCTTTTTCCATAAAACTTCTATAAAATTCTATTTCAGAAACATTCTTCCTCATTCTTGGGAAGCCTTGAATTTCTAGAGTATCCTTCTCATATCTTCAAAAAAATCTGCCAATGGCTTCAAACACATACTACTATCTTCCCTAGTAGTCTAAGTCTTGTAAGCATGAAATCTGCAGATGGCTTTCATATTTTCAGTCTCTTACATCTGTTGCCTTGCTGCTCTTCTTGTGGTTGTTACCTTGCTGCTTGCAACATGAGAAATAATGCTTTGAGATATAATTTAAGTTTTTAATAGTACAGCATCCCACCTCTGTATCAATTTATTTACTGATCAGAATAGACTAGACTTTCCTATGATAATAAATTGCCAAGTCCCAGTGTCTTAACTCATTAAAGTTTTATCTATTGACCACCCCTTGTTGACCAAGTATTGACCACCTCATTAAAGAGAGAGCTGCTCTCTCTTTAATGATGATTTTGTGGCTTCCTCCTTTTTATAGCTGTGCCATCAAATGCAGTGCTTCCAAGGAACCATGGAACGAGAAAAGGACCAGAAGTAGCATATATTTAATTTCCCAGAAACTAGTTGCATGGCTTCCAAACTGACTTTAGAGGAGGCTTGGGAATATGATTTTCCTGCATTCCCAAGAGGAGAATGTTGTGATGAATTATCTGCCATACCTTACTGTTAACAGTTAATTAGCATTAGATGATCAAAATAATTTTTGTTCCCTTTTCTGCTTTAACCTAAGCTAAGAAAAAAAAATCCTGTGTGATTTTCTAAACTCTCGGGTAGTCACTATTCATCCATATATGAGTATATGAGTTTCCTATTATTGAAGTAAATTACTGAAACATATCAATATCCCTAGACTAACTGCCCATACCCCTAACTCAACATTCTTTTAAATGTGTGTTTTTTTGTCTTTTTTAATGTAATACTTCACTCTTTATTTTTTTGAATTTAATATCATTTATTTTTTTATACAGCAGGTTCTTATTAGTCATCCATTTTATACACATCAGTGTATACATGTCAATCCCAATCTCCCAATTCATCCCACCACCACCCCTGACCCCCACCACTTTCCCCCCTTGGTGTCCATACCTTTGTTCTCTACATCTGTGTCTCAATTTCTGTCCTGCAAACTGGTTCATCTGTACCACTTTTCTAGGTTCCACATACATGCGTTAATATACGATATTTGTTTTCCTCTTTCTGACTTACTTCACTCTGTATGACAGTCTCTGGATCCATCCACGTCTCAACATATGACACAATTTCGCTCCTTTTTATGGCTGAGTAATATTCCATTGTATATATGTACCACATCTTTATCCATTCATCTGTCAATGGGCATTTAGGTTGCTTCCATGACCTGGCTATGGTAAATAGTGCTGCAATGAACATTGGAGGGTATGTGTTTTTGAATTATGGTTTTCTCTGGGTATATGCCCCATAGTGGGATTGCTGGATCATATGGTAATTCTATTTTTAGTTTTTTAAGGAAACTCCATGCTATTCTCCATAGAGGCTGTATCAATTTACATTCCCATCAACAGTGCAAGAGGGTTCCCTTTTCTCCACACCCTCTCCAGCATTTGTTGCTTGTAGATTTTCTGATGAGGCCCATTCTAACTGGTGTGAGGTGATATTTCATTGTAGTTTTGATTTGGATTTCTCTAATAATTAGTGATATGAGCAATTTTCATATGCTTCTTGGCAATCTGTATGTCTTCTTTGGAGAAATGTCTATTTAGGTATTCTGCCCATTTTTGGATCGGGTTGTTTCTTTAATATTGAGCTGCATGAGCTGTTTATATATTTTGGAGATTAATCCTTTGTCCACTGATTCATTTGAAAATATATTCTCCTATTTTGAGGGTTGTCTTTTCACCTTGTTTATGGTTTCCTTTGCTGTGCAAAAGCTTTGAAGTTTCATTAGGTCCCATTTGTTTTTTTGTTTTTATTTCCGTTACTAGAGGAGGTGGATCAAAAAAGATCTTGCTGTGATTTATGTCAAAGAGTGTTCTTCCTGTTTTCCTCTGAGAGTTTTATAGTCTCTGGTCTTACATTTAGGTCTCTAATCCATTTTGAGTTTATTTTTGTGTATGGTATTAGACAGTGGTCTAATTTCATTCTTTTACATGTAGCTGCCCAGTTTTCCCAGCACCACATATTGAAGAGACTGTCTTTTCTCCATTGTATATCCTTGCCTCCTTTGTTATAGATTAGTTGATCATAGGTGGGTGGGTTTATCTCTGGGATTTCTATCTTGTTCCATTCACTTATATTTCTGTTTTTGTGCCAGCACCATATTGTCTTGATTATTGTAGCTTCGTAGTATAATTTTAAGTCAGGGAGTCTGATTCCTCCAGCTCCGTTTTTTGCCCTCAAGACTGCTTTGGCTATTCGGGGTCTTTTGTGTCTCCATACAAATTTTAAGATTTTTTGTTCTAGTTCCATAAAAAATGCCACTGGTAATTTGATAGGGATTGCATTGAATCTGTAGATTGATTTGGTTAGTATAGTCATTTTCACAATATTGATTCTTCCAATCCAAGAACATGGTATATCTCTCCATCTGTTGGTATCATCTTTAATTTCTTTCATCAGCATCTTATAGTTTTCTGCATACAGGTCTTTTGTCTCCCTAGGTAGGTTTATTCCTAGGTATTTTATTCTTTTTGTTGGAATGGTAAATGCGAGTGTTTCCTTAATTTCTCTTTAAGGTTTTTCATCATTAGTGTATAGGAATACAAAAGATTTCTGTGCATTAATTTTGTATTCTGCTACTTTACCAAATTCATTGATTAGTTCTAGTAGTTTTCTGGTGGCATCTTTAGGATTCTCTATGTATAGTATCATGTCATCTGCAAACAGTGACAGTTTTACTTCTTGTTTTCCAATTTGTATTCCTTTTATTTCTTTTTCTTCTCTGATTGCCATGGCTAGGACTTCCAAAACTATGTTGAATAACAGTGGTGAGAGTGGACATACTTGTCTTGTTCCTGATCTTAGAGCAAATGCTTTCAGTTTTTCACGATTGAGAATGATGTTTGCTGTGGGTTTGTCACATATGGTCTTTATTATGTTGAGGTAGGTTCCCTCTATGCTCACTTTCAAGAGTGTTTATAAATGGGTGAAGAATTTTGTCAAAAGCTTTTTCTGCATCTATTGAGATGATCATATGGTTTTTATTCTTCAATTTGTTAATATGGTGTATCATATTGATTTGGATATATTGAAGAATCCTTGCATCCATGGGATAAATCCCACTTGATCATGGTGTATGATCCTTTTAATGTGTTGTTGGACTCTGTTTGCTAGTATTTTGTTGAGGATTTTTGCATCTATATTCATCAGTGATATTGGTCTATAATTTTCTTTTTTTGTAGTATCTTTGTCTGGTTTTGGTATCAGCGTGATGGTGGCCTCACAGAATGAGTTTGGGAGTGTTCCTTCCTCTGCACTTTTTTGGAAGAGTTTGAGAAGGATGGGTGTTAACTCTTCTCTAAATGTTTGATAGAATTCACCTGTGAAGCCATCTGGTCCTGGACTTTTGTTTGTTGGAAGATTTTTAATCACAATTTCAATTTCATTACTTGTGATTGGTCTGTTCATATTTTCTATTTCTTCCTGGCTCAGTCTTGAGAGGTTATACCTTTCTAAGAATTTGTCCATTTCTTCCCGGTTGTCCATTTTATTGGCATAGAGTTCCTTGTAGTAGTCCCTTAGGATGCTTTGTATTTCTGCAGTATCTGTTGTAACTTCTCCTTTTTCATTTCTAATTTTATTGATTTGGGTCTTCTCTCTCTGTTTCTTGAGGAGACTGGCTAATGGTTTATCAATTTTGTTTATCTTCTCAAAGAACCAGCTTTTGTTTTATTGATCTTGGCTATTGTTTTCTTTGTTTCTATTTCATTTATTTCTGCTGTGATCTTTATGATTTTTTTCCTTCTGCTAACTTTGGGTTTTGTTTGTTCTTCTTTTCCTTTAGGTGTAAGGTTAGATTGTTCATTTGAGATTTTTCTTGTTTCTTGAGGTGGGCTTGCATAGCTATAAACTTCCCTCTTAGAACTGCTTTTGCTGCATCCCATCGGTATTGGATCGTCGTGTTTTCATTGTCATTTGTCTCTAGGTATTTTTTGATCTCCTCTATGATTTCTTTAGTGATCGCTTGGTTATTTAGTAACATATTGTTTAGCCTCCATGTGTTTGTATTTTTTACGTTTTTTTCCCAGTAATTGATTTCTAATCTCATAGCGTTGTGGTCAGAAAAGATGCTTGATATGATTTCAATTTTCTTAAATTTACTGAGGCTTGATTTGTGACCCAAGATGTGATCTATCCTGGAGAATGTTCCCTGCACACTTTAGAAAAAGTGTAATCTGCTGTTTTTGGATGGAATGTCCTATAAATATCAATTAAATCTCTCTGGTTTATTGTGTGATTTAAAGCTTGTGTTTCCTTATTAATTTTCTGTTTGGATGATCTGTCCATTGGTGTAAGTGAGGTGTTAAAGACCCCAGTATTATTGTGTCACTGTCGATTTCCTCTTTTATAGCTGTTAGCAGTTGCTTGATGTATTTAGGTGCTCCTGTGCTGGGTTCATATATATTTATAATTGTTATATCTTCTTCTTGGATAGATCCCTTGATCATTATGTAGTGTCCTTCCTTGTCTCTTGTAATAGTCTTTGTTTTAAAGTCTATTTTATCTGATATGAGTATTGCTACTCCAGCTTTCTTTTCATTTCCATTTGCATGCAATATCTTTTTCCATTCCCTCACTTTCAGTCTGTATGTATACCTAGGTCTGAAGTGGGTCTCTGTAGACAGCATATATATGGGTCTTGGCTGTTGCTCTGGTGGGCAGAGCTCAGTAAAGCTTTAATCCACTTGCCTGCTGATGGGCGGGGCTGGGTTCCCTCCCTGTTGGCGACCCAACACTGGAGTCTACCCAGGCTCTTTGGTGGGCCTAATGGCAGACTCTGGGAGGGCTCACGCCAAGGAGTACTTCCCAGAACTTCTGCTGCCAGTGTCCTTGTTCTCACGGTGAGACAGAGCCACCCCCACTTCTGCAGGAGACCCGCCAGCACTAGCAGGTAGGTCTGGTTCAGTCTCTATGGGGTCACTGCTCCTTCCCCGGGTCCTGATGCACACACTACTTTGTGTGTGCCCTCCAAGAGTGGAGTCTCTGTTTCCCCCAGTCCTGTTGAAATCCTGCAATCGAATCCCGCTAACCTTCAAAGTCTGATTCTCTAGGAATTCCTCCTCCCATTGCCAGACCCCCAGGTTGGGAAGCCTGACGTGGGGCTCACAACCTTCACTCCAGTGGGTGGACTTCTGTGGTATAAGCGTTCTCCAGTTTGTGAGTCACGCACCCAGCAGTTATGGGATTTGATTTTATTGTGATTGCGCTCATCCTACCGTCTCATTGTGGCTTCTCCTTTGTCTTTGGATGTGGGGTATCTTTGTCGGTGAGTTCCAGTGTCTTCCTGTTGATGACTGTTCGGCAGTTAGTTGTGATTCCAGTGTTCTCTCATGAGGGAGTGAAAGCATGTCCTTCTACTCTGCCATCTTGAACCAACCTTCCTGTGTGTGAGTTTTTATATTTCCCTACTTTCTTTCCCTTGGTAACTCATTCACATCCCTGTTTCTACCTTCCACTGCTGTTGGAAGAGTAGGCAGGATCAGTTCATGGATTTCACATCAAGAAGAATGCATATTGTAGAAAATACATATGAAATAAAAGGTAAAACAAAAAATGAAGATAAGAATTACATCATTTATTTATCTATTTAGTCAAGTTTACACAGTTGTTACCTCCATTGTGACAAGTTACAGATGTAACTGTATTATTCTGCTGTTCATCCATAACAAAAGCCACAGAATTTATCCAATTTTACTCTTACCAGATATTTTCAAAAGCATTTGTATAGGTCATAGGGGCCCAATGCAGTGATATTCTGTCTTTAAAACTTGACCCAGCTGGTTGAAAATGTGCATTTTCTAACTAATTAAGCCTGGCCAGTTCAGAAGTGTGGTCACTTTAATTAGATGTCTGAGATAATGACCTTCTCTTCTCATTGTTAGTTCTGAGATATTCCATTACTTGCATGACTTGTTACCTAATTTTTAAAAATCTACTACATATGCAGGAATTGCCACTTTCCTTTTTATCTTTGAGATTCTATCTGAAGATACTCACACATAAAGAACAACAGGTAAGATTCTTTAAAGGTCAATTGCGTATGTTTCTTAAAACTTTACCTAAAATATCTTATCACTTCTCTAACAATCTTATCATACAAGGTGATGCATTAAACTTTAAAATTAGATTTATTTTTGTCATGGACCTAATGACATCTTTATGCAAACATGTACTGTCTGTTGGGTGCCAAGGTGAGAGGAAAACATCATGTCCCTCTTAGAATCTAGAATATGTAGATTATTGTTGGCAAATTAAAAGCAAAATCTCCTACTGATCTCCACAGAGGTAAAAGAGAAATAAAGTAGCTTCATTATTGAATAAGCTTTAAACCAGGCTTTGATGTGAAATCATAGGCAATCTGCTACAGAGACTGCAAAGTTAGAAAGACTTTTATATAGCCAAGTTGACACAACTGTATGATCAGTACCCCCAAGATGGCTGTTCTCTTGCTCTCTGTATATCCCCTACTTGACCAGTCCCTGACTCACCTACACACTACTCACCTGACTGACCTTCTCTCTTAATCATAGAACCTAATCAGTAAATGCCTATGTACTTGCCCCCTTGGCCCTAGCTAGTGACTGTTCTAATCATAATCTTATCTCCACTATGATAGTTTATCAAAGGAGCAGTGAAGGGCTGGATCCTCTGCTGGTTTCCCTGGTAACTGATGAGTCAACATGAGGACAATTCCCCTATAACTGGTAATCTCCTTCTTCTTCTGGTAGGAAAGTCTGTTGCCATGTCCTGCCTGCTATCTGCAGTCCACAGTGGGGTGTTGCTCCAGGACCCTCCTTGCTTTGGACATGTAAAATCCCATATCAGTTAAACTGTTTTTGTCCCTGTCACTGTCTCCGGGCTCATTCTTTGTTCTTGAGGCTGGGCTTGCAGACCTGTGGGTTGCAGCCCAACAGCTCTCTATTCTTTTCCATTGGTCTATAGATCTGTTTTTACGCTAATATTATGTCACTTCAATTATTGTAGCTTTGTAATAATATACTTTGAAATCTGTTATTCCTTCTCAATATTGCTTTGACTATTTTTGTTTTGTGGTTCTGTTAGGTAGTTAGTCAGACATCAGCAGCAAGTAAGTGACAGTGGCAGAAAGACATGAGGGGAATAATCAAATCACACCCCAGCCAACTGGGGGCCCTCCCCTGACATTACCAGCAAGGAGGTGACAGTGGCAAAAAGACAAGAGGAGAGTAGTCAAGTTACACCCCAACCACCTGGGGACCCTCCCCTGACCCCACTCAGAACAGGTGAAACTATGGTTGGGTGGTGGGCAACTTATCCTGACAAAGAGGGAGCACAGCAACACGAGGGAACTTCCCCCGGGCTGCGCATGCCCAGACTAGACAGGCGTATAACCTACTGTAAACCCAAACTCATTATTATCATCACTATAATAAAATCTGCATGTGGTTTTGCCCCCACCCCTGCCCCCACCGTGGGCTTTTCTTAGTGAATCAAGGGTGAGGGCATGTGCAATAATGAACTTGTTTCATAGCTCAGGACTGTCAATCAAATAACGATCCCCGGTCACTCACCCACGATTGCACCCTGCCTCCTCGCTGAACACTCCTTATAAACACCCTGAAGCCTGTACAGGAGTGCTGGTTTCACTTCGCGGAAACAGCCCTCTCTCCCTCTGAGAGCATAACTATGCTTTAATAAACTTTGCTTTGAGCTTAAGCTGGAAGTGGTAGTCTGCAATTCTTTGCTTGCTATCACAAGGGCCGAGATTGCTGGTCCGGGTCTTCTGCTGACCTCCTCTGTTGAAGCCATTTGACATAATGCACACCAAACTGGTAAGAGTTCCATATAAATTTTAGAATTTTTTTTCTACTTCTGTAAAAATTATCATTGAGATTTTGTTAGGGACTGTACTGAATCTGTAGATTACTTTGGATAGTATGAATATTTTAACTATATTAAGTCTTCTAATTATTGAACAAAGAACATCTTTCTGTTTAATTTCTTTCATAATTGTTTTGTAGTTTTCAGCGTAGGAGTCTTTCACCTACCTGGTTAAGTTTATTTCTAAGTATTTGATTCTTTTTTTTTTTTGATACTTTTATAAATTTGTTTTCTTCATGTATTATATGTCATCTGCAAACAGAGATAACTTTACTTCTTCCTTTTTAATTGTATTTATTTTATTTTTCCTAATATCTCTGGCTAGAACTTCAAGTATTATGTTGAACAGAAGTAGTGAAACTGGGCATCCCTGCCTTGTTCCTGGTATCAGAGGAAAAGCTTTCAGTTTTTCACTATTGAGTATGATGTTGGCTGTGGGTTTTTCACATATGATTTTGTTATGTTTCTTACGTTGATGTAAATTCCTTCTCTACCTAGTTTGTCGATTTTGTGTGTGTGTGTGTGTGGTACACGGGCCTCTCACCGTTGTGGCCTCTCCCGTTGCGGAGCCGCAGGCTCCGGATGCGTAGGCTCAGTGGCCATGGCTCACGGGCCCAGCCTCTCCGCAGCATGTGGGATCTTCCCAGACCGGGGCACGAACCCGCGTCCCCTGCATCGGCAGGCAGACTCTCAACCACTGAGTCACCAGGGAAGCCCGTTTGTTGATTTTTTATTCTGAAACAGTGTTGAATTTTGTCAAATTATGTTTTTGCATCTATTGAGGTTACCAAGTGATTCTTATCCTTCATTCTGTTAATGTAGTGTATCACATAAATTGAATTGCAAATATTGAAAGATTCTTGAATCCTATGGATAAATCCCATTTGATCACAGTGATCAGCCTTTAAACATACTGTTGAATTTGGTTTGCTAATATTTTGTTGAGCATTTTTCCATTTATATTCACCAGAGATATTGGCCTGTAATTTTATCTAGTCTGACTTTGGTATAAGGGTAATGCTGAACTCCACAAATGAGTTTGGAAGGGTTCCCTCTACTTCAATTTTTTTGATGAGTTTGTGAGGGATTCGCATTAATTTTTCTTTAAACATCTGGGCCTTTCATAAAGGCATTTTGTTCATTTACTGTTGTTAAATTAGTGTTTCTGTGGGAGAATGAGGGCTGGGATTCCCTATTCCACCCTCTTGTGCTCTGTAAAGATCAAAGTGAGAATGATTTTTATGCATAGTCCCCATTTTCTCATCTCCTGTTTTCTTATAACCGTTGCAATATAGGCAGCTCTGTGTCACTGCTCTACTGAAGCTACTCTTTCCCAAAGAATCAATAACATTTTAATTGAAATATAATGTTTATATCAATTTATTAATTTTCTGGACCTCTCTGATACAAATGAAAATGATGATCACTTTCACTATGAAAGTCTCAAACTTTTGTGTTTGGAGTTTGGATTGGTCCTCAAGTCCTAAGTATTAAGTATCTCAGCTTCCTTGCTGAGGTTCTTCTCTATCTCCATTTTAAAATTTGGAGGTTTTATCTTTTCTCATATTCCATTTACCATCAATATCTAATGACTCTATGCACATTCAGGTCCCTTAGACACTTACATATTAATATGTCAAAAATTAAACTGCCCTGCATCCACACATCTCTTTATATTTCTCCCTCTTGTCTCTGCAGTGATGAAAGACCATGTAACTTGACTCCTAAGCTATTAATAACAAGCTAAACTATGATACCACCTACCTAGACTGATTTAACTTCCTAATTTCATGTGTATTTTTACTGGATAAATGTCCATTTCTATTTTAGCATCTTATTTTGCTTTTGCTAGATCTACAGAACTACCATTTGATAGCAATGATTTAAAAATTGTTGCAGTGTTTTATTATTCCATATTAAGTTTTAATATTAGTTTTATTTGTTACTATTCTTAATGCAATATTTTCCAAATATTCAGGAATTTTCATATCAAATACATTATTTTAACAGAATTTTTAATTTAATAGCTTGGATTATTTATTTTAATGAGAATTTTACTAATAATTTAAGTGGTACTGATGGTGCATCTCTCCTTTATTTCTGTAAGCGCTAACTGCAAAGCCTAAGAGTTAAAGATTAATTTATTTATTTTTTCCTGACTTTGGATCACTGACATGATTCTCATGTCCAAGAAAAACAGAAAAGAAAGAAGAAAAGAAAAGAAAAAGAAAGCTAGCTAAGTTAATAAAAGTATCATGAGACTGCTCTTATCTTAAACTACTTGTGAAATATTCATTGTCCTTTTGTCCTGAGAAATCAAATAACCTCTCAGACTTTCAAAGTAAACCTTTCAAACAAATCAATCAAGTTTAAAACATTTCCAAGTAAAATAAAAATTATTCCTCTTAATCATTTTTAATAAAATGAATGCCACCTTTATCCTCCCCCACTCACTGACCTTAGTAACCAAATATAAATGTTGAAAATCACCCATCAAAATATTCATAAATGCATAATGGGTTTGAAAACAGACAGCCTTACCAGTTACCTATATGTGGAAGTCTGACTTTTGAAATAAAATCCTTATGATATGCCCATATGTTTTCTACTGCAAATCAGTTCTGTGTAACATAAATATGACAATATTTACTGCTTCACTGCTTGATGGCATTTCTAAAGTGGAAAATGAAGATCCAGAAATGTTTCCAAAATTTCATCCTTATTGTCTCTATACTGAAAGTAATGAACCCTAGATATAGGATTCACATAATCAATGGAAAGATGTATAGATCTTGCAAGATCATTTTTGCGTGCAAAGATGAGCACAATCAGGTAATGTAGACCAGAGTAAAAATGTACTCCTAAGAGAAGACTCATAACCATATGAAATCTGAATAGAAAACTATTCCCACTTCTATTTGAACCAAGTTAGGACATCACTGCAGTACAGACCAAAAGGGAAACTACCTTTTTGGCACCTCAAAGTTATTAATATTTGAAACTATCATGAAACAACACCTATTTCAGATGTGTTCTAGATTAATAGAGATGTCATGTGGAGAAACACTGGAAAGTTGGTTGACAGGTAACTGTGGAAATGCCTTGTGGGGACGCTACATAACCAGGGGACACGAGAGGGGAGCAGTCAGTTAACTATAGCATTACTAACAAGGATACAAGATAATTCCCTAAAGTCTGCCAGAAAAAAAGAAAGAATGGATATAATACCAGCTATCTTATTTAATCTATCAAATAAGGGGAATAGATTAGGTATATTTTGGAGGGATAGTCATTGCTTTGTTTGTAATAGCAAAATACTGGAAAACAAAATTGTCAACAGTTAAGGAGTGGTTAAGTTAATGGAGAACTAAGGAAGAAAACATTCTCCTATGTAGTTATTAACAGAATATGTATCCTGATATAAAACTCTAATATGTATTTTCAAGTAACAAAATACAGTGGACTCTTGAACAATGCAGGGGCTAGGGGTGCTGACCCTCTCTGCAGAGTGCAAAATTTGTGCATAACATTATAGTCAGTATTCCATATTTCAGTTTCTACATCCACTGATTCAACCAACACCCCCAGGAGGGAGTAGTACTTATTGAAAAAAATCGCATAAAAGTGACACATGCAACTCAAACCTGTGTTGTTCAAAGGTCAACTGTAAATGACAAATTTATACAAATTACAATTTCATATATTTGCAAATATATTCTCATTTATATATGCATATAAAAATAGTACCTGTAACATATATATATATATATATAAATATTTTTATAAGGAACAAATGAAGAGTTTACAGACACATGTCTGTGTTTGCATATATATGTATGTAATAATTTTTGAAAATAAGCCATCCACTAAAATTAGGCAAAAAACTTGAAGAGATACTCCTCAAAAGAAGATATACAGATTGCAAATAATTATATAATTATTATAACTGACATCATTATTTGGGTAAATGTGAATTAAAGCCACAATGGGTTAGCACTACGTACCCAATAGCATAACCAAAATGCAATAGGATGACAAAATAAAATGTTAACAAAAATGTGGAAGATATTCATATGTAAATAAAAGAGCTTGATATAGTCCAGATTATAGAAAATTTTATTGTTTTAAATAGTTTTATTTTCTTATTTATAAATATATATTGCTTTTGAGAAAAAGTAAAATTGAATTATAATTACCAGCTCCCAATTATATTTGACTTCCACTGTCTAAAAACAATTAAACTTTGCTTTAGGACAAATAAACCTCTACTTATAAATATGGTGTTATCTCATTTTTAGCTATAATAAAATGGCTTTGTTTAGTTGCCTTGGGCTTTAAAAATTTCAAGAAAAATATTGTCATTCATGCTGTGCTCTTTCTTTTAAAATAATCCAAAATTGACTGAGTGTTGTGGCAATCTATTCATTATATTGGACAATAAAGCATACGGGTTAACATTTTAAAATGTCAAACACTTTTGCTTAATTGACCTGGTTTCTTCCAAGATGTTAGTATGTAATATCAATAAAGGAAAATACAATTTTGACCTTCCAAATGGTTAAATTAACATTTAAATAAATCTATACATATTGAGACAGAACTTATTTTTTGGAAACATTACATTACTTAACAATCCATGGAAGATTATATAATGATATTGAAAGGACAAAATGAAAATAAAACAGATTATTCATTTTGCACTTCAACATTGAAATATCAATTTTGAAATTACTTTTCAACATACAATCATATTCCTTAAATGCAATAAAAGAATATTCAATAAATGTCATTTAAAAACATTCACTGAGGGCTTCCCTGGTGGCGCAGTGGTTGAGAGTCCGCCTGCCAATGCGGGGGACAAAGGTTCGTGTCCTGGTCCGGGAGGATCCCGCATGCCGCGGAGCAGCTGGGCCCGTGAGCCATGGCCGCTGAGCCTGCGCGTCCGGAGCCTGTGCTCCACAGCGGGAGAGACCACGACAGTGAGAGGCCCGCATACCACAAAAAAAAAAAAAAATTCACTGATATTTTAATAATAAACAGCCATATGGCATTTATTACTGCCAGTAACTATTCTAAGTACTTTAGCAATACTAATTTATTTTCTCATTACGACTCTTTGAGGGAGTTATTCATTATTACTACCATGTTTTAGATGTGGAAACTGACAAGTGCAAAATTTAAATAACTCATCCAACACTCACAGCTAGAAAATGATAGAACTAAATTCTACCCTTATGTCGTAGCAGCACTGAATTTTCTCATATATTGAATTATAGCACAATTTTATTAAGGATCTCCAACTCTGCCAGTAATCTCTCTTTCTCTCTCTCTCTCTCTCTCATACACACACACACGCGCGCGCACACACACACACACACACACACACACACACACACAGCATGTGTAGCATCATAGATGTATATATGTGTATGTGAGAGTGTATACTGCACATTTATTGTGTGTGTGATTCCAAGACTTCTTTCACTTTATTCAGCTACCCAATCCAAGTAATTATTCTTCTTTGTTTTTATCCTTGATCCTCCTAAACAGAGTCAATTCATTCTTGGGTATTTCTTTAGTTTTACTACCATACAAGAAATAGATGTTAATTATATAATTTTTCACTGTGTTGTCTTCCATCTCTCCTTGCTTTCCAGAAAAAAAAAACAGGTGTAAAGGTGAGAAAGGAATACAAATGAGTTTGCGGTCATTCTATTTGAACCAATGTCTTGTTCAATACCAAAGCTACTTCTGGATTTTCAGCCACTTAAAGATACAAAATCCTTTTATTTTGAACACAATTATAACTGAATAATCTGTTAATTATAGCAGATAATTGCTAACACTGTTATCTTTATTAATGTGAGATATTCATTATAGTATAAACCATATTACAAGAATGTTTATATCACCATTGCCTATAAAAATTCTTGACCCACTGCAGTCTTTGAATATACTTTAGTTAAATAGTTATAATTTACCAATGTAATTTTGAAAATCTTATTTTATAAAATATACTTTGTTAGCCCAGAGTAATTAGTAATCTAAGAAGAGTGAAAACTTAATCCAAAGACTTCTGAAATAAGGTCATTGAACATTATCCCTATAACAAGTTTGTTGGTTCACATTAATATGTTTGTGCAGAATAGGTATAAGATGTATGTTTTTTTCCTATTTTTTAAAAATTTGAAAACTGAAGTACAGTCAATATATTTTTTAAAAATTCTTTGACATGCATCTTTTTTCTGTCCCTGAGGATTTGCATATGGATATTTTGGTGGGAAGAGTATAGAAAAAAATTGCAGTATCTACTGTCTAGGTCACAGAGAGAAAATGAATACTCTCCACTCTCCAAATATTCTCTGTGGTTCCTGGATAGAATCTTCTTCCTCTCCCCACTGAGATGCTGTTTATGTCTGTGGAAATGGTATTATTGCTCTGACTCTTTTCAACACCACATTTATCCAAGCAAATATGCACATATTGGATCAAAACATATGAAGAGTTTCAAAATCACTATAAATAACTTAGATCCTTCTCTGCTCAGTAGTATAAACAGCTGATACTCATCATCTTTTGTCAGATTACTTATAATTTAGACAAATAAAAACATAAAAATACTTGTACAGCATTAGTCATATTATAAAATCAGTCATTAATAAAATTAGTCATTAATAAAATATCTTTATTAGGAAACATTTGAAAATTCAAAGAAATAGTTTTGCTAAACATAATCCTTTTGATTTTAATATGAGAAAAGTAAACTCATATTTTATTCCCTAGTTAAAGCTGGTCCTGGAGTAGGATAATTTAGAGTTAAGTAGAAACTGCAGGAAAACTTGAAAATTATATATTTTACTGATTTAGTTAGGTTCACGTTATTTTCTTAATAAACTAATTATTTGTACCTTTTGCTATATAGTAATTAAATGCCCTTTAAATGTCCCCCCAATTAGTCAATTACATGTATAACTAAACTTTAATTTTTGCAAAGGCATAATTGAATAAAGTACTAACAGATTCTCAATATGGACACATTTGAATATAATTTCTAATATTTTTTTAGATATTTTCTTAGAAATAATTTATATTTTTAAGTGAAATGGGCACATTAATTTATATGACTCTAGTCATTATTTAGTTTTTACATGCCAGAGGTTTGATTCCAGAAACTAATAGAGGTATTGATTTTGTAAATGTCTACTTGAATATTTCGTTCCCAAAGACTATATTGTACAAGAACTAGTTACCTAAAACATATCATGATATGTGTTATGTACTCTGGTCTCTAAACCGTGGCACATATATTGAGAGCTGTGCAAGAAAGTCTACTACAGAAGAAATTACAAACAAGAATCTGGCAAGCAGTTTCTTATTTTACACAGAGTGATTTAACATTTATCTAAGTAGATTTGTGTGAGTCATGATGATGAGATTCTTGAGAGAAGAAGGTGTCGTTTACAAGTGTTGAAAAAATGTAATGGAATGCAATTTATTGTATTCTTTGAAGTGTGAGATTTTTATTGCATATTTTACAAGCAAAATATCTATACTTTGATAACTTTGCAAATAATTTGACTTTTCTTTCTTGTCTTTAATTCTACGGAATAAGTGTTTGATGAAGCACAACATTCATCATTAAGAGGCAAGTTTACCCTACTTATCTTCCATTCTGTGTATTTTTAAGTCATAGGAAAAGGCAGTGTGTTACATGGATTGGAAAGGTTAGTAAATGGAATTACTTTATAAGTATGGTCAAGGGTATTATTTTGGAATGTCAAAAATGGTGTATTTTATAATCTCAGAATTTTAGCTGAAAGCTGAAGACAATGGGAGATGACTGCACCCTGTTTCTAATGACTATACAAGATATTTTCATCGACAGCAAAACCTGTCTGACATTGACCCCTAAATAAGTCTACATGACAGAATAATAGAAATTTCAAAGATATGTTCATGAAGGAAGGAATTTGTAGCAGTAACACATACCTCCTCAAATGCATAAGTCTCTTCCCTATTAAACTAAATGAGGAGTGGGGAAGAAAATTACAGAAACTGGGGTTGACCCAAAGAGAGGGAAGCTGGCATTTTACTCTCCAGAATAACTGCTAGCTTGTAATTTCTCGGAAGTTGCTGTTTGTTAATACTGCAATGGAAACTTGGATAGTATTTTTCCTGTTTGTTGATTGGTTGGTATTGTCTGCTCATGAGCTGCCTTGACTGCTTTTTATAACAGGAGATATTATAAAAAGAGAAAAATAACAAATGTTTGTTTGGAGTGGTTCTAATGTACTAATCATAAAAGGCAGCTACTTAAGAGATTCTGTAAAATTCCCATCCAGGCAGACTTTTAAGACTAAGTACCAAGCCATTTGAGTTTTATGACTTAGACCACTAAATTACCAAAAATCTTCTGAGGTTCCATCTTAAATGTGGTTAGAATAGGGTTGCAGGGGGGAGGAAAAACATCTTTTAAGACCTGTAGCGTTTCTTCTAGCTTCAGGAACATTTGAGGTTTTAATCTTTGGTGGAATCCTTCTTGCTACACTAATTTAAGGAGATACTAAGATTAGTGTACTGTTTCTAAGATAAATCAGAATTCCACTCTGCACACTATGTATGTAATCCAGCACCTAGATATTCAGTTATCTGTAACTAACAAGTGCAAGTTATTGAAAGTAAGTTGAAATTGGTTAAATTCAGTTGGACTAGGCAATGGAAGTCATGAAAGCAGAAGGACCATTCAGAATGATAGCTTCCCAGAATTGAGGTAATCTTCCTTTGGCTACATACATCCCATGGTAGAAGCCTATGTCTCCCACCAGGCTGCCATTAAGCATGCTATATTCCTGTACTCTTTAGCTATACAAATTTGGTTCTCAGTAAATCCTATTTTTTCTCATAAGTTTGGTCATGAATTGAAATCCAAGACCACTGCTGCTGCTCCAACAGTTAGCAAAACATCTATTCACTGTACCACCAGTTCTATCCTTGACTGCTTTCATGGTATTCCCAATACAACACTCCAACTGATCTTTTAAAGTACATTGTCATGCACTCCTCAGCTCAAAGTTCTCCAGTTTTCTGGAGAACAAAAAGGAAAAAAAACCCAACACTTCCGTAATTGCCAGAAACCATCTGCCCTTTTTTCTTTCTTTCTTACTTCTTTTCCTGCTACCCTTTGTCTCACTTACTCCAAGTGAGTCACATGGGCCTCAGCACTCTTCCTAGAACATACCTCACTCACTCCTGCCTCAAGGGCTTTGCTCTTGCTTATCCTTTTGCCTGATTCAGACACATAATTTTCTTCTTCATATTTTTCCAACTTCTGCATGGAAGTCACCTTTCAGTGAAGATGTCCCTATCCTTCCCATTTAAAATTGAACCGCTTCCCGTAGTACTTCCTTTTATTATGCATTAAATTTTCTAAATTAACTTACTATGTAAGTTATTATTTTATTATCTGCTTTTCTCACTTGCTAATAGGTAACCTCCATGTGGTCATGTATTGTGGAAATACCCACTGTTCCTAAAAAAATGGCTGGCAGCAGGTATTAATAAATAATATATAAATTTTCCTTTTATATGTAAAATATTTCAACTAACTTATGGAGTAGTCTGAGTCTTTAATTACAATTTATAACAGTTGTATATGAGTAAGAAGTATATCGTGTATAATACCACTGATTTTATTTTTGGCAATAACACTTCATGCCCTATAAACAATTGTGGAATTAACAACTTACATCTAATGGGGACTTTCCAGTGAAGAAATAGTTCCACATTATTTATTTATTTTATGACAGAATAACTCTGGAATTAGGAAGAAAACCCACTAATATCACAATTTTAAATATTAAGGAAAATTGAGTTTTAGGAAGACTAAATTCAAGCCAGAAATCAGGTTACCTTTTACTCTCTAAATTACATTTCAGTGATCACTAATAAACAGTGCAATTTCCCACCTACATTATGTTGTTTTTCAATTCTGTTTTTCTACTCATTCTGATTTTTTACCAGAAAAAATTGTGCCTTTCCCACTCATATTCACCTCATTAACTATTATTTATATTTCCAAACAGAGGTCATGGATTATTACTTAAATAATCCTTTTCCAATTGCACAAATAATACAGCGATGCCCTAGAGAAAGACAAATACTGTACTATTTCACTTATATGTGGAATCTAAAAAAACAAAACAAATGAACAAACATAACAAATAGAAACAGAGTCACAGACACAGAAAACACGTGGTTGTCACAGGGGAGGGGGCTGGGAGGATGAGACACAGAGGTGAAGGAGATTAGGAAGTATAAACTTCCAGTTACAAAATGAATGAGTCACAGGTATGAAAGGTATAGTGTGGGAAATAAAGGCAATAATTATGTAATATCTTTGTATGGTGACAGATGGTAACTGGACTTATCATGGTTATTATTTTGAAATGTATAGAAATATTGAATCACTATATTGTGCACCAGGAAAAAAAAGACAGAAATGCCCCTTTTTATGCTTCAGCAACAGCTTATGAATGCTCTTCACCATATTATGGTAACATTTGTTCATGAAGCACAGTAAGCACTTCCAAGGTAAGGTTTATCTTTTTCATGTTCTTTAACCCATAGCACTTAGCATTAAATGTCCAACCAAACATAGGCACTTTGAAAATATTTATGGAAGTAAACTGGACAGACATATGTTTGGTCCTCTTCCCAATACATCACCTTATCACACATGCAAAATTACCTCAACATAGGAAATTGCTATGAAATTTATTTTCCCAAAATAGCAGTGAGAAAAATACATTCTGCTTTAATGGATATTTGCCACTGACTGGTTTAAAAACTGAAATTTTTATCACAGTTGCACTAGAATGATGTCACATTCAGATGGGGTTGAAGAAATAAGAAGCTTAAGAAAACTCTGAGATGAGAATAATGGCCAAAGAAAGAATACTAAAATATCAATAAATATGAAAGAAAATCTTAAATTTTTAAATGTATTCTTGGAAATAATTTAAAGCAAAGATTGATCTGGTCATACTGCATTTTGCTGATGACATTCATACCAAGTAGTAGAATCAAAACTGCTCAGTGGTGTAGAAAAATCTCATAAAGCTACACATTGCATCTTCCTTACATTTGTATCTGAGAATAACTATTGATTTCTTTCTTTTATTTATACTTCATCTTTGTCAAATAATAAGGGTGAAGTAGACAGGGACAGAGATAAAGAAATATGTAAATACTAATAGATAGTAAGAACTCTATGCACAGTTCTTTAACTGAAAAACTGATTGTTAGAAGAAACAACAAAACAAAGCACTTACTAATTCTATGCCAGACTTTATGAGTAAGAAACATAAATCATCCAAATAAGATTTTATATATATATATATACACATAATATGCAAGTCATATGGATATATATGAAATTAAATGGCAGAAGTGAAAGAATATGGAAAAATAGCATCTAAATAAAAACATGACTGAGCTATTGGAACTACTAATAACATAACCCAAATCTATTTTAAAGGAAATAAGAAAATCAAAACGTATTCCATTTAGAACATTTTCAATGAATGACCTCATTTATGCTTACGCTCTACCTTATCCCTATTCTCACTCTTTGACTTACATGATTTAAATTTTAATTGATATGTATAAATTACATCATTCTGCATAGTGACTATTTGAGGTGGTAAAGGATGGAAGCTACCTGCTTTTATGAAATGTACAGAATAAACAAATGTATAGACAGTAGATTAGTGGTTGCCTAGGCTACAGAGACTCGAGAAATTGGGGAATGATTGCTAACAGGTATGGAGTTTCCTGAAATGAAGGTATTCTAAAATTAACATAGTGATTGAACAAATTTATAAATATAATAAAACAAATGAACTGTACAACTTTAAATGGGTGAACTACTTGGTATGTATGAATTATATTTGTATAACTGTATGAAATAGTATGAATTATATTTCAATAAAGCTTTTTTTTAATATACACAATATGCCTATTTCTCTGAGAAATTAAGCATCTGGCTCACATTTTCCTTTTCTTAGCTTTTTGTAAGCCACATTTACATGTATATGACACTCTGATCTTGTAATTCTTTAATCTTACTGAGTACAGTGATTTTAATTTTTCCTGTAATGACCTGGCCAAGACAATAAATTCTTCATCACATCTATGAATGTTACATCTCAAAATTCATATCTTCTGATCTTTTTAAAAAAATATATCACAATGTTTTGCTTTTTCACTGGGATTGTTTTTCCTTTCTTTCTTTCCTTTTTGAAGTCCCTTTATCTTATTCATCATAGAGAAGCAGAGGACTGATGCTTACAAAACTATATGATAGAGGATCTTCTATTAATAAGAGAGGAGAATAGAAAGAGGAAGTAGGGGAGGAGAAGAGAGGATGAGGATGAAACCCAGGAGAATTTAGAGCTTGTGACCCTAGCTTTCTCTGTAAGTGAAAATTCCTTATGAGGAACCAAGAGTGGTAAATATGTTACATATGTTTGAATGGCTTTCCAATTAATGTGGATTAGTTCTTTTTTTTCCCGAAATATAACCTTAAGTTAGTGCATGCTAATTAAGGTAGAGATCTTATTGGACTTATATAATAATTCACAAATGGTTGATGGCATTGACAGATGACTAACAAAGTGTCTAGTCAAGTTCTTCATAAAAAGTAATGGGAAAACTAAAGAGAATTTGGGGAATTTCATGAAGTTTAAGGGAACCAAACAATGAGGTGAAGCACCAGGGACAAATAACAAGAGGGAGCCATTACCACCATGGGGTTAAGGTGCAAGGAAGGGAGACATGTGACAAAAGTTAGGGGAAACAGAATGTAAAAATGGAGCTTCCAAGAGGGGCTGCTGCTATAGAAGAATGCAGCCACTGGCCAAACCTTGCTTAGATAGGGAGGGTGGGGCAAAGGGGAATTATGTAAACTCCCTTGCCCCTTGCATTCTGACCTCTTGCTGGTGCAACTCACTGGCTGATTACAACTTAAAGATACATGGAAAGGGAATCTAGAGAATATGGTTCAAAGATGTCAGCCTCTAGGGAAATAGATCGCAGCAGATGAATAGAGAATCTAGGAAGCCTTAACAAATGATGAATTAAACGTAGTGGCCCCACTCACCCCAGCATATGAAATAGGTACCTCAACATGGAGATGTAGAAACAGTGAAGGAACCAGTTAACTAGAAAAGTCCTGGGGTAAGAATAAGAAAATCACAGAGGGCCATTGCATACAGATGGGTATAGACCTCAAATATTATACATGCATAGAGACATTAAAAAAAAAAAAAAAAAAAAGGACTGCTTCCCTGATGGTGCAGTGGGTAAGAATCTGCCTGCCAAAGCAGGGGACATAGTTTCGATCCCTGGTCCGAAAAGATTCCACATGCCGCGGAGCAACTAAGCCCGTGCACCACAATAAGTGAGCCTGCGCTCTAGCGCCCACAAGCCACAACTACTGAGCCCACGTGTCACAACTACTGAAGCCCACGTGCCTAGAACCCGTGCTCTGCAACGTGAAGCCACCGCAACGAAGAGTAGCCCCTGCTCGCCGCAACTAGAGAAAGCCCGCGTGCAGCAACGAAGACGCAATGCAGCTAAAAATAAATAATTAAAATTAAAATAAAAAAAAAAGCACAAGGTAAGACAAATAATGTTTTAATGGGCATGGATCCTGGGCACCTAGGGACCAGATTATAGTATAATCTTAAACCTGAGACTAGTGGAGCACCAAAGAGCAACATGCTGACCCAAGATCACTAAGTAGCTACGTAAGTCTGCAGTCGGATGCTTTCATGAGAATTGGTCTTCATAGACAGTTTGAGCTAAAATTGACTAAATATTCACCCACATAAATGTAAATTAATTGGAGGTCATTTTAAACCAGAAGAATTGTTATATGTTTAAACATATGTTTAAAAATATATATATATGTTTAAATATATATATATATATATACACACACACACACACATTGGGTATAAGATGCTACAGAAAACCCGAACGAACTTTTTGGCCAAGCCTATGTATATAAAATGTCTATCCTCCCTCCCTCCCTCCCTCCTTTACTTTATATTCTGTTTTCTTTTTATTATTTGTCTATGCCCTTCCAGGCTTTTAGCTTTCTAAGATCTAACAGTGTTAGGGATGCTAATCCAGAGCAATCTCTTCTTCCAGATATTGGCCTGTATATCTTGCCTTTCAGTGACATCACTTTCTTTAACCTGAAATTCTATCTCCTCAAATATTTTGTGTTAAATAAAAATCTGTGCATCATCTAATTACATGATGTTATAGTGAGAGTCTAGTCACACAGAGGTTATAGGTTAGATGACTTGCTCAAACTCATAAACTGGTAAGTGGCAGAGCAAGAAAAGCCATCTGGCCATGTGCCTAAGAACCAGTCTCATGTCTTTTCCATTAGGTAACCCTTATTTTTTTTATAAGAACATTATGCATAACATTAATATTTTAATTCAGTTACTTTCTTAAATTTCTACTTTTAGACATAAAGATGACATCTATTATATGCCATAATTTTCAACTTTGCAATTTAATATATACAGTTAAAAAACATAATTTTTATGTGTGGATATATTACCCCAAATTATTTTATTGTCATCAATATCTCAAGTTCCTTTTTATTTTTAGAGAAAGTCACAATTCGCTGTTAAGTTTCCAGTATATCTGAGAATGTAATATGTGTCTAAATCTTTTTCTGTAACATTAGTGCAGCTGGATGAAATAATGCTTTGTTTCTCAAATATACAAACTGTATTCTGAAATTAATTTATTGATGGAGGTTGAATTTCTCTCCATAATGAACAGTTTGATTTAGTTATTATTTTATTTGAAACTGGACAGCAATATTTCTGAAAATGTATTCCATAAAAAAATTATCAGATTGCTGGGCTCTAACCAGAGATTTTAATTCAGTAGGTTTGGAGGGAGGCCAGAGAATCTGCCTGTCTCACAAGTTCCCAGGTAGAAGTGATGCTGCTAGTCCAGGCACCTTGTGCTATGAACCAATACTGTAAGGGTAGCCATATATTACATGGTTACTCCTTTAAGTGAAAATGCAGTTGTGCTAATTCTCCTTATTGAATGTTCTAAAGAATACTTTTCATATTGATTCATGCAACAGTAGGGAAATGCTAATTTGAATTGCCCAGATTTTATTATTGAATCAATCTTTTTGTAGATAAATTCATAGCTAAAAGTATAAACATACACAAACTCATATATACACTCACACATGTGTGTGTGTATTCCTTTAAAAAGTATTATATACACCTTCAAGGAATATTTTCCAATGTAATGATATAATGTTAGGCAAACATGAATAAAGACAAATGCGTTGGGTATTATACAAAATATTAACTTGATTGTGAGCTCCTTAATGTTAGGGACACTGTCTTTGTTTTCCCCTATTATATGTCAAGGGTACAGTTCTGTCATTTTTACTGGAAAAATACATATTTGTTCTTCTAATGGTACCAGTATCTTCTATTTTCCTTTAGAATCAAATCGTTCCTCACTATAAACAGACAGGTTGGGATAATTAATTAAATTTTTATACTCCCCAGACCAAGTGGGGGAGAAAAGATTTTTTATTCACTAGTTGACTTTATTTTCTCAGGGCAGGTTTAGGCTCACAAAAAAAACTGAGGAATGTACGGTGATTTCCTATATACCCCCTTTCCCTGCACATGCATAGCCTCCACTGTTATCAGCATCCCCCACCAGTGGTACATTCCTTACAGTTGGTGAACCTACACTGATAACATCGTATTCACCCAAAGTCCATAGTTTACATTACAGTTCACTCTTGGTGTATTATAGTATATTCTATGTGTTTGGACAAATGTATAATGACATATCAATAATTATGGCATTGTAGGGAGTATTTTCACTGCCTTAAAAATCCTCTATGCTCTGCCTATTCATTCTCATCATTGAATCCCTGGCAACCACTGATCTTTTTATTGTTTTGATAGTTTTGCCTTTTCCTGAATAAGATATGGTTGGAATCATACAGTATGTAACCTTTTAGGATTGGCTTCTTCACTTAGTAATATGCATTTACCTTTCCTCTACGTCTTTTTACTCATAAAAACCTTTTAAAAGCTCATTTCTTTTAGTGCTGGATAATATTCCAATGATTATATAAATGGAATCATACAATATTTCCCTTTTGTGTCTGTGTTATTTCACTAAGCATAATATCTTTAAGGCTCATTTACATTGTAGCATATATTAGACTTTAATTCATTTTTAAGGCTGAATAATATTCCATTGTACTTTTTGTTTGTTTGTTTGTTTTTATTTTTACTTTATTTATTTATTTTTGGCTGTGTTGGGTCTTCATTGCTGCACGCAGGCTTTCTCTAGTTGCGACGAGTGGAGGCTATTCTTCGTTGTGGTGCAGAGGCTTCTCATTGCGGTGGCTTCTCTTGTTACGGAGCACGGGCTCTAGGCACGCAGGCTCAGTAGTTGTGGCTCGCAGGCTCTAGAGAGCAGGCTCAGTAGTTGTGGCACATGGGCTTAGTTGCTCTGTGGGATGTGGGATCTTCCCGGACTAGGGCTTGAACCCGGGTCCCCTGAATTGGCAGGTGGATTCTTAACCACTGTGCCATGAGGGAAGCCCTCCATTGTACTTATATACTAACTTTTGTTTAGCCACTCATCCATCAACAGCCATTTGGTTTTTTCTACATTTGGCAATCGTGAATACAGTAAGTCCCCTACATATGAAAATGTTCCATTCATAGAGTGCGTTTGTGAGTCCAATTTGTTCATAGGTCCAACAAAGTTAGCCTAGGTACCCAACTAACACAATTGGCTATATAGTACTGTACTGCAGTAAGTTTATAATACTTTTCACATAAATAATACATAAAAAACAAACAAACACAAAAAATAAAGAAAACATTTTTAGCCTTACAGTACAGTACCTTGAAAAGTACAGTAGTACAGTACAACAGCTGGCATCCAGGGGCTGGCATCGAGTGAACAGGCAAGAAGAGTTACTGACTGGAGGAGGGAGAGGAGGTGGGAGATGGTAGAGCTGAAGGATCGTCAGCAATAGGAGATGGAGGGCAAGCTGCAATTTCACTCACGCCTGATGTTGATGGTACAGATTCTGGTTCCCTGCTGGATTCAATTCTATTTACCCTTTTCAGAAAATGATCCAATGATGTCTGGGTAGTAGCTCTTTTTTTCTCGTCACAGATGACACAGTAGTACTGGATTGCATTCTGAACGGCTGTTGCAATCTTCATGTACCGTTCTACATCCGGGTCCAGTGCTTCAAAAACTAACAGTGCCTCCTCAGATAAAGAAAATCCCCTGGCCATTTCCTGCGTCATGAATGTCTTCGGCTCTTCAGCAGTACCAGCTTCATCACTGCTGCTTTTATGCTTGCTTCTGGACATCCTGGGCTTGAAATAAAGATACTGTATACTCTATACAGTACTGTACAGTACACAAAAGCACAGCCACTACTAGAGGATGCACACATGTGACAATGTACACCAGACACATGAACTAACTTACTTGATTGGACACAAGAACGCATGTTTGCCTCTTTGAAATTTCAAAACTTGAAGGTTTGTGTGTGGGGGACTTACTGCAATATTGCTATGAACACTGTTTTACAGATATCTCTTTGAATTCCTATTTTTAATTATTTTTGGGTACATAACTTGAAATGAGATTGTCCTTTTAAATTTTCTAATATGTTCACCTCAAGCCACAAATTTCATGAAGTAGATAATCAGAATAAATTAGAATAAATCTAATCTTGAATGACTTTTTTCTTTCTTTGATTTTTTAAAAGAAATATTAATCATATAATAGTTCTGAAGCCTATGTTGCTACTAGGTGACGAGAACTTCCCCCCAAATACATAGAATTTTGTTATATATATTGTTTCTCCTTGAACTGCATGGGAAGTTTAGTTAAGCAGATTTAACTATTAAAGTTCTTCTTTCGAGTTTGAACATATTTTCTTTATTAAAAAAATCATGACATTTAATGAAAGTTAATGGACAAATTTGTCCATGTAAAATACTAATAATGCACAAAGATTTTAAAACTCTGGCAACATATGATATTTCAGCTTGCCTATTTTCATAAAATGTGTCTATTGCATATAAAACACTATATTGGCTATTGTGAAAGAAATAAAGTGGTTCAATTGCAGACAAACTCTTGAGAAACTACAAGAAAAGCAGACTGTGAACGTTTCCTTTTCAAGTTATTTTTATTGAAGTTCTTTTCTTTTCTTTTCTTTTCTTATATACAGGCAAATAGCAGATTCTTTTTTCCTACAAAGAATATGTAAGATTTCTATATCTGGTAATGGTGGATCAGATCACTGAGACCAATTCTACTGAAGGCAATTAAGAAACCTGGACAATATAGATATTTTAAAAATTGCTTGTAGCCCTCAAAGAGCTAACAAAATTGCTCAGAATGTGTAGGCCATCTTCCCAGGGAAGAAAACAACATATATTCTGAGATGAGTCTAGCATTTAGAACTATTTTCCCCCAGTGTACATTTGCCTTTTATGAAAGAGGCAGCAGACAACCTGAGATGTGCCTTTATGAGCCTCACAGGAATATGAGAACAAAATTTGGAGCCCAGACTTGTTCATGCAGGGGATATCTGCTAATCACCACTCCCCAAACCTTTATTTTGTGACCCTGAAAGAGTCTGGCACAAATTTTCCAAAAACTAGATTTGAATTACTTTAACTCTTGAAATTAAAATATCATGACCTTGGTTTATTAATGGCCTGAGATGCCTGAAATAAGCAAATACATTATATCAGAAGGAAAATAACATCTTATTAGTATTCAATACTTGGAAACATGTTCTAAATGCACTTTCCACACCCTTTCTAAGTGACTGGGCCTATGAGGAGAAATAAAATTTTGAATAACAACCAGCAAGACTAACGGTTAATAGAGATAGACCTGTAGGGGTTTCAGATACTGGAGTTATAAAGGAGATAAAATATGAAATGAAGATTTTGTTAGGTGTCTGAAACATAAAAGAGCACAGCAATATCTTAAAAATGAATTATTTGATATTAATAACAAAATAAAAAATTCTTATCTTGAAATAGAGGTGTTATGGAAACAAAATCTGAGTGACAGTTTGAGAGCAATCCAGCACCAACGGGAATCCTAAAGTCAGACTTAGCAAAGATAAAATGTCATAGCGACAAGTTTAAACAACAGGGAGGAATGAAGGGCAATGGAAATGAAAACCATGTCAGTAAATTTAAATTAATTATGGCTGCCTAACAGTATTCTGTGGAAATTAAAGTATTTAGTATTGAAATACAGAATGACAAAGACATATTAATTTAATAGGGTGAACTAAATATAAATTTTTCATGGCCCTTGCATTATTCTGGAAAAAAAGGGAATGTACTAACTAGCACTGGGCTTGACAAATTGGAAATACATGTTTAATAATAAAAAGAATAAACAAATAATTGTAAAAAGGTATGTAACTTGCAGGCCGATAGAGGAGACATGATATACTAACTATTCATAACTTATAAACTATAAAAACAAGAGAAGTATTTGCTCTGTCAATTTATATATACTCATGCATTACAAAATTAAGAGAGATGAAAATTTAGAATTATAGCTACTTTTCACAGAACAAACTAATCAAATAACTAGCCAACTCACTTTTATATCCTACTTTAAACTGCTTTAGAAAACACAGTTATTATCTTTACTAGATATAAATTGTTTAGTCAAAACTAGGTGACTATATTCCATATTTTTTCACACATATATTGGTTACATGATATTTAATATAGTATACATATTTCCACATAAAATAAAGTATATGCAATATGTTAGATATTTATATCATATATATTGATATAATCAATATCAATTAATTATATAAATTATCTATAAATAGTCTCTCTTTGCTGAGAAAAACTGTCCACCAAAATAACTGCAGGACACCCAGAATTCCAAACAAATTTGTTTCTTTTAATTTTGCTAGGAACTGGAATAAAAACTATCAAGGAATCAGTGTGATGTTTGATATTAAAAAACTTGAAATTGCTTGTTCTATTTGTACAAAATAAATGTTGACTCATTGATTAATATAGACTTTTCATTAATTGGTGTAATAAAAGATGAAACTGAAGCACTAGAGTAATAAAGCAATTGCTATAAAGTAATTTTCAGAATATAGTGGATAATTTTCTCTTTTAGGACAATTTGACCCAAGCTGCGGTTTGTGCCATTTTATCTAGCATTTGAGAGACCAGCATTTTTGATTCTTACTTTATGTATTTGGTTGCATATTTTATCTGTTCTCTATGCCAGAAATCAGTACTCCATATATCCAAATATCACATTATCAAGAAGTTGAAGGAATAAATAGGACTTTCTCATGTCTCACTGAAAGCCTAGTATCTCTGCTTCCTTGACTAAATATTTTAATCTTCAATAGTGTAATTAACAAAGCAAACTATGAGTTATAGCTGCCAGGATAAAGTGCTCAAATTCTGGACAATCACAATCCAGCCCCCACCTCCCTTTCTTTATATATATTGCTCTGACCAAGGTCAACAGTGTCCTATATGCGTCTAAATTCAATGGCACTTTTGGGTTCCTACATCATCTGAATTTTCAGCAATAATCAACAATGCTTACAACTTCTTGCATATCAAAACATTCTCATTCCTGTGTCTTTGACAACCTAAGTAACAGTTTTTCTCTCTGGATGACAAAGATGTTTGTCTCTGAATGAATTCTTTCTCTAACCCCAATGCTTGAGACGGTGTCCAGACGTCTACACAGTGCCATCAATCAATCAATCAATTCATACATGCATACATGTATATAGTAGTTTCTGAAAGAATGAAGGAATGAATAAATAAATGAATTTAAGTAACTTTTTGACATCTACATTTGGATAGATGGCAAATATCTTTCAGTGTTAGTCCAAAAATATCTAGTGGTCATACTTTGTAAATCATGACTTGTCATTTCTAGAATTCTACCATTTGGTGCCACAATACACTCAACTCTTAATAAAGGAACCAAAGGGTCATCTTTTAGCCCTCTCCATCCTTCATGCTTACATACTTATCCACCTCCATGAAATATTGTATATTCAACTTAATGTACATTATTTTTTCAATTTTAATTTTAGTATAGTTAGGTTCCTATTGTAGTTAGAACATTTAACATGATGTCTACCCTTTTAGCACTTTAATTGCACAATACAGTATGGTTAACTATAGGCTTAATGTTGTTCAGCAGACTCTGAGAACTTATTCATCCTGGACAACTGAAACTTTATACTCATTGAATAGCTATTCCCCATTTCCCCCTCATAGCCCCCAGCAACCACCTTTCTAGTCTCAGCTTCTATGAGTTTCAGTATTTTAGATACCTCATATAAATGGAATCATAACGTATTTGTCCTATTGTGACTGACTTATTTCACTTAGCATAATGTCCTCTAGGTTCATTCACGTTGTCACATATTGCAGGATTTCCCTCTTTTTTAAGGGTGAATTATACACTAATGTATGTATCTACTACACTTTCTTTATTCATTCATCTGTCAATGGACCCTTGTGTTGTTCCCATATCTTGGCTATTGTGAATAGTGCTACAGTGAACATGGCAATGCAGATGTCTTGAGATTCTGATTTCAATACTTTTGAATAAATACTGAGAAGTGGGATTGCTAGATCTTGTTGTAGTTCTCTTTTTTCTTTTTAAGTAAACTCCACACTGCATTCCATAAGGGCTGTATTATTTTATATTCCCACCAACAATGCACAAGGATTCTAATTTTTCCTTATCCTTCCTAACAGTTTGTTTTGTTTTTTTTTAAATAATGGCCATCCTAACATGTGTGAGGTGATATCTCATGGTGGTTTGATTTGCATTTCCCTGATGATTATTACTGAGGTTGAGCATCTTTTAATCTGATGGCAATTTGGAAGTTTTCCTGGAAAATATCTTTTCTAGTCCTTTGGCCATTTTTTATTCAAGTTTGTGATATACAGTTTTTTGCTACTGAGTTGTAGGAGTTCCTTTTATATTTTGAATATTTACTCATTGTCAGATATACAGTATGCAAATATGTTCTCCATTTTTGTAGGTTTTTTCACTGTGTTCATTGGTCTCCTTGCTGTGCAGAAGCTTTATAGCTTGATGCATTCCCACTGGTTTATTTTTACTTTGGTTGCCTAACATTATTTAATGTTTTAACATGTATATGCTGTGTTTTCTTTACCTATGTACTGTATTTGCAATTTATATATCCTTTAAAGTAAAATAAAATGGCTTCTGTTTTGTTTTAGAGTAAGAAATCCAATCTAGACAATTCTACAGTTCTAGAAAAAGATAAAGCAAAACAGAGTCATGGAGGGTAGTGCTTAGAATATGCCCTTTGTTTTATAACTAATCATCTATATTTTACACACATACTTCATTATTTACACAAGCACACCAAGAACATTTTTTAATAGGGCATGCTATGTTGACTTAATAATTCATGCAACAGGACTTATCATGCATCAGATACAGTTGTTAAAAACACTGGGGATACTGCACTGAACCAGGAAGATGTGCTCTTTATCATCAAAGTGCTTTTCTAGACATGATGAACAATAAGATACATAATGGATGCTGCTGTCGAATTTTCACCAAAAACTCCCATTGGATTACCTTATCTGTCATGCTATCCTTAAAGCAGACTTGAAATTATGTGGGGCAATAGTGACAACTTAGATATGGTTCCAATTCATTATGTGATATGGAACTATCATTGCTGCCACAGGGCTTTATATGGAACACAGAAGTCATTTTGTGAAGGACTCAATTATCTCTGCATGATATGGTCCCAAATAATTAACATGCCCTCTAACCAAGGAATCTTGATCCTTTTCCACGAGAAAATTAGCTGCTTTTGTCAGGGCATGCTGCCTACAATGTACTTTATATGCTTTAGTTTTTTATGGCTAGCTTCCACATTGCCAGGCAAGACTTCTAGCTGATACTTGCAAGTGAAAAGTTCCCTAATCAGCTTCATGTAGTGAAGCCAAAATTTTCACAACTTTTTCTGGCATAACAATGTGTTTGCTCCACAAAACAAACCCATTTAGTAAAATTCTGACTAAAGATGATATGTGAATAGCTTAAATACACTGGGCAGTTTTTCTCCCGACATATCCCTAAAAACACAGCTTGAGACCAAGAACTCATCTTTATTATTTTTGCTTAGTCATCAAAGTTTATAATTCTGAAAAATGGATTAGACAGTTTCTGAATCAACGTTTTTCCCTTTGTCAGCACCAATATAAAAGTTTATTAATTTTTTGAACTTTTGATAAAGAGCTGAAAGTGTCACAAATCATAAGAAGATGTATTCTCCCTTTAACATATCTGGAGGACGATTACACTGTTGGTTCAGTCACTCAACAATCACATCCATGTTATTCTTTTGACCCATTCCTCAGAAAATACTGGCTTCAAACCTTCACTTTAGTGTATATAGTAGTAATGAAGGGCAGAGTATAAAGATAATTGCTTTCAAATATTTGCCTTGGTAAGTATTTTTTTCAATAGCTAATAAAACTGATTTCTCCTCATTAGTAGCACTGAATTATAAATACACCATTAGACTAACCACTGTAAATGTAGAATGGGATTATTATTACTGGCTTCAGCTAATCATGATACATCCCCAAGGACTCTCGTAGGGCTTTATTTCTCTAAGATCTAAGATTAAGGTCTAGGTGTCTCTTGTCTTTCCGGAGTAAAATGGAATTCCACTGCCCTGGAACAAAGTGAGACCAAGTGAGGATAATACATTTTGAACAGTGTCTTCCACACCCATAAAATATAGGAACTGCTAAAGCTCTGGACATTTCTCCAGGTTTAGGAAAAGTAAGAGTGATTATAACCTCCAGGACTACTGAGGATGTGCTATACTTAAGAGCATAACTTTTTTTTCTATAAATAGGTTTAGCATTAGTATAAATGTTAAATGTAAACATAAAAATAGTTGTGGAAATTTCTAATTCTTAAGATTAGCAACTTATACCCTTTCCCAATTCAGCACACTTTTGTTTAGATATTATATATTTTAAAAGTAGTAAACAGAAGGCTTCTACATTTGTACCTCAGCACACTATAATAACATAAGGCAAGGTATTATTCTGAAGATACCAATTGTACATACTGACCGTATCTACAAAATACCTCCTCAGCAAAATGCAAATATGGCTTTGATTAAATACTGGGGACTGTAACCTAGCCAATATGGCACATATAGTTAACCATCACAACCAGCTAGTGTTATCCTAACTTATGGCATCATTTTGGTCTTGTGCCTCTCACAAGATACACACACACACACACACACACACACACGTTTCAGTTCCTCAAATGTGTTAGGCTCTTTTCTGCATTAGGACCTAATATATGGTTCACTTTATTTGTAATGGTTTTCTTCCTAACTCTTTACCTAATTCCCATTCAACTCATTTCTTCTTAAGTGTTACTTACTCAGAAAAATTTCTCTAACTCTCCATTTAATTAGACACTTCATTTTATTTTTATCAAGAACATTTTAATTATGTAGTTATATATATATATATATATGTTTATGTGTTTAATGCTTAATTTTACAACTACTCTGGAGGCTGAATGAGAACATGAAACACTTCTCTTAATGTGCCTTACATTCATTAACCCATTTAATTCTTATACTTAACTGGGAGATATCCTTTTTTGAGTAAAGGGCTGGCTGTCTAGGGTTACATAGCACAACCAGTTGACGTGCTTCTTGAGGGCAAGGGGAATACAAAACGGACAGTAGAAAAATGTAGTTATAAATATCAGTTATAACCATATGACCAGCTGCAGAAATGAGGAGTGTAACTGTCATGAGTATTTCTTCCTTATTCTATTACTAGTATATTTGTTTGTATATATTAAGCAAATATCTTTGTTCTCTTTCATCTCTTTTCCCCTTATCATGTAACATAAGATGTATTGACTTCATATCGTAATATTTAAATATTGTTAGTATGCTTTTGGTTGTGTGCAGGATAGTTTTACCATGTTAGGCAAAGTATGACTGTATTGTTGTCTTTATTTGGTGATTAAATACGGTTTAAAAATGCATATGGGTGACAACTGGACAATGGGTGGACTTAATGAACATTATTATTATTTTTTTTTTTTTTGAGGTACGTGGGCCTCTCACTGTTGTGGTCTCTCCCGTTGCGGAGCACAGGCTCCGGACGCGCAGGCTCAGCGGCCATGGCTCACGGGCCCAGCCGCTCCGCAGCATGTGGGATCTTCCCGGACCGGGGCACGAACCCGTGTCCCCTGCACCCGCAGGCGGACTCTCAACCACTGAGCCACCAGGAAAGCCCATGATCATTAATTTGATGTATCAACTTGAGTTGCTGCCCAGATATTTGGTCAAACATTATTCTGGATGTTTTTGTAAGGCTATTTTTGGATGGAATTAACATTTAATCAGAGAAATCAAGTAAAGTACATTACCCTGCATGATGTAGGTGAGCATCATCCAATCAGTTGAGGGCCTGAGTAGAACAAAAAACCTGATCTCCATCAAGCAAAAGGAAATTCTAATGGCTTTCAGACATGAACTGCAACATCAGCTCTCCTGGGTCTCCAGCCTGCTGGCCTACCTTGAGGTTTTGGATCTTGCCAGCTGATCCACTTCCTTAAAATCTACCTATCTGTCTATCTATCTATAATTATTATTTATCTTTTCCTGGAGAACCCTGACTGATGGAGACTTTTTATACAGAATTTTGTAAAACACTGGAAATTGCATATATGATCAGATGTATATATCACTGCATTTATTAGGAGGATGGCTCAATGGTCTATTCAGATAGTCAAAGTGGTTTGTGATCTAATGAAGTCTAAGAACTTTGCTAGGAAGCCTCTCTGTCGCAATCTATTAATTATATCAGTAAACTGTGAATGCAAGTAGAGCTATGGACTGAATTGCAATCTCTAATATATGATTTATTTAATTGAAACAATGGCTATAACTATATAGTAATTTTTCAAAGCCAATGTATAGCCTTTCTTTATTGTAATTTTTTTTTTTTTGCGATACGCGGGCCTCACACTGTTGTGGCCTCTCCCGTTGCGGAGCACAGGCTCCAGACGCGCAGGCTCAGCGGCCATGGCTCACGGGCCCAGCCGCTCCGTGGCATGTGGGATCTTCCCGGACCGGGGCACGAACCCATGTCCCTTGCATTGGCAAGCGGACTCCCAACCACTGAGCCACTAGGGAAGTCCCCTCTTTATTGTAATTTTAAAAGCACATGAGACCTGTACATCCTTCAGTCACAGTCTACTCTCGATTCTCAATTTCCAGAGAGGAAATGCCTAGAAAAGAATTAATTCACATACTCATATAGTTCTATTCATTACTCAAGTATGAAAAATAATTTTTATGCATAGGGTATTTGGAAGCTAGAATTATGGAAAAAATGTCTAAATCTGTACAGTTAGCATGTGAGTGGATAGAATACACCTTAAAGGCACATTATAATATTTATCCACAAAAGATAAGTATACTGGTAAATCACCAATGTTCATTATTATATTTCCAGAAATTTGAAATATAAATTCCATGGATATTCATTACAGGCTTGAAGAAAGGAATAAAAGAAACAGATAAATTTTATTGCTGTATAACTATTTTACATATCTTGTGCCTAAAATAACTCTAAAAAGTAACTACACAAGTCCATTCTCTAGTAGGTCTGTGTCTTTATTCCCATCTTACCCCTAGGTTCTTCATGACATTTTTTTTTTCCCTTAAGATATGGGGAGGGGGAAGGGTAAGCTGTGACAAAGTGAGAGAGTGGCATGGACATATAAACACTACCAAATGTAAAATAGATAGCTAGTGGGAAGCAGCCGCATAGCACAGGGAGATCAGTTCAGTGCTTTGTGACCACCTAGACGGGTGGGATAGGGAGGGTGGGAGGGAGGGAGACGCAAAAGGGAAGAGATATGGGAACATATGTATATGTATAACTGATTCACTTTGTTATAAAGCAGAAACTAACACATCATTGTAAAGCAATTATACTCCAATAAAGATGTTAAAAAAAAAAAAGTAACTACACATCCAAAATGGCTCACACATTTAGCAATGTCATAGCTGGAAAATGGTTCTCCTGTCAGGTCTTTCATAATATTTCCCAAGGCAATGCCTCACATGTACTGCAGCCTAAGCCCTGTGGTTTAGGGCTTTGCCTCCTCTTGTTCTGAACCACTTCATCCCCATCACGTACGGAAAATAAATTGTAATCTGTAATCTAGTAATAACAGGTATGTGTAATTCGATTGTTCCTTGAAGATAATTTGGAGTTGACAAAAATGCTCTTACCCTTTCTCACAATGAGGTTTGTATAAGTTTTGCACCCCAATTTTATTCTTTGAAGAATTTCTGAAGTACAAGTGTGTTTTTACTTTCATATTGGAAATAACGCAATAACAGAGCCTACTTGTCTATACAGAGCTCTAGTTAAAGAAATTGCAGCATATTTTGTGCCATGTGTTAAATTATTTGTAAGAAATTCATTTTTCCTTTTTTATATAAATAATTCAAATAAAAGCACAGCTTTGAAGGAGAGCAGGAAGATGGCGGAAGAGTAAGACGCAGAGATCACCTTCCTCCCCACAGATACACCAGAAATACATCTACACGTGGAACAACTCCTACAGAACACCTACTAAAGGCTGGCAGAAGACCTCAGACCTCCCAAAAGGCAAGAAACTCCCCACGTACCTGGGTAGGGCAAAAGAAAAAAAGAATAAACAGAGACAAAAGGATAGGGACGGCACCTGCACCAGTGGGAGGGAGCTGTGAAGGAGGAAAAGTTTCCACACACTAGGAAGCCCCTTCGCGGGCGGAGACTGCGGGAGGCGGAGGGGGGAGCTTCGAAGCCGCGGAGGAGTGCACAGCAACGGGTGCAGAGGGAAAAGCGGAGAAATTCCCGCACAGAGGATCGGTGCCGACCGGCACTCACCAGCCCGAGAGGCTTGTCTGCTCACCCGCCGGGGCGGGCGGGGCTGCGAGCTGAGGCTCTGAGGCTCGGGTTTCGGTTTCCGACGGAGCGCAGGGAGAGGACTGGGGTTGGCGGCTTGAACACAGGTTAGTGCACCACAGCCGGGAGGGAGTCCGGGGAAAAGTCTGCACCTGACGAAGAGGCAAGAGACTTTTTCTTCCCTCTTCGTTTCCTGGTGCGTGAGGAGAGGGGTTTAAGAACGCTGCTTAAAGGAACTCCAGAGACGGACGCGAGCCGCGGCTGAAAGCGCGGACCCCAGAGACGGGCGCGAGCCGCGGCTGGAGGCGCGGACCCCAGAGGCGGGCGGGAGACGTTGGGGCTGCTGCTGCCACCACCAAGGGGCCTGTGTGCGAGCGCAGGTCGCTCTCCAGCCCCTCTTCCGCGGAGCCTGTGCAGCCCGCCACTGCCGGGTTCCCGGGATCCGGGGACGACTTCCCCGGGAGAGCGCACGGCGGGCCTCGGGCTGGTGCAGGGTCACGCCGGACTTTGCCGCCGCAGGCCCGCCCCGCATTCCATGCCCCTCCCTCCCCGCCGGCCTCAGTACCCAGAACCCCCGAATCAGCGGCTCCTTTAACCCCGTCCTGTCTGAGCAAAAAACAGACGCCCTCCAGCGACCTACACGCAGAGGCAGGGCCAAATCCAAAGCTGAGCCCCTGTGAGCTGTGAGAACAAAGAAGAGAAAGGGAAATCTCTCCCAGCAGCCTCAGGAGCAGCGGATTAAAGCTCCACGATCAACTTGATGTACCCTGCATCTGTGGAATACGTGAAGAGACAAGGAATGATCCCAAATTGAGGAGGTGGACTTTAGGAGCAAGATCTATGATTTTTTCCCCTTTCCTCTTTTTGTGAATGTGTATGTGTATGCTTCTGTGTGAGATCTTGTCTGTATAGTCTTGCTTCCACCATTTGTCCTAGGGTTCTATCCGTCCATGGTTTTTTCTTAAATTTTTTTTCTTAATAATCAATTTTAATTTTAAGAACGTTATTATACTTTACCTTCGTGCTTTCTTTTTTTCTTTCCTTCCTTCCTTCCTTCCCTCCTTTAGACAACGAATCATCCCAAATTGAGGAGGTGGTCTCTGACAGCAAGATTTATGATTTTTCCCCCTTTACCTCTTTTAGTGAGGGTGTATGTGTACGCTTCTGTGTAAGATTTTGTCTGTATAGCTTTGCTTCCAACATTTGTCCTAAGGTTCTATCCGTCCCTTTTTTTTTTTTCTAAATAAGAATTTTTTAATTCAATAACTTTATTATACTTTATTTTACTTTTACTGTATCTTCTTTCTTTCTGTTTTTCCTTCTTTACCTCCTTCCTTCCTTCCTCCCTCCCTCCCTCCTTTCGTTCCTTCTTGCCTTCTTTCCTTCTTTGCTTCTTTCTTTCTTTCTTCCTTCCTTCCTTCCCTCCTTCCTTCCCTCCTTTCCTTCTTTCTTTCCTCATACTTCTACTAATTCCCTCTACTTTTTCTCCCTTTTATTCTGAGCCGTGTGGATGAAAGGCTCTTGGTGCTCCAGCCAGGAGTCAGGGCTCTGCCTCTGAGGTAGGAGAGCCAACTTCAGGACACTGGTCCACAAGAGACCTCCCAGCTCCACATAATATCAAACGGCGAAATTCTCCCAGAGACTTCCATCTTAACACCAGCACCCAGCTTCACTCAACGACCAGCAAGCCACAGTGCTGGCAACCTGGGCCAAACAACTAGCAAAACAGGAACACAACCCCACCCATTAGCAGAGAGGCTGCCTAAAATCATAATAAGGCCACAGACACCCCAAAACACACCACCAGACGTGAACCTGCCCACTAGAGAGACAAGATCCAGCCTCATCCACCACAACACAGGCACTAGTCCCCTCCACCAGGAAGCCTACACAACCCACTGAACCAACCTTAGCCACTGGAGACAGACATCAAAAACAGGAGGAACTACGAACCTGCAGCCTGCAAAAAAGGAGACCCCAAACACAGTAAGATAAGCAAAATGAGAAAACAGAAAAACACACAGCAGATAAAGGAGCAAGATAAAACTGCACCAGACCTAACAAATGAAGAGGAAATAGGCAGTCTACCTGGAAAAGAATTCAGAATAATGATAGTAAGGTTGATCCGAAATCTTGGAGATAGAATGGACAATAGAATGGACAAAATGGAAGAATCAGTTAACAAGGACCTAGAAGAACTAAAGATGAAACAAGCAACAATGAACAACACAATAAATGAAATTAAAAATACTCTAGATGGGATCAATAGCAGAATAACTGAGGCAGAAGAACGGATAAGTGACCTGGAAGATAAAATAGTGGAAATAACTACTGCAGAGCAGAATAAAGAAAAAAGAATGAAAAGAACTGAGGACAGTCTCAGAGACCTCTGGGACAACATTAAACGCACCAACATTCGAATTATAGGGGTTCCAGAAGAAGAAGAGAAAAAGAAAGGGACTGAGAAAATATTTGAAGAGATTATAGTTGAAAACTTCCCTAATATGGGAAAGGAAATAGACAATCAAGTCCAGGAAGCACAGAGAGTCCCATACAGGATAAATCCAAGGAGAAATACGCCAAGACACATATTAATCAAACTGTCAAAAATTAAATACAAAGAAAGCATATTAAAAGCAGCAAGGGTAAAACAACAAATAACACATAAGGGAATCCCCATAAGGTTAACAGCTGATCTCTCAGCAGAAACCCTTCAAGCCAGAAGGGAGTGGCAGGACATACTGAAAGTGATGAAGGAGAAAAACCTGCAGCCAAGACTACTCTACCCAGCAAGGATCTCATTCAGATTTGATGGAGAAATTAAAACCTTTACAGACAAGCAAAAGCTGAGAGAGTTCAGCACCACCAAACCAGCTTTACAACAAATGCTAAAGGATCTTCTCTAGGCAAGAAACACAAGAGAAGGAAAAGACCTATAATAACGAACCCAAAACAATTTAGAAAATGGGAATAGGAACATACATATCGATAATTACCTTAAATGTAAATGGACTAAATGCTCCCACCAAAAGACACAGATTAGCTGAATGGATACAAAAACAAGACCCTTATATATGCTGTCTACAAGAGACCCACTTCAGACCTAGAGACACATACAGACTGAAAGTAAGGGGATGGAAAAAGATATTCCATGCAAATGGAAACCAAAAGAAAGCTGGAGTAGCAATTCTCATATCAGACAAAATACACTTTAAAATAAGGACTATTAAAAGAGACAAAGAAGGACACTACATAATGATCAAGGGATCGATCCAAGAAGAAGATATAACAATTGTAAATATTTATGCACCCAACATAGGAGCACCTCAATACAAAAGGCAATTACTAACAGCCATAAAAGGGGAAATCGACAGTAACACATTCATAGTAGGGGACTTAAATACCCCACTTTCACCCACGGACAGATCATCCAAAATGAAAATAAATAAGGAAACACAAGCTTTAAATGATACATTAAACAAGATGGACTTAATTGATATTTATAGGACACTCCATCCAAAATCAACAGAATACACATTTTTCTCAAGTGCTCATGGAACATTCTCCAGGATAGATCATATCTTGGGTCACAAATCAAGCCTTGGTAAATTTAAGAAAATTGAAATTGTATCAAGTATCTTTTCTGACCACAACGCCATGAGACTAGATATCAATTACAGGAAAAGATCTGTAAAAAATACAAACACATGGAGGCTAAACAATACACTACTTAATAATGAAGTGATCACTGAAGAAATCAAAGAGGAAATCAAAAAATACCTAGAAACAAATGACAATGGAGACACAACGACCCAAAACCTGTGGGATGCAGCAAAAGCAGTTCTAAGGGGGAAGTTTATAGCAATACAAGCCCACCTTAAGAAGCAGGAAACATCTCGAATAAACAACCTAACCTTGCACCTCAAGCAATTAGAGAAAGAAGAACAAAAAAACCCCAAAGCTAGCAGAAGGAAAGAAATCATAAAAATCAGATCAGAAATAAATGAAAAAGAAATGAAGGAAACAATAGCAAAGATCAATAAAACTAAAAGCTGGTTCTTTGAGAAGATAAACAAAATAGATAAACCACTAGCCAGACTCATCAAGAAAAAAAGGGAGAAGACTCAAATCAATAGAATTAGAAATGAAAAAGGAGAGGTAACAACTGACACTGCAGAAATAAAAGAGATCATGAGAGATTACTACAAGCAACTCTATGCCAATAAAATGGACAATCTGGAAGAAATGGACAAATTCTTAGAAATGCACAACCTGCCAAGACTGAATCAGGAAGAAATAGAAAATATGAACAGACCAATCACAAGCACTGAAATTGAAACTGTGATTAAAAATCTTCCAACAAAGAACAGCCCAGGACCAGATGGCTTCACAGGCGAATTCTATCAAACGTTTAGAGAAGAGCTAACACCTATCCTTCTCAAACTCTTCCAAAATATAGCAGAGGGAGGAACACTCCCAAACTCCTTCTACGAGGTCACCATCACCTTGATACCAAAACCAGGCAAGGATGTCACAAAGAAAGAAAACTACAGACCAATATCACTGATGAACATAGATGCAAAAATCCTCAACAAAATACTAGCAAACAGAATCCAACAGCACATTAAAAGGATCATACACCATGATCAAGTGGGGTTTATTCCAGGAATGCAAGGATTCTTCAATATATGCAAATCTATCAATGTGATAAACCATATTAACAAATTGAAGGAGAAAAACCATATGATCATCTCAATAGATGCAGAGAAAGCTTTTGACAAAATTCAACACCCATTTATGATAAAAACCCTGCAGAAAGTAGGCATAGAGGGAACTTTCCTCAACATAATAAAGGCCATATACGACAAGCCCACAGCAAACATCATCCTCAATGGTGAAAAACTGAAAGCATTTCCACTAAGATCAGGAACAAGACAAGGGTGCCCACTCTCACCACTCTTATTCAACATAGTTTTGGAAGTTTTAGCCACAGCAATCAGAGAAGAGAAGGAAATAAAAGGAATCCAAATCGGAAAAGAAGAAGTAAAGCTGTCACTGTTTGCAGATGACATGATACTATACATAGAGAATCCTAAAGATGCTACCAGAAAACTACTAGAGCTAATCAATGAATTTGGTAAAGTGGCAGGATACAAAATTAATGCACAGAAATCTCTGGCATTCCTATATACTAATGATGAAAAATCTGAAAGTGAAATCAAGAAAACACTCCCATTTACCATTGCAACAAAAAGAATAAAATATCTAGGAATAAACCTACCTAAGGAGACAAAAGACCTGTATGCAGAAAATTATAAGACACTGATGAAAGAAATTAAAGATGATACAAATAGATGCAGACATATACCATGTTCTTGGATTGGAAGAATCAACATTGTGAAAATGACTCTACTACCCAAAGCAATCTATAGATTCAATGCAATCCCTATCAAACTACCACTGGCATTTTTCACAGAACTAGAACAAAAAATTTCGCAATTTGTATGGAAACACAAAAGACCCCGAATAGCCAAAGCAATCTTGAGAACAAAAAAAGGAACTGGAGGAATCAGGCTCCCTGACTTCAGACTATACTACAAAGCTACAGTTATCAAGACAGTATGGTACTGGCACAAAAACAGAAAGATAGATCAATGGAACAGGATAGAAAGCCCAGAGATAAACCCATGCACATATGGACACCTTATCTTTGATAAAGGTGGCAGGAATGTACAGTGGAGAAAGGACAGCCTCTTCAGTAAGTGGTGCTGGGAAACTGGACAGGTACATGTAAAAGTATGAGATTAGATCACTCCCTAACACCATACACAAAAATAAGCTCAAAATGGATTAAAGACCTAAATATAAGGCCAGAAACTATCAAACTCTTAGAGGAAAACATAGGCAGAACACTCTATGACATAAATCACAGCAAGATTCTTTCTGACCCACCTCCTAGAGTAATGGAAATAAAAACAAAAATAAACAAATGGGACCTAATGAAACTTCAAAGCTTTTGCACAGCAAAGGAAACCATAAACAAGACCAAAAGACAACCCTCAGAATGGGAGAAAATATTTGCAAATGAAGCAACCAACAAAGGATTAATCTCCAAAATTTACAAGCAGCTCATGCAGCTCAATAACAAAAAAACAAACAACCCAATCCAAAAATGGGCAGAAGACCTAAATAGACATTTCTCCAAAGAAGATATACAGACTGCCAACAAACACATGAAAGAATGCTCAACATCATTAATCATTAGAGAAATGCAAATCAAAACTACAATGAGATATCATTTCACACCAGTCAGAGTGGCCATCATCAAAAAATCTAGAAACAATAAATGCTGGAGAGGGTGTGGAGAAAAGGGAACCCTCTTGCACTGCTGGTGGGAATGTGAATTGGTTCAGCCACTATGGAGAACAGTATGGAGGTTCCTTAAAAAAACTACAAATAGAACTACCATATGACCCAGCAATCCCACTACTGGGCATATACCCTGAGAAAACCGAAATTCAAAAAGAGTCATGTACCAAAATGTTCATTGCAGCTCTATTTACAATAGCCCGGAGATGGAAACAACCTAAGTGCCCATCATCGGATGAATGGATAAAGAAGATGTGGCACATATATACAATGGAATATTACTCAGCCATAAAAAGAAACGAAATTGAGCTATTTGTAATGAGGTGGATAGACCTAGAGTCTGTCATACACAGTGAAGTAAGTCAGAAAGAAAAAGACAAATACCGTATGCTAACACATATATATGGAATTTAAGAAAAAAAATGTCATGAAGAACCTAGGGGTAAGGCAGGAATAAAGACGCAGACCTCCTAGAGAACGGACTTGAGGTTATGGGGTGGGGGAAGGGTGAGCTGTGACGGGGCGAGAGAGAGTCATGGACATATACACACTAACAAACGTAGTAAGGTAGATAGCTAGTGGGAAGCAGCCGCATGGCACAGGGATATTGGCTCGGTGCTTTGTGACAGCCTGGAAGGGTTGGGTAGGGAGGGTGGGAGGGAGGGAGACGCAAGAGGGAAGAGATATGGGAACATATGTATATGTATAACTGATTCACTTTGTTATAAAGCAGAAACTAACACACCATTGTAAAGCAATTATACCCCAATAAAGATGTTAAAAAAAAAAAAAAGCACAGCTTTACAAGCATTTCCTTGTTCATTCTGACAGGCTATTATTCACCTGCACCTGTAATATTTTTTCTTTTATCTGTCACAAAGAATCCAAAAAAATAAAAAAAAAAAAAAGGGACTATAGCATTATACTGCTTAGTCCTTCCTTGAATATAGTGTTTCATAATATCAATCTATCTATGGTTCATATTGCTTACAAAGTCAAAATTTGTATTGAATTGAAAGAATAGAAGAGAAAGAAGCCAACTGTGGGATTACAAAAATGAATCTTATAATTTATTGAAATGTTTCAAGCTTCTGTATCATGAATAGGCTTTCTTATTGTCCAATAAAATCATTTAATCAGAAATTATTCTATAAATACATTTATTAATCTTGTATCAATTAAAAATGTCTATTATGCATTTCTTTAATGAGTCATTTTATTAACATATTTATTTAATTGATTGATAGCTTCAACCACTTAATATGTTCACTTTACTGATCATAAGAAAAATGTGGCATTAAGGTTGAAAAAGCATTCTTCTGTTCTTCACCTTGTTTTTATTTCTAAATATTTCCCAAAGATTCAAAGTAGGGATCACGTCTCTCAGAACAAAATTTACAATTTTTGTTGGATTAAGAGGCAATTTTTATGTATCTTTAATTTACTTGGATGACACCGTGATTATGATATAAATATTGATTCTAGGAAACATTTAGAAGAAAGGGCTTTTTCAATAATTTACATTATATTTCTAAGAAGTAACTGTAATAAAAATATTTCTTTAAGAATGATCAGATGCAGAAAAAAACCAATAACATCTTAAAATAATGGATGTAGTATGTAAATCTAATTAAAGGAAATGACTATAAATTAACAGCTTTTAATCAAAGCAAGTGAATACCTGAGAATACAGAAAAAAGCTTAATGATTTCCTGGCTCAAGTGTCAGAATTTCTTCTAACATGATATTAATTTTGATACACTCTATAATAAACTGGACTTATAACTACACTTAAAATACATTTCTATTTTACTCTCAATTTTTACTTCTCTCAAATTTTAATATGACTATATCATAAATGAAAGCTGTAATCCAATAATTAAATATCCATTTTCAGAATGTACCCGATATAAATATTTTCTCATCAAATTTGAATGTTATGTATACAGGGATACAATTTTTTTAAAAAAGAAAAAAATTTCCTTTTCCTTTTTTACTCACTTTATTCTTCATTTTGAGGAAAGTACAAAATTGGATAAAATGTGTTTTCTTATATAATTTTCTTGAACCTATATTTAGTCTTTTAAAATAAAATGTTTACTTACTTTGTTATTGTTGAGTAAAACATATTTTTGAGCTTGATGATGTATTACAATTTTATATACTCAGAAAATCACTATGCTCCTCAAGATACACACCACTTCTGTGATCCACAATTCTTTCATGCACCTTTTTATTATTCTCCCCGAGATTTATCACCATAGATTCACTTGCTTATCTTTGAAATTTATAAAAATTGTGTCATGTGATATGTGTCTGATTTCTTTTGCTCAAAAGTTTTAGAAATTCTGAAAAAGAGTTTTCCAAAAAAGCTGTTCAAATGTTTACTTTCACCAGGAATTTATGAGACTTCAAGTTGTTCTACATCTTTCATAACATCAGTACTTTCTACCCTTTTAATCTTATGTTTTGTTGGGAGAGTGTGGTAGGATAATATTGTAGTTGTAAATTTATTATCCTTGATGACTAATGATGCCAAATATATTTCACTAAATGAACATTTAAATATTCTGGGTTTTGTTCATTTCTTATTATTTTACTAATGCATCTTGTTTATTAAGTTGATACTATTTTTTTCTTAATGATTTGTATGAACAATTTTCCTTATTCTGGATATATATCTGTTTCGGATATAGATACTGGGAAATCTTCCACCATCTGTGAATTCTCTTATACTCTCACTACTTTAATTCTGTATTTTGGTAAATAGAAATTCTTAAATTTAGTGTAGTCTAATTTATTTTTAAAATTAGTGACATTTAACAGCTTATTTAGATATAATTTACATAGAATAAAATTCACTCATTTTAAAATTAGTTTGTTGAGTCTTGGCCATTAATAAAATCAGAGAGAGAGAGAGAGAGAGAGAAAGAGAGAGCGAGATACAGCCTTTAATAGCCATACACTAGTTGAGTGACATTTGAATTGATTACAGTGTGAAGTAACATTACTTCTGCATATGCTATTGGTCATGCAGATCATTGCTGATAAAATATTAGAGGGGAATATACGAGACTGTGAATATAGGGAGGTTGGAGCCATGGGAGGTAGTCATGGCAGCTGGCTAATAAAACACCCTTACTATTTGCTAAGTGCTGAAAGATTCAAAGTGGTATGAGGGTTCAAAAAAAAAAACACCCTTACTGATATTATACAAAAATGTGTCATTTTTCTCAGCTAGAAGTGCGTGAAAATCTTCATCTCTCTCCAAATAATAATTTAAAAATATGTGTTTCTACATTTAGTTCTATTAGATTTTTCTTCAGCGATTTTGAGCCCTATCTTAAGGTTATATATTCTTTCATGTATTTCTTCTGTTTTGATCATTTTTATTGTGAAATATCCCTGATTATTTTTAGCAATAATTCTTGGCTTAAAATCTATTTTATTTCATGTTAATGTATTAAATATATGGTGATGGTGGGTGGTGTGCATGTTCTCAGCTGTGCTGGTGCAGTCTCACTCTTAGGCAGACCAGGTCTCTGTCTCAAGTGGGAAAATTTCTCAGTGATTTTTGACTTAGTGTGTTTTTTATTTCTACCATTTTCTTTAAATATTTCTCACAGTTTCATTTCTCTGCTAAAATTTCCATTTTTTTTGTGCATGCTGCCAACCTTTCTTGAGCTTTTAACATATCATTCTTTTTATTTTATTAAAAAATAATGTCTGATATATCCAAGATCTAAACTAGATGAATGATGAATTTTTGTTTCTAGACATTGGATTATTTTCCTTGTTTTTTTTTCATTTTTTTTGAATAATGGACATTGTGTGTAGAATGGTGCTGACTGAGGTAAGAACAAGAATATGGACCCAACCTGTCTCTCCTCCCAAGCCCACTGAAAGCAAGATGACAATGGAGACTTAGATAATGATTCTGTTAAGGTCAGCCTCCTGGACTGACCTCAGGGCCAGGGAAAGAAATGAGAAATGTAGCAGTAAATGTAAAATAACCAGAACATATTTCCTGGACAGTCATTTAAAAATGTAAGATTTCACAAAATATTACATGATATCATTTTACTATCTTGTTGTAAATGTGTAACTTCTCTCTTCTAATGGGACAAATAGAACTTTCCAACACCAAGCGAGCAAATCATTACATTTCATTAATCTCATTTTTTCTGATAGAAAAAAATATATATATTAATAAGGCCAATATCCAAAATTTCCTTGAGCAGCAAGCAAAATTATAAAAGTAATTTTTGGAAATAAACTCATAATCATTCCAGAAGAATTGTGAGTTTCTGGAAATCTAAAGAATGTCATATAATTATATTATTTCTTTTTAAATATCTTCTAACAATGTGTGTGTTTAATTTGGGTGCTATAGGAAACACACAGCACCAAAATTAAACGCATCCATGTACACACTCTCACAATTATATAGCATGTTTTTACTTTCGAGGGATAGATAACAAAGCAATAAAATATAAATCATAAATCAGAATACAGCTTCAAGCCTGCAACTTCCCCTTTGAAACATAAGGTATGAAATTTTGGAAACAAAATTATAAAGAAAGAGAACATTTGAAGGTAAGCCCAAGGCAATATAGCAAATAAAGGTCTCATTTGTATAAATAGAGTTGTATTAGGGGATGGATATAACAGAATGAGTTGCTATAAACAGGATTCAAAAGTTTTACGACAAAATGACTAATCAAACAAGTTTTTCTAGAATGAAGCAGTGATTGCATAGAGTCTAGTTATAGAAAAATAAATATATTCAAAATCTATGGCTCTCATTTTTCTCTACTGATCTTTTCCAATGTCCAGAAATCTCTTTCTCCTTGCTCTCTTTCATGTGTGGGTTATTGTTCCTCCTAAATTCATATGCTGAAACCCCACACCCACAGTGTTATGGCGTCAGGAGGTGGGGCCTTTGGGAGGTGACAGGGTTAATGGCTTTATAGGAGCCACCAGAGAGGTTACTGCTCTCTGCTGTTCACCCTGTGAGGATACAAGAAGTCAGCAGTCTGCCACTTGGAAGAGCGCCCTTACCAGAACTTGACCATGCTCACACTCTGATTTGGATTTCCGGCTTCCAGAACTGTGAGAAATAAGTTTATTTTTTTATATGCCACCCAGTCTATGGTATTTTGTTACAGCACCCTGAACGGACTAAGAGAGTGTATAGAATATATAGAGAAATTAAACCAATGTATAGAAAGGATGAAGAATTTACCAACATCTAATTAGTTTCTAGGTATCTATTTCTTAGTTATCTTTTGCCAGACTCTTTTTGTCTGCCCAGAACTGTCCAAGTAATTAAAAACAAAATTCCAGTCAGCAGAAGTGGCAATCAGCAAAAGTGGCAATGTCATTAGACATCATGGTTCCCCAGAAATTAATTTAAGTCAATTATAGACACATATTGTTTTTACCAACTGATGAAGGAAGCCTTCTTCAAGAAGAAATTGCACCTATTAAATAAAAAAAGGCATCTGTGACCAAAACCAATAAAATTAAAAGCTCTTTTAAATTTAAATAAGATCTTGAAAACTTGAGGAAAAAAATTAAATAGATGGTAGAAAATAAAGTCAAATAAACATGTCATAAATCAGGGACAATAAAGATGGGCACCAAACTCCCATCCAGAACACTGAATATGGAAAGAGTGTTCTCAAATAACAAAGTTAACAGAATTTAAAACAGGCATCCAACCAAACCACAAATCAAACATGAAAGTGGAATAAAGACATGTTCAGATATGCAAACATTAAAAAATATATCAGTAAGATCTTGCTTTGGGCTGGCTAACTGAAGTGCATTCAGGCTCCTATAAAAAAAATACTGTAAACAGCGTAGCTTATAAATAACAAACCTTCATTTCTCACAGTTCTGGAGGCTAGGAAGTCCAATATCAAGACATCAACAGATCTGGTGTCTGGTGAGGACCCACTTCCTCATTGACAGCCCTCTTCACACTGTGACCTCATGTGGCAGAAGGAGCCCTGGGACCGCTATCATTTTTCTTTTATAAGGACACTAATTTCATTCATGAGAACTCCATCCTCATGACTTCATCTAATTCTCATCACCTCCCAAAGACCCCACCTCCTAATACCATGACAATGAAGGTTAGGATTTCAACATATGAATTGTGGGGGTGGCGGCACAGAGGACAGAAGTATTCAGTCCATTGCAGATGGGCTGCAGCAAAATTAATTTGTGAACCAAGAAGGAAGAACATATGAGACCCAGGAAGAAAGCATTCAAACTGGCCTGATAATTTTATGCTGGGAAGTAAAAAGCACCAATCTATGTAGGGAAGAGTTCCTGAGTGGTCTGAAATGTCAAATCAGAAAGCTGAGATTTACCATTTTGAATGCAGAGAAATTCAAAAAGAGTACATCAGACAGCAGTACAGAGGTCATGATGCTAATCTTGGTGCTACCACAAACTACCTGAATTTTTTTAACTTAAACTTAGCCTTAAGTGTCACAGTCAGAAGGACTGGACTATAAACAGCCAGAACAACCCTCCAAAGCTAAAGCGAGGATTAAGCCAGGTCCTGCAGCTGACAGCATGCACACACTCAGGACAGGCAGAGGAGTTCAAACACCAGGAAGATGCTCTCAAATGTGCACAGAATGCAGTCTGGGGTGAAAGGGTGAAGTTTACATTCTAATATGTGAAAATTAGTACTGAGAAATTAAATTATAATCACTGATTAAGGAAAGGAATTTATTCTCTGAGTAAGGAACTGTTCTCAATGCCCTGAAAAATTTAATAATGGAAGAGATAGATAGTATCTAAAAATTCTATGTCATTGTAGACAGCGTGAAATATATATTAGCAAGTTAATACCTTATTGTAATCAGTATTATTATAGGTATTCATTTTTTTTTAATTTAAGGCAATTACGTTACAGGTGCAATAGCTAAATTTACTTCCACATTTAAATCTGTCAATGGACAGGAATAAATGTAGCTATAATATGTCTTGTTTTACACTGCAGCACTTTGGGAAGGTCTTTCAGGCATGTTATATTATGATATACCACCTCTTCCAGAAAGTTCAATCATCATAACATATTTATCTTTCTTGCTATGTACTGGATTCCTGATTCTTTGTCATCTTGCCACAGATGAATTTTTTAACATTATATATGAAATTGCAGCGTTAAAACTTCTCGTTTTTCCCTGCCTTTCTGTGTCTTCTAACACCAGAGCTGTCAAATATGATTGGCAATATTCACGAAAACATGATTTGTTCATGTTTTCTAACCTCAGCTGGACCTGCATTGTTGCTCAACAACACTTTATTAATTCCTATCGTATCTTCCAGAGCAGTGCTATCCTCTGCTTAACTAAGTACTTTCCCTCCATTCTGTTATGATTTGGAAATACTGAAAAGACATTTCTTAACCTTAAACTTTCTGCTTATCTCTTCTCTAACATTTCCTTTCTTCCTCCAGAGAGAGAGAGAGAAGCAGAGAGAGAGAAAGAAAGAGAGAGAAGCAGAGAGAGAATCTTTTTCTTTCCAATTAAAATCTGTATTAACCTGAGTCAATCCAAAGGCATCTCCTCTAAGAGCCTAGTCTACCAATTATGTTCTGCTTCTTAAAATATCTCTCATTGTTTTGGTACCAACGGTCACAAAACAACTGGTCAATTGTTATTAAACCAAAAACAAACAAATACAAACTAAAGTATTTCTCCACTGTTATAACTTATCTTTTTCTTCTAGTCTTTAATAAATGGCTAATGTGCCAATTTGCCTAATTTACCCGACTCTCTCTAGTCCAACCCCACCCTAAACTCTGAAGCCTGGGTAAGCTTCTTGACATTCCTTCACCAAAGCACTGATTCTTCTCTATCTGTGATTACTTATGACTACCATTTTTTCAAATTTCAAGGACATTATTTTCATGCTTTTCATTCTCCTCAAAATCTTTATAATATTTAATTGCAAATCTCTCCTTGAAATATCTTTTTGAAATATCACGGTTTGCTTATTCTTTATTTTCTTTCTAAATTCAAATTTTAAAAAATCTCTTTAATGAACTTCCAGTTTTATCTTAATTAATTATTGGTCTTCCATGATCCAAACTTAATATTATCAACTAACTATTGGACTTCTACTTTCATTCATTCATTAACGCATGTATGTATTGGGCACTTACTGTGCTTTAGACAGCCTATACAGAATAATGAAAGAAGTAGAGAAAACAGAGAACAATCCTTGCCATTACAGTTTAACATTTTAGCTTTGTACTGTCTAAGATGATAGCCACTAGCCATGTGTGGCTATTTAAATTACAACTTAAAGTAAGTTAAATAAAATCATGATTCATTTTCTTAGTCACTCTATCTATATTTCATGTTATCAAAATTCACACGTGGTAGATAGCAGCTTCCAATTTGGAAAGGCCAGATACAGAGTATTTCCATAATGCAGAAAGTTCCATTGGATAGTACTGCTCAAGCCAGAGGTAACCAATAAATAAATAACCTAGTGAAAATTAAACTGTACACTGCATGGTATACTACCATGTGGAAAAATAAAGCATGCGAAAGTTATAGAAAGTGTGGGAGTGAGGTGTAATCTCTTTTATAATGGTATTCAGGGAGAATTTTGTTTAAAAGTATATTTGTGTAGAGACTTAAAGATGAGAGAGCAAGCTATGCAGATATGATGAAAAAGGGTATTGCAAGCAGACAGATTAGCCAATTTAAAGGTTCTAAAGTATAAGCATGCTTAATTTATACCAAAAAGAGCATGGAATCTTGTGTGTCTGAAGAACAGTAATAATAGGAGAAGTTAGGAAGACGCTTTGTGGCAGTAGCAACAGTGAGAAGTGTTCAGATATAGAATATATTCTGAACAATGAGCCAACAACGTATGTTGATGGAATGGATGTGAGGTGTGGCTAACAACTTCCAGATCATGGCCTGAAGAACAAGAAGGGTAGGGTACTTATTAATTTAAGAGAGAGAGATTGCAAGATTAGCAGGCTCTTACTGGAAGAGCTCCAATTAGGATATGGGTTTGGGTCCTGTTAATTTTGAAAGACCTACTTGAGATCCAAGCAAAGAAGTCAAATAGTGTTAAAGATATATTATTAGAGTTCAGGACTGAGATAAAAATGTAGGACTTGCTAGCCTATTAAAAGCACCTCAAGCTATTTAATGGAAGATATCACGCAGAAAATCAGTAAAATGAAGAATTCCAAGAACTGATCCGTGGATCTCTCCAGATTTTTTCCAAGAAATCAAAAAAGAATTCCAGGGCTTCCCTGGAGGCGCAGTGGTTGAGAGTCTGCCTGCCGATGCTGGGGACACGGGTTCGTGCCCCGGTCCGGGAAATTCCACATGCCGCAGAGCGGCTGGGCCCGTGAGCCATGGCCGCTGGGCCTGCGCGTCCGGAGCCTGTGCTCCGCAAGAGAGGCCACGGCAGTGAGAGGCCCGAGTACCGCAAAAACAAAAAAACAAACAAACAAAAAAAAGAATTACAATACTTTTGGACAAAATCAGGAGTGTTTGTCTTCTTAAAGCCAAATGAAGAAAGAATTTTAAGGGACTGATAACCTTTACTAAATGTCGTTACCAGGTCAAGCAAAATGAAGTTAGGAAACTGATCATTGGACTTAGCAATGTGGAGGAAATACCTCATCCTTCCTGTAAATCATTTCCTCAGATGCTTTCAAAAGCCAATAATTATATCCTAGACATCTGCCTATGGTTCACCATAAGTAGCTCTAATTTCTTGGTAAAACTATTTACCAGTTGCAATAGATTCTACCTTTTCAGAACTATCACATCAGTTTCCTTATTTTTCTATTCCAATCTCTCTGCCATTAATGTACATCAAGTCCAAAAGTTCAGTTATACACGTTTATATCAGCCTTTGCATTTTTTTCTTATCTCCTTCAAGAGGGACTTAGCTTCAAGTCATCATTTTACCTTAGTTGTATTAATTTTCAAGAAATAAAGTTTTCTATCTTGTCATTTTTATTAGGAAAAAATCAATGATTTATGCCAGGTACCAAATGAAGTATAATCCCATTTCTCTTCGACTGCATTCTTCCATAGAATATATTCAGTATTCCATTTTTTTAATTCCTCAATTTAATTATATGCTTCTTCAACTGTGGCCCTGTCACCTACCTGTACAAACCATTTCTTAAAATATTTACCTTTGAACACTGGCTCTATTTCCTCACTACCTTTCTCTCTTTAACCCAGAAAAATCTGTTTTCTTTCCATAACCTCTCTGAAATAACACTTCTAAAATCTTCATTGATTTCTCCACCTGGAAAGCTAGTGGTCAATATCCTTTTACTTGCTGTCTCAGCATTTGCTGCCCTCTTTCTTAAAACAGTTCCGTGATGTCACACTCTAGGCTTTCTCTTAGCACTCATTTATTCTTTCTTAATCTCCTTTCAGTCTTATCCCATGCTACTTGGTCAGTATTTTGGGGTGCATTATTACTTTTTCATTGCTCCCTAGCAAAGCCCCATTACTGCTCCAACATCAATAATCCAGTCTAGCCTCACTCTTTGAAATTGTAAATCTGCATCATTGCTTTGACATCTACTTCAAAGGAACCCCATAGGTACTTAAAATGAGTTTGCAGTCGCCCCCCTTTAAAGAATTTTATTTCCCAGGCTTGCCTAAATTCTCCATCACTGTGAATAAAACCATTATTCAACTAAATATCACAATCCAGCGACAAAGAGCAACCTCGGATAACTCTGTCCATTTAATTTCTAATTCTCCACAATGTACTTTCCATTTTACATCTTAAATATTTCTTAAATTAGTACAAAGATATCTATCTCCAAAGCACTTATTTGGAGCAATCATTAGCTCTCAACTGGTCCACTGTAGCAACATTTTCATCTCCTTCCTTCCAACCCTTTTCTTCACTCGACAGTGAGTGTTTTAGTTCTGATAATAATAAAACAACATTTTCTCTTATTATTCACTTAAATAATTACCCATTACTTTTAGGATAATGAACAAACTGACTTTTACAAACCCTGCAACATCTGGGACTGTCTTGTGTTTCCTATTTCCCCTACAACTGGAGAACACGTGGCTCCCTGTACTGCAGCCACACTGGCCTTACATTTCATACAAACTTTCTCACATGCATGTAATACTCTTTTGTCCTCCTTTCACCTCTGCCCTCTGAACTCATTTTTTTTTTTCTTCAGGAAATTCTTCATTAATCCATCTGATGCAGTCATATTTCCTATCATGTATTTTCTAGAACTGTGCAATTGTCTATCACAGCCTTCAGAATCATATAATTGTAGTTTCAGATATTTTTATGTAATTATGTCATTTGTTCCTATTTTCCTTCACTCTATATAGTCTCAAGACCTGGTGTTTCTTATAATGTGAAGTATGGATTTTTAGTGTGTAATATGGTCTCTGGAATTGTAGCCCCCAAAAAACTATTTGTAGAGTTAATCAGTTAAAGTCTGTCAATTAAATTCCTCTACAAAATGATTCTAAACTACTTTTCTGGCTTTATATACTACCATTTCTCTACATTTGCTCACTCTAAAATAACACTTTATGACTTGCTCTTTCTGAAGATGTTTCTTACTTTTACACATTTTTCTCAAGATTTCATACTGTTTTCTCTGACTGCAGTGCTCTCTCATCCAATTCTCCATTTCTCTTTTGAAACAGTACACAAATTTGAAAGCCCACCTTGAAAGTTATCTGATCATTATAATATTTACTTCCTTTTAGTTTCCAGATTAAAAAAAAATCTCTTCAAAGTCACTTTTTATTTTTCTCATTTTTAACTTTATTTTTATTGTCTGAAGTGGGTCTCTTGTAGACAGCATATATACGGGTCCTGTTTTTGTATCCATTCAGCCAGTCTATGTCTTTTGGTTGGAGCATTTAATCCATTTACACTTAAGGTAATTATCGATATGTATGTTTCTATTACCATTTTCTTAATTGTTTTGGGTTTGTTATTGTAGGTTTTCCTTCCCCTGTGTTTCCTGCCTAGAGAAGTTCCTTTAGCATTTGTTGTAAAGCTAGTTTGGTGGTGCTGAATTCTCTTAGCTTTTGCTTGTCTGTAAAGGTTTTAATTTCTCTGTCAAGAAATTGCTCAGTAGAGTAATCTTGGTTGTAGGTTTTTCCCTTTCATCACTTTAAATATGTCCTCCCACTCCCTTCTGGCTTGCAGAGTTTCTGCTGAAAGATCAGCTGTTAACCTTATGGGGATTCCCTTGTATGTTATTTGTTGTTTTCCCCTTGAGGCTTCTAATATTTTTTCTTTGTATTTAATTTTTGATAGTTTAATTAATATGTGTCTTGGCATGTTTCTCCTTGGATTTATCTTGTATGGGACTCTCTGTGCTTCCTGGACTTGAGTGACTACTTCCTTTCCCATACGAGGGAACTATAATCTCTTCAAATATTTTCTCAGTCCCTTCCTTTTTCCCTTCTTCTTGTGGGACCCCTATAATTTGAATGTTGGTGCATTTAAGGTTGTCCCAGATGTCTCTGAGAATGTCCTCAATTCTTTTCATTCTTTTTTCCTTATTCTGCTCTGCAGTAGTTATTTCCACTATTTTATCTTCCAGGTCACTTATCCATTCTTCTGCCTCAGTTATTCTGCTATTGATTCCTTCTAGAGAATTTTAAATTTCATTTATTGTGTTGTTCATCATTGTTTGTTTGCTCTTTAGTTCTTCTAGTTCCTTGTTAAACGTTTCTTTATTTTCTCCATTCTTTTTCCAAGATATTGGATCATCTTTACTGTCATTACTCTGAATTCTTTTTCAGGTAGACTGCCTATTTCCTCTTCATTTGTTTGGTCTGGTGGGTTTTTCCCTTGCTCCTTCATCTCCTGCATATTTCTCTGTCTTCTCATTTTGCTTCACTTACTGTGTTTGGGGTCTCCTTTTCACTGGCTGCTGCTTCATAGTTCCCATTGCTTTTGGTGTCTGCCCAGTGTCTAAGGTTGGTTCAGTGGGTTGTGTAGGCTTCCTGGTGGAGAGGACTGGTGCCAGTGTTCTGGTGGATGAGGCTGGATCTTGTCTCTCTGGTTGGCAGGACTGCATCCGGTGGTGTGTTTTGGGGTGTCTGTGACCTTATTATGATTTTAGGCAGCCTCTCTGCTAATGGGTGGGGTTGTGTTCTTGTCTTGCTAGTTGTTTGGCATAGGGTGTCCAGAACTGTAGCTTTCTGTCATTGAGTGGAGCTGGGTCTTAGCACTGAGATGGAAATCTCTGGGAGAGCTCTCACTGTTTGATATTACATGGAGCTGGGAGGTCTCTGGTGGAGTGATGTCCTGAACTCGGCTCTTCTGCCTCAGAGGCACAGGCCTGACACTCGGCCGGAGCACCAAGACCTTGTCAGCCACATGGCCGATACATACTGCCAAATAAAACTCAGGACCATCAACCAATATGAGAAATCTGAGAACCAGAAGAGATTCATCCAAATTTGTCTGGATTCTCCAAGGAGCTGGATGGGCACCAGAGGCCTCTGCTGGTACCAAGGCTCTGGTTCCCTGTAGTGTTCCAAGGAGGTGGATGGGCACCAGAGGCCTCTGCTGGTACCAAGGCTCTGGTTCCCTGTAGTGTTCCAAGGAGGTGGATGGGCACCAGAGGCCTCTGCTGGTACCAAGGCTCTGGTTCCCTGTAGTGTTGAGGTGAAGGACAGAAGTCTGCTTTGGGTCCCTTTGTTGATCACCAAAACAGTCAAAGTAGCCTAAGACTGGAAATAACTGCAAAGCCCATCAAGTAAATGGGAAAGAAACTGGAGCACATCCACCAGTGGAGTAGCACTAGGGACTTCCCTGGTGGTCCAGTGGCTAAGACTCTGCTCTCCCAATGCAGGAGGCCCGGGTTCAATCCCTGGTCAGGGAACTAGATCCCACATGCCACAGCCAAGTGTTCACATGCTGCAACCAAAGATCCTGCATGCTGCAACAAAGATCCAGCACATGACAACAAAGATCCCAGGTGCTGCAACTGAGACTCGGCACAGCTGCTAGTGTTGGAGGGTCTCCTGCAGAGGCAGGGGTGGCTGTGGCTCACTGTGAGGACAAGGACACTGGCAGAAGAAGTTCTGGGAAGTACTTCTTGGCATGATCCCTCCCAGAGTCCCTCTTCAAAGGCACTTAAAGTCTACATTGAATTATAGAAACTTGTATACTTTTCATACTTTTGTCCCCAAGGGAATTGTGTACTCCTCCAGTGTGAGGACAGTGTTTCCTTCTGGTTTCTATCCCTGTGACATCTGACTCAGTGCTTTGATGGTTGAAGTCAATTATTATTATTTTTTTATTAAGTTGGAATGCCCAAGGTCACAGAGGAAAGGCAAGTATCAAAATCCATGTCACCTCATCCCATTACATGACATAGTTCAACCTTGCATGAAAATCTGTTGGCAATATAATGAACAGACTCTATTATTTAAAATGCAAATTTAAGCAGATGTGAAAATTAGGAGTAGACTGCAATCATAATTTGTTAGTTATTAAAATTTATTTTTCGATTAAATGAAAAAATTCTAAATATGTTGTCATCTATTAGGCTTTGATTTGGCCAGTTGCCTAACACTTCTCTATATGGTTGTAAGCTTAGAATATTACATAAGTCATTCTTTAGTTAGGCTAAATTACTTTAAGTGATGCTACTCTTTAGAATCAAAGACTTAGATTAAACCCTTAAAACATCAATGGAATTTACAGAATTTACAACATGATAGTTAATGCTTCTCACATTTTAGTTATTGATTTCCATTTTCTATGAATATCAAGATTAATTATTTCTGAAGTTGCCTGGATAAAGATACACATGGTGTTCAATAAATATTGATGTTTATTTTAGAAAGTCAATATCAACTTATAAATTATGTAATTTTCATGATATTTATAACTGAAAAAGTAATTCCTTCTTTCAACTGAACACACACTTAAGAATCCTCTTCTTTGAAAAGATATTTTGGAAAATATAACTAATTTTCTGAAATGAATATACATTGCTTTTATTTATATTTTTCACTTTAACTCTAATACTTTTTTTTTTTTTTTTTTGTGGTATGCAGGCCTCTCACCATTGTGGCCTCTCCCGCTGCGGAGCAGAGGTTCTGGACGCGCAGGCTCAGCGGCCATGGTTCACGGGCCCAGTCGCTCCACGGCATGTGGGATCCTCCCGGACCGGGGCACGAACCTGTGTCCCCCACATCGGCAGGTAGACTCTCAACCACTGCACCAGGGAAGCCCTCTAATACTCTTTTGAATCATTAAAATTTTATTATTGGGGAAACGTCTAGGAATTGGCAGAATTGATTCAAATAGAATAACAAAAATGAAATATATAGCAGCTCATACACATAAGGCAAAATGTTAGCAGACTGAAAGGTTGGGAAAAGGCAGCAAGGTGAAACATATAATAATACATGGAAAATTTGTTCATGTAACACCCAACTTCCCAGTAGGTAGTGAGACAGACACTCCATTGAGAAATAAAGATGTATTTCCCAGGGAGTGAAGGCAAATTCTCTGAGACAAAAATAAAACTGAAAGTGTATGAAGTGTGAACATGAAAATACAGGAGCACTATTATGGACTGAATTGTGTCCCCTAAAACTCATATGTTTAAGCAAATGTGATGATAATTAAAGGTGAGACCTTTGGGAGATAACTAGGCTTAGATGAGGTCATGAAGGTGGGGCTTTCATGATGAAATCAGTGCCCTTAGAAGAAGAGATGCCAGAGAACTTGCTTCCTACTCACTCCTCGCCACAGGAAGACACACCAAGAAGGCATCATCTGAAAGCCAGGAAGAGAAATCTCACCAGAAACTGACCATGCTGGAAACTTGCTCTTGGCGTTAGAACCGTGAGGAAATAAATGTTTGTTGTTTAAGCCACCTAGTTTATGCTATTTTATTATGACAGCCCCAAATAACTAACATAACTATCAAGAATTACACTCAAAACTCAAACATTAATTCTACACCACCAAAGTAGGTTTAGAACCTGGATACTGCTGGAATTTGTCATTATAGGTTGCCTACCCACAGAGAAATAATTTAAATAATATAACCATGATCTTCCAAGAAAAGGCTTTTAAATTCAAAACTAAACCAACTTATTTAGCCTTAGTAACTGAACATCCTTTGCACTCAGGCTAATATTTTGGTTGTGAGTCTCTTCAAGGTTGTACCCCAAAAGTTAAATTTATGTGATGCATTTTACTTACAGCAACATTTATATTTCTTTGAAGCAATGAGATTTATCCTCATTTCTTACTCCATTGGTAGGAATTTTCAGAGCAAATATGACCAACTAGGCAGTAAAAATACATTGGGAAAATTTCAATATGTTAACTACTTAGATCACCTCATATAGCTGGAAAAGATTATGCCATTCTCTTCCTTTATGTTATATAGACGAGGAACCAGTGGTTCAAAATCATTTATAAATTGATTTATAGATCCAGGAGAGGTAACCTGGTATTCTTACACTACACTGTGTCTTTGTAGTATTTGTTATGTATTATTTTATGCACTTTAAAAATTTCTAAATCATTGCTAACTTAAAATTGTATATGAAACAACTATATAGTCTTTTGCAAATGCAAACAAAAGCTAAGTTTATTCATTTGAACATAAAAATGTAGACTATTTTACAAATAAACAAAAGTACTACTCTATTTTTTTTGGTATTCTGTTGTTTGAACTAGGCATTTTGCTGATTATCTAACTGACAAGTGACAACATATTTTAATTTAATATTATGATAATACTTGCAAATTCAGTTGAAGCTATGTAAACATTATCCACACAACTACCTACCTGCTGATTTGAATTGTATATAATACATAATCTGGCATTTAATAGCACAATCAACACTAATGAAAAGAGTTGCTTATAAAATTTAGGTGCCTGTAACATAGAAGTGATTACATATATCTTGAATAAGTAAATAAATTAATAAATAAAATATTTTCTCCTTTAAAAAAATTATTTTGTGCTCAGGAACCAGAATTATGTGTTAATAAAAGATATTTTATTCACATTTTAGTAAATACACAAATGTAAGCATACATTATTCATTTTAATTTGTTTCATTATTAGTGTGTTTATTGAAATATTATATGTGTCCAGGCATTTGAAATCAATATTTATTAATTAGAGTCTTTACTCGTCCATAGGCAATGCATAATGAGTGTGGCTATTTAAAAATAAATGCCAGTGAAAAAAAGAATTCATGCCATAATTATGGCAGAAAAAATATAAGAAAATCTAGGTGATGTAAATTTATGTTTGAATTTTTTTAATTTGTATTTATATCAGTACTTATTATTTCTTATTCAAATATATTTTTGATATTGTTTCTTGATACTTTTATTCACAGAATGCTTCTTCTTGTACGTATCACCCCTGACATAAAACACAAAAACAAAATCTATTCTTGAACTTAATTTTAATACTCTGTAGTCATTACATGAATGTGAGAGCTGGCAAGGAGTTCTAGCAAATAAATAAACATCTCCAAATGTTTCAACACATATAGTCATAAAAATATCGCATTTTAAAATAAAATATATTGTATTACCACAATATGGCAGGGTGGTTAAACAGGCTTCACATATTTAAATCCTAGCTCAACTGCTCATTTGCTTTTTAATATTAAAGAAATTACTAATTATTTCCATTTCTTATTTTACTTATTTAAAAAATAGAGATCATCATAATACCTACTGTATCAGCAAAGGTTGATTGATGAAAATGGAAACGCAGTAATAGTGGGAATGTGATTTACTATAGGAATTAAAGCTTGCACAATTACGAAAAGAGACAGAAAAATGAATGTCCAAACACAGGTAAGAGAGATTCAGCTGCATCACCACTGTGTCAATCTGAGAAGCCAAGCACATATTCAGCTACAGAAGGGCAAGTGCAAGGAGGGAGCTACTAGAATAGGAGTGTCAGCCTATTGCCTCTGTGAATCTACACAAAAAGCCCATTGGCAGAAGATCTGGACAATGAGTTGAGAGGGCAGTAGGACAAGCTGGAAACTTCTGGGTACTTCAGCATCTAACCACAGCAACATTCACTGAGTGATGGCCAATGCCACACTTCTTCATTCCATACCTTGTGAAAGTTCCTGGCCAACTCTAACCTAAGACTTGACAGGAAATTGGATTTTGGAAAATTTAGTTTCCAGTTTAACATGGTTGACAATAGGATAATGGGACACAACTTTATTGGACCCGTGACGATTACAGGAATCAATACAAAATTTGGTTAAACTCATACACCCGTAAGTCCAAGAAATTAAATGAATCGCAATCACAATAGACATAAAGAAACTCATCATAAGGCTTATCTAGTGGTAAAGATAAACTCTTAAAAGAAACTAGAAAAAAGACACAATGTGTACAGATGAAAGAAAATAAGCAAAACAATAAACTTCATATCACAACTCATTCACATCAGAAGACAAATGTAAGAAAAACATGTCAGCCAAGGATTCTAAACACAGATAAAATGTATTGTAATAATAAAGGGGAAATAGTTTTTCAGGCAGAAAAGTTCAGAATCCATTGTCCATGAACCTGCCCCAAAAATATGTAAAAGTAAGTCCTACATGTAGAATAAAATTACACCAGATAAAAATGAATGAAAAGTGTCAGCAAAAGTAAATGCATGTGTAGGTACAGAAGATAATGCTTTTTATCTTGTTTTAATTATCTTTAAAAGATAATTTACTCTCTAAAGAAAACAATAACAATGCTCTGTGAGATTTGTGTGCAAGTTAAATGTTTACTAATACAATAACAGAAATGGAAATACAGTAATTAGAAATTTTTTAAAAAGTGCACTTTTGTACTAGTCTTACATTATAAGTTAATAGTACATGTAATCTGAAGGTAGAATGTGATGTTAAAAAGTATATATTTCAGAGGGGCTTCCCTGGTGGCGCAGTGGTTGAGAGTCCACCTGCCGATGTAGGGGACGTGGGTTCGTGCCCGGTCTGGGAAGATCCCACATGCCGTGGAGCGGCTAGGCCCGTGAGCCATGGCTGCTGAGCCTGTGCGTCCGGAGCCTGTGCTCCACAACGGGAGAGGCCACAACAGTGAGAAGCCCGTGTACCGCAAAAAAAACCAAAACCAAACCAAAACAAAACAAACAAACAAAAAAAGTATATATTTCATACCATAGAGTGATCATTGAAAAAGAATAATAGAACAAAAATATATAGCTAGGATGTAGTGACATTTAAAAAATCGAGATAAGGCATGAAACATTAAAAAAAACCCAACAAAACAGAGAACAGATGGGAAAAGAGAAAACAAACAGCAAGATGTCAGACTTAAACCATAACAAAAATTACAAGAAATAAGAATGATCTAATCACTATGAGTTAAGGCAAGCTCATAGAGTATAAAGCTAGATGATAGAGCAAGATCAAAATATTCACCCTACAGATATCCCACATTAAATAACAAGACACAATAAGTTAAAAACTAAAGAACATTAAAAAAAAAAAAAAAGAAGGGCTTCCCTGGTGGCGCAGTGGTTGAGAGTCCGCCTGCCAATGCAGGGGACGCGGGTTTGTGTCCCAGTCCGGGAAGATCCCACATGCCGCGAAGCGGCTGGGTCCGTGAGCCATGGCCGCTGAGCCTGAGCGTCCGGAGCCTGTGCTCCGCAACGGGAGAGGCCACAACAGTGAGAGGCCCGCATACAGCAAAAAAAAAAAAAAAAAAAAAAAAGAAAAAAGAAAACATTTTACTGAAGGTCCTAGGCAGTATAAGAAAGATAGACAAGGAAATAAAAATAGACGTACTCTAAGGGAAGTATAAAGTCCATCTTTATTTGCAAAGGGAACTATTGTGTATAGATAAATCCTGAAGAAATAAACAAAATGTAATAGATTTATATGTATTTTTAGCATGGCTGTAGGTTAAATGGGAAACATATTTATATATATAATATTTTTATACATCAGCCATAAAGAATCTAAATATGGAATTTTACAAAATAATAGCAAAACAAATGACAAAAGGATTAAAAGAGACAACATAAGTTTGTAAAAGATGAATATAGTTTGAGGGCTTAAATGGCCTGCCTTCAAGAGATATTATAGTCACAATAAACAACACAGGCTAGTATGAGAAGAAAAAAAATCTCTGTGTGTGTGTGTGTGTGTGTGTATGTGTGCGTGTATGTGTGTATACACACATACATATCAATTGAGTCAAGAAGAGAGAAGAGAAATAGATGCATACACACAAAATCAATTGAGTTATGAAAAAGTACAAGGCTATTTAAATGTGGAAAAGAGAATCTTTGCAGCAAATTCCTCTAGTACAATTGGAAATTCATTACAATGGAAAATCTATATCTCTCATTCAATTTTGTTATGAACCTAAAACTGCTCTAAAAAATAAAGTTTATTAAAAATAAAAAAAGAATATATAATAAAAAAAAACTCCCACCATATATAAAAATTAATTCCAGGTGGATTATAGCCCTAAATGTGGAGACCTAAAATTAAAGATAAAAGTAAACTTGTAGAAATAAATGTTAATGGAAAATATTTGTGATCATCAGTTAGGCAAAGATTTCTTAGATATGACATAATAGCAACAATCATAAGGAGAAAAATTGAAAAATTAATTTTAAATTAAAAATAAAACTTCTGATCACCATAAGACATTTCAAAAAATTTAAAAAGCAAGACTCAGATGGCGAATATATGCAAAACATATTTCTGACAACGACTTTATTGTAGACTATATAAAGAATTCTTATAGATCAAAAATAAGCACACAACCTGATAAAATTAATGGACAACACATAAGCAAACACTTCACCAAATAAGATATGCACATTGCAAAGAAGCATATGAAACGTTGTTCAACATAATTTTCATCAAGGAAATAGAAATTAAAATCATAATAAGAATTTATTAAAATTCAACAAAATTACTAACATTAAAAAGACTGACAGTACCAAGAATTTTAGAGTACGTAAAACAACTATAACTTATTGCTGGTGGGAATATAAAATGGTATAGCCACTCTGGAAAAATTTGGCAGTTGTTTTATATAGTTAAAGATTCACTTACTATGTTAATCACCATTTCCATTCCTAGCTATTACCCAAGACAAACAGAAATATGGGTCTACACAAAAGCTTGTATATAGATTTATTCATAATAATTCCTGTTTTCCAACATGAAACAACCAATATATTCATCAATACAAGAATGCATAAAGCCACTGTGTTGTATCCATAAAATAGCATATTACTTTGCAATAAAAATTAATGGGCTACTGATTCATGTGACAAGCCTTGTACCTCAAATCACGATGACAAGGTGAAGAAGGCAGGCACAAAAGACTATATACTTTAAGATATTACTTATTTGAAAGTCAAGAAAAAGAAAAATTGTGGAGACAGAAATCAGATTAGTACTTACCAGAGGCTGGACGTTGGGGAGAAAACTGACTGCAAATTGGCCTTTGTGACTTTGAAGTTTGGCTGAAATGTTCTGTATTATTTGGGGGCCAGTTAATAATGGTACATGTGTGTGCACTCACTAAAACTTCCCATCTAACTGATTATGCAGATTATTAATATTCAGGCTGTAAAATTAATTAGTTAAAGTGATGTAACATTATTTTATGACATATCTTCCCCCAAGATATGTTTATCTTTGAAATGTTAACTGAGTTCTGTATATAAAAAAAATATTATATACATTGTTGTGACTTGAACTGTGTTCTCCCCAAAAAGATAAATTCAAACCCTATCCTCTGGAACCTGTAAATGTGACCTTATTTTTGGAAATAGGATTCTTGAAGATGTAAACAAATTAAGATGAGGTCATCCTGGATTAGTGTGGTCCTATCCAAAGGCTGGTGTCTTTGACAGAGGACACAGAGACACACAGAGAAATATGATGATGGAAACTGAGTTTAGACTGATACAGCTGCAAGCCATAGAATGCCAATAATCATCTGCAACCATGAGAAGCTAGGAGAGACACATAGAACAGTTTCTCTCTCAAGCCTCTGGAAGGGAACAACCCTGCTGAATCTTGATTTCAGACTCTAGTCTCCTGAACGGGGACAGAACAACATTTTTGTTATTTTAAGACATCAGGTTTGTGGTAATTTGTTATGGAAACTCTAGGAAACTATTACATACACTTATTATCACACCATTGTCATTACTCAAACAATTTTGAGACTTCCCTGAGAAACTGCCTCAGGCAGCATTATGTTCTCAGTAACATTCTCTACACTAGGAATGTCTTTGTGTTTTCATGGTGGATTTGATCTATTAAATAGTTAAAACTGAATATAGTAACTTATACTACTTAAGATTTTTCCTTAAGAAAGTCCTGAAAATATTTTAATAAGAAAAGCTGATACTTATTGAGAGCTTACAATGTGCTGAGCACTATACTTTGCTTTATGTTCAATATCTCACTTAATCTTAATAACAACCTTGTGAAATACATACTTAGTTTATTACTGACATTTTACAGAAAAAGGCCAAGAAAATGGGAGATTAGATTAGTGTGCTCAAAGGTAAATAATAGTACACAGTGGACCTGCTAATTTCATTAAAACAATATTTGTTCAGTACCTACTCTATGCCAGGTAATCTTTTGAGGAATAAAACAGTGAATAATAAGAACAAAAATTAGATATAAAATAAATATGGTATGTATAATGTTCTCTACAGTTTAAAAGAATGACTCAAAATAAACTGATTCACATGAAAGAGTTCATTACAAAGACAGGAATATCCTGAAATATTTTTAACTGAAACTTCGTATAAAAATATTTTCCTTTGGAAGAAACAACCATCTTTTCTTTAGACCTGAGCTTTTTAAGTAAAATAAAATTGTTTCATGTTCCACAGTAGATAACTCAAGAGAAATCAGAGAGAAATGACTCCAAGATGTACTTAAATCGCCTGGGGTCTTATCAAGACTGATATTTAATACTAACCTTCTGGGCTGTGCTGTAAGCAATATGGTATGATCATATGGGAATCTGAGCAAATTTCTGTGGAAAATCAATACTGAAATAAAATCCCTGTTGCCTATCTAAGTCTACCCTAAATTAATCTCAAATGATTTTTTGAAAAATGTGAATTTTTAAATTATTTCTGAAAGAACAAGACATATATTAGAACACTGACAACGACTGAAGAATGCACTATTTTAAGTTTAGTTATTATCATAACTTAATCATGTCCTGTACAAGTTTTCAAAAGACTTGCAATAAAATGAAAGAAAAAATGAAAAGTTACAAGTTGAATTCTACAGAAAAATAATTTATATGGTTATTAAAATGAAGATGCTTGCTTATTTAATAGAATGTAGGTATGGGACAATGATTTAAGCAGAATTCTTCCTTACTGCCATAAGAATATTAAGTAATTCAATGTCATGTCCCAATTACACAAATCTATTAGAGCATAAGTTAATAAGGTAAGGCCCAATCAAATATTGGAAGACTCTGTCTACATGCTAAGACTTTACAATTAAATGATTTTAAGTGGGTTATTCTCATAAAGAGTTTTAACTTTTAAATATATATATCTGTTAAGCCTTGTACAGAATGACTTGGAAGGGAGGTAGACAAAAGCCATGAGGATCAGTCAGCAAGAAAATGAAATCATGCAGGTATGAGGTGATAAATTAGGTAGAAATGGGTAAAAGGAGAAATGAATAACTCATACAGCTCTATCAGAGATAGAATTTAATGTTATTGTTTGATGTTATACTAGTCAGAGGAAAAAATAATAATACACATGATTTCTATTAAGATATTTGTAAGGCAGATCCCAGAGGCCTGGGAGATAAAACAGGTAAGACAACCATGAAAATAATGAATTCTAGAACACTTCAAGAAAAAGACTTATAAACTTTGATGACAAGAAGAATATGAGAGATTGAGTTTAGTGGCCCTTGAAGATCAAATTCAAAACATGAGGTAAGAGTTCATGGTCAAAATAAGAGTGGATTTTTGTGGAAAAATGTTTGTTAACATGGCATTTTGCCCCCAAGATCTTCAATTAATGTTATATCTTCATGTCATACGAGAGATTTCAAGGACATGGCCTCAAGGTGACCTGTCAATTTTTAATAGTCTGTGTCTTTCATCCTCTTTAACTCTTAGTATTTCTCTAGGATTAACATAAATGCATAAATATAGAGAAATATGTTCTGGGCTTTGTATATCTACAAAGTAGATATAAAATATATGTACATTAATATATGTATGTATATAATAATGGATGTGCCTGGAATATATAAAGAGCATTCATAAATCAATAAAAAGCAAGATGCCCTAATGGAACAATTGGCAAAAGATTCAAACAAGATATTCACAAAAGATAACGTTCAACTGGGAATAAATCACATGAAAAAGTCCTCTATTTCATTCATCATAAAGTATAAATGCAAATTAAAACAAATATAATCTCACCAGCAGGGTAAATAAAAATAATAGACAATTTCATGTTTTGGGAGAACATGGAGCAATTGGAGCTTTCATATGCTGTTGTTAAGAATTTAAATTAATGCAATCACTTTACAAAGGTGGTCGGTAGTATTTACTAAAGCTAACCTACTTATACTTTGAGCAAGTAACTTCACTTGTGTGTATCTCCCCACCACATATGTTCAGCCAAATATATGAAAAAGACCATTCATAGCAGCAACATTTGTACTAGCTAACATTTGGAAAGGAATCAAATGTCTATTTACAGCAATTAATGAATTGTGATACATTCATAAAATGGACTACTCATTAATGAGATGAATAAACTACAACCAAATGTAGCAATATGGGTGAATGTCATATGCAAAATATTGATGAAAATAAGCTAGACAGACATAGTACATAATAGATGATCCCTTTTCTATTAAGTGCAAAAGCAATATATTATTTTAGATGTCAGCATTGTTGTTATTCACTTTGGGGGGAGGGGCAGTTGTAGTCACCAAAGAAAAGAGGTTGTGAAGGAGGATTTGAGGGATCTGATAACACTCTGTTTCTTCCTATAAGAAGAAAAAAAGTGTGTGTTTACTTTCTGTGAATGCATCACTAATACAAATATGATTGTGTACCATTCTGGACTTAGGTTATAAATTTAATAAAATTTTTTGTATTCAAAAATAACTTGGTAAATATGCTGAGAAGCCCTAAGAAGCTAAATAGGATACAGTGGTAAGTCTAGAACTGCTAAGCATAGATTGAAAATATGCATGATTCATTAAAATCCATGAAAAAGTTGCCACTACCTCTGCATATCTAAAAAAATGAAAATATAATTATTAGTTCTCCTTGGAAGAACATTTACAAATTACTATTATTTGAAATAAGTCTGTAGCTGAAAAGATTTTCACTTTCATTATTACAGGTAGCATGACTGCTTTGGAGTTTTTTGCAAAACTATTATAAATATTCAAAGTGATCTGTTTATCAGCCATTTAGTCAAGGATTTTGCCTCTGCAAAGTCAGAAAGGACACTCTCTTCCTTAGTGCCCTAGTACTCTCTCTTATTTAAAACCTACACTATTTCTGTTCTTTAGTGTGAATGCAAAGTTTAATGATCCACACACTCTAACCATCCAGTTTAAAAATAATGAAAAAGACATGTTGTAGGATCTGAAAAAAACTAGGCTAAAGTCTTCTCATAAAGACTTGTAATAACCCCATGTTATCACAGAACAAATATCATTGTACCAACAGACTGTCCTCGAGTCCATGCAATATCTGAGGCTAACTAGAAAATTCTAGGAGAAAAATATGTGAAGTCCCAAAAGAGTCTCTCTGTAAATAGGTGATGACAGTAAAGATGTAGAAATGAAGACTCTAGATGGATCTGTTTGTACATCAGTGTGCCTGTTTGTACATGCCTATAAGAAATGCTTCAGCAGACAATAAAAAGTTCAAAATTTGTTCTTCTTTCTCTTTATAGTGTAGCTCTTTAGAAATATATAACCTGATGGACTTAATCAATAATAGTCACATACTAAATAAAATGGGCTTCTAATTTATCAAATCATTATTTTTTACCATAAAACTGAGTCAAACATCTGTACTTTTAAAGGACTATGAGAGTTAGAATGAGAAAAAAAAATGTGGCTAACGTGCCCATTAGTAAAAGTGCAAACCAGGCAAATGTTATATGCTAACACTTCATTTCTTTCCAAAATTATGTTTTAAAATTGAAGAGTGAGATTTATCTTTTATTTTTTGCATAAAACATGGAAAGCAGCAACAAACAAACAAAAAAACAACTTTATTATCACCTGAAAAATGAGAACAGGCCTGCTCTTCAATAAAATGGTAAGATCAAAAGGCTATCTAATTAAAAAAAAAAATTCCAATGGGTGACATGCATTTCTGAGAAAGGATAAGACACATAAAGTGTTTCATCTAAGACATAACAATGGGAAATAGACTTAGCTACTATAAAATTAAGTTGGATCAAAACAGCTTAAATTTGATGACTTATTAAATGCCAAGTAAGGGCTAGCATGCTAACTTGGAATCCCTGAAAGCCCCAGACATAAGACTGCCTTCCCTCGTCAACCCTTTTCATAGGTCAATTGCTCATGAGAGGGACTGAGAACAGGGAAGGTAGACATACCAACTTCACAGGATGCATGGCTTGCTGATGTTTGGGGCTGAAGAAGGAGAGCCTAAAGCAACCTGCCTGTTCACCAAACCTGCATGACTGCAAGGTAAGGATTGGCCGCCCTGAGCAGTGTGCAGGAAAACCATCCACACTCAACCTGGATCTTGATGTGATGAAAGATGCAGCTCTCTGCTACTGGGGAAAGGAAGGAAATTGAACACCATCTGCCCCAGATCTTTCACTGCCTGAAGCAGAAAATAACTGTCACTGGGGGAAAGACAGAATATGACCAATATTCCCCAACCCCATACATCAATACAAGGCCAAGACTGACTACCACTGGGAGGGGGCCAGAAAGACTCTGCCCTAAAAGACTTTGACCTAAAAGGCAAAGCTCTCTGATGCTATGGGAGGTACAGAACACTTACCTACCATAGCCTCTTTAAATTCATGGCATTAAGCCATCAGCCCCTAAAGGCTGAGCAGGACACACACCCATCTCTGACAGTGCATCAGTATGAGGCAAACACTTGCTACAGTTGAGAGAGTACCAGGAAATCTCTTTGGGTTCAGGACTTTGTACTGAATAGGAGGAAGTGGTTGTTTGCTGTGGAAGAGTAGGAATGCTGAGAAAGCCTAAGACATAAGGCTCAAGGAAACAGGGCCTGTTTCAGGTTGCACTGGTAGCAGGGAAACTGAAAAATATTTTCCCCACTGGATAAGTCTTACATTGGGTAGCAAGCAATGCCCTACTGCTGAGAGAGGAGCAAAGCACAGGGAGAAACCCATCTTTAGTAAAGTCTTCCTGGGCCTGCTGAAAGCAGAAGGTAGAACCATAACACCCACAGAGATAGCCTCAATCATTCCAGGCCTCACGCTAAGCAAAAAGCAGCAGCTGTCTATCACTAGAGGATTTTCACATTCATGGGGTACTGAATATAAATAAATAAGCAAGAGTCCCTAACCCCACTCAGCTACAAGCTAGATTGACATGGTATATTCAGAACAGACAAAACAAAGGAAATAATTTTGAACTTGAAGATGTGACAATAGAAATTCTCTTACCTCGAGCACAAAAATAAGACAGAGAAAAAATGGAATAAATAATTGAAAACCATGGGACAATATGAAAACATTCAAATATACAAGTACTGGAAACCCAGGAGGAGAAGAAGGAAAGAGAGAAATGGTCACAAGAAATATTTTAAGAGATTAAAGTTGAGAATTTTTTAAATGTTTAAAAACAAACAAACAAAACCTCCCACAGATCAAAGAAGTTCAAAGAAACCTGAAGTGTGATAAATGCAAATAAAAACACAGCCAAGTACCTCATACTAAAACTACTGAAAACAGGCTTCCCTGGTGGTGCAGTGGTTGAGAGTCCGCCTGCCGATGCAGGGGACACGAGTTCGTGCCCCGGTCTGGGAAGATCCCACGTGCCGTGGAGCGGCTGGGCCCGTGAGCCATGGCCGCTGAGCCTGAGCATCCAGAGCCTGTGCTCTGCAAAGGGAGAGGCCACAGCAGTGAGAGGCCCGTGTACCGAAAAAAAAAAAAAAAAAAAAAAAACTATGGTAAAATGGATTCTAAGTCGCTAATGATTTCAGAAGTTATTCTGATGGTGCAAGTCAGTAAGTAGGTTCTGAACGCCACCAAAAAGGTGAATTACCTTCAGAATTACAAAAGATTTTTGACAAAGAAATGCTGGATGTTAGTTAAAGATAAAAAAAAGAAAAATGAACTATGTATGTCAATGAAGACTGTATTCCAGCCCTTCTCAGGGCAGGATCACAGACTGGGAAGTGCTACACCAAAATTTTTTTCTAAAGCAAAGAGTATTGAGGATGAGAATAAAGACACTCTGCCTGTTGTCTAATAATCTGGAACATTTCACTAAAATACAGATCTGGTTAGCCAAATGGAAAAAGATCTTCCAGAAATTTTATATTTCCTGTAGGCATTAATAGCTATTCATTTCCCTCTAAACACTGCTTGAGCTGCATGTCACAGGTTTTGGGTAAGCCACATCAAAGATTTCATTGGAAAATACCAAGGGTCTCAAAGAAGTCCTCCCTTTCCCTGGCAGTGCCACTTCCTTTTCTCAAATTGCTAAATGAAACAGTCACACTGGAAGAAGCAGATTTGTACAATGTTGCAATCATTGAGAGACTCCAAAAAAGAGCTGAACATTTTAGAGAACTTTCATAGCATTAATTTTTAATGGACTAAGTGGGAAATTTGGAGAGGAATAATGATTGTAAGTAAACATGCAGACCAAAATGCATTAAGGAAAAGTCATATTCACTGGACCTTTGATCCAGGTTGTATTTTACTGTCCTCTGATGAGAGTTCTAAAAATAAGTACAAATTAGCAAAGTTAACTATGACTGGAGCTATGTTCCTGAAATTCAATGCATTTTTCCACATTTTCAAATATCATTTAATCAACATAAGGTACATTTTAGTAGCTATATAATTAAGAATTTTAACATCATATAAATAAGCAAATATGTTTGCATTATGATTCATTTAAAGGCATATCCATTACTTTCCCAAACAGCAGTGATTTTTTAAAATGTTAGCTGTCTCAGATTTAAAAAGAGCAGTGAATTAAAAAAAAAATGTGCATTGCACATTAAAAGCATCAATGTCATTATTTTATAACTGAGATATAATCAAAAGACTACAAGACTCTCTTTTCACCTTAACTATGACTAAACTTCACAGTGTGTTCAGTTTTCATTCTGTAACATCAAGATATACTCAAATATTAATTTGGCAACTGTATCTAGGATGTATATATATTTAAGAATAAAATTTTGTAGCTTATTAAAATGTCAAAAATAATAAAAGAACATAAGTATATTAGTTTATTATATAAAATGCCCTGCACTGGATGACTTAAACCATAGCAATTTATATTCTCACAGTTCTGGAGACTGGAAGTTCAAGATGAAGGTGCAAGCAGGGGAGATGGTTCCTCCCATGGCCTTTCTCCTTGGCCTGCACATGGGCATCTCTTTGCTGTGCTTTCATATGGCCTTTATCCTGCGTGTGTACATCCCTGGTATCTCCTCCTTTTATTATAAGAACATTGATCATCATAGATTAAACTCCCACCCTTATGACATCATTGAACCCTAATTACTACTTTAAAGGCTTTATATAAAAATACAATCATATTGGGGATTAGGGCTTAAACTTATGAGTTTTGGGGGGACACAATTCAGATTATAGTAGAGGTTTTACAGCATATATAGAGGCAAAATAAACAACAACAAAAGTTAAAAGGTAATTTTGAAACATATGATAGATAAAATTTTATGAACATTAAAATAGTTTAAATAGAATGTTCAAAGTTAAAGATCAATATTGCATTTTTAATGCAAAACATATACACACACATGCATACATGACAATAACAACAAAGATGTAACAAGATAAAATAAATTTTTTTAAAATATTTGAGTCACCCACAATTTAAGGAGAGAACAATAGACGAACAAGGATGAGACAATCAAAATCACATAGCAGTATATTAGACTTGAATGCACACATATGAATAATTTACATTACATGTAAATAGACTAAGCACTTCAATTAACAGGGAGGCATTATAAGACTGGATAAAAATAGCGAGATTCAACCATATGCCACTTATAAGAAACTTGCTGTAAATATAAAAACACAAACAGGTTGAAAATGAGAGAACGGACCTAATTTATTATTCATCCATTATGCATGAGAAAGGGACATATATCTACCATGCATTCATTAATCATAAGAAAGCCATTGTTGATGCTCTTAAATGAGGAAAAATTTAATTCAAGGTTATAAGGTAGGGCCATAAGCTTAAAAGGGTCAGTTAATTAAGAAGATATCATCCTAAATGTGAATGCATCCTATAACAAAGCTCCCAGTACAAAAAGAAGTTAGAGAAAGAACAAATACTAAAGAAGAAGGAGAAAAATAAATACCAGTAAAAATCAATGAAATAGAAAACAAACAAAAAAGAGAAAATCAGTAAATGAGAGAATGACTAAAGTGAGTTGTTTCTCCAGAAATATCTATAAAATTCATGAACCCCTAGCAAAATAATGAAGAAAAAAGGAAAACAGAAAAAAAAAAAACAGATTACGAATGTCAAGAATTAAAGCAAAACCACCTACTACATATCTCATAGATGTTAAAATAACAAGTGGTATGTTGAAGAATTCTATGCCAATAAATTTGAAATCCAAATGGAAAAAAAAAAAAGTACTCTAAAAGACACACATAACCAACACCTATTCAAGAAGAGTGGATAACCTAAATATTTGTGTGTCTATGTGAATATTTAGTTCATAAATATCTTCCCACAATATAGCACCAATTCTACATTGCTCCATTGATGAATTAAATTAGGCATTTAAAGAAGAAAGAATAGCAATTTTTGTAAAGTTTTTCATAAAGTAGAGAAAGAGTAAAGGTTTCTCAACTCATTTGGTGAGGCCACTACAACCCTGATAACAAAACCAGACAATGGTATTGCCAAAAAAATTGCAGAGTAGTATGTTTTATGAAAACAGATGCAAAAGTCATTAAAGTATTAGTGAATCAAATCCATCATTCTAGGAAAAGGAAAACACAGTATTATCATATGAGGTATATAACAAGGATGAAAGAATAGATTATCATTCAAAAATTACTGTTTCATACCATTATCAGATTGAGTGAATATTATTTACTTCAATAGAGGCAAGGAAAGTATTGACAAGGTAAAATACACATTTTTCATTAAATATCTCAGCAAATTATGAATGGAAGGAGGTTTCCTCACCCTGATAAAGGACACCAATGAAAAGCTCACAGCTAATAGTTTAATGTTAAGTTGGGAAACTAAAGTAAATCCACATCAGTTTAAGGAGAACTGACCTTTTACTGGTATATTTCTACAGTTTTTTAAATCTTCTTCAATTTATAACATCAAAGATTTATAGCTTAGAGTCTATAAAATCTTGCACTGTTAAATTTGTATTTTGGTATTTGATAATTTTTGATGCTGTTTTAAATGTCAGTTTTAGTATTTCATTAATACACATAAATACAATTTATTTTTAATAGTAACTGTGTATCCTGAAACATTGCTATATCCACTTTTTATATTTTATTCCTTTTCTTGTAAATTCTTCAGTTTTCCATGAATACATAATCTTCTCAGAATTCAGAGCTTTGTTTCTTCTTCCTAATAGCTATGCCTTTTATTTCTTTTTTTATCTTAATGAAGTGACTAATATACATCTAGTATAAAATTAATAAAGTTGAAGTGAATTGATTAGGAAAGACTGTGAGGGAAATTTCTGGGGTAGTGAAAGTATCAGTATTCTGTGTCTTGATATGCATTCATGAAAACTGACTGAACAGTACTTAATAGCTGAACATTTCACCTTATATAAATTATACTTTGATTTTTTTAAGTCAGCAATATGAAAAGGCATTAAGTGAATAGAACACAGAAATTTAATTTTTGAATATTCATTTGTATTTTTTAATTTGATACTATTTGCAAACTACATCATAGATCTATTTCTTTTAAATGTAATTGAACACTTACTGCTGTGGTTGATTGCATCATTGGTCCCAAATCTTCACTTCTCTGTATTCATGACCTCTGCCATGTAACCTTGTAGTGTTCTTACACTCTGATTCTACACTTGTTTATGTGCATTGCTTTGGCCAGTAGAGGAAGGTGGAAGTTACATGGTACTAGTTCTACGCCTAGGCCTCAAGAGGATCTGTGTGTTTGCACTTGTTGTAGTTCTTCTTTGTATTCCCATCAGAACTTGTATGTGCTATCCTGTTGGAGGATGAGGAGCTTGTAGAGCAGATCTGATCCTACTAAGCCATTGCTGTCAAGACCAACCTAGATTGGCTGAGAAGCAGCCAGCCCCCCAAAATATCCATGAGTGATTCAAGATCATGTGAATCACCTAGGTGCCCTCAACTGAATCTAAATATCATAACAGCAAATGCTTATTATTTTGGTGGTTGGTATACATATTATCATGTCATTAAATAAGTGAAACACTGGTAATTTATTTTCTTGATTACAAGTAGCTTTTCTTTCCCTACATGATATTGGCTTTCAGAATATTAATGAAAAATATATTTGAATTATATGGCTATTCATGCTGCTAACATCTCACATACCTAGCAACTAAAGAACAGAAAAAAATATATTCTTAAAAAAATTAGACATGATGAAGAGCGGCCCCCGCTTGCCGCAACTAGAGAAAGCCCTCGCACAGAAATGAAGACCCAACACGGCCAAAAATAAATATAAAAATAAATTAATTAATTAAAAAAAATTAGGAAACAGTGCATAAATATAAACATTAAACATTTAGGACTTGCAACAAAACATTAAGAGGCTGAGAAATAATGTTTTACATTTTCATTTGGTTTTATATCTCTATTTTCTATTCTATAACATTACAACTAAGCAGTATATTATTTGGATTTTTATTCCATTCAGCTATATAAAATTCCTAATTCTAGAATAACATAATTAAAATATGTTGCTCTGAGTCTCAGACAAGCTCAGCAGAAACTGAATCCTTTGCATGCCTACTGTAGAAAAAGACTTATCTATGAATTTGGCACTGGCCTCAAGAGTAGAAAAGCACAGGTTTACTAAATGCAAGACAATCCCTGGTTCAGGTAAGGACAGGAAGGGAAACAGAAAGAAACAGAGAAAAATATATTTAAAGATCTATTAACTAGAGCAGCGGTCCCCAACGTTTTTGGCACCAGGGACTGGTTTCCTGGAAGACAGCTTTTCCACAGATCGGGGGGACGGGGGCGAGGATGATCAGGCAGTAATGAGAGCGAGGGGGAGGGGCAGATGAAGCTTCACTTACTTGTCTACCACTCACCTCCTGCTGTGTGGCCTGGTTCCTAACAGGTCACAGACTGGTACTGGTAGGTGGCCTGGAGGTTGGGCACCCCTGAACTAGATGATTCTAGGACGTCTTGTAAGACCATTTTTTAAAAGTCACTAAAAAACTACTTGTGATTCAATGTGAATTGTGATATACATCTAAACATTACATTGAAACCCCCAAATCACCTGGCATAAATAATAGAAAGTGTTTAAATGTCCAACGATGTTGAGTAAGGAAAAAATGCTTTAAAATCTTATATTTAAATATAGTATCTATTTTATTAAGAAACCTTATATCATAATTGGCAATAAAGTTAAAAATTTTACAATAATTTTATCAATCTATTGCCAAATTCTACCTTTTTCAGGAAAGTTTACATATCTGTGTTCCATTTCATTTCATAGACTTGCTTATCATTTTTTTATTCAACAAACTATTGAGCATCTGTTACATATGTGGCACCAATGCGATGTATGAGCTGTCAATTAAAAATATAAATGGTTTCTGAATTAATCATGATTAAAATCTGTTTTCAAAAGGTGAGTGTATTTTGGGAGGAGTTATAATAATGTTACATACGTTTCAAGTACAATAACATTAATATGTAAAATCGTATTAATCCTCCACAGAAACTCTATTCAAATGTCTAAGAATCTAATGAATCTACTATCTTAAATTGAGAAACTGGTTTACTCTGTTAGTGGTCTATTATATATTTAATACCTTTTCACTGTATCATAAAATAATAATGTATACTAATGATTCCTACTGAACCAGAATTCTTCTAAATGGATTAATATATTTGAATACTTGAAAATGGCAAAATACTTTCTCTCATAGGGATTTACTATTACTATGTACATATACACAAGTGATTTTGGCTGTGTTCCATGAAAACTCTTAAAAACACAGTCCATAGGCATGGCATATTTGGCCAGTAGGCTGAAATTTGTGGGCCACTGATCTAGAGTATATTACATCCAATTTTTTAAACACAGTTCTTACATATTAATACTTTTACATAATCCAATTAAAGTGAAGTACTGAAGAAATGAAATTAAAAATATTAAATACAAACACAGGTTTTTATTTTCAGGATCATCAGAAAACTCTCTCAATTAGATATTAACATATAGAAATGCTCACTTTCAATCTCACGCTATCTAGGCAGAGCAGTGACAGTTATTGGACCAGCGTGATCTGTGGGCCACACTTGAGAACCTCTGCTCAGAGCAAAAGGCAGTGCCTTGCATCTCTCCAGATGAAGTCCATTGCTTCTAGACAACATTGGACGAGTACTCTTCACATCCTAGCTTGTTAGTTTTTTGTCTTTTCACATATATTTTTTAATGAAATACACTTACAAACATATGTTCAGCTCATTTAAAGGTAGTGAGTGTTCTTTGATGTACTGATATGTAAAGTTATTAAAAAACATCTTTGACCAGAAACTGTAGTTTATCTCTGTCATTCACGTATTCACCATAAGCTATACTTTCTTTGTTTTTAAGCTTAGATTGATACCACCATTCCTCTTGGCTACCTCTAAACATGTTTTCACTACTTTATACCTATTGTTTAGATTTTTCCCCAGCACACGGTAGAAACACAAAAGCAACTACTGAACATAATCGTTAACCAATTGGACATTACATTTTTTTTTCTTAAAAGTTATGTTAATCTTATAGGTGAATATATACTTTTTGAAAATCTAAGTATAAAGAATAAAACATTAAAATTTCACTTGATATTCCTTTCTATCTCTGTATAATTATATTGGACCTTTGTGCTTACCATTACAGAGTTGGTTGATTGGCTAACTTCTATTATTTTCTTCCTTTTGACCTTCGAAAACTAGACAGCCTGATTAGTGATAGCTGGAAAGATGCAATCTTTGCAATTATTCTTTTAAATCAACTCATGAGCAATATTTAATTTATTTGTATGGTAGTATCTGGTTCCTTGTCTGAATTGAGTAATTATGAAATATGCTTTGTTCTAGGCAGAATTAATAGAAATTACTTATGATGGTAGAATGAGCAAAATGCACTAAAAGGGAAAGAAAAGTACAAAATCAATTTATCTGAAAGAATAAAGACTGTATTTAAATTTAACCTCATTTTCCATTATATAAATCTTTGATTACTTGAAATATGAAATTTATAATTATGAAGACAAATTGTTTTAAATAATAATTAGAGGCAAGAGTTTTTTGAAAAGCTTTAAGGTCAATAAAATGACCACAGAAAGGTAATCAGTGAGTTGTAAACGGGTTAAAAAAGAGTATACAATTACAAGAGACTGAGGTTATAGAAGTTTTAGTAAGCATATTATAGAAAAAAATTGAGCAATTTACATTAAATAAAATTAAAGTAAAACATTTTATATAATTAAATTTAAAAGAGAATTACTGATGTGAACTCATTCTATTAAAAAATAAATTATTTTTGGCTTTGTAAATAACCTCAGTGGCCTAGAGATTGGGCCAGCCTACCAAGTGCCAGTACTGTGGAATGATAATAAATGCATTCTAGTACCCATATTTTCACCAGTAATACTATTTCTCATTAACAATATCTAAATCTCCTTTGACAGTGCTGCTTCCATGAACTGGGATGCAAAAAACTCACTTTCCTTAGTATTTTTATAGGGAATATCACTAAAAAGTCAAGTATTGAAAATTCTATTATCTAGTCAATGAAGACATGAAGAAATTAAGTCAAGAAAAGGAGCTCATAATTAAAATAAAATATATATTCTAAAATTAAACTTCTAAAATTTCTATCTTGTACCTAATATTCTGTGAGTTTCTTCAACTTCTGTTTGTGAATATGTGTGCAGATAATGAACTAAGCATATATCCAAAAAAAGGCAATCGTATAATTCACTGAGTTGTAAAAAAAACCCACAAGACTAATATATTTTGAATAACTTGTTCTTTTATGATTACATGTTCTTTTATGATTAAGAAAACAAACAATATTATTATTAAGAGCTAATCATATAATTAATCAAGATTTGGAAAACTACCTTTAAATAGGAGTCACAGAACCATTCTTGATTAACAGTTTAATAGTTTACTGAAATTTCATATTCATATTTATTACCTTTCATAGATGTAACACTTGGCTATGGGATTTGGAGAATTTTAATGTACAAAATACTATTTTATGGTGACAAGAGACTGACGATATAATAAAGAAGAGAATATATTATAATGCTGAATTTTTTTCTAAGGAGATTTTTTTTCTACATAGAAAATCTTCATGCAGAGACTGGCACCAAACTGCTTAACAATATGGGAAACCATACAGGAAATGATGGTGAACTTAGTGCCTGCTATCAGGAAGCTTACAGAATCTCTGCTATTCCTGCCCCCTTTTCTTAACCCTAGAATGGCATGTATAAATGTTCCATTACATCAGTTTCAAAAAAAAAAAAAAAATGGGAAACCAAGGATGAGACTTGAACCAGAAAGGAAAAGAGAAGGAAGAGCATGAGCTCTTCCTGGTTAGATAATATTGTTAGAACAATTATCTTCAAAGTTCAAGAAACAATATTTTTTTTTAGAAAAGCACGAACGAGGAAATAAAAGATTTGAGGTTAAGAAATGCATTCTCCAATTAGAAAAGAATCTCTAGGCAATGCAGTGCAGTGTTTTATCTTCCCATTGTTTTTGCTTTCATTAATGAGGATACCATTATAGTAAATTGCCACTTATACAACAAATTATTTACAAAATTTTATAACAGTCTATGAATATGTTAATAACATAATATTTTAAAATAATCAAAGAAAAACATCCAAGGTAGAGGAATCCAAGGATCAATTCATCCCCACTCCTAATTCATCTCCATATAAAAAAGTACCTAAACTCTTTTTCCTGTGCTTCTCATATACCCATCCATAACTTTAAATTATATGCTTATACTGCAATAATAAATTATCATTTTAAACACCTATTAATTTCCTATTGTAAGAGATGACGATTTATTTCTCTTACCACGTCATACCATTTTCCCCCTCCTTACATCTGCAATTATTGTTAAATCACCCCTGGGTTAAATCAATATGCAGGGCTTATTTTGATTTTAGGTACATATATTTACACTTTTGAGCTGCTCAGTGTATTATTGTTAAATTACCTTTCATGCACAACTTGTTTTTTTAATATATATATATATCTTTACGTATAGTTTTGCTCTATTTCCAAGAGAATTCTCTCTACATCTTCTTCAACCTCTCAGTCAAATTTCCACACTAACTTGTTGTACTACCTGTGATTTCAGTTTATTTTCTGGAGAAAAAAAGTTTAATGCTGCAATCTTTTCTCCTCACTCTAAGAGCCTAAGAGTGAGTTGCTTGGAAGGAAATGCCTGTTCCAGCATCCTGGGCATTTTCTTACTTTCCCAGATCTGCTGAGCATCTTCCTTTGAAGATGCTGCTCTATCTTCTTCTTTCACTTTTTATTCTTTCATTTTAATTAGTTTAGCTTCCTAAGAAAGAGTACATGAGAGATTTTTGTGTTTTGTGTGTTTTATTTTGTTTGTTGAAATATCTATGCCTGAAATCTCTTTATTTTGTTATCCAATTTGTTTGATCAGTTGCCTGAGTATAGGATTCTAGATTGAAATTATTTTTCTGGGACATTAAAGAGAGTTGATGTCCTTTAAAGTTAAAATCACCTCATTATTCATGCTAGTATATCTTCTTTCCCTGTTATTCTTTTTTGGGGGACATCCAAATGTCCCCCAACCAATGAATGGAGAAACAAAATATAATATATCCAATAAATGGAACATTATTATATTGCTCTTCCCTTGTCCTTCTACTCTTTCTTCTTTTACTGATATCTCTATCAATTATTTAAATCAGTGTTTGCAGTTGTAAGCTCAGCATACATAATGGCTCATCCAGCACAATTTAAGTGGTCATTAGTGATAAACTGAGGACATTTGCTACTAACTGATATATGAATACGAGACAATCATACCATAATGTTATATAATTTCATATTTACTAGGATAGCTTTAATCAAAGTGACAGATAACATGCGTTGGTGAGAATGTGAGAAACTAGAATCCTCATGTTTGACTAGTAGAAATGTAAAATGGTAAAGCCACTTTAGAAAAGTCTGGCAGTTTCTCAAAAGATTAAACATAGAATTGCTACATGACTTCATAATTCCTCTCCTAGAAATATACCAGAGAAATAAAACACATGCACACAAAGTTTATAGAAGCATTATTCATAACAGCCAAAAAATGGAAACAAGCCAAATGTCCGTCAACTGATGAATGGATAAATAACTTTTGGTATCTCCATACAATGCAACATTATTTGTTAATTTAAAGGAATGTAATACTGATACACGCAAGAATATGAATGAACATTGAAAACATTATGCTAAGTGAGAAGAGTCAGTTACAAAAGATCACATATTGTATGATGTCATTTATATGTAATGTCCACATTGACAAATCTATAGAGACAGAGAGTAGATTGGTATTTGCCTAGGACTGGCACTGGGGTGGAGGGTGATAGCTAATTGGTCAGGAGTTTCCTTTTGTGGTAATAAAAATGTTCTAAAATTGATAGTGGTGATGATTGCAAGACTGTGAATATCCTAAAAACACTGAATTATATACTTTGATAAATGAATTCTATGGTATGTGAACTAAATTTCAATCATATATATATATGGTTGAATTCCTAAAATATATCTGAAAATAATTATTTGTTTGAGACACACTCAAACTGACTTGAAAATAACAGCTTTCTGTAATCTTGTGTGACTTTTTCTGAATTTAATAAATTATTTTACCTTGGATAAAAAGCAGTAAGTGTACCAGAAATGACTTGTTATATTTGTGTATAATAAGCCAAATTAATAAGCTCACTTTTATACTCAAACATATGCCAGATCTGACCTTTCCTTCTGAGTTGCCAATTTAAGAAAAAAATAGCATTTTTATTACTGGAATTCCTTGCAGTAATTGGACCAAACTTCTCATCTTGATTCTACCTAGAAATGATATGTCACTGAATCTTCATACCTTGAACACTGTCTGTGATAAAAGTGACTCATATGAACCACTGTACAGCAATTTTTACATTTAAATAATTTATGAAAATGCCAGTGGGCTTCTATTCCAAAGTGTAGTTGTCAGCACCAGAAAATAATTACAATGTGTTGAAAGATAATGAGCCACAGGAACATTTAAGAAACTTTTAAATTAGCATAGTTAAAACAATTTCATTCAAAGCCCAGTTAGAATTTAAGAACATTGTTCTAACTTGATTGTGCTATGATTGTAGTGCTTTCACCATTCAATGTAGATTAACATAATTTTGACATTTCATCATAATAATTGTGAGCTACATTCTTTCATAAATCACAGAAGCACCTGTTTCCTCCTTCTATCTATAAAGAAAACAAATTAACTAGTTTGAACCAAGTGAAAAACATCCATTTCCGTCTCTTATAATCTTAGAAACTGGATTTATTTCTCAAAGTGAAATTATTAGGGCCATAATGAATAAATTGGTAATGATAATGACCATTGTACAATGTTAAAAGGTCTTCTTCCCCTTTTTTTTTACAGTATATTTGCTTTACAATGTTGTGCTAGTTTCTGCCATACAGCGAAGTGAATCAGCTATATGTGTACATATATCTCCTCCCTCTTGGACCTCCTTTGCACACTCCCCTCCCCCCCAGCATCCCAGCCATCTAGGTCATCACAGAGCATCGAGCTGAGCTCCCTGTGCTATACAGCAGGTTCCCACTAGCTATCTAATATTTTACACATGGTAGTTTTTTAATGTGGTGTGTAAATAACTCAGCCTAGATATTTTGTAATTTTGGTTGAACAATTTATATATACATAAATTTTAACATTTTAAAGTAAAATTTACCCTAAATTTTATAATAATGTTTATAATAACGTACATGAGAATGACCTTTTATATAATTTCATAATGATTATGAGAATACAAGTGGTCCTATTCCATGGAATCTGTTTGTGAGATTAAAAAAAAATGTGGGAGGGGAGTGTTATAGGTTGAATTTCCCTCTCCCCAAGAGGTGATTAACTTAAAATGAGGTTACTTGGGTGGGCTCTAATCTATTATGACTGTTGTCCTTATAAAAAGAGGATGTTAGGACACACACAGAAACATGAAAGATACACACATAGAAAAGATCATGTGAGGACACTATGGGAAGGTGGCCATCAGCAAGCCAAGGAGAGAGACTTCAGAAGAAACCAAACCTGCCAACACCTTGATCTTGGATTTCTAGCCTCCAGAACTATAAGGAAAATAAAATATATATGTGTGTTGTTTAAGCCATCTAGCTGTGGTATTTTGCTGTAGCAGCCCGAGGAGATTAATATAGGAGATGTTTGCCAAGAAGTCAAAGCATGATTTTGTCAGGTTTAAATACTTAATGATTTAGTGCATTTGCTTGTGTATAAGAGAGAATGGTGTTTAAATTTCTTGCTTAAAATGGCATATATTTTCAACATTTTACATATACTCATCAAATATTGTACATGTTTAAGATGCTGCCTATTGACACTCAGTGTCTATTCCCACTTCTTCCTAAGATCACTCCTGTATCATTGAGAACAGAAGATTAAATCTACATTTTACAGACTTGCATGTAACCAGAGGACTGGGCATAATTTAGACTCTGTCTTCTTGATTCACTTGTGTGAAATGCGTAAGGCAGAAGGACAGAGGAGGCAACATTTCAACAGCAGTGCAAATTTACAGGTAATCTTTAGCAGATTACAGTTTCAGCAGGCAAAGCCTATGTCTGCTAGTCTAAGCACAAGCTTCTTGAGTGTGGGTAGGTCTATGCCTATAGTAGTAGTATCAGTGACAATAGGAACTTCTTGGCTCATGCCATGGCAGCAATGCTTGTTTTTCCTGCACAGGTGGGGTTTCATGTATGGGCCTTACTGTTTCTTTTGGAATTTCCAAGGTAAAGAATTTAGGAAATCATTTTTCTACTGCATGCCAGAGCATCCCCTTCAAAATAAAGAGTAAATAATTGCATTTTAGAGCTTATACGGCTAGGAAAGAAGAATAATTCCTGGTAGGACTCTAGGTTTTGGAAGCATCATATTTCATGCTTGACAATACTGTTCCAACCAATGTAGCATTTGACACAAAAAGCTTCTAGTTTTAAAGCCTGTGGCCAAAGAACTTATATCTGACTTGCAATATAAGCAGGCCTGCTGCTTAGACCATATGATCTAACAGACCCTAGGATTCTAGAGGTGTCTGTCATAAAGACAACAGGTGGATCATCTGTAAACCCAATTAAAAAAAAAATGCAGTGCATATTCCCAGTGTTTCAGAGCAAGAGCATTCTATCTACACCTGAGTGGCCAACACCACTCATAACATAGCTACTGGACCCTGTTGAAAACCTGAGTGCCAAACCATGGAATATCAAGACACCATGTAGCCAAAACTTCCCATTATGTAATTATTATCAAGCCACCAAAAGTGGAAAATGACTGTATTAGTGAGAACTAAAGAGTCCCCCAGCAGTGATGAAGGGAAATCCTTCCAGGAGCCAAATCTTAGTAACTTGTACTTTTTCATTTACATTATGTGGAAAGATAAGTTGAATGAGTTAAACGTTTACATGAGTTCATGATGGTAGCAAAGAGCATGTCTAGTTGGTCAGGTACCTAGGAGTAGAAATTTTGGAAATCTGGTAAAAAGTTGTTCTGCAGAAGAAGCATGTGGGTGCTGCAATGGGAATAGGCAAAAAATGTGAGAATGTTCACATTATATATTAATGTCCATCAGAGATCATCATCTGTGGAAGAGGTAATAAACAACCCAGTGGACAGTTTGACTCAGACAGTAGATTTCAGCCAGCCCCTAGTCTCCAACACACCATTGCTTTCACTATGAAATAGAGATGCCAAAAATCTGACCTATCTACAATAGAGATGAAAGCTGAGCTTCTGATATAGAATCATTTAAGGAGTTCTACAAGTCACTTAGCCTCCATAAACAAACCATCCAGAGGCCACTAGTTAGATAGAGTGTTAAGTGCCTGACTTTCTAAATTAAAAATTCAATCCAGAGAGCTGGATTGAAGAGACAGGAAATCAAATATGGGAACAAGTTGCAGAAAAAGAATTATCAAGCAAAACAAGAAGTACTGTAAAAAGTCCTAGAAACTCAATTACATGAGCAACTAATAAATTCAATAAATACTCATAATTTATATTTTATATATCTATATAATCTCAAAGAGATAAAAGAATGTCATCTTTACAATTAGAGTAAAAATCATTTAAAAGACAAGATGGCTATATAGAGGGGCAATTAAAGGGTTTGTTTAAATCAACAAAAGGGAAAATCTGCGGAAGAGAGAATTACAAAAGTTTTAACCTAGAAGTAAGATAATAATCCAGAATGGAAGTGAAGCAATAAAGAGAGGAAACTTTTTTTTTTCTTTTTTGACCACACCATGTGGCATATGGGATCTTAGTTCCCCGACCAGGGATCGAACCCATGTCCCCTGCATTGGAAGAGGGAACTCTTAACCACTGGACCACCAGGTAAGTCCCTCGAGGAAACTTTTTTAATAAGGAAGTTAAAAATATGCAAAATAACTTGAAAAGAAGCAATATAGTATTTAGGAGGAGTTCCAAAAGGAACAAATAAATGAAATGAGCGATACAAAATATCTGATGAGAAAAAGGAACCCAGAAGGAAGTAGCCAGAAAGCCATGGTAAGGAAAAAAACAAAATTTAAATAAAAATTTAAATACGCTCAGTCTAAATAAATAGTGATATAAAAATGAAACAGTAGTCTGTTTGAAAATGAAGAAATGAAGAAACAGAAATATTACAATGAAAATTAGATATAACATATCAAAATAAAGAACTTAGGGTGAAATAATTCAGTAGAAATACTGATTAAAGGTCAAAATGAAAAATAATATAATGAACTTATAGACACCTAAAAATATAATTCTAAAACAGCAAAAAATTATAAAATTTAAAACAAATACATACACCACCAGAGGGCAGAAAGGAGAAGCAAGAGAACTACAATCCTGCAGCCTATGGAACAAAAACCACATTCACAGAAAGATAGACAAGATGAAAAGGCAGAGGGCTAGGTACCAGATGAAGGAACAAGATAAAACCCCAGAAAAACAACTAAATGAAGTGGAGATAGGCAACCTTCCAGAAAAAGAATTCAGAATAATGACAGTGAAGACGATCTAGCACCTCGGGAAAAAAATGGAGGCAAAGATCAAGAAGATGCAAGAAACGTTTAACAAAGACCTAGAAGAATTAAAGAACAAAGAAACAGAGTTCTGAACAATACAATAACTGAAATGAAAACAACACTAGAAGGAATCAATAGCAGAATAACTGAGGCAGAAGAATGGATAAGTGACGTGGAAGACAGAATGGTAGAATTCATGGGTGCAGAACAGAATAAAGAAAAAAGAATGTAAAGAAATGAAGACAGCCTAAGAGATCTCTGGGAAAACATTAAATGCAACAACATTTGCATTATAGGGCTCCCAGAAGGAGGAAGGAGAGAGAAAGGAGCTGAGAAAATCTTTGAAGAGATTATAGTCGAAAATTTCCCTAACATGGGAAAAGAAATAGCCACCCAAGTCCAGGAAGCGCAGAGAGTCCCATGCAGGATAAACCCAAGGAGAAACACGCTGAGACACATAGTAATCAAATTGGCAAAAATTAAAGACAAAGAAAAATTATTGAAAGCAGCAAGGGAAAAATGACAAATAACGTACAAGGGAACTCCCATAAGGGTAACAGCTGATTTCTCAGCAGAAACTATACAAGCCAGAAGGGAGTGGCATGATATACTTAAAGTGATGAAACAGAAGAACGTACAACAAAGATTACTCTGCCCAGCAAGGATCTCATTCAGATTCGATGGAGAAATCAAAAGCTTTACAGACAAGCAAAAGCTAAGAGAATTCAGCACCACCAAACCAGCTCTGCAACAAATGCTAAAGGAACTTCTCTAAGTGGGAAACACAAGAGAAAAAAAGGACCTACAAAAACAAACCCAAAGCCCATTAAGAAAATGGTAATAGGAATGCACATATCAATAATTACCTTAAAAGTCAATGGATTAAATGCTCCAACCAAAAGACACAGGCTTGTTGAATGGATACAAAAACAAGACCCATATATATGCTGTCTATAAGAGACCCACTTCAGACCTAGGGACACATACAGACTGAAAGTGAGGGGATGAAAAAAGATATTCCATGCAAATGGAAATCAAAACAAAGCTGGAGTAGCAATACTCATATCAGATAAAATAGATTTTAAAATAAAGAATTTTACAAGAGACAAGGAAGGACAATACATAATAATAAAGGGATCAATCCAAGAAGAAGATACAACAATTATAAATATATATATGCACCTAACATAGGAGTACCTCAATACATAAGACAGCTATAAAAGAGGAAATCGACAGTAAAACAATAATAGTGGGGGACTTTAACACCTCACTTGCACCAATGGACAGATCATGCAAAATGAAAATAAATAAGGAAACAAGCTTTAAATGACACAACAGACCAGATAGATTTAATTGATATTTTAAGGACATTCCATCCAAAAACAGCAGATTACACTTTCTTCTCAAGTGTGCATGGAACATTCTCCAGAATAGATCACATCTTGGGTCACAAATCAAGCCTCAGTAAATTTAAGAAAACTGAAATCATATCAAGCAACTTTTCTGACCACAATGCTATGAGATAAGAAATGAATTACAGAGAAAAAAAATGTAAAAAACACAAACACATGGAGACTACACAATACATTACTAAATAACCAAGAGATCACTGAAGAATTCAAAGAGGAAATCAAAAAATACCTAGAAACAAATGACAATGAAAACACGACGATCCAAAATCTACGGGATACAACAAAAGCAATTCTAAGAGGGAAGTATATAGCTATACAAGCCTACCTCAAGAAACAAGAAAAATCTCAAACAATCTAACGTTACACCTCAAGGAACTAGAGAAAAAACAAAAAAACCCTAAGTTAGCAGAAGGAAAGAAATCATAAATATCAGAGGAGAAATAAATGAAATAGAAACAAAGAAAAGAATAGCAAACATCAATAAAACTAAAAGCTGGTTCTTTGAGAAGATAAACAAAATTGATAAACCATTAGCCAGACTCATCAAGAAAAACAGGGAGAGGACTCAAATCAATAAAATTAGAAATGAAAAATGAGAAGTTACGACAGACACCGCAGAAATACAAAGCATCCTAAGAGGCTATTACAAGCAACTCTATGCCAAAAAAATGGACAACCTGGAAGAAATGGACAAATTCTTAGAAAGGTATAACCTCTTAAGAATGAGTCAGGAAGAAATAGAAAATATGAACAGACCAATTACAAATAATGAAATTGAAACTGTGACTTAAAATCTTCCAACAAGGGCTTCCCTGGTGGCACAGTGGTTGAGAATCTGCCTGCCAATGCAGGGGACACGGGTTCAAGCCCTGGTCTGGGAAGATCACACATGCTGCAGAGCAACTAGGCCCATGAGACACAACTACTGAGCCGGCGCATCTGGAGCTTGTGCTCTGCAACAAGAGAGGCCAAGACAGTGAGAGGCCCGCACACTGTGATGAAGAGTGGCCCCTGCTTGCCGAAACTAGAGAAAGCCCACACACAGAAACAAAGACCCAACATAGCCATAAATAAATAAATAAAATTAGAAAAAAAAAAAAAGCAAGGATGTTTAAAAAAAAAAAAAATCTTCCAACAAACAAAAGTCCAGGACCAGATAGCTTCACAGGCAAATTCTATCAAACATTTAGAGAAGAGCTAATACACATCCTTCTCAAACTCTTCCAAAAACTGCAGAGGAAGGAACACTCCCAAACTCATTCTATGAGGCCACCATCACCCTGATACCAAAACCAGACAAAGATACCACAAAAAAAGAAAATAACAGATCAATATCACTAATGAATATATATGAAAAAATCCTCAACAAAATACTAGCAAACAGAATCCAACAACACATTAAAAGGATCATACACCATGATCAAGTGGGATTTAACCCAGTGATGCAAGGATTCTTCAGTATATGTAAATCAATCAATGTGATACACCATATTAACAAATTGAAGAAAAAAAACCGTATGATCATCTCAATAGATGCAGAAAAAGCTTTTGACAAAATTCAACACCCATTTATGATAAAAACTCTCCAGAACAAGACAAGGATGTCCACTCTCACCACTATTCTTCAACATAGTTTTGGAAGTCCTAGCCATGGCAATCAGAGAAGAAAAAGAAATAAAAGGAATACAAATTGGAAAACAAGAAGTAAAACTGTCACTGTTTGCAGGTGACATGATACTAAACATAGAGAATCCTAAAGATGCCACCAGAAAACTACTAGAACTAATCAATGAATTTGGTAAAGTTGCAGGATACAAAATTAATGCACAGAAATCTCTGGCATTCCTACACACTAATGATGAAATTTCTTAAAGAGAAATTAAGGAAACACTCCCATTTACCATTCCAACAAAAAGAATAAAATACCTAGGGATAAACCTACCTAGGGAGACAAGAGACCTGTATGCAGAAAACTATAAGACACTGATGAAAGAAATCAAAGATGATACCAACAGATGGAGAGATATACCATGTTCTTGGATTGGAAGAATCAATATTGTGAAAATAACTATACTACCCAAAGCAATCTACAGATTCAAGGCAATCTGTATCAAATTACCAAATGGCATTTTTTACGGAACTAGAACAAAAAATCTTAAAATTTCTATGGAGACACAAAGACCCTGAATAGCCAAAACAGTCTTGAGGGAAAAAAAACGGAGCTGGAGGAATCAGACTCCCTGACTTCAGACTATACTACAAAGCTATAGTAATCAAGACAATATGATACTGGCACAAAAACAGAAACATAGATCAATGGAACAAGATAGAAAGCCCAGAGGTAAACCCACACACCTATGGTCAACTAATCTATTACAAATAGGCAAGGATATACAATGGAAAAAAGACAGCCTCTTCAATAAGTGGTGCTGGGAAAACTGGACAGCTACATGTAAAAGAATGAAATTAGAAACACTCCCTAACACCATACACAAAAATAAACTCAAAATGGATTAGAGACCTAAATGTAAGACCAGACACTATAAAACTCTTAGAGGAAAACATAGGAAGAGCACTCTTTGACATAAATCACAGGAAGATCTTTTTTGATCCACCTCCAGAGTAATGGAAATAAAAACAAAAATAAACAAACGGGACCTAATGAAACTTCAAAGCTTTTGCACAGCCAAGAACACCATAAAGAAGACGAAAAGACAACCCTCAGAATGGGAGAAAATATGTGCAAATGAACCAACAGACAAAGAATTAATCTCCAAAATATATAAACAGCTCATGCAGTTCAATATTAAAAAAACAAACAACCCAATCCAAAACTGGGCAGAAGACCTAAATAGACATTTCTCCAAAGAAGACATACAGATGGCCAAGAAGCACATGAAAAGCTGCTCAACATCACTAATTATTAGAGAAATGGAAATCAAAACTACAATGAGGTATCACCTCACACCAGTTAGAATGGGCCTCATCAGAAAATCTACAAACAACAAATGCTGGAGAGGGTGTAGAGAAAAGGGAACACTCTTGCACTGTTGGTGGGAATGTAAATGGATACAGCCACTATGGAGAACAGTATGGAGGTTCCTTAAAAAACTAAAACTAGAATTACCATATGATCCAGCAATCCCACTACTGGGCATATACCCAGAGAAAAACGTAATTCAAAAAGACACATGCACCCCGATGTTCATTGCAGCACTATTTACAATAGCCAGGTCATGGAAGCAACCTAAATGTCCGTCAACAGATGAATGGATAAAGAAGATGTGGGACATATATACAATGGAATATTACTCAGCCATAAAAAGGAACGAAATTGGGTCATTTGTTGAGACGTGGATGGATCTAGAGACTGTCATACAGAGTGAAGGAAGTCAGAAAGAGAAAAACAAATATTGTATAGTAACGCATGTTTGTGGAACCTAGAAAAATGGTACAGATGAACCGGTTTGCAGGGCAGAAATTGAGACACAAATGTAGAGAACAAATGTATGGACAACAAAGGGGGAAAGCGGCAAGGGGGTGGTGGTGGTGGTGGGATGAACTGGGAGATTGGGATTGACATGTATACACTGATGTGTATAAAATGGATGACTAATAAGAACCTGTTGTATAAAAAAATAAATTAAAATTCAAAAAAGAAACAATCAAATTAGAAGATTTTAGCACACCTATTTGAATAACTTATAAACCAAGCAGTCAAAAAATTGAAACATAAGTTTAATTGTCATAAATAACAGTATAAATGCAAAATTTATACATTGACTATGTACTGTGCTGCAAGAGAATTCTCAAAACGTCACCTGAAATACATAGAATACAGGCTAGTTGTTGGAATTCATTCAATAAAAATTAGAAATTAACAATAAAAGTGCACATACACAAACATAAATCCATAAAACTTACTATTGGAAATGAAACAACTTCCTTCTAATTAATGACACAAATAAGAAATAACAAAAATCATGAATGCCGTAGGTAACAGCATGCAGAATTTCAAATAGTTATAATGGCATTTGAAATTATAAAAATGGAACTCAAAAACTGTGTAAAGTTGACATGCACTGAATATATGGTAAGAAATAAATGTTGCGACACCAGGAAAATAGAGTGAAAAATGGCCAGTGAAGTCAGAGGAAAGCAAAACAGCATCAGGTGCCAAAAAGTATATGAAGGAGAGAGCAATCAACTAATGAAATGCTGTTATGATAAATGAGTTGAGATCTTGTACTTAAACACTGAATTTAATAAAGTAGAAGTCATTGATGATCTTGGATAGATATTTACGGGATTGGAGTAGAAGGCTAACTAGAATGAATTTAAGAGGATTTGAAGCAAAGAATCAAGGACTGTATTCTACACGCTGAGGAGTTTTGCTGAAATGGGAAGAAAATAAGTGAACAGAGGAGATGGAGAAAGAAAATGGAGGAGGAAGAGGGACTTCTTTTCTTGTTGTTGTTGCTATAACCTGAGAGAAATATTAAGATGTGTATATGTGGACAGAAATGAGCTAGTAGGTGTTGAAACTTTGCTAATATAGATCACAGGTTGGAAACTGCTGATGAAACATCCGTGGATAAGAGAGAGGACATGGGATGCAGAATAATAATGGGGAGAGTGAATTCAAAAACAGAAGGAATAGCTTATTTACTCCTTTTTAAAAAAACAAATTAAAGGTTCAACTTCATCCAAGTTGTACATGCTAAGTCACCCATTCTATTTTCAGATAGGAATTTCACTATAAAATAATCTCAAAATAGAGAATTACATAAGCATTATAGGTAATTAGAAATACTGTATGTATTTTACTTGAAAGAGCAAAACTAATCACTGGGCCTGTTTTTTTTTAAGTTGTTAAAATTAGTTTATGCTGATTTTCTTTATGCATTTAATTAACACAGTGAAATGTGAGGATCAATTTTCATTTGTAATTTAAATATTCAAAATTTCCTGAGCAACTTTAAGGAAAAGCTCAATGTAAGAGAGAAATAATCTCAGTAAGCCTTAATTAATTATGAAATAATCCCATCCTCCTCTTTAAAGTGTTCAATGCCAGGGTGTAACAACTAATAAAGTACAGCAAGTAATTTAAGCATTTAAAATAATGCCTCTCTTTTAGTAAAAATAGGCAAGACTTGTTGTTACATAACTATAAAATCTACACTAATTTGATATAGATAGACTTGAAAAATAAACTAAAAAGTTTTTTTTCAGGGTACATTAATAAACTATTGTCAGTATTAGTCACAAGAACTCAAATGATTCATAACAAAACTCATGGAATTATTTTATAGCAGCTCACCAGACATTGAACCTAGAAACTCCCATTCAAAAATACACCTTTAAGAAAAAATAATGGCAACCCACTACTAATGATAGGATTACCAAATGATTATATTATTATTGTTTTTCTCTTTGGATGAATTCTTGCTGATAAATGCAGAAAAAAAGGTGGTATTAGAAAATCACTAATTTATTTACCCAAAGGAAACAATAAAGCCAATAGTCATCAATAGAAACTAATGTCAATAAATGGAAGTTCATGGGAAATTTGTAATAGAGGAATTAGACAGACCATAATCACCATTACTAAAAATGGACATACAGACATTAGGGACCTTATGATTTCACTCAATAATAATTACAATGTACCATCCATGAAGTGCTCTTTCTGAAAAAAGTGATCAAAATCTTATCCATATTTTAAATTCAATTATCAGCTTATAGAATATAAACCATAAAGCAGTAGTAACCAAAATGGCTTCCCAGTACATTGTTCTGTATAACATGCAAGGTAAAATGAGTTAAATTTTTAAATGGTTGAAAAATATTAAAAGAAGAATATTCTGTGGCATATGAAAATTATATAAAATTTAAATATCTATGTCCATAAAAAAGTTTACTGGAATGCAGTCCCACTCATCCAAGTATTATCCATTTATAACTGTTTCATGCTACAAAGGTAGAGTTAGCTTACAAAGTCTAAAATGCTTGTTACCTGTCTATGTCACCAGAAAGAAGACATCAGTTATATATAAAATGGGGGATATTCTATAGGACAAATGACTTGGCTTCTCAAAAAGAAAAAAATATATATATAATAAATGTATAGAAAAGTAGAATGAAGTTGTTATAGTTTGCAAAAGACTTACTAGATAACAAGCCATTGCAACATGTAGCATATTTGGATCCTGATTTAACCAATGGATTAAAAACATACAATTTTAGGCTTCCCTGGTGGCGCAGTGGTTGAGAGTCCATCTGCCGATGCTGGGGACACGGGTTCGTGCCCTGGTCCAGGAAGATCCCACGTGCCGCGGAGCGGCTGGGCCTGTGAGCCATGGCCGCTGAGCCTGCGCGTCCAGAGCCTGTGCTCCGCAACGGAAGAGGCCACAGCAGTGAGAGGCCCGCGAACCGCAAAAAAAAAAAACAATTTTGAAACAAATGAACACATTTATTTTGGGTAGAAGATGACATTAAGAAAATGCTGCAAAATTTCTAGGGTGTGATAATGACAAAGTACAATTTAAAAAAACCTACAATGTTTAGAGAGGTATAATAAAATATTTTAGGTGGAAAGGCATGATATAGAGGACTTGCTTTAAATATCTGATCTCATATGAAAAAATAAATAAATAAAATTGGCAGTAGGGAAGAAGATGAGAACATTTGGGGGAAAAAGTTGATTATTCTTGAAACTGGGTGCTGAATCCACTAAACTATGTACTCTTTTCTTTTGCATATGTTTTAAGTTTTCCATAATAATAATAAAATGTGTGCATACATATATGCCTTTAACTGAACTAACACAGGATTGAAAGAAGTAAGATTCTTTCTTATCTAGTAATATCTAGACATCTGCTTCACTCAGAACTTCACATTTTCACTATTTTTTTCTACTTGTGACTGGGGGTTTTTATGAATGATTTACTTTGCTTTCTAGGTACTTAAGAATAACAACGCCAATAGTAGATATCGACAAGGCAATTTAGTCCATTCTGACAAAGATATGTGGATGTCTACTCTATACTGTAAATTGTCAGGTGCTAGAAATTATAGCTTATATAAACTACAAACTCTTCTTGGGTTTTATTTCTGTTGTTATTTCTACTTGTGAATGCCAGTAACAGCCAATAAAATTGGATCCCTAGCACTTTTTGCTTTATTTATGACTCTTTAAATTCACTTCAAACTTCATTTTGAAATCCCTCTGAATTCTGGTGTCTTGCCATTTACATTCTGTCTGATGATTTTAAATGCTATTCTCAAAAATCTAGAGTTTTATACTGTTTCTCCAACACTAACCTTGAATTCTTTCAACCAACAGAACTGATTTAACATAAAATCAATTGATCTTCCTGACCCCTGGTACTTCTCACCTGATGTGCTTAACTCCCATGAACAGAAATCCGGAATCCTTTCTTTTAATAAATAATGGTTTAATTCTACACAGTTTTTCCGAGGAGACAGTCAACAAATGCAAACCCTATGAAGTTTGGAAGCACCAATTTATATTCATTTTATAATATTATGGCCATGTTATATTTGTTTAATGAATCCAGTCTTTTGTTTTATATTGATGATCTACAATGTAAGAAGTCAACCAACATTAATTAGAAAAAATACTGTTATGAAATTTTCAATTTACAGAGAATAACACTATGTATGAAAAGGCTGTATCTCTTGGCAACGTAGGTACTTTAGTTTATCTGTGTTGTAAAATAATTAACTTCTCTATTATTTGGTCAGTTATGAATATCAATGCACACAAACCCATGCCTGAACATATAATTAAGTCATAGGTAAAATTTAATCATGTACAAGTTTACTTGGTTCACCTCTGCCTCGAAGTTAGAAATACAGCAAATCTCACCTGCTTCTACATCAACTAATTCCATTAACCTTTCCATTACATGAAGCTGCCACTCATTACAAATCTGCTTTCTAAAGTTCATCCATTCCATAATTTATCACATATAACTCAGCCATACTCCATAACTGCTTACTGGCCACTTGAGAAAGTTCTGTTTAAAATAATACTAGTAAACATAGTAGTTCACATTTATCTATACTTCATTCAGGTTCATGTTCAAATGACAAAGTTTGATAAAAGACTTTAGTGATGACTTTAGCTAAAATTGCATATATTTCAGTAAAAATATTAAAGTTACCCACTTTATTTATGTTTCAACAAATCATTTTAATGACATTTTATTATATAATCTAACATTTATTTGTTTATTGTCTGTATTCTCTACTAGAATGGATGGTCATTCATTGAAGGCAGGGGCTTTATCTGCTTTGTGAACTATTCTATGTCCTATATCTCAAAAGTGGATGATGTGTAACAGAGGCTCTGAAAAGTATTTGTAGAATGAACAAAGGAAAGAACCACTGAAGAGAGAGAAAACTCTGTCTACTAGCCTTCGATGAGTCTCTGTGAAATAAAAATCTGCCTGTATTTTTTATATCACAGTTTAAAACCAGGGATTATCCTTGAGAAAATGAGAGAAATACTCCTACAGAAAGGAAAGCATAAGTTATGCTGAGAAAGAGAGCAAAACTTTACTTTTAACTAAGTATCGGAAAAAGAATTTGAGGGTTGGGAGGATATCGTATCATTGGCAGATAATCAAATACATAGAGATAAGTGAAATGAGAATGTAGCATATTCACAGTTAGAAATGGAAATCCTTCTTATAAAGAATCAATTCAAACAAGTTAATTTTTCCTTTGAGTTTTACCCCTTAGGATTGTGAATTACAGTTGATAATAAACATTATATTGCATTTTAAATTTCAAACTGTCTCTGTTTATATGTATGTATGCACTAGCATTCTTCTAAGTTCATCAAGAAATAATTAATATATGGTTCTCCCATTAATAGTAATTCTTAGTTGTTTGTCCCCTTATTTCCATAAATAAACTTGAATTTTAACATGACTGCTAACATGGCAAAATGAATTATTCCCTTATTATATTTATTTTGTGAGGAGCGTGTATTTCACCAGAACAGAAAAATGTATGTTACAGTGTGCAAACATTGAGGAAAATTACTAGACATGTAATTTTTAAAATCAAGTTTAAATAATGAATTAAGGGAACCTAGGGTGATACAAGTCTCATAACTGAGTTTCCAGGCAGATTTGGGATAGCAGAAGCCATATTCCCCCAGGGCGATTGTAACCTATAGTAAGGATCATTAAGTGGATGTTAAATAAAGGCAAAGCTTGACTCAAATCTTAGAAGAAGGAAGAAATCTTGCAGGGAAAACAAAAAGGGGAATGCTAAAGTTCTAGACTATTGGAATAGAAAAGTCCCAAGTTCTAGAACTAGAAATCACTGGGAATGAAGCAGAGTACCCAAGGAGGGATGGAAAGCTATTGCCCCATTACTTTCTAGAGTCTCAACTTTCCATCTACTGGGATGATTAAGGCTTCCTGAATCTTGATTTGGAAGAGCTCCCAGTTAGAAACTAGGAGGTAGAGAGTGCAGCCAAGTGGGATGTGTACCACAAACAGCAAAATGGAGTCACTCATGCCCAAGGGATCTAAAACAGAGCCAGGAGGTTCTTAGGGAAGTAGAACTTACATATGTCTATGCCCAGATGCAACATAAACTTCTGACCCAGCAAAACACGGGCCACCTGGAACTCATTTCTTCACTCCCTGAAAACCTTAGCTTAGCAACCAATCAGCTGCTGAGGAATAACAATGCCTTCTGGCACCAATTATAGTTCTGCAAAACAGCCTGTATAATTTCTCTGTAATGTCTTTGTCCATTGCCATTTTAACTTCCCTCAGAGAACATTTGAGTTGCCACTCGAATCTGTGTCTCCTGAATTGCAACTCCTAAGACTCCAAATAAATTCTTTTCTTATTTGCAGGTTTTTGATATTCTCCTTTTTTGGTTGATAAAGAACATGCCTGACAGTCAGACCCCACCACAGTCTGTAGGCTCAGATCAGACCTTATCTTCAGTCACAGGCCTGCACCATTGTGCTCACATGTAGCTAACCATTCCACCTGTGTACATTCCTGACTTTGGTCTGACCCATCATCTGCACCCACTGCCATGAGACTATGGCAAGACCCAGCAGCCACAGTAACACACTTGGGCAACCAGCGCCCCCATAGCTACAAATGTCCCCAGAGCTGGCCCAGGCCCTTGCTGTCTGCCCTGGTACACCACTATGTGTGTGTCTGTACGTAGCACCTGCCACTACTCAGACACCTGTAGCTGGGCCCTGCAATCACACGTGTGCACAAGACCAGCTCTGGCCACCACCAATACCTGTCCTTGTTCCTAGCTGCTGCACTTGGAGGTGCTTCTGAGAACCCCACAGCCATGATGGATGCTCCTCAGTGCTTATCAAGGACCACGCATTTGCTGATGCTGCGGAACCCAGCAGCCTGAGCTGAAGAGACATCACGCCACCCTGGGCTCTATGCCGGCCCATGGCCCCACACTTGGTGCCCTGCACCAGTAGACCCAGGGTAATGGCACGCTCCAGCACTTCCCCTGCCCCATGCAGGTAACAGTCTTCCCATAGCCAAGTCAGTCCATAAGGTCTGGAGAGGTTTCTGCCTCTTCAAATGTGCAGACACCTACGCAAGGCTACAGGGGTCAGGAAGAGTGAGGGAAACAGGACTGCACAAAAGGAATACAAGAAAATTCCAAGAGCTGGGCCCCAAAATGGAGAGCCAAAAATTGCCTGACAAAGAATTCCAAACAACTGTTCTAAAGATGCTCAGCAAACTCACTACTGTGTATAGATCCAAAGGAAATGAAATCAGCATTTTGAAGAGATAGCTTCAGTCCCGTGTTTAATGCAGCTTGGTTCACAACAGACAAGATATAGAGATAAAATAATACCCTTCAATGGGTAAATAGATAATGAAGTTGTGGGATGTATATATTCCACTGAAATATTTTTCAACCATGAGAAAGAAGGGAATCCTGCCATTTGTGACAACATGGATGGACCTTACAGGCATTATGCTAAGTGAAATAATTCAGAGAGAGAAAGAAAGATACTGTATGATATCACTTATATGTGGAATCTAAAATGCTAATCTCATAGAAACAGAGAATATAATAGTTGTTGCCAGGGTCTTGGTGGGCGGGGGAAGGAAAGGAGAGATGTTAGCCACAGAGTATAAGCTTTAAAAATAAAAAAGAAAACAAAAGGGAAGCAAGGGAAGGGGAGGGGAGGGAAGGGAAGGGAAAGGAGGGAAGGGGAGGGGAGGGGAGGGGGAGGGGAGGGGAGGGGAGGGGAGGGGGAGGGGAGGGGGAGGGGAGGGGAGGGGGAGGGAGGGGAGGGAAGGGGGGAGGGAGGGAAGGGGGGAGGGAGGGGAGGGAAGGGGGGAGGGAGGGGAGGGAAGGGGAGGGGGAGGGGAGGGGAGGGGAGGGGGAGGGGAGGGGAGGGAAAAAATACTAACTAACACTGAATGGAACACTTCCTGGGTCACTGGATTTCAGAAAAAGAATCAAGAAATACACATTATATGAAAGTCATGAGACTTAATTTTTTTTTTTTTTTGCAGTATGCGGGCCTCTCACTGTTGTGGCCTCTCCCGTTGCGGAGCACAGGCTCCAGACGCGCAGGCTCAGCGGCCATGGCTCACGGGCCCAGCCGCTCCGCGGCATGTGGGATCTTACCGGACCGGGGCACGAACCCGTGTCCCTGCATCGGCAGGCGGACTCTCAACCACTGCGCCACCAGGGAAGCCCATGAGACTTAATCTTAAGTCAATCAGGGGGTATTTTTAATGGTGAAATTATTAACTTATCAATCACAAGTGTGAAAGGCTTCTCTCTTGCAAGTTTTTTGTGCCATATGGAGTTGATAAATTTCAGTTCCAATACTGCTATATTAACATCTTTATTATGTCTCTCAATCTCTCTATGGCTTGTGTTTTTGCGTGTGTGCTTTTTATGCCAAGAAATAAAGTGACTGAAGAAAATAACCTCTAATATCCATTACAGTGTTATATTAAATGTTTATAGCTTAGAACAATAAAAATATGAAGGTCCATTTAAAGAACTGGATTATATTTTGCCTACAAACTATTAATCAGATTACAGCTAATGATGATTCCCCAGAATTAAAAGTTGTAGTGGAAGAAAATTGTGCTTAATTACTTATGTCAAGGAATGTCACAGAAAATACATTTGTATGTATGTTAATGAAACCTGATATATACTTTCAATTGTCTATCAAATAAAACATTTGCAAATGGTGGGTTAAACACACTTATTGTACAAAGATAAAAACAACATGGATAATTAAGCATGTGAAACAGGATCATGTGTTTAGCTGTCTGGAAATTTTATATGAAAGGGACAAAGGAAGATTCAATTTTACATAAAAAGGGAAAATCACCTTCAATACATATTCCCAACACTAAACAGAGCTTTCCTGACAAGAGTTAAATTTATAAACATAAGAGATTAAATTATTCTTTTGTATAATGTTTCTTGAAAAATGCAGCTTATTTAAAATCAATTATTCTTTGACAATGTATTTTATTTTCTAGTTCACCAAATAGAATTGTCATAATGGCATGCATTTTCCATGTATTTTCATAAAAATGTATATTTTTAAACTTTCATTTGAATCTGTTTTTCACAGGAAATACTCCTTTTACCTAGAACATGTGAATTTCAAAAAAAAAATTTTTATTTGAGGAATCTATGGATTTTTCTTAAAACAAATAACAAAAATTCAGTCATACGGGTGATTCCCATGGCCTAGGTTTACTTTATTTCTCTCTTTCAGTTATTTTTTTATTTGGTGCAGAAGATAAGATCTAAGCTATTTAAAAGCATGGCTTGCTTTGTAATTTTGGCCACAGAATTTCAGATTACTCAAGGCTTAGATCACTTAAAATTTCAATGACATTAGTAGTTGCAAGTTTCGAGGATACGTACGTTCAAGAAGATATATTTAATGAAACACAAACTCATTGTTTCACAATCAGCTACTCTGACATTCATGTTGGTAATGGCATCACTGAACTTCTGTAGTGACACTTCACCAAAGTTACCATTGAGGGCAATGGCCTACTGTCATATCACCTTGATGCATCTCCATCAAGGTGTTGACCTTGACAGGGTAGATCTTTATAACAACTTAGCACCACAAGCTTGCAATCCAGTCAGTGAGGTCACACATGGTAAAGCAAATGATTTATGGCAAGAATCACACACTGAAATGCCTTGCAGAAGCAGGTTAGGTAATATAGATGAGGGAACGTGGCTGGCAATGATGTCACAAAATATCTTGTTTTAACAAATTAGTGTAAATAACATAGGAATATTCTCTATTTAGACTAAGAGATATACTCTTTTATTTTCACTTAAAATGTATGGCTCTCTATATTTGCTCTTACTTTTGCACTTTTAACAGTGAATGACAACAGAGAAGAAATATTTATTTTTCCTCTTAATGCTACTCAACTGCAACTGTTTTACCTTATGGTGAGTAATCCAACTCGGAGCTTAAGAAGTAGAACCCCTGATTCTTCTGTGAAATCTCAAGGTTTTAAAATGTTAGTAAATTATCCTATTTTTGAGAATTTGTAAGTAATTTCTCTTTTCACTGCACTAATACCATAAGCCAAACAAAATTCAACTTTGTGACCCCTAATGCAAAAACGTACTAATTATTAAAATAAAACTATCCAAACAAAAAATAATACAATGTAGTCCCATCAATTCTACAATTTTACTAACATTTATCCCTTTGTGACAAATGTTGACAACTTTTAATGAGTCGCTAGTTCATTAATGTCAAAACTTGGAATTCTTTTGGAATTTTTTTTTTTTTTTTTTTTTTTTTTAATTTGAAGTGGGCCTCTCACTGTTGTGGCCTCTCCCGTTGTGGAGCATAGGCTCCGGACGCGCAGGCTCAGCGGCCATGGCTCATGGGCCCAGCCGCTCCGCGGCATGTGGGATCTTCCCTTACCGGGGCACGAACCCGTGTCCGCTGCATCGGCAGGCAGACTTTCAACCACTGCGCCACCAGGGAAGCCCTCTTTTGGAATTTTTAAACAGCTTTCTGAAAAAAAAATTTTTCTTAAAAATTTTGGGATTTTAAAAAAATCTTGAAGATAATTCTTTAAAGGTTTAAGTATATGAAAAATAGGGAAAGTGTAGTGATTATTTTCTAGTATATTTTACAAATAACTCAAAAGTAAATCTAAACTTCAAAAGGCTGACTTGAAAATACAGTGGAAAGATTATCCCCTGACAGTGAAACTTTTAGGTAAACTCATAATGGAGCTGAGAATAGCTCAGCAACCCCTTCAAGAACAGAGAGCTCCCAGGCCAGCAGGACTTGACATTAGCCTGATTACAACTATTAACACATCTAAAAAACAATGTGTTACTCAGAAGGCTCAGCCAAATACAGAACAACAAAATAGATAGGATTGCAATATTAAATATTATATAAGCACAGGACAGCAGGTGCTTAGATGCTGATCACTGACTATATTATTAGTGATCCCAATTTTAAGACTAAAACTAGTGTGAGGATAAATGTATTCGAGGACAAAATTGACGTCTTGTTATTTGATGCGCTGTGGCTGACGTCTGTTTGGTGCGTTGGCATTTTACTGGGGTCTACTATTAATGCACGAGCTTCTGCAATACAATTTTGTTCTTTAGTTTGAGGAAAGCCCAGTGGTGCCTCTGTTCATTTACCTCCACCTGATACCCAGCAGCGATAATCTATCTATCCTCAGGCCAGGATGACGATCTTACAGATTTTAGCTAAGGAACCATAGTACTGCTCTCCACTTCTCTCACCTTTGCAAACCTTCTTCTGGTCAGCTTGCCTTCCAGCCCTAGACACCCACCCTCCACCTCCCCACAGGGCAGGCAGGGACAGCTGAATTCCTTTATAGTACAATTGTTGAGTGGTTGAGAAGTGCTAACTCTGTCACCCTCTGTAGCTTGAGGTTGTTAATGGAACACCCCACAAGGTTATCTTCTCCCATTATCCCAAACAGAAGCTGAGACAAATGACCCTTTCCCATCTGTATTTACCTATTATTGTTTCATATTCTAACAAGACTTAATCTTCTGATATTCCCTACATGTTCCCACCATTTTCTTCCAAAAATCCCTCAGTCTGGATGGAGTGGGTGTCCCACTACTTTTAAAACATAAAATAATAAAAATACCTAAAATAATAAAAACACTATGATCCAGGCCACCACCTTTGGCTCTTGATATACAAAATGGGAGCTAAAAGTGTCTAAAATAAAATATTTCCTCTTGGAAAATCTCTGATTCTAAATACTGGCAAAAACATGAAAAGATTTTTGTTTTCTTTTTATTCCTAATAAAACAGTACTCATCTACTACCCTCCAATCACTAGAGAGAAGATCAGATACATAAAAGTGCAGAAGAAAATACATACATATTTAAAAAGTAGTATTTCCATTTTATTAATTAATTAATGCATTTCTGCTATATGCATGTTCTCTACATGTTATTTAATTTGAATTGACAAGGAATTAAATGTATAGATAACTGCCCCAATGTGAGCTACCAAGCAGCTTGAAAATTCAATTAGCAAATGTCATTTGTAAATGTTCACAGAGATCTGAACTAAAGTAGAAAAAAGCATAATAATAAACCTATAGGAGGACTAAGCCGTAAGACATTTTATGAGCCTAAAATTTTCCTAGAGAAGAGCAAGCCTTCTAGTCTTCATTGTTTATTTATAATAATAAGTCCTGAATCTAGCTCTTAAAATGCTATCTTTGATGAAGCAATAGAATTATAAAATATTTTCAATATTATTCAAGAGGTACACCTAAATATTAAAACAACCTATCATATCTTTTTTATCTTACATAATTTCCAATTAATGATAAAAGCATATGTAGACCAACATGTTAAGGACTGATTATTCAGAAGGAATTGATTTTTGCTGAGTGAAATAAATTGTAATGTGGCTTATGCTATGTCCCAGAATTGTTTTTAGCCAAGTAAATAAAAATTTGAGTCACCTTGACCTTTTGTAATAAGGGGCAAACTATGCCAGACACACAACTGCTCCATCTTTTTCCACATTCAGTTTTAATCAGAGTTCCATTTAAGTTTTTGTGTCTTGGCAATCATTGCATTGCAAGGCAAAGAAACAGTAGAAATAAATGAGATGTTACTTTGCCCCAGCCAATTAAATCATGATTCAAGGTAACATTCAGGTGACATTGCAAATTGTCAGAACAGCAGGGAGCCATACTTCAGTAAAGAAAAAAATGTGTGAAGGATGTTTATTTCCCTATCCAATATAAGTGACAAGGTTGAAATGAGGATGGTGGTGTGTCTATAAAAATATATCACCATTTAAGGAATCCTATTATTAGACACGGTAGAAGCTCTGTCTTAGAGAAGCCTCCATACTGTGGGTAATTATCACAGTCCAGAATACTAATTGCTTTTCAATCTGCAGGCTGTGCTTTCAATGAGTCTTGCTGAGCACTGCTGGGCTGTACCTAGACTGCTACTTAATGAGAACAGCCCTTATCAAAGGACAGCATCATCTCTAACTATCAAATCGATAGGAAAGAATTAGCCCAGGCTTTGAAGTCTGGAAACATGTTGGTCAATAGATTTTTGCCCAAATACTGAATATTTCAGGATCATTCCTAGAAGCCATTACATTCCCCAAGTCTATGAATAATCAGAATATGAAACACATGGGAAGGTAATGAGCAAGGGTCAGCCAGGGTCTTCTTTCTGCTGAAAGTTAATGGAAATGCAGTTATACACCACATGCTATTTGGAGCTTCAATGTGCAATGAGATGTTTTCCCGTGATACTGTGGACATTTCAGACAACTGGGCCTGGACATTAAGATAGTATGAATTTATTTACTTATGTATGTATAAATGCAAATATATATGCATTTCATCTTCACTGTGTGTGAAACTTTGTGTTTTTTACTGTGTGTGAATCTAATTTAATACAGCAATCCTACAAATGTGTGATTCTTTCATATTTCTAGAATAAGCAAACATATGGGAAAAATTTTTGGAAAACAAATTTTCTAAGGTTTTCTACTAAGTGACAATGTCAAGGTTTAAATGCACACCTCTATGGCTTCAGAACTCATATTAAGTATGGATTTAAAAATTACTATAATATATATGTGTATATATATATTATATATATATTTATATATATAATGACATTCAACAAATAGAGAATTATATAGAAGAGTGGTGCTTAAATTTACCAGATTCAATGTATTATTTAAAAATACATATTTTGAATGTTCTCTTTAACATGCCAAAATTCAATTTAGAGAGAATAATCTGACTTTACAATTTACTAATAAAAGCAATTTAATGCTGCCTTTGAAAGGTAAGGAGAAATTAAAGCATGCTATATAATAATACCTATTTTCTAGAAAAGTTTAGGCACAGGGAGGCATGAGCCATAATGAAGTAAACATACACCACATATAAAATGAGCATGAGCACAACAACTTAAATGGATAACAAATCTGAGTAAAGTTTGACTAAACAAAGTACAATCTTACCTTGATTGTTCAGGTAGCTGCATACCTAAAAAAGACTCAGTCTATATGAAAACCACATGTTCACATGAAGATGTTGTATTTATATTTTTTAAAGAATCAAATTTCAAGATTAGACACTAATAGACTTTTCACCTACATGAATGCAGAGAAGAATATTTTTCTAATTGCAGTGCTCAAAATATTATCTTCTGTGCCCAACTGCTCAGTAACTACTGGGCATCAAATAATTCCACCTAAAAATGCCCTTGGTAACTCCAATTCATTAGGACAAATAAACCTCTTCAATTTCCAAAACATTTTGTAAAGGGTAGTGCATTATTTTATTTACATACATACATGTGTATGTATATGTGTATATTTTATATATATTTACATACAGTTTACAAAATAGACAGAGTCAATGTATTCCAATTTCTTTGCGGCATTTTGCCTAATACGTCTTAAAGAACTTCCCAATGCTGTAACACTTATAACCCAGCCTCTCTAGTTTTAACACCTGGATAGTATTTTGGGGGATGTATTGCCATAATTAGCCATTTTCCTATTGACACATACACTATTTCCATCTTTCTATTATTTTTTCTATTTATTTTGTCTTTCTAACAATTATTTTTTTTCTTTCTGGTCTTACCCTCAGTTTAAGATCGTTTTTCCAAGTTCCTGTATCTAACTTACTTAGATTATTATCAAATTAATGTGATACCTGACTTTTTATATTCTAAGCATTAGTAGTAAGTGCACCAATAGTGACAGAATTTGACAAGCATGTCTTATGGCTGCATTCAGACAACATAATTATTTGTGAAAGAGGCTATTTTAGTGGGAATGTTACGGACAGTTCTTCCTGGACGCTCTATTTCCTAAAGAGTCCATTTCTCTGAGCATAGGTGGGCATGGCCAATTTAGGATGGACTGTATACTGAGATGAGTTCCATGACACTGAATTTAGAAATATCTCACTGTGTAAAGCTGTCTTAGGATAATAAAGATAAATACTTCTCTATGTTCCCCCTGGAGAAAATTTGTTTACATCCCACAATACAGAATAAAAACATCCTGTCTCTGTCTTTCTGTCTCTCTGTAGGGAGCAGAGTGAGGGCAGGTCTACAGCAACCCTATGTAAGATCAAAGTTTTTTACTTGGGGGTTGCTCTCTGGGATGACACCCCACTCCATGTGCAGGTACCATCTGAGACTCACTGCATCACCCTGTGAAGACTGGGGCTCAGGGAAGTAAATCAGATGTTCTGGCTTCTGCTTTTTCTAAGTGATAAACTGTATCTCTGACCCAGAGGTCTCATGTGTTTGTCAGTATGTGTGTGTGTGTGTGTGTGTGTGAGTGAGTATATATGTATACATATATATGACAGTTGCATAATGCAACAAGGCGAGTAGTGAGTCATCGTGACCCCTTATGAGATTAAGAATGAATGTTATCTCCTAAGGAGGTCTGGTTAAGGCAGATGCACAATACAAACTAAAGGGGAAGGAGGAAGCCCAAACTGGCCAAGAAAAATTTTATCTGTTAATTTTTCTTGTTTTGCCAAAAAATATGAAAATTAATTCATCACTGTTTATATATATATATAGAGAGAGAGAGAGACATGCAATATATCTATACTGTGACCAGCTAATTTGTTGGCTTATAAGTAGGATAAAATCTCAGATTTTTCATTGTTTCTGGCCTAGCAGAGGATGGGCTAGATTATGTTGCAAAAACAACACTACAACAAAATCAAAATCTTAGTGGTTTAGGACAAAATGGGATATAGCGTATGCAAGAAATAAACCTTTTTTGTTATAAGCCAGTTCAATATGTACTGTAGGGAAATGAAATTTGCCACCCTACATGACTCTTTGGCACGCTGATTATTCCAGCTGAAAACAGTGAAAGCCCAAAAGTCTCAGGAAGAAACTTTGACCTTCCACCTAACTGCCTAAAGAAGAATGAGACAGAGGGCCTGTTCCTGCAATAGAGCTCTCCCCAGAGACACCTGCAAAGAATATGGGCTAGGTGTGGTGGAAGGAAGCTTCAGGCAGGACCTAGGGATCAGAGTCTACTCTGTGCCCCATTGTCCCTGCACAGCCCAGAAAACATTTATTGACCAAATATTTGCATTTCCATCTCCATGTCCCAAACTACTACCTTCAATACCTTCTTCTGTCTTTAGCTGAAGATGATATTTAAGGTGAAGGTTTCAGCCACTTTGGCAAGTTGCGCAGTTTTCCTGGGTCTCTCCCGTGTATACGTGTTATTAAACTTTTCTCCTCTTAATCTGCATCATGTCAATTTAATTTTTAGACCAGCCAGAAGAACCTAGAAGGGTAGAGAAAAATGTCTTCCTCCCTATCATTTTGTATGTGTTATAGGAATGTAACCTGGTTTCTAACGTGGGAGAAGCAAACAAAGAAATGCAAAATATTGTACTTAACACAAAGAAGTGGATTTTTTTGTGTGTGTGTGATCTTAGGTAAGTCAAAAAGTTAGCTATGCTTTAGCTTTTACGTTTGTAAAACAAGAAAAAATAACCAGATAGCCTTTAATACCCCTGTAGCCAGTAAATGCTCTAAGGTTTCATGAAGTTATTTCTAGGCAATAAAATATTCCTTTCAAGACTCGTTATGCCCTGGCTATCATGAAGCAGCTAAGGGTCTCTTCCACGCTGGTTGCTACAAGGGCAGAGGATAGAGTAGATATTGAATTTTACAATGGTCTGTAAATCTTCTGCCCAGAATTTTCTTGGTAACATTTAGTCGTTTCACTACACCTGTCTTCAAAGGCAATTTAGTGCAATCCTTCCTATGTCTGGAAGTATAACAACTAACATTATAAAACCACATACTACATCCCTAAGCCATGATCTTACTATGGTTCCATGAAGTAATATTATATCACTCCAGAAAACAGATCATCTTGACATTTTGAGGCAATGAATTCACAAAGAAGTTACATGTAAAAGAAAATTCTGGTTAATACCTTATTTATTATTAAGCTAAAGGAGAACATAATATTTAACAGTGCAAAAAAATGTTACGTCACCAAATATTGTATACCCTCTTAACAAGGCAGACTACTTTGTTTTAAGAGAACTCTGTTGATACAATTGTGTAAGAAGACTTTTGGGAACAATGACCAAGCAATGGCCAAGCCTTTCTCTAAGAATCCTCTTAAATTTCATTATTTAAAAAAATAATCAGATCTCTAGATTCTGATATTAGAAAGTCAGGTAAATTGTCTGTATGCGTTTGTAGGATATTTTACTCCCTGTCTTTTGCATCATCTCAGGGAAAGCAAAGCTTTATGAATAACTTCTAAAAAGTTTAGCAAATGATCTTCAGTGAGATGATAACTGTTGAAGCTTTAAAGCTAAATAGATTGTGTTAAATATGGTGCTTATCAAGAAATAATTATTTTAATAATTCTCTACATTTGCTTCATCAAAATAATTGCATAGCAGATAGGTTAGGTCTTTCTATATTCCATGCTTTTGCTCTTCACAGATCCTCACCTAGAGTGCCTAGCCTTCAGAATCCATTCTACCCAGTTCCTGAGCAATTCTTATCTGAGTAAGAAATTCAGTCATATTCTCAATTCCACCTTCCATGAGCTTACCTTGTCTCTTTCATCTGTATTAATTAATGTGGTTACATTAATGCTGGCATAAATAAATCTATATTATTTATCAAATTCTCTCAAAATTTTGTGAGCAACTGTAATATTTCAAATACTCTACAATGCTTTGTTATATCAATAACCTCAACCTTATAACGTGTATTCGCATTTTAATTTTTATATGTAATTTATATTTATAGGTAAAATTATGTGACTGAAAGTATATAATAAAATGTGTCATACACATAATATTCCATAAACAACCAATGTCAGAATTAAAATGGTTTAAGTTAGGATTTTTTAATACAAATGTGATTTTTGTAATTCACTTTTCTCTCATTTGACATTAAAGATTATTTTTAAAAATTTGTCTCGGGCTTCCCTGGTGGCGCAGTGGTTGACAGTCCGCCTGCCGATGCAGGGGACATGGGTTCGTGCCCCGATCCGGGAAGATCCCACATGCTGTGGAGCGGCTAGGCCCGTGAGCCATGGCCACTGAGCCTGCGCGTCCAGAGCCTGTGCTCCGCAATGGGAGACATCACAACAGTGAGAGGCCCGCGTGCCGCAAAAAAATAAATAAATAAAAATAAAAAATTTGTCTCTCTATAGGAAAATCACATTTTTTCTAGAACTGAATTTTTACTTGTTTATTGCTATACTAAATGTAGTTCACCAGGGCATTATTTACATGGGCAGGATTATCCGTTATTCTAAATCAAATGTAATAGTTTTTTTTTTTAGGTGTCTATTATTTTGTATGTATTTTTGTTCATTCTGAAAACTTTTTGTGGGTTAGCTTTCTTGGAAAGCCCATTCTGAGACAGAGATTCATGTCCAAGAAATTTATTAGATCGATGTCCAAGTGCTCTTGGGATCAATACTTCTCCAGGAGGGAAAAAAGCAGGAGTTGTAGAGGGAGAAGTTGGGGCATGATGTAGTCTTGAGGAAGCCTCTGCTGATCCTGTGGGAAGCTCTGAAGCCGAAATATTCTAGATACAGAGTTGAGGCTGGTGAGTGGGCTGGTGTAGAATAAAACTATTCTGAAACTCAACTGAATATGGAAATTGCAAACTCACGAACAGATATGAAACACCGGCAATATAGATGATGCAAATGTCATACAGTCAAATCTGCTCCTATGGTAGAAGTTTGGAGTCTCTTTTCCCCAACAGTTAGTTAAATGAATTATATAATAAGAGCAGTTAAGTTACGTAGAAGTTTGGAGTGTCTTTTCCCCAACAGTTAGTTAAATGAATTATATAATAAGAGCAGTTAAGTTAATTAGCCCAGTGTCAGGCCATAGTTGATTCTCAATAAATGCTAGCATTTATTATTTTTCAGAGTTGATATAGTTTATAAATTGTGTTGATTAATAGTAATTATTATTATCACTATTATGACCATAATTATTTTTGTATTCTAAATGTCATCTAAACTTTTAGTTTTTATGAAAATTATACCTGAAATTCATTGTAAAACAGTCATACTACCAAAGAAATGAGTTATGATGCAGTTGCATACATGTGGATTTATCTGTTTGAAACAGATATTAATCATACCTACATGATAGCATTACAAATAAGTGTTAACCAAAATTAGTTGTTCATTACTTAAAATTGTTTCATGATGTAACTTTGAAATGGAAAAACAAAAAATACTGCACTTGCAAAAACTGCAGGCCAACACCAGGAAATGCAATTAAAGAAAGTAGAAATTGCCAAACAGATCATAAAAATTGTGAACAGATTACAAAAATTAAGTTAGCTGACTTTTAAAAATACTGCTTTCATTTCGTCTCTTATTTCATTCTGAAAATTTCTTGGGCAGAAGGAAGGTTTTCTAGAGAATTCCTGTCTATTTTCTCATTTAAAAAATTATCTTTACACTTTATTAAGCTTTTAAGAAAAACCCTGTGTTCAATTGACAAATGCATCCATAGGATTAGATTTTGTAATACTTTCTTGTGTAATTTATACTATGGGAAGATCATCACTCAATATTTACTCTCAATCTATCTTCTTGACCTAAAGAATTATGCTTTCAAAACTTTATTCAATTGAAAGCATTAGGAATACAAGATGCACAAAAAAAGATGAGGGACATAGGTGATCAACAGGCTGATAATCTAAGACTAAGTAGTTAGTAAGATCCTTGAGGACAGAAACAAATTACTTATAGTCCTATGGACAATGGTTTTTGCCATAAATCATAATCACCACTCAATATTTGCTTTGATTTTAAATCATCATATTTGCATCTGTCTTTTAGATTTTCTTCTTCAAATTATTAAGGGAAAACTTTAGAAACAAGTTTAACATATCTCTTTGAGGATATCTGATATAATTAGAGCAATTTCCCAAATAGTTGCATTGTTGTAGAGAAAAATGAAATACCATATTCGTGGTACCATATGAGACATGGGAAAAATACATGCTCCTCAAATCTTAAGTTTATTAATATATTCATCCGCTTCTGTAACTACGCCCTTTGATATATAACTTATAAAATAGTTAACAACTTGTACAAGTATTTTTCCAATATATTTCACCCTTGTTCATGAGAAAATTTATTCTAAGTTATGCTCACTAATCACTTTCTCCCGTAACCTGTGATTCTCAAAATCTCCAGCCTATGAAATCATATAACTCAACCCTATCTTATCAAATTTGTGAATTGTGTTAGTTCTCACTGACCTGGAGTGCTGTATTTTTACAAAATTGACTTTTTTGTTTTAGTATCGTGACTACTGGGGCCTACAGCAAGGTTTACCTATTTCAGGTCTGAAAGCGGGAATTCAGCAAGTAACATATTAGTTTTATCAGTT